>NC_064616.1:284329204-284954204 GCF_023898315.1 Schistocerca nitens | reverse complement strand
GATAATTGATATTGCCCAATTAGAAGCTGCCGTAGCTATAATCTATACATGTGGAATGCATGGAGGAAAGAATCTCCCCGCGAAACTTCTGTGGTTCAAGCGTGGGGGCCAGCATTTTTGTAGTTCATAGAAGTCACGCAATTTTTAATATTGGATGACAAGCGCACTCGTGCCGAGACTCCAAGACCGATGGCCTCTAAGCAGCTATGCCAGTATGGAATTCATTTGTAGCTAACTGTATCCCGAACTATAAACGAAGTGCATTTACAACCGTAGATGAGCAACTCTAACCATGCAAAGCTCGGTGCCGGTATGTACAATACATTAGTAATAAACCACACAAATTCAGTTTGAAGTTCTGGCTTGCAGCAGATGCCAGTAGTAAATATATGGTGAATGTATTTCCTTACTTGGGTACACAAAGTGAGAGACGCACTGACATACCTGTTGCAGAGCATGTGGTTACACGTCTCATGCAACCTTACACTTCGAAAGGAAGACGTGTAAAATGTGGCGATTTCTTCACAGCCAAACACCTTACAGAGTAGCTGAAGCAGGAAAACACAATCGTGGTGGGTACACTGAAGAAAACCCGAAGAGAAGTTCCTCCATCAGCGAAGTCTACTGCCGGATCTTTGTATGATACCATTATACAAATCTGGTGACCCGACAATTACTTCTTGTCTGGGGAAGACCAAGAAAAATGTTCCTCTATTGAGCACAATGCACCAGTCAGTTGCAGTGGACGAACAAACACAGGAGAAACTCGCTGAAACTCCATTAAATTTGGAGTTAATATTCTGGACCAGATGTGTCGTCTGTACACTGCCATGTTTGCCTGCCGCAGATGGTCTATGTACAGCAACGTCCCAGACCTTGCTGGAATCACCGTCTGGATCCTTTGTAGAGACACAACGGTAGAAAAGTTAGCCGGCGAACGTTTCTTTTCAAATTAGCAGAAACTGTCTGTACAGTCAAGGAAAGAATCTATTCATTCATTCATTGCGACCACTGAAATATGTAAGGTAATCGGTATGGAAGACCTGCCAGATAGGAGGATGCAAAAGTTCGGACTAAACTGAAAATCTCTGGGTGCAGTGCAAGCAATTCGTATGTGGACCATGTGCTGGAAGCGCTCAGTATGTATGTGCGAAGTGTTTTGGCGAAGATGGTGGCTTTGACTGAATACATGTCACAGAGAGAAAATGTTATTTTCCCGTTATTGCTACAACAGTGCTTGTCCATTTTACTTTATTTTTCGTACTAAATATGTGTTTATGACTTTTTTTGTGATTTGAATAAGTACAAGTCACACAGATAAAAAATATTATTGTATAATTATGTATTTATTTGCATTTATGAGTTTAGTTAAAATTGATTTTGTATTTACAATGAGTTCTTTACTTCGATCATTTTATTTAATTAAATATACTTTCTATATAAATTTTCAAGCATAACGCATTTGTACAGTAAGCATAATGCACTACTGACCTACAAAGACGCCGTACTGAAGTAACTTAAGAAGTAAAACTGAAAACAAGGAAGTAAAACTTCACCGATCAAAATGAGCGGTAGCGGTACTTATACGTAGTACGCTAATGCCAGTCCTCCTGGTGTTAAAACGGGCGCATGTGCGTGTGTTGTCATACAATGAGGTGACAAAAGTCATGAGATACCTCGTAATATCACGTCGGGTCTCCTTTTGCCCGGCGAAGTGCAGCAACTCGACATCGCATGCAGAAATATTGCGCTACGCTGCATCTACAATCGTCCACAATTGCGAAAGTGTTGACGATTGTAGATGCAGCGTAGCGCAATATTTTGTGCACGAATTGACCTCTCGATCACGTCCCATATACTCGATGGGTTTCATGTCGGGCGACCTGGCTGGCCAGATCACTTACTCTAACTGTCCAGTGTGTTCTTCATACCGATCTGACATTTCGCATTGTCATCCACAAAAATGAAGCCCGTGAATGGCTGCAAATGGTCTCCAAGCAACCGAATACGACGATTTCCAGTCAATGATCGGTTCACTTGGACCATATGACCCAGTCCATTCCATGTAAACACAGCCCACACCATTATGGAGCCACCACCAGCTTGCACAGTGCCTTGTTGCCAACTTGAGTCCATAGCTTCGTGGGGCCTACACCACACTACAACCCTTCATCAGCTCTTACCAACTGAAATTGGGATCCATCTGCCCAGGCCACGGTTTCCCAATCGTCTAGGGTCCAACTGATACGGTCACAATCCCAGGAGAGGTGCTGCAGGCGATGTCGTACTGTTAACAATTGGCACTCCCGTCGGTCGTCTGCTGCCACAGCCCATTAACATCCAATTTCGCCGCTTTATCTTAACGTATACTCGCCATACGTTCCACATTATTTTTTGCGGCTATTTCACGCTGTGTTGCTCGTACGTTACCACTGACTACTCTGCGCAAACGCCGCTGTCATCGGTAGTTAAGTGCAAGCCTCGGCCAACGCTTTGTTCGTGGTGTGAGGTAATGCCTGAAATGTGCTATTCTAACGCATTGTTCGTGGTGAGAGGTAATGCCTGAAATGTGCTATTCTAACGCATTGTTCGTGGTGAGAGGTAATGCCTGAAATGTGCTATTCTAACGCATTGTTCGTGGTGAGAGGTAATGCTTGAAATGTGCTATTCTCCGAACACTTCTGACACTGTGGATCTAGGAATACTGAATTCCCTAACGGTTTCCGAAATTGAATGTCCCACGCGTCTAGTTCCAACTACCATACCGCGTTAAAAGTCTGTTAATTCCCGTCGTGCGGCCACAATCACGTCGGAAATCTATTCACATGAATCACCTAAGTACAAAAGACAGCTCCGCCAATACACTGCCCTTTTTGCCCTGTGTACGCGATACTACCGCCATCTGCATAAGTGCATATCGCTATCCCATGACTTATGACCTCGGCGTACAGTTAAAGTTTTGAACTGCACTTAATACAGTGGTCCCATGAGTAATGATTTTGCCTCTTTTCAAGGCAAAGCTTTGTGTGTACCGACGACCCAATCAAGTGTTTAACCCGCAGCGTGACGAAGGCTTAGTTCAGGCTGAAGGTGGTTCTGCAACGTTCTGGCGATGTTTCTCTTATGACGACTTGGGTCCATGCATTCAGTTTACAGTGAAATCGAAACAGCAAGTTTATCTCAACATTGTCTGTGAACGAGTGTTAGTCTTGTTTTCATGGAGAGCATGCTGTGGATCTAGCATTTCCTAAGATGGCAAAAGTCATGTGCGCAGGGCAAAAGGGAAACGTCGTTGATTTGACAAACACTCAGGTATATTATTGCACCTCGAGTGGTCCGCTAAATCACTCAAACTTATCCCCACACATAATGTCTGGGTCTATTTGGTACAGAGTCTGAAACGTGGCAGCTAGAGGCGGTATTAGCGTGATGTCTCCTAGGGCGGCCTATTTTTTGCCCAGTGCATTTACACACTTTGTAGGCGCAGCACTAAGGAAATAACAAGTTTCCGTGCGAGACGTTATTACATTTACGTGTTCCCTCCAATGAGCCCCAAACAGAAGGTCAAACATTGCAGACGTCTACGGACTCAGATTCGTATATTCAATAATGACGTCCCTAAATTGAGACTTGCTGGAAGGTTACGATAATACATTTATTTTTCAACATATACGCTTTCCCTACTGTAAACCAATATTTTCATGTTATGCCTCAAAACTCTGTTTCCGTTATGAAAACACTTTCGTACTTAGGTTACCATTCAATGTCAAACAGGGGCTTTTTCCTCACAAGATAACATTTTTGGTGACGGGCAGAAGCTCAGAGATGATTAACTCGTGAGGCACGGAAAATGGAAGTGGTAAATCTACTGTGGCAGTTTATTTCAAGACATTCAACCTCTGGAGTGAAGTATTTAGCTAATAATATTATTTCACCTCGATGTTTTCAACAAATATGAATTCTTCGAGAAACTGTTTTACTTGAGTCCATTATTCCTGCAATTTTACAAATTTACCTTTCATTATTGATAAGTTTCACTGTCCTGACTGTGGTTCATACTCCCAGCTAGGTTGGATACGCCCACATAAGGCACGCGATCTCCACACGATGTGCTTACTTCATCGATTTCTTAGCCACTGGTGCCCCCAATACTTATCTTCTCACATTAAACACCTATCATCATTCCACAACCGCAATACCAGATCGGATACGTCTAGCATCTTGGCTGTGCCTTTACATAACACAAAATCTTTCTCCGTGTCCTTCTCCATCTCAGCCATACGACTATGGAATGCGCTCCCCTGTGATCTGCGTCTTATCCAGAACCACTCAACATTCAAGAGCGAACTCAAGACTTACATACTAGGGACGGTATAGCCACCATTGTTGTGCCCCTCTCATCTCTTTCTTTCTCCTCTCCATCATAGCTTCAAATTTTACCATTCTATTTCTCTTCCTCTAACCTATCTACCTCTTCTATATCTCTTTCACCCCATTCTATCGCCTTATGTGTCTGCTTGATGAGAATAACTCACAAGCTGCAAGAATATAACGAGAAAATTCCCAACTAGCAATAGGACTGACATTCATAAAAGAAAAAATATGTTTACTTTCATATACATAGTCATTATTATTATTATTATTATTATTATTATTATTATTTATTCTTGACTGTTATACTTATTTTTTGATTGTTATAATTATCATTGTACTACGTTTATAATCTCTATTTTTTTTTCTTTAACATTAATACTGTATAACATGTTATATGTCCTTAATGTTCTGTAGAAACTGAAATTTGTTGAATCTGAGTATCCCTAGTTAGGTGTAAGAGAGGGCCTGAAGGCCCTAATCTTGCCAGGTAAAATAAATGCATAAATAAATAAACTGTGATGTGTAATATTTTTGGGTGACTGTTGTAATTTCATGAGCGCAAATACAGTCTTTTTCAGAAGTTTAAGTGTAGTATTTCAAGTTATTTTGAATTTTATAGGTATACTTGCGAACACGGCAATGCTTCGCAATTGCTAAATATGTCTACGACTTGAATGCACGTCCCAATCTCCTCCTCCTCCTCCACCCCCCACCAACTTTCTGGCGCTGAGCCTTGTTTATTGTTATTGCAAACGAAATTTTCACTGGGAACCGAAGTCGCCTTAAAAAAAAAATGGTTCAAATGGCTTTGAGCACTATGGGACTTAACTTCTGAGGTCATCAGTCCCCTAGAACTTAGAACTACTTAAACCTATCTAACCTAAGGACATCACACACGTCCATGCACGAGGCAGGATTCGAACCTGCGACCGCAGCGGTCGCGCTGTTCCAAACTGTAGCGCCTAGAACCGCTCGGCCACCCCGGCCGGCAAGTCGCCTAAAATGAATGGGTAAATTGGTCGTGATGGGGTATGAGAGACACTTCTCCAGCTGCTGGATCTGTGAGGATAGTTGCGTCAGTGACAGTATTTCGCGAAGTTTTAATCTACGAACGGGTAGAATTATAAAGTTTCGGACGATTCAGATTATGTAGTAGCATTTTAATAACAAGCCGATGAGCCATAAATATCAATTTCTTATATTCTGTTACAACCGATAAAACAAAACAGTACATTGGTATATTTTTGTTTAAAATTATTTATGAGGAAGGACATGGTTTAAATAACCCGATATCGTGATTGCGAGAAAGAAAACTAAACCGGAATATTTCACAGAATGGAATTTTTTTTTTTCGCAGTCAGTTTTAACAGAAAACCTGTACATTGTTGCTTAAATGGTTCAAATGGCTCTGAGCGCTATGGGACTCAACATCTGAGGTCATCAGTCCCCTACAACTACTTAAACCTAACTAACCTAAGAACATCATACATCCATGCCCGAGGCAGGATTCGAACCGAGCAGATCCAGACTGAAGCGCCTAGAACCGCTCGGCCACCACGGCTGGCCATTGTTGTTTAAAATATATAGCCTCTGTCCGTCTGAATAGTTACTACAGCATCGCTTAAAATGATGAAGTAAAAGGTCAAGAACTTTAAGAGATTTTCGGTAAAAACGTTAAACAATAACTTGTATTTGTATGACAATATAGATTACTATTTTTTAATATATACGTATTTATATATAATACATATTACAAAGATATGTGCCCTATGTCCGTACGAATATTTATTAGAGTACAGCATACAAGTTTGAAGTAAATCAGTCAAGAACTTTTCGAGGTTTTTGCTAGCGATGATTTTTTTATATAACACGGCAACGCTTCGCAATTGATAAATATGTCTACATCACGTCCTCTTCCCCGCCCTCCACACACTGTCCACTTCCTGCCGCCCCCCTTCCACCCCATTCGTTCTGACATATATGAGATCAACGCCAGAACGAATGGTGAGTAGGGGGGGGGGGGGGGGGCAGTCAGTGGACAGAGTGTGGAGGGCGGGGGATGAGGACGTGATGTAGACATATTTAGCAACTACGAAGCACTTCCGTGTTCGCAAGTATACGTATAAAACTCTAAATATCTTGAAATACTACACTTAACGGAGTGCCATGTGAAGAAATCGGAAGATATCCGACATATTCTGCCGTTCGAGTTTAACAGAGGGGTGACAGCAGCGAAGGCAGCCAGAAACATTTATGCCAGGTTTGGGGCGAATGCCAGTAGACAGAGCACGACAAGAAAACGGTTTTCTCGTTTTCAGGAGGATCCTTTTGACATTAGTGACTCTCCATGTTCAGGAAGACCTTAGGGGTTTCATGAAGATCGTTTAAACCCATTAATCCACAATGATCCACGTCAGTGTAATCGAGAACTGCCATCTGATGAACTGTGATCATTCCACCATCATGCGACATTTGCCTGCAGTGGGGAAGGTTCAAAACATTCGGGTGTATGGGTACCGCATGCTCTAAGCCAAAATCACAAAAATCAGCAGGTGGTCATATGTGCAACTTCCGCTCGCTCGTCATGAATTGGCTCGTGAACAACACCGACCATTCCAAGGCAGTATCGCTACTGGTGACGAGAAATTGTGTATTTATATTAACATAAGGAGATGGCAGCAATGGTTAAGCCCAAACAAAGTAACAACTCTCTGTAGAAAGACCTGCGCGCATCCAGGAAAAATGTTATTCATATGGTGGAACGGCGACGGTGTGGTGTACTACGAATTGCTTCCCAGAGGTGTAACCATCACAGCTGACATTTACTGTCTACAACTGAGACGTCTTGCTGACGCAATCCTAGAACAACCACCAGGAAGACTGCGTGAAGTGATGCTACTTCACGACAACGCCCGCACGCATTCTGTTAGACTGACAAGAACACTATACCAGGAGTTGGGTTGGGAAGTCATTCCGCACCCACCTTATTCATCTGATCTTGCGGCCTCAGATTTTCATCTTTTCCGCTCTCTATCGAACAACTTTCAAGGAACTTCCTTTCCGGATGAAAATGCACTCCGACCATGGCTAGATGAGTTCTTCGCCTCAAAACCACGAGATTTCTACAATCGTGGAATCCAAAAGTATCCCAAGTGTTGGCAAACTGTTGTAAAAACTTAAGGAGAATATATTATTGATGACTAAAGCCTCTGTTGTGTTTAAGCCGGCCGGTGTGGTCGAGCGGGTCTAGGCGCTACAGTCTGGAACCGCGCAACCACTACGGTCGCAGGTTCGAATCCTGCCTCGTGCATGGATGTGTGTGATGTCCTTAGGTTAGTTAGGTTTAAGTAGTTCTAAGTGAAGACTGCCACGACCTTAGAAGTTAAGTCCCATAGTGCTCAGAGCCATTTGAACCTTTTTTTTTGTTGTGTTTATTAAACTTCTGGAAAACACTACAAACTTATGCACCAACATAAATAATAGTATTCATCAACGTCCTTTCTGTCTTGTTCAGTAAGGGAAAATTACTTCTTCTGCCTTGTGTTTTTCAAAATATTGTTTGAATTTCATACTGCGTATCCGCGTCTAGGTCTGAATTTTCCTTTCCACGAATCGATCAACTCCCTTCTTTTTAGTCGTCTCGTGATTTGATAGCTTTACACGCCACGTACTATATAGCTCAAGCGCTGACTGTAGTGTACGAGAGGCGTTGGATAAGTAATGCAACACTTTTTTCTCGGCCTGCTTCGGTTGAAAAAAAATGTGGAATTTGCTATGGGACTTTCGCGGAATATTCCCGTTTCTGCCACTATAGTTTCATGAAGTTCCGACAGGTGGTGGCGCTATACGTAACTTTCAAAATGGCGTCTGTATCGGAGATGCGTTCACGCCAGAAAACTGTCATCGAGTCTCTCTTGGCGGAAGATCAGAGCATCGGAGATATTCACAGGCACTTGCAGAATGTCTACAAAGACCTGGCAGTGAACAAAAGCACGGTGAGTCGTTGGGTGAGGCGTCTGTCATCATCTCAACAATGTCACGCAAACCCGTCCGATGTCCCGTGTGCCGGCTGGCCGCACACAGCTGTGATTCCTGCAATGGTCGAGCGTGCGGACACACTCATTCGAGGTGAACTGTTACTCCATGACAACGCAGGGCCTCACTCAAGTCTGCGCACCAGAGAGGAGCTCACAAAACGTCATTGGACTGTTCTTCCTCATCCACCCTAAAGCCCGAATCTCGCACCTTGCGACTTCCATTTGTTTGGCCCAATGAAGGATGCACTCCGCGAAAAGTAGTACGTGGACGATATGATGCAGCAACACGTTGGCTCCGACGTCGACTAGTAGAGTGGTGCCATGTGGGGCACACATGTCCTACCGGTAAGGTGGCGTCCTCACATTAAACGGAGATTATGTTGATAAATAGGGTTTTGTGGCCTGTATGAAACCCACCTGCTTTCAAAATAAATAAATATGTTGGATTACTTATTGGACGCCCCTCGTTTAGTAATTTACTTTCCTTAGTTGGTCCCGATTTCCATAATGCTTGTAAACAAACTCATGTTTGTGTTTGAGCTGCCATAGTAAAGTTATTTTAGGACGTGCATGACACGTAGCGGTTTCGGTCATCGATCATCTTCACACTATAAAAAAATCTTATATTAGTAACGTTTCATATCAATCCTCGACATGACAATGTTATTAATACAGTCTGGTATTTCATCCGGAATGAAAAAGGCGATATCCAACAGGCAATCCATAATCAAGAGAAAGTACAATGATAGTGTATTAGATACGAAGGTAAAGTTACAACTGGGCGAAGGGAACATCATATTCATATTATTTTTCTTTCCCATCAAATGGTTCAAATGGCTCTAAGCACTATGGGACTTAACATCTGAGGTCATCAGTCCCCGTCTTTCCTATCCCAATCGCGTATTGAGTGGGGGAGAAGTTGCTGTCTATATGCCTCTGTACGCGCTCTAATCTCTCCTCTGGCCAGTAAGGTGCCCGAGATAAGAAAGTCTCATTGTGGCCTCTGGCCACTCGTTATGGAATTATGCTAATTAATCGACTACACTATGTGGCCGAAGGTCTCAGTCTTGTCGTTCATTTCAAGAACTACAGTCACGTGACTAATACTGCGTATGATCTCGTTTCGCCACAAACACAGCGATTAATCTGCTGGAAGGCTTGCTGTTATCTAGTGCACAGAAGGCGGAACTTTTATCCAATCTTCTCGAAGAATAGGAAATAGTTATTGCTGGGGTTTTGGACCGCCAGTTGTGCTACAGCTAGCTTTAACACTAGCCCATCTTTACAGGTGCCTTCTTAGTGCTGAGTTCAGGAGAAGTGTGCAAATCCATCAGATTTTCTCCGAACAACAATACAACGATCCGGTGAATCGTTAATTTTTTTTCCTCCTCAAAAACGGCCAGATTTTAAATTGTTGTCATAGACTGGGGCTGCTACTGGCATTAATAAGATCAGACCACGAACTAAGTCAAACAGCCCTAGACCGCCGCAACATAATTCGGGCTTGTACCAGGATAGGTCCACACCTACACCTGTGGAAGTGCTGCCAATCATCGTTTCACAGCTTCACAGTCCAACGACGGACTTTTGCGAAGTGGCAGCCGTGTTTAAACTCGCATTCGTGAGGCCGGACATCTGAATTTAGGTTCTCGAGGGTTTCCCTAAATCGCTTACGACAGTGGTCAGACGCGGTCAGCCGGAATCTTGACAATTATGCCTCCCTCACGTTACCATGCAGTCCAACATCAGGCCATTTTCACGTCTAAATGGACCACGGCTGTGGATATTTCGAGCAGCCGACCAAATGAGGACCCTTTCAAACTGTCAAGTGCCGATAATGCTGTCTCGGTCGAGTACGTGCCCTTCATAGTGACCGAGCGAGGTGGCGCAGTGGTTAGCACACTGGACCCGCATTCGGGAGGACGACGGTTCAATCCCGCGTCCGGCCATCCTGATTTAGGTTTTCCGTGATTTCCTAAATCGCTCCAGGCAAATGCTGGGATGGTTCCTTTGAAAGGGCACGGCCGACTTCCTTCCCCATCCTTTCCGAACCCGATGAGACCGATGACCTCGCTGTTTGGTTTCTTCCCCCAAAACAACCAACCAACCTTCATAGTGATCAATATTTGATGCAGTTTACGCCCCTTATATATCCTACCAGGCCCGGTAGTAAGCCCGATTTTCATGCAGTAATAATCCCTGAAATATGTATGTATTTATGCACAAAAAATCTAAAATATGCATTTAAACTATTCACATAAAATGATATAAAAACTGAATCGGCATAGTACAAAAACTACTTAGGTACATGCCTGTAAATGACACACAAAGAAACGTTAACAAAAAATATAAGAAAACTAGTATTTTACATTAATTTACGGAAAGCTGTTGTACCTACAATTAGTTTTCCACTTTCCTTGTTACATTTCACAATCACTATATGTTTCAGGTGTTCCAAAGTAAGCCATCTGACGATGTCTCGCAGAACGTGCTTGTAGCGGAAGAAACTTCTCTCTACCTCACAGGAACTTAAGTGTGCGTGTACAAAAGCAGCTACTTGCTCCGCTGTTAGCAACGTGTTGCTCGAAAGTTCAGTGCGCTTACCGGTTAAAATTTCAAGATTTGTTCGTATCCTGGATTTTTTGAAAGTATGCTCTGATTTCTTTCCTTCACTATTTCACCAATTCTTCCAGGGACAGAATCAAGTTTAGAGGCTGCACTTTTGAACACAATAAATCTCAAGGAACAGAACTGCCTGCCTCCATAGAAACTACTGTCGCCGGAAGATGAGAAAAATGAGCAGATATGCACGCAAGACTGGCTCCTATTTCTGAGGAGTTCACATCATCTTGTGCACTTTTAATGGACGCTGCACTTTTACGGTCAAATGTATAAATGTTGCTCTTAATAGTTTCTAAATGTTCGGTATAGTAAATCACTGCAGCCAACCGTGCGCCCCTCGCGGTATGGCTGGTTCTGGTGGCACGGGAATGTCAGGTGTTGCTGCTGCGAAAGCTTGTTTTCTATAAGGTGTTTTAACAAATACCTTCTTCACAAAAGACAACAACTTGTCAACACGATGAAAATTTGCACGAATAGTTTCAGCGACGTAATGTAACCCATGAGCAAGACAAGTCAAATGTATCAGATTGGGAGATATAACATTAGAGAGCAGTACCAGTCTTGATCATGCAACTAGATGCATGAGTCACACATAACAATACACTCGTACTGAATGCCATTTGGCAATAATAAATTCATGGAATCAATAAAAAATGAGGAAACTGCGGAGCTGTTGGTCATTTGAAAGTGCTCCATTGCAAGTACATACGGCGCAGACCATACATTTTTGTTAAGAGACAAAATTATAATATTTCAAATAAACCGTCACTCACATTTTGTGTTATGGTTGTATGTAAAATATGCTAGCCGCAAGACACAGTCAATGCCTACCCTGCGCAATAGCAATGGAAATACTATTGATGACAGCGCTGCCAAAGCAGAGTTACTAAATACAGCCTTCCGAAATTCTTTTACCAAAGAAGACGAAGTAAATATTCCAGAATTCGAATCCAGAATAGCTGCCAACATAAACAACTTGGATGTAGACATCCTCGGAGTAGTGAAGCAACTTAAAATAGTTAATAAAAACAAATGTTTCGGATCCAGACTGTACAACAATTAGGTTCCTTTCAGAATATGCTGATGTAGTAGCTCCATACTTAACAATTATATACAACAGCTCGCTTGATGAATGATCTGTACCCAAAGACTTGGATGTTCCACAGGTCACACCAATATTCAAAAAAGGGAGTAAGAGTAATTCACTAAATTACAGGCCCATGTCATTAACGTCGATATGCAACAGGATTTTCGAACATACATTGTGTTCGAACGTCATGAATTATCTCTAAGAGAATGGTCTACTGACACACAGCCAACACGGATTTAGGAAACATCGTTCTTGTGACACATAACTAGCACTTTACACATACGAAGAGTTGATTGCTACTGACATGGGATTTCAAACTGATTCCGTGTTTACAGATTTCCAGAAGGCTTTTGACACTGTACCTCACAAGCGGCCTGTAGTCAAATTGTGTGCTTAACGGAATACCGTCTCAGTAACGTGACTGGATTAATGATGTCTGTCAAGTACCTAGTAATTGACGGAAAGTCATCGAGTAAAACAGAAGTGATTTCTGGCGTTCCCCAAAGTAGTGTTATAGGCCTTCTGCTGTTCCTTATCAACATAAACGATTTAGGAGACAATCTGAGCACCCATCTAAAGTTATTTTCATACGATGCTGTCGTTTATCGTCTAGTAAAGTCATCAGAAAATCAAAACCAATTTAGTAATGATTTAGATAAGACATCCATAGGGCACGAAAGTTGGAAATTGACCCTAAATAATAAAACGTGTGAGGTCACCCCTGTGAGTGCTAAAAGGAATCCATTAAACTTCGGTTACACGAGAAAATCAATCAAATCTAAAACAACTTAAATTGGAAAGAACACGCAGAAAATGTTGCGAGGAAAGCGAACCCAAGACTGTGTTTTATTGTCAAAACACTCAGAAGACGCAACGTATCTACTAAAGAGACAGCCTACACTGCGCTTGTCCGTCCTCTTCTGGAGTACTGCTGCGCGGTGTGCGATCCTTACCAGATAGGATTAATTGAATGCATCGAGAAAGTTCAGAGAATGACAGCACGTTTTGTATTGTCGAGAAAGAGGGGGGAGAGTGTCACAGACGTGATACAGGATTTGGAAGGGACATTATTAAAACAAGGGCGTTTTTCGTTGCGGCAGAATCTTCTCACGAAAGTTTAATCACCAACTTTTTCCTCCGAATGAGAAAATATTTTGTTGACGCCGACGTACAGAGGGAGAAACGATCATCATAATAAAATAAGGGAAATCAGAGCTCGAACGGAAATATATAGTTGTTCGTTTTTTCCGCGCGCTGTTCGAGATTGGAGTAAGAGAGAATTATTGTGAAGGTGGTTCGATGTACTGTCCTCCAGACACTGAAGTACGATTTGCACGTAGATGTAGATTTCCACCTACATAAAATTATTTTGAATCAGATGGCTTGTATTTATAATGGTTTGGTCCTAGCACTGCTGCAATTAATTTTCATGTATAGTGGATTCATCTGGCACTTTACAATCTGTATATTTCTCAATGAAATTTCTCAGAACAGAATTAGTTAATTTCCACAATGGAATATCTGACGACAAAAAGGCTTGCACAAAATCAACCACAAAAAGCACTGTTAGAACATTCACCTAACAACATCTGGACATGGTTTCACGTCTTACTTTTTTTTTTGTTTATTTATTGGTGTCCACATCATGAACGACTTGGAAGCGTTTTTCACTGCCATCTGTTTTTTTCACACGCATGACAATAAAGTATTTTGCCATCTGTCGTTGTCACCTCCCCTTCGAAGTCCCACTCAAATTTTTGCAATCTACACTCATTACTTGTTTTCACTTTTAGCATTTAAAACATACCAAGCCAGCAGTCACCCGCTCACCATAAATATGAACACATTTTTTGTAGACAGAACATGCAGTCAACTGACGATAGGTAACGGGGGGGGAGGCTTCGAAAATGAGTCATCCGTCACTTTAGTGTTGTATTAATTTAAATGTAATGAATGTTATGAAAATAGTTTTAAAATCGTGCACAAATTAAATAATAATGTTAAAATTGTTGCTTGGTGTTACATTCTAAACAGCTCCGAAAGGCACAGTTCCGACTAGCCCCTTAATACCCATGTTGGTGCAATTCTGCAGGAAGACCGGGGAAGTCCAGCAACAAAGGCCACGTACTACGTGAGCAAGCGCGAAGGGTAACTCCTAACAACGAATCGGGAAGAAATAAAAACAATAAATAAGTACATAAAAATAAGCTTTCACTACAACCGAAAATGTCAACAAACAATTTAAGATGTCCGTATGTTTAAAGAATAAGTATTTTAATTAAAACTATGCAAAATATGCAGCACAATTAAAAGTTTTCGAAAGTATTATGCCTATTCACGAAAAAAGCAAAAATGCATCTATATGCACTACCTCACTATGCCTAAACATAAGAAAAGAATTAATTCGAATATATCCAAATATCATAGTTCTTTTCCCCCAGGCAGTGTATATGTTACATACCTACAGGTCACTGTACAGTAAACTGCGGAGGGTGCTTCTGAGCAAAATTAGAGATTTCATGTGGTTCGTGGTCGATACATGAAATTATTTACTAACGTTGCGTCGCCCTCTGTAGTATACATCTTCAGAGACTAACAACTGTCATCTCTGGGGATGTCTCCTGCAAGTTGGGAAGAAACATTAGTAAATACTTTCAAACATCTACTACTGAGTCTCGGCTCGTAGGTGTTAACTAAAGTGAACACCGGCCGCAAAAGTCTTCGTACGGGAAAAACGACACTACGCGCCCTACTCGTTCATTTTTTCTTCTCGTGTTCCGCCGCCAGATATACAACGGAGGCAGAAGAACTGTTGCACGTACTTCCATCGAATGCAGTTTCTCTAAATTTACGCTACAGGGTTTTAGGAGTACGTCGCTTTCTTCCAGAGACTCCCATCCAAGTTCCTTGAGCATCTGCGTTATGGGTTTTATACTAATCTAGCATCCCGAGTCCTTTCGACATCTGCTGCCAGGCCTACTTGATAAGGACTTTAAATACTGTAGCAATACTCTAGAATTGCCGGTAATGGCACCTCGTTTCCTGCTTTTTTGCGCACTTTCCCAACACTCTTCCAAACAATTCAAGGCTTCCATTCACCTTCCCTTCTGCGTGTTTTACATGTTCGTGCTGGTTACGGCGATAGGATCTAACCAGGAAGTATTAAATCACAGAATCCAGAAACACGGACGAAGGGCAGCCAAAAACGATAGAAAATAAATGTATTTCCAGATACCAGGGAAAGACTGACACCTAATCCCTTTAACCCGAAGAATAGCATGGTTGATCTCGTCATTAGCAATAGTACCTACACGCGACATTTGTTTAAAACTGGGAAACAGCATTAGGAAATGAAACTGGATAGATCGGACTCTTGAGCACGTAGTATACGTTCTTCCTTATACGACAGACGTTACGGATCACGTTCCTTCAGTAGATGTGCGTAATCTTTCCAGGGAACCTTAACTATCGTCTTCAGTTACACAATGTCGCCGAGAGTTTCGAAAAAGAGTTCCGTAAATCCCTTTCGCGATCTCTTCCCACTGATACAGGCGGAAGTGGACGTGAAACAGTAACGAATACAGCACATGAAGGAGTAACTACGAGGGATACCCATAGACATATGTAACCAAGAAACATTAAACTACTGTTAATTCATATTTAAATGTTGCGAGTACATATTCGTTTTCTGTAAACTGGAGGGGAGGGGAGGGGATTATTGATATCACTTGCCTCACGACTTCGTGTGGGATCAGCGGTGACGAGTGAAAATGTGTGCCGGATCGGGATTCGAAACCGGAATCTCCCGCTTGCTTGGCAGTTACGTTAACCACTGCGCCATCCGTACACAGTGTTTATCGCAACTGTGCCGACTATCTCGGCACGCCTCTCAGCCGACCCACATTTCCAACTTAGCGCCACCTACCCGCAGCCCCTGCCCATGTCTTCTATGCTCACTACTTACTTGTTAAGAGATTCCAGCAGGAGGTCGGACGTAACTGTGCATCGGCTCTGAATGTGGTGGATACACTGCCCATCGAGGTGAATCAGTTATATGAATGCGTGGTGTCTGTTCTTTTGGACAGACACAACGCATTCAAAAAATGGTTCAAATGGCTCTGAGCACTATGGGACTCAACTGCTGAGGTCATTAGTCCCCTAGAACTTAGAACTAGTTAAACCTAACTAACCTAAGGACATCACAAACATCCATGCCCGAGGCAGGATTCGAACCTGCGACCGTAGCGGCCTTGCGGTTCCAGACTGCAGCGCCTTTAACCGCACGGCCACTTCGGCCGGCAACGCATTCATATAACAAATTTGTTTGTACAGTGTTATCGTAAGTAGTTTGTAGACTTTAGTACTAAGATTACAACAGCGACAACCCGCGCGGATATAGGAAGGCTCAAATAGCGCCGAGATATTTAACAGCATAACATAATATAAAGTGCAGTCACTCTGGTTGTGATGCACAAAGTACTGGCAATAGCCGAGGCGGTTCCTAGAAATGGTTCAAATGGCTCTGAGCACTATGGGACTTAACATCTGAGGTCTTCAGTCCCCTAGACTAAGAACTACTTAAACCTAACTAACCTAAGGACATCACACACATCCATGCCCGAGGCAGGGTTCGAACCTGCGACCGTAGCAGTCGCGCGGTCCCGGACTAAAGTGCAAAGAAGCGCTCAGCCGCCGCGGCCGGAGCGGTTTCTAGAAATCCATGAAACCTGTAAGGTGTGTAGGATAGAAATCAGTCTGTAGTACACAGTAAAGGTTTTGATTCCTGTCTTTAGTATATGGAGGTTTTATACTAATATCATTTATTTATTTATTGCGAGTGAAATTTATACAAGAATGAGTTGTTATACTAGGTGTACCTGTAAATATTTTAGGACGGGGTAGTATACACTGATTCGAATAAAAATTTCCACCCAACATGTGTTCAATTTTTATTGGTTACAGAGATATAGCTGTTCGAATGTAACACGAACTACGAGAGGCGTTCAATAAGTAATGCAACACTTTTTTTTCTGAAAGGAGGTTGGTTTTATTCAGGATTCCAATACATCATATTATTCCCCACTCTTTGACTACAAAACCCTATTTGTCAAAATGATCTCCGCTCAATGCGGCGGCCCTACGCCACCTTACTGGGTGGACCTGTATGCGCGCATTGTACAACTCTACTGGTCGACATCGGAGCCAACGTGTTGCTGCGTCATCCACGTACTGCTTCCTTTCCGCGGAACGTGCGAAATCTGGGCAGTAGGGTGGATGAGGAAGAACAGTCCACTGAAGTTCTGTGAGTTCCTCTCTGTTTAAAAACACACTAATGTCGTTTTTTCTATTTCTTGGCGCTACAGTCTGGAGCCGAGTGACCGCTACGGTCGCAGGTTCGAATCATGCCTCGGGCATGGATGTGTGTGATGTCCTTAGATTAGTTAGGTTTAATTAGTTCTAAGTTCTAGGCGACTGATGACCTCAGAAGTTAAGTCGCATAGTGCCCAGAGCCATTTGAACCATTTTTTTTCTATTTTTTGAGGGTAGCATAATACACTTCAGAGCTGATCGCTGCATCATAATGGAAGACATCAAACAGAATAACACCTTCAGAGTCCCACAAGACTGTCGTCATGACTACCGGCTGAGGGAGCGGCTTTGGAGTGTTTCTTCGGAGGAGAGGTTGCATGGCGCCACACCATGGATTCCCGTTTTGTTCCGGTTCTTAGTGATGATCCCATGTTTCACCGCCTTTGACGACGTTCAACAAAAAATTGTCACTATCAGCCTCGTAACGCGCAAGCAATTCTGCACAGATGGTCCTTCGTTGCTGCTTATGGTCTTCTGTCAGCCGGCGAAGAGCCTAGCGGGCGCGTACTTTCTAGCACCCCAACTGGTAAACAAGTCTGTCAGCACTACCAACAGATATATCCATTTGAGCAGCGAGGTTGATCATGATCCGTCGATCACCTCGAATGAGGTGTGTCCGCACGTTCCAATACTGCAGAAATCACAGCAGTGTGCGTCCGGCTGGGACGCGGGAGATCGGACCTTGCGATGTTGACAGACGCCTCGACCAGCTTCTCACCGTTCTTTTGTTCACTGCCAGATCTCCGTAAACATTCTACAAACGCCTATGAAGATATCCGATGCTCTGGTTTTCCGCCAAAAGAAACTCAATGACAGATCTGATTGGAACGCACCCCCGTTACAGACGCCATTTTGAAGGCTGCCCCTATCGGGACTTCATGAAACTGTAGGGGCTGAAATGGAAATGTTGAAGTATGTCCCACAACATATTTCGCATTTTTCAACCGAAATTGGCCTAGAAAAAATCTATTGCATTACTTATTGAACGCATCTGGTAATATCCTCTGAACGTGTTAAGAAAAGGCAATTGATTAGTTTCGAAGTTCTTATTCATAAAGTCCACCTCTGACATAAATGCACTTTTGAATTCTCTTGGCAACACCAATTCTTTTATGAGACCAACAATATTCATAAGCCGAAAGACCAATTCGTCTCTTGTGTTTACCTTCTCTTTGCAGAATGCTGGGAGCTATTTCGCAAGAAAGTCTAGACAACGGGGCCATATAAGACGATGCGGTAATGCAACAGGCCCAGTCAACTATCATACCACACCACACATTTGGAGAGAAGCGTTCCTTAAAATGTGTCTTCACAAAGGTATGAGGGTTTAGGTCGAACCATCAACATCAGTTACGAATGTTATTGGAACAGTCAAGAGTCTACGTCGCTTCATCAGCAAACAGTATTAATGGGATTACACAGTGATATGCAACTAGGCAACGACAAAATTCCAATAGTCTACCCTCGTTGAACAGTCTGTACATGATAAGGATGGGGGCCGTGCGTGTGTAACGTTCACCTCAAACTTGTATGTAGAACACAGATACGTTCAAGAAATTCTGTGTGCGCTTTCTGAACGACTACGTTCTATCGCCTCACTAATGACTTCTACTTCATTCACACACTGTTCATTTGCAAATTCAAATTAAATATTACTTCTAGACACAGCACCAATCTCACGCAGTTTAGTGAAAACACGAGTAAACACTCTTGAATCTTCCGCTGAGCGGACAGGAAATCATCTACTGTATTTTCTGCGTATTCCATTATAAACGTCGTACAGAAATACCTTATCTGCAAACTCACCATTTGAAAATATGTGCGGTATTCTGAAACGATACACCAGAATTGCCCAACAAACACTATGACAGTTGAAAAATTCACTTCTGTAAACTCAACCAAAACTAAACAAAAATGACAAGCGATGAACAAACCCATAGCAACTGCAGTACCAACACGACAAATGACAACTTTTCCCCGTAATCAAGTGTATCTCTAATTGGTCACATGTTATACGGAACGTGTTATTCGAATTATTCTACACTAGCACCTCCTAAAATGTTTACCATTCCTCCTGAAACATCTTGCATAGTAACACTGTGTGTTACTACAATGAAGACTCAAGAGATGAAACAGAAATAAATAATAATAAATAATTTTACGTTCCAGTTCATATTGCTTTTTAGGAGTGTCTATAAATAGTTAAAGGGTGAGACAGTTTCCAGAGGGTTACCATTAATCTTTTAATCGGACACTACTACTTTCTCTCTCTTTGCTATGGGTATTCGGGGTTCCGATAGTAGTACGAGACAATATCCCCTAGTCTCCCTCTCTCTGTGTCAAAGTGGATGCATTACATTACTCCGTACTCTGAAGTACTCTTTCTCTGACAGAGCAAATTTCTACAATGAATCTTGTGAGTGATTTCATTTTGCACGAAACATTTTGTGATTTTTATAGCAAATATCAGTAATAAGCATCGTGAGGTTAGTTGGAACTGTGTATGACGTTATCAGGCTGCAAATATTTTTCAACGTATTCACTCTACGACGATAAGCCTCATGCGTCCTTTAAACAGTTCGTCAATTCGAAGGACTATAGTGTACCTTCGACTTAACTAGAATGTAGCAGATTACAAAGTTCCAGCTATCTTGGATTTTCTGCTCAAAGGTGCATAATATTTGTCCAGCGGCGTTTGTCGGGTTGTAGTCTGATATATATATATATATATATATATGGTTACTGTACTTTAGTAAGATTATATAGGCGATAGTTTCTGTTACAATAAATGTTTGTACAGCTGTAACGGACCAACAGAAATAGCTACCAGCTAAGTGCTTTTAATCGAAAGTGGGCAGTTCGTATCGAGGGCTAACGCGCGCGCGTACGCTCTCTCTCTCTCTCTCTCTCTCTCTCTCTGTGTCAAAATGGATGCATTAATTACTCCGTACTCTGAAGTACTCCTTCTCTGGCAGAGTACTAAAATAGTTCGTGCTGTTTTTGAACATAAGCTGATCAAACTGAATACGTGTAAGTCAGTAACATTTCGAGCAATACAACTGCGCTATTACCACTAATATAATGGAGGTTTCTAATTTTCACACTTCAACAGACTTACAACGTTCCGTGGCTCCTCGGAAAAACTACTGCAGATTCACGTCTGGGACATATTTTTTTAGATTGACCAGATCAGTAACAACAAAATAAAAGGAAATCGTGCTTTACTTTAACCTCTGACAGTTTTGCGATGGCTTCATATTAGCGAAGTTGCTAAATTTCAGGCAAAATCTTGTTAGACGTTACTCCGTAGCTAAACATTCGCGGACCTATGTTCATATGAACTTTTTTCTTCAGTTTTACTAGTAGAAAACATATTAAAATATTTGCATATCTTCGTGAATCCTGTGTATTGCCTCCTAAAATATTGTCTGACGCCTTTTTATGTGTATCTTCCCTCTAGCAAACACATGTCGATGTTCTGACGACACACTTCCTGTAGTTTCACTTCTCTGAGTTTACAAAGCGATTTCTTCCGACAATTTCCAAAAAATAATGGTTCAAATGGCTCTGAGCACTATGGGACTCAACATCTTAGGTCATAAGTCCCCTAGAACTTAGAACTACTTAAACCTAACTAACCTAAGGACATCACACACACCCATGCCCGAGGCAGGATTCGAACCTGCGACCGTAGCAGTCCCGCGGTTCCGGACTGCAGCGCCAGAACCGCTAGACCGACAATTTCCATTTAAGTTCCTCGTGCATTTGTGTTTTATACCGACCAATTACGCACCTAGCACCGCATCACTGAATTCGTTCCATGACTTGTCATGCCTACTTGATAGGGACTCCAAAAACTGGAACAATATCAGAAATGGTCGCATTATCACCCTGTATGAGATATCCCTTAAAGGCCCAATGCATTTTGGCAAAGCACTTCCAACAAATCGAAGTCCTCCATTTTTCCCTCCTGTAATACTGATTTTGCGTGATCGTCCCATTTCGTATCCCTTCTTAGGACACTGGGGTGCAAAACTTAAGGAAGACAGTAACCTCCATACGATGTATCATGCCACGTAAAATTCCTCGATGAAACTTGGACCACACATAGAAAGATGTGCTACAGTATAGTACAGAAAGTACATGAAAGTAACGTTCAATGAGACGAACAGAACTGGCCGTTTTATTCAAACACAATAATTACACTGAACATTACAAAAGGCGACACATGGTTCTTAATCGGTTGTGTGATCACCACGGACAGAAATGCATACTCTGCAACGTGCTCCCATGCTGGCCAACAAGTTTGGTATGAAATTCCTGTGGGAGGGCATTCCATTCCTCCATCAACGCGGTTGACAACAGCTGCATAAGCATTTGTGCATGTGGACGGGCTGCAATACGTCTCCCGAAAGTATCTGACACGTGCACGACACGATTAAATGGGGGAAACAGGAAGGCCAGTCCATTCGCCGAATATCATCTTGTTCCAAGAGCTGCTCCACTTGCACTGTTCAATGCGGTCGTGCATTGTCATCCATAAAAATGAAGTCAGTGGCGAATACACCCCTGAAAAACGCGCATGGGGAAGAAGTGCAGTGTCACAATAACGTTGACCAGTACCGTGTTCAAAGATTTGAAGGTACGTACGCCCATGTAACATTAAGCCTCTCCGCAGCATAACACGTGGACCACCAAAACTATAATTTTCGACAATGATAATGAGTGCATTACGTGTTCCCACCTCTCGCCATATAAGGATACGTTCAGAATCACTACTCACACTGAATCCGCTCTCATCCGAGAAGAGGGCGCGACCCTATTCCTCGTTGGTCCAGTCACTGTGCTCTTTGCACTGTCGCGAACGGTGCCGCCGATTTGCGGCTAGCACCGGAACACAGTGTACAGGTCGTTGGACAGATAGATCAACCCCCATGCAGCCGCCGTGCCACTGTGGAGCGTGAGAGTGTGCGTCTTGCAGTCCTGTTAAAGATTTCTGCGGTTGCAGCCGATGTTTGACCTGAGTCCCTTATTGCCTGTTGCACAATGTGACGGTCAGCTGTTGTAGTTGACAGTGATCGACCACCTCCTCCCCTTAGGGCAGCAGTACCTATTAGGATCGCTCCTCATGCGCGTGAAACAATTCTGTGAACAATACCAAACTACTCGGCTACACTCGTCACACTTCGCCCTTCCTCCAGTTTCCCGACCAATCTTCCCGTTTGAAATCATCCAAAAGCTGTCTTCTGATAATGTTGTAATGAAGACTACCACCACCATAAGGCACAGAAACTGCTCGCTGATGGAAATACACATTTTTTCGTTCCTTTTAACTCCTTCGTATTGCGGGGCCATCCCCGTTTGGCGCTATAGTCATGCTGGCCTTATGCCATGTGACGTCCAATTTTCTGTGCACGACTGAGATATCTCTGGCAACATGCTCCCGCACTTTCTTTCTTTCCCACCAAGCACTTAATATGTTACGTTACTTTATCCAGATCGTTCTTAAGTTTTGCAGAGCAGTGTATTACCCCTTAACACTTTTACGATGTAACAACTTTATGATGATCTTGTAAACGGACACCATTGTGCTCAGCTTCTCTTATAAGCATACATTCATCCAAATTTAGAGAGCTGCTGGGTGAAGACCTGAATTCATGTTATGTAACAGCGATTGGACGGTCGTATTTGAGAACAGAATAAAGCAAACGACATTCCTATACCGCTATGTACACTGCTGGCCACTGTAAATGCAACACCCTGAATGAAGCATCCGAATCAAGTGAAATTTACACCATGGGTTTGCAGCGATGAGATATGCAACTGATTAGAATTTCAGCGCAGACGCACATCACGCGCGCCTGTGGCGCCACCTCATAGCGCCATTTAAGGCTTGGCGATTTCGACGAGTGTACGTTCGGCACGTGTGTTTACCTTGTGGTTGTTTCACAAGACGATCAGTTATGCCTCGTAGACAACAGCGAACATCGTTTGATCAAGTATCCGAGTTCGACAGAGGAAGGATAGTGGCTTACCGAGATTGTGGATTATCATACAGAGAAATCGCTAGTCGTGTTGGACGAAACCAAACAACTGTAATGCGGATATGTGACCGTTGGATGCAGGAGGGTATGACGGACCGACGTGGTCGATCGCATTCACCTCGATGCACCACTGCACGTGCTGATAGGCAAATTGTGCGCATGGCAGTGACGGATCGCTCAGTGACATCCCGAACCATAGCACAGCACATTGCGTCTGTAACGCATCATCCAGTGTCTGCGCGTACCATTCGACGCCGTTTACAGCAGAGTGGTCTGTCCGCAAGACGTCCATTGCTTCGTCTACCATTGACGCAGAACCACAGACGTCTCCGTCGCCAATGATGTGATGACAGACGAATGTGGACGGCAGAATGGAATGACGTTGTCTTTACGGACGAGGCACGCATCTGTCTGCAGCACCACGATGGTCGGATTCGAGTGTGGAGACACCGTGGAGAGAGGATGCTGGACAGCTGCATTATGCACCGCCACACTGGTCTTGCACCGGGTATTGTGGTATGGGGCGGTATTGGATATTACTCTCGCACGCCTCTAGTACGCATTGCCGGTACTTTAAATAGCCGGCGCTACATATCCGAGGTGCTGGAGCCAGTTGTCCTTCCTTACCTTCAGGCCTCGGCCACAGCCATATTTCAACAGGATAATGCGCGACCACACGTGGCACGCATTGTCCAAAGGTTCTTCGTCAATAACCAGATTGAATTGCTTCCCTGGCCGGCTCGCTCTCCGGATCTTTCGCCGATAGAAAACATGTGGTCCATGGTTGCTCAACGAGTGACCCAGATTACATCCCCAGCTGCCACACCAGATGATCTTTGGCAACGTGTGGAAGCTGCTTGGGCTGCTGTACCCCAGGAACACATCCAACGTCTCTTTGACTCAATGCTGAGACGTGTGGCAGCGGTGATCTCCAACAATGGCGGCTACTCTGGATACTGATTCTGGCAGGAACCACATGTCACAGACGTCTGTAAACGTAATCATTTGATACTTGGTCAACATGTTATCTACAAAATAAATTTTGTTGTGCTACCTCTTGTCTTTCTTGGTGTTGCATTTACGGTGGCCAGCAGTGTATTTAAATGTGAGCGTAAATCAGTGTGTCGGAAAACTGTGTAAACGTCCGACGAGCGGCAGAATTAGTTAAATATTAGTCACGCAACTGGATGCTCTGGAAATAAAATAATAAAAGAAACAGGACACGAATTATGTTTCATTTGTTTCTGAATAGATATCATCTCCATACAAAGTAATTTCGGTTATCTTTGTGGCGTTAATAGCTTGACGTACAACAGGAGGAATCCAAAAAACGTTTTGATGCACTTAACATTTCGAATCGTTGAAACATGAGACTCTTGATGCACTTCCACGTATCGCCAAATGTGATAACAAGAAACCAACGAAGATATAATTATACAAGTCACAAATGTTGTCATTATGCCCATGGATATATTAAGGTTGGTCATAACGAGGTTTGGCAAGATATTCTCCAACAGAGCATTAGTTATCTATAATCTTCATTGCGTTAAGCAGTTAAAGAGGAACGGTTTCAGCTACCTGTCCTAAGATTACAGTACATCTGTTTGGAACAAAAATATGGATTACTTTTTAATTATCGGTGGTGAACACAGCAATCAGTCGCGTATCAATTTGTGTGTGAATTGAGCTATGGCCCGTTTAAGGTCATTTTAACAGCACGTGCTTCTACGAGCTTTCTGGGTCTTTATCACTCGTTACTAAACGCACTGATGATGGCTATATAATAACTGAAATCTAGCTAGATATGCTATTAATACATATTGACACGCGATTGGTTGCTGTGTTCATGCCTGGTTATAATCATTTGACAGTCGCTGAGCACAACGGTTCCTAAAGGAATCCAATCAGGGATTTATTTTTTATTCTGTTAGTAACATTTGTACACCAAACCATAACAAGTTCTTGAAATATTGATGCTATGATACACTTCTGGTACTTCATTACTGACATCGTGTAGCACGGCATAACATTTCATACAGAAAGAATTTATTTGTAGCTTTCCACATAGTGCTGTTACAAATTTCGTCTTCTCGTTTAACAAACATAGTCCATTGTTTCGGTACGTGCTAGCTCGAAACACATACATCATTAAGTCACCTCCAATTCCACTTTTGCAGCCACCTGTGGAAAAATCTAATTCGCAAAACCTGACTTAGAGCGTTAAACTGTGTAATGTGAAACGGCCAATGAAAGCAGAATTGCGGCGCCATTAACAAAACTTCCACATACAAATGACGTGTCACAGAAATTGCTATTCAAAGCGTCAAAATGTTCTACAACAGTACTTCACACCTTGCACTAGTCGAAGCAAACACAAACTGGAAAAAATATGGTGTTCTGAACAGCCAGCTAATCAGAGACAATACACAGATGAGCCAAAACATTATGACTGGCTACTTAACAGCGCGTTGGTCCATTTTTTGAACGCAATAAAGTAGCGATTCTGCGTGGCACGGTTTCGACATGTCGTTGGTACTTTTCCGGAGGTAGGTGTAGCCAGATGACTACACACGGATCACGCAAATCCCACAGATTACGGGCCGGTGGATTGTGGGTACGCGGCCCGCGCCTGGTGGCATACTTGATATATTCCATGGGGTTCATAGCACGACATCAACGTGATCTCACAGTCATCATCATGAAATCACTTTAGCACGACGGGCATTGCGACAAGGGCAATTATCCTCCAGGAAGACACCATCGCCGTCGGCGAACACATCACGCACGAATGGATGTAGGTGGCCCGTAATAACGTTCGCGCACTCTACTGCTGTCAAGATACCTTTGAGTACTACTACAGGTTTTATGGAAGCCCAGGTTAACGCCTCCCACGCCGTAGCCCTAATATTGCACCCACCGGCCTGCGTTCTTGGTGCAGCGCATGTTTCGAGCAGCTGTCGCCCAGGACGACGGTGTATCCGAACACGAACATCGACCTGGTGTAACAAGATACGTGAGTCATCCGCACGACGACATGTTACGATCCCCGGTTCAATCTTAATGATCCTGTGCGTATCGAAAGAGGAGCCGGGCGTATGGTCACAGGTTTGTTTGTATGGCGAATGAGTTTAACAGAAATGTTGAAAAATCTTAAGTGGTAAACACTCCAAGAAAGACGTCATACATCTCGCGAGAAAACTGCTTAGACAACCACCAATAACCTCCCATGGCATAAGCTACCACTATTCATCTACTCCAGAGAGATTGTCCAGATAAGATTAGATAAACAACGACTCGCGTGGTGGCGTACATGTAGTCATTCTTTCCACAGCACATCCGCGAATGGAGTAGGATGGAATCTTACTACACTAAAAAGTGTCCTTTGGCACGGGGTTGACATAGAATCGGCGAGAATATCTGTTGGTTTCCTTCCCGATACCAAATTGTCATGATCCTGTGTCGAGTAGAAAATGTGCGTACGAAACATCTAGAGTTGTTTCAAATTTGCCTAACAACAGATTGGGCGATGTACCAAACCGAACGTCGTTATTCTGATGCGTGATTTCTTCCTAATTGTTGTTCAATTAAATATCTTGCACGCCGAAGTTGCCGAGTTCTGGTACGCTCGAAGGCCATACGAAAATGTGAAAGGTAGTGTCACCGAATGGGAAATTGGATAATTAATACCCTCTTCCAAACGAGTCCTGTCGACAGCTACGGATAAGGAGCACAAATCAGGTGGACAACGATGGGGGCGGAAAGGAACCTTTCCAGCATTCTCCTGAAGTGAGTTAAACCCCCCCCCCCACACACACACACACACACGAGTCCACGTCCGCAGCTCGTCGTCTAGTGGCTAGCGTTGCTGCCTCTGGATCACGGGGTCCCGGGTTCGGTTCCCGGCCGGGTTGGGGATATTTTCTCTGCCCGGGGACTGGGTGTTTGTGTTGCCCTCATCATTTGTATATGGCTCTGAGCACTATGGGACTCAACTGCTGAGGTTATTAGTCCCCTAGAACTTAGAACTAGTTAAACCTAACTAACCTAAGGACGTCACAAACATCCATGCCCGAGGCAGGATTCGAACCCGCGACCGTAGCGGTCTTGCGGTTCCAGACTGCAGCGCTTTAACCGCACGGCCGGCCCCTCATCATTTCTTCTTCTTCATCATCATCATCATCATCATCATCATCATCATCATCATCATCCGTGACAGTGGCTGGACTGGGCTGTGTAAAACAATGGACTGTGTAAAGGATTGGGACTTTGTACAGGCGCTGATGATCGCGCAGTTGAGCGCCCCACAAACCAAACATCAACATCACGAGTCCGCCTTGTCTGCCAACACTAAGCAAAGGCGGCATACTAGCTTTCACATGACGGCTTGGTCATACAGATTTGAGTTTTCCGTGGTTTCCCTAAATCACTTTGAGGCAAATGCGCGGATGATTCCTTTGAAAAGGGAGCGGTCGACTTCCTCCCCCAATCCGAGATAGTGCCCAGTCTTCACTGACCACGTCGCCACATATCGTTCAATATCTATCTTCCTCTCATCTTCTTTGAGTCCACGTCATGTCCGCTTAATCTTTTGGAGCAACTCGTGATGATTTCATAAGATGGTGTCTGGGTAAGAAATATAGCTTTATCGCCTCCAACAAAACGAGTTCCTGGACTTACTAGCAAAGAACAACGGGCAACACGGCAGTCTTACCCGGCTTCAGTGCAACCGACCACATCCCTGAATTTAAATGAGTAGTATAATAAAGCGCGGAAAGAGGAGTTGGTCGTCGATACTGTAATATTAAGATTTCCTTTTATTTAACCTTATACATAAAATTCGCGACAGCTTTCATTCTCTTTCCAAAGGGTAAAATATATGGCAAAAAAATAAGGAACCCAGGTGCGCGGCTCTGTAGCACTTTACCACCGCCCCCAGTTATCTACATTGTTTTGCTTGACATATATGTTGATCAGGACAAAATGCATATTCGTAGCAACGTTAATTAACAACATAACCTATATAAAAACATCTGTCTATGAGTTACAGAAATCATTAGTAACACCGCAGATCAGTTACACAGCCTCGACTGTACTGAGCTAAATCCTCTGCCTTTAAAATGATTTTTCAAAAATGTAACAAAACATACAAATGGGGTTGGATAGGTAAATTAAATCACAGACGCATTGCAACACAGATGAAATAATTACCTAAATTTGACTTCCCCAGGGTGGTGGGTGACGGTGGAGGGAGGGGGGGGGGTGAGTTAAGAATCACTTCCACACTTAGTACTCTTCGCGTCACCCCCCCCCCCCCCCCGGGAAAACTTGCCTTTCCCATCTTTTCACCTTACGTCGAACTGAAAGCCGTCTTACAAAACATTTGGTCACACTGCCCACCATTTTTACAGTTCCTCACAATGAGGGCAACTTCAACACAATAGCAACAGCTGTCTACAACATGTAGTTACCAGAATACAGAAAATAGGTCACAGAAATGCATACAACTCAGACATGTAAAGACTTATTTTCAAATACAAATAAATAACTAAAAGTGAATTCATCCCCACACAATGACTGATAGACAAAACTGACTGCCACTTCAAAAAAAAATAATTGAAAGGACTGGTGGAATAAAGTGCCAACCCTTTATCTTGCAAGGTGCTTAATCTGGCCTTTTAAATACACCATATTCTGGCAACAAGTAGTTTTATTTGCACCACCAGAAAGAACTGTCTACTAAATGAATTGCTTTGTCTTATCTCATTTATGTTCTTGTAACTCCAATAACTCAAAATGACATGGTCATGGATTAGCAATTTCTTCCACAGACTCCTTCAATTTATCGCTGAATATACATGACAAGTAAGTGTATCTGTAACGAATGTGAGAAACACCTTCAATGGTGTTATCTTTCACCAACCCAAAATAAAATAAGAGAATATCGTACCAGTGTAACAATAATGCAAATACTTGTGCTTGGGTGCCATACAGTAGGTCTATTGACTTCAAATAGCCTGTAAACCCAATAATATGTTAAAGCAGCATACAAAAGTGGGAAATTCCTGACCCTTTGGGCATATGGACGCAAACAAGTTGGTGGGACACACATAGTCCCACCGATTATAAAAGGGTTAAGTTTATGCTACTTAACATCTGAAAGAAGCAAATACAAAGAATGCGGGTTGTCACATAGTTTATTATCTATGTTATCAATGAAATGTAGATTGCAGAACACAGACGACAACATCTCACTAATCCTAAAACTATGAATACATTGAATAAGAGTTATAACATAACTGTCCAGCAGCATAAATACACTTAGAGCTATCCTGGGATAAAAATGTGTCACAAAAATGTGTCTGATACTCTACATATACCCATCCTCAGAAGTGGTATGCACTTATCCTCTGAGCCAGAAACCAGACTATCCAAGCTGTTCTGAGATGTTGGGGAAGGAGGTAAGCAAACAAATTTCAATCATATCTCCACATTTTTCAACTGCACACTATCTCACTAATGGTGAAAGTCCAGTTAACTCTCATAATGGCCTACAATTCAACGAAGACACCTGGATTACTAATCGGATACTTAAACTACCAGATAAGAAGTTGCCACATTAACTTTAGTACAAAAACTGACGTTTCACTGGCATATAACTGTAATTTTCTCTAGACAAAAGTGAAAACACTGCATTGGTTTTAAATGAAAATAACAACACTTTGATAATGTGGTCACATGGTAATTCTTTCAGTATAAATGAATCTAAACTTTGAAATTTGCTGATATTGCAAGATGGTCTCATGCACGAAACATTAGATCGAATTTACATAATTCACTGGATCACATTAAACATCTTCCTCACATCTAAAACATAATCATTGCCACGTTAAAATGAAATTGATTAGCTGACTCCACAAATGGACATGAGCAGTATGAAGCTGGAACCATCTCTAAATCCTAGTCACGTGGATAAATCTCCATGAAATGAGTTGTCTGTCACTGACAACTGCTACACTCTCACAAAACCTCAGAAAATTACTACTCCAAAATGAGAATATCAGGATATTTTATCACCCAAAATGACCAGACCATAACATATTTTAGTACTTGCCGTGATCACACGAGTCTACATTGGGTGTCTCCGTATTTGTGTGTGTGTGATTGTGTGTACTACAGCTAGAAAAAGACATAGTGCTCAGAAGCCAGTGTGAATGCTGTTTTCTGTTAATGTGTTTCTGTGCTGCACACATCAATCCGTTACAGGTGAGTGGTTGCCTTTTGCTTATTTTACATATTAGTGCAAAACTTATTTTCAACATATTACCACATTTAATAAAATATAACAATATTTGGCTTTCTCTATATCGTAATTATCACAAATGACCAAATTAATAAACAACTGAAAGAAAGTCAGACACACATAAGTTTAAAGTATTTCTCAGTGTAGCAGAAGTTGATGATAGAGCAATAACTATGATGCATAGAATGAAACAATATTGGACAAGGATAAGGACCAGAAGGAATTGTGCTAACTGAAATTAACATGGTCTTCAGGTGGCAAAATAAAAAGAAGAAAAAATAATATTTATAACAATGCTCATTATTATACATAACAATCCTACATGGTACAACACACTGAGAATACTGGGTGGTCCAAAGTTTCTGATTGCAATACATTTATAAAAGTTGCACTGTTGTTTATGAACCATAATAAATGGAAGGTCCCCCAACAACTGCCTGGATAACAAAGACAAGGATATACAACCTGTAATAGTCTACTGCCTAATACAGCACTGTGATGTTCATACAAAACTTTTGGTTGATGATTGCTTTACTGCTCACAAAACCCCAGAAAATCAATGCAGGAAAACATCACCTTTCGGATGCACTGTCAAACGCTACATAGGAGGAATCACATAAACATGGCAGCAATTTCTCTAGAGGGATAAATGTCATTCTGAGGATACAATTCAGCAACACACTTTACTAAATGCTGTAAACATCACAAGAAACCTAATCATTTTCATCTTTCAGAATACTGTCTACTAAGCAATCTGTGTGATCAATTTATTTGTATTTTAACTGTTTACATTAAGCTAAGCACAGTTTATATTTTCTTTTAAGGTTTTGCATACTGGAAGAAAATAGCATATTGCACTCTTTACATGGTACTTACATGGGGAGAGAGAGAGAGAGAGAGAGAGAGAGAGAGAGAGAGAGAGAGAGAGAGTATGAAGCTATTTATTTTCATTGTATTGCCATGATAAATTCCATGATAAATTCTATACCATTGTGAGATGGTCCTTGAATGAATAAATAAATAAGTAAAAGAAATATAAGTTTTATGATGCATGGTCTCACACATACCCATTTTTGTCATCTCTCAATCTAATGTGATGCAAATAAAATATAGTTTTTTACATTATTATTATTATTATTATTATAAACATTAGACAATGGACAACAGTGTTGTTGTTGATGTTGAAGGTGCTGCACTAAATAATAATAATAATAATAATAATAATAATAATAATAAAAATTTCTCCTCAGTTGACAGTGAATTACACTGCTCCAGTGCTCTAGCAAACACAAAACTAAGAGCACACACATATCTCTACAACACATTTAGTGTCTGTAGTACATGACAGTTTGACAGAAGAACCACTACACTGTAGAAATCCTGCCATGAAAGTGTAGCAGCTTCAAAATATGATTGTGCTTTTTTTCTTTTTTTTTTTTAGGCTACACATCACAAATATGTAATATCACTCAATTTGAGTACTAAGAGGAGGAGAGAGTAACTGATCTCTAATATTTATGACCATATCCTGACTATCACAATGTCCAATGACATGAAATCAGCTATGACAGAGTTTTATCGAAGTGTCCAAAGCTAATTATTGTTGGAAATGGTGGGTTCAAAACAATATTGCAAGTCATTTTATGTTTTATTCCTGTTTAATTTTACAATCTTGGATAAATTTCACTGCGATAAGCTGTGATGTTACAGCCTCAATGAAGTAGACTGACTGACATCCAGTAAACTGGTGACATTTTTACATGATGTACACAATTTCTTGTTGTCCTTGTTACTACATACTCTTATCACCTTTTAAGTAATATTATGAATTTTTGTACATTTTCAATTTATTTTCACCAGCTGCTAAGAAAAACTGTTTTCAGCCATCTGTCTGGAATATATCTATTAAGGATTCAACCAGATCCAGCATGGGTAAAATAACATTGGTACATATATCTGCCTGACAGAGTTTTCCTCTGAAGTGGTGAAAAATGTAACACTTATTAGATCATGTAGCAACCTTATTCACACTATGTAGTATTTGGTTATGCCTGCTTTTAAAATGCATGCAAGGGTTAACCCCATATCGCCCTGTGTTTTAACAGCAACAACAAACAAACATGTTGTAGTCCTTGTTATCAATTTCTCCTGTATTACATATTTTACAATTCTTATCTGATATATATAATGTGTCAATGAATGAGTATTGTGAACTATAATTACAAACAGTAGCATGCAATATACTTCCAAGTATCCAAGTATATGACAACTACTGTTTTAATATTCCATGCACACTGTTAAATGCTAATGTCTTCAGTGTTTAGTGTAACATACTAAGTAGTACACCATTTGTTAATGATGAATCCTCCTCTGCATAACAGATGAGTAAATTGACCAATGTGTAGTAGCTGATATCCCTAAACACTTTGACAATGAAATTTGTTGACAAAGCCTAAATTTACTTTTATCACTTGTTTGTGGAAGGCACAATAACTGAGTGATTCCATTTCTTACATATTCTTAACTACCTATAACACATTATGTAAAGCAGCCATGTTTCCTGAGCATTGATAATGCCACAATAAGCATTAATTTCAAGAGTACTGTTTCACACCAACTTCTACACCTTCACCATTCACAGCCTAAGATGTCAACGATATAAAATACACAAAATTTTAAAATAATCTTTTTTTTCTCTGAGAACTCATAATAATTTGTGTTCATGTTTTATCTGTACAAGAGTCATTCTTCTGCACAAGAGCTTGAAACCCCAAGAACCTTACAAGTAACATTTTCGGTAATTCTGAGCTCAAACAACAAAACATTTTAGCGCCTTGTAAATTATTTTAAATAGGCTACAAATATTTGCTGATTCTTCTGAAGCTGCAGACTATGTACTTAACCGTATATTTTTGTTATGGACACTGAACTGGCTTCTGTCTGTCCTTTTATAAACATGTTGGATTTTTAAAACAGCAGAAATCAGTCAACGACACACTGTATCAACTTAACAGATATCAAACTACTTCTACATTAACTGTAGTGAGTCCACCACACCAGCATCCACTAGGAGGTTTGTTCACAAACATGTGACAAGTTTTATTTATAAATTCTCTCTTGATAATGTACTTTTTAAGTCATAAATAGAAATTACTCAGATAACTGGGCACTGCATCCTGCCAAGCATTCTTCATATTGACATCTACTTCAACACATTTTCTTTATATCATTCTTTGTAGATTAGTCAAATTGCAGAACTAGTCAGTCATCAATTTAAAACTGAATACAGCACGCCTTAAGAATGGTCTCTCAAGCTAGTGTAGTAACATGCATATGGTGTCACAGTTCACTTTATAGATTTAACAGTGAAGAAGTTTTTAAATAATCTATATAACTCTTAGAAGCACAACTTTGAAACATGTTGATGTAAGTGCAGATTCAACATTTAGAAGCAAAAATAGTAGCTGAAATGTAGTCTACAGTCACGAGATAATATCCCTGCATTTCAAGGTGTAGCTCCAGGTAAAGTTTATAGTTAGTTTCATTAAAACTTACTTATAGCGATAAAGATTTGTTTTTCTGTTACTTGCACTAATGAATGTAGAGAGAAAGAAGATGGTACAGAATTGTTAACATGTGCCATGACTACTACTATGCCAGAATTCCCTCAACTGAAACCATTCTTTTCTAATGAATAAATAAATAAATAGAAAAACACACTATGAATGCTACAGATAAAACTATTGCTTGCACTTAACCCTGGCATTTACTGTTATTTTTTAAGTGGTTAAGAGTTTAAAGGACGTATTCGAGGGCTGCACGTTACACTACACAATTAATATACTTTGTTTTCTTTAAAGAAGGTAACAGGGCTGCCTAAAGCACATTTCAGCCCTTGTGATGAACATAAATCAAAGTGAATTCTTATGTGAAAGTTAACAGGAACCGTAAGTGTCGTTTAGCCTGGTACATGATACCATAAATGCGCTTGTACCATGTGACGTATGTCCGCTGTCATCTAAAATCCCGTCAGGGATTGAAGTATATGTAATGCCTAAGAACGTAAGCGTGTAATACTTATGAGCAGCACGTAAGTGTCTACGAATATGATGTCAGTAAATATTATTTACAATAGATCTTCTAATCCCTAGCTGCTGAACTTGGACATTTATGGTGGGTTTGGTGGTATCCCAGAACCACAGCTAAATCTAAAATGTTGCCTGCATAGTACAGCTGTGAAGAAATGGCCAGGCGCCTGTGTCGCCATCTCTGCCCCCTCCCAATCACCCCGTAACTGCCACACCAACTAAAGATCACACCCAACACCAGAAACCTGCAGTTTAATGGTATTCGACTTGAAAAATTCAAACAAGCGAATACAAATTACATTCGTAAAAATATATATTCAAGAGCTCACGTATAATATTAAAGTTAACGGAAATTATATGAATTCTAAGCACTTTTGTGTTTCCTTTTTCTTTGGTAACCTGAGAGCAGTAGTCACAATGATACAGGAAAAGTAAATGTGTTATAAACGCTTCTGTTTCCACGTCTTCCGCTAACGGTACACTGGGATGTGCATGCGCATAGAATTTCTTACATCCAGTCTTTAGGGAAGCATTTACTAACGAGATGTCTACAAGCATGCACGTTGCCGTCTAGCGACGATTAAAGAAAGAAAAAAAAAAATAATACCTGCACAGATGAGGCTTGGACTGTGTGCAATTCATGTATCCGAGGCCTGAGAAGAAGCTACATTCACTGAATGCAGCCGACATGACACACTCGTCGCAAAGCCTGTCCTCCACTTTTCCTCACTTCACAGTTCATTCTAAATACGAAACGCGCACGTTTTTCACAGCTCGGTAACAGTGATTCAAATTCTCCGTTGGCCAGGTGTTGCTTATAGCAAGCACTCGGCAGCAGTCAGATAAATCACAATTGTATTACACACCAATTCCAAACGAAATGTTGCAGCAAGTACACAACACTCTTCAAACACTTCGATGAGTTTAACCTCTGTTAGGTGAAAAGATTGATGCACTCTTCCAGAAATTAATATCTCTAGTTTACACTAGGCGTAAGTAACATACTTCCACAGTTCTTTTCTTTTCTTTTTTTTTTAAACTCAGACAAAGGTTTTCTCCGAGGAGTTCAGAGACCGAGATGGGTGCGAAAATGGTAAAGCGACGGTGTGCTTCCGTACTCGTTGGCGACTTCTAAAAGGTAGCTCCCATGCTCGTTAGTTTCATTCAATAAGACTTCGGTGGAGCTGGAATACGCTAGCGACGCCATAAGCCGTGACAACGCACTGGCACATCGTCTGCTGTGCTGAGCGCTGGAGGGGGCCACAAGAGTCACAAACGCGGGCGCGGAGGGGCGGCGCGACCGATAGCGGGTGGGGGCAGGAGGGGAGGTAGGCGGCAGGCGTAACAAAGCGCCGCGCGCCCGCCCGCCCTTCCCTGCCCAAATATACGCTGCCTTCACGCCAGCACACTACACACCACTGTCTAATCATTATGTTAACGTATCTATTAACTTCACATTATTACACAACTACGAAACAATGCGGACTATGCTGTTGTGTGCAGCATCGTCGATGGACGATAGTAAGGAATTGCAATAAGACTTAACGAAACTTCCATTAGTTGAAATGTGATGGGCAGTACTCTTCATATTTGACTAAATGGTAATAACCATAAGCAAATAGAATGATCCCGATGGTATCCAATAACAGGATTAGTGGCGAACATCCACTGGTGTGAAACACAGGTTGCTTTAGTCACACACGACATTTTGCAAACGAAAACAATAGCTGCAGGTGAACAGGTAGATTTCCGCCTCCCTAGATTTTAGGAATGCGTTCAACATTGTACCATATTCTCCACATAGTACGATATCCTCGACAACTAATCACAAGTCGATCATACGAAAAAAATTGTTCGAGGACTATTTGATTAACAGATAACAGTGCGTTATACTGGACGGCAATATGTTCCACAGATACTAAAGTAACGCCAGTGTTTCCCCAAGAAAGCGAACGAGACCTATTATGTTTCCAGTAAACACAAGCGGTTTATCAGATAAAATCAGTGTGCTATAAAATTGTTCGCTGACGACGTTTGTACAAGAAAGGGTCGACTTTGGATGATCGTACGGAAATTCAGAAAGACTTTGACAAAATTTTCACTTTGTATAATGAATGACACCACTCTTTAAATGTAGATAAGTGTAAGGTAATGCCAACAACAGAGAGAAAGAAACCAGTATACTGGGTGAGTCACATAAGACGTAACACCTCTTTTATTCCGTGAACGGTTCCAGGTATCGAAACGCGGGTTTTGGCAAACGATAATACGCTAACGGGCATGTACTTCGGTTTGTGATCAAGTGCCCTACCTCTTGTATCGATCTAGATACTGAAGCAAGTATAATGTTTTCAATATAATTATATTCCTTTTTAACGGCATCCGAAAGCGCTTGAAAAGACGAGTACAGTGATATAATGCTCGTTAATGTTGAGGTTGAAACTCTTCTTACAAGAATCCTAGACATTTACTAAACCTAGAAAGAAATATGGCCAGGGTCAGCTACTGCGATGAAAACACCGCCAAGCAGAGTTCTCATACGAGCGTGCGTCGTGAGATACAGCAAGACAATCCTATGTTAAGATAAAACCTCATTTCCTATACAAAATAGATACCGAGTCAGCTTCACGTCGTCCCCAATTTTCACGAGCCTCACATATCTAGGAGTTTAATATAACAATAATAATTTGATTATATCAGAGCTTGGTACATTAATCTGGCATAACGTCAAGTAATTGCAAGACAGAGATACACACCATCTGAAAAATATTAGCCCAAAAATTTGAAAGGCACATGTATCACACAACGGATTTGAGAGCTATAATAGCAAATACTCGAAATACTTTTGCCATCGTCGTAATTCGCAGAATGTAAAGTGGAAGTGCACACCCACCATTATAGGAGATGACCCACGTGATTATTTCCCTCGCCCCAAGATATCAACCTGAGTTCACTACCATCCGCCTCAAACCACTGCAGTTGTCCTGTTGGAAGATGCCGTCGGAGAAGACAACAAGCATGAAGGGTTGCAAGTGGCCCCGCAAAAATGTTCACGTCGTCCACAGTTGTCATCAGGCTTCTGATTACTAACCCAAGGCCGACTGAAGCCTTGGTGAACGTCTAACGTAGCATAACACTGCTCCCACGGGCCTGTGTCCCAGATACGGTGTATATTTCGAGCAGGTGTTCGCCTGGATGACGTCTGCTGAGGAGCCCCATGTTCAACAATGTGCGCTGAACGGTGTGCTCCGGAACACCTGTGCCTTCACCTTCGTCAGATCAGTCAGAGATCGACCGACGCCTTTCCTGCTTTACTGAGCGGGCAAGCGTCCGACTTCCACATTCTGTGATGATGCGTAGACGTCCAGTACCCTGTCATCTACTCGTGGTTTCACGGAATTTCAGTCACTTCCCATTAATGCTCACGACAGCAGCGCGCAAACAGGCGACGAGCTTTGCCGTTTCCGAGATGCTTGTCACAGGCGCCGGGCCATAAACATCTACTCTTCGTCAAACTCGTTTATATCCGTGGATTTCCCCGACTGCACCCCTAACGTCGCTAGAATTATTCCCAATTCGTCTCTGCACCCCTGGTAGACCTACAGCTTCCTAACCGCGCCATCTGTCCGCAGCGTCAGCAGATGGCACCAGTCTTGTTGTGGGAACGGTAATAAAAGTTTAGGTTCATCGGTGTACACCTCGCCTAATGACATTAGAGGAACTGGGGATATTATGGAAGTGTACCCCCCCCCCCCCCACACACACACACACACACAACAGCGCGCGCGCGCACCATCCGCGAGTGGAATATGAGGTAGAAGACGGAGTGATGCTACTGTTACACTTAGTACATTCAAATATTCCCCTACTGTATCTTGCGGAGTGTGGGTGTAACATTAATATTACTGAAACTTCCTGGCAGATTAAAACTGTGTGCCGGACCGAGACTCGAAGCGGAGTTCGAGTATTCATAACGACGCGCACTCCGCGGCAGAAAGAAAATCTCATTCTGGATCAATATTGCAGTTTCTACCAGTGAGTGTTTCGAAACGTTTAGCTTTATAACAAATAACATATTGGTCAGTTTTACACAACTAGTCAACTAGCTTAACACGTTGCGGACGAAGATCGAGTAGGGCTCTCAATAGCCGAAGTCAGGCAGAAGGCGCCCGAGTCTTGTTCGTGCTGAGAGTGAAAATTCGTAACTAACGTAGCTCCTCCTACCCTCTTGTGGTAGCCATGTAGACTGCACAAGGAAGGGGTTCAAATGGCTCTGAGTACTATGGGACTTAACATCTGAGGTCATCAGTCCCCTAGAACTTGGAACTACTTAAACCTAACTAACCTAAGGACATCACACACACCCATGTCGGATGCAGTATTCGAACTTGCGACCGTAGCAGCCGCGTGGTTCCGGACTGAAGCGCCTAGAACCGCACGGCCACAGGACAGATTATAACTATCGAACATGTTCAGTCCAGATCTCTTACGTGAGTAGACAAAATAACTTCACTGTGACCGTGTTTATATGTGCAAATGTGTGTGAAATCTTATGGGACTTAACTGCTAAGGTCATCAGTCCCTAAGCTTACACACTACTTAATCTTAATTATCCTAAGGACAAACAAACACACACACACACACACACACACACACACACACACACACACACACACACACACACACACACACACACCCATGCCTGAGGGAGGACTCGAACCTCCGCCGGGATCAGCCGCACAGTCCATGACTGCAGCACCCTACACCGCTCGGCTAATCCCGCGCGGCCTCGTGTTTATATAATGGAGTTCTGTCATTTTACACTCCTGGAAATGGAAAAAAGAACACATTGACACCGATGTGTCAGACCTACCATACTTGCTCCGGACACTGCGAGAGGGCTGTACAAGCAATGATCACACGCACGGCACAGCGGACACACCAGGAACCGCGGTGTTGGCCGTCGAATGGCGCTAGCTGCGCAGCATTTGTGCACCGCCGCCGTCAGTGTCAGCCAGTTTGCCGTGGCATACGGAGCTCCATCGAAGTCTTTAACACTGGTAGCATGCCGCGACAGCGTGGACGTCAACCGTATGGGCAGTTGACGGACTTTGAGCGAGGGCGTATAGTGGGCATGCGGGAGGCCGGGTGGACGTACCGCCGAATTGCTCAACACGTCGGGCGTGAGGTCTCCACAGTACATCGATGTTGTCGCCAGTGGTCGGCGGAAGGCGCACGTGCCCGTCGACCTGGGACCGGACCGCAGCGACGCACGGATGCACGCCAAGACCGTAGGATCCTACGCAGTGCCGTAGGGGACCGCACCGCCACTTCCCAGCAAATTAGGGACACTGTTGCTCCTGGGGTATCGGCGAGGATCATTCGCAACCGTCTCCATGAAGCTGGGCTACGGTCCCGCACACCGTTAGGCCGTCTTCCGCTCACGCCCCAACATCGTGCAGCCCGCCTCCAGTGGTGTCGCGACAGGCGTGAATGGAGGGACGAATGGAGACGTGTCGTCTTCAGCGATGAGAGTCGCTTCTGCCTTGGTACCAATGATGGTCGTATGCGTGTTTGGCGCCGTGCAGGTGAGCGCCACAATCAGGACGGCATACGACCGAGGCACACAGGGCTAACACCCGGCATCATGGTGTGGGGAGCGATCTCCTACACTGGCCGTACACCACTGGTGATCGTCGAGGGGACACTGAATAGTGCACGGTACATCCAAACCGTCATCGAACCCATCGTTCTACCATTCCTAGACCGGCAAGGGAACTTGCTGTTCCAACAGCACAATGCACGTCCGCATGTATCCCGTGCCACCCAACGTGCTCTAGAAGGTGTAAGTCAACTACCCTGGCCAGCAAGATCTCCGGATCTGTCCCCCATTGAGCATATTTGGGACTGGATGAAGCGTCGTCTCACGCGGTCTGCACGTCCAGCACGAACGCTGGTCCAACTGAGGCGCCAGGTGGAAATGGCATGGCAAGCCGTTCCACAGGACTACATCCAGCATCTCTACGATCGTCTCCATGGGAGAATAGCAGCCTGCATTGCTGCGAAAGGTGGATATACACTGTACTAGTGCCGACATTGTGCATGCTCTGTTGCCTGTGTCTATGTGCCTGTGGTTCTGTCAGTGTGATCATGTGATGTATCTGACCCCAGGAATGTGTCAATAAAGTTTCCCCTTCCTGGGACAATGAATTCACGGTGTTCTTATTTCAATTTCCAGGAGTGTATTAAGTGCGTGCTTATTTGCAGTTATGAAGTGAGTTTCTACATAAAATAGGTTTCTATTAACTACAGCTGAGAAGTGTTTGATTTCTCAATGTGATATCGGTGAACTCTGTAATGTCTGTGGGAAAGGGATTGGACTGGTAAATCCAAGTTATATTAGAAAACATGTGAATGCAAAATGTTCCACGAACAAAAACATAGTGTTTTTAATGCATCTTGCAGGAAACAGTAGGCCTCTTTCAGAGGAACAGCCTTCAACATCACACTGAGTTTGCGTTCAGCTGAAGTGAAATTTGGTTTTTAAACTAAGAGTCTGCTGTTTTCACGAAATTATAATTACCAACTTTCTCCTACGAATGCCAAAATTTAACTGATGTTAAGTGATGATTTTTATATGTGATACCTTAATATGTAGCCAAATCAGTGTGTTGGTTGTTCTTCCACTGCGTAGAACAGTCTTCCAACAAACGTCACAAATTTTACTAGTTGATGTTTCCTGCACGGTGAACTATACCTGTCAGTACAGACTGATCCTTTTACGCCCACTTGTCCACACACCAACACCTGACTTGCTGTCCAGGGAAAAATAAGCATCAATGGCTCGCTCTTTTCACATGTACTTGGAGGTATTAACCAACCTAAAAACATACGACTTGTAATGGCTACAATTATTAGTCGGCAAATGACGTAAATACTGATGTAATGTTGTTCAGTACGCAGTCCGCAGCCACCAATAGAAATACCCGTTACACCCTGTATTTATTTATTTTTTATTATTATTTTTATTATTTTTTGTTGACTTCCACTCACATAGGAAGAAATAACCATCATCATACAATACGAGAAATCAGAGCTCGCACCGAAAGAAAGATTTAAGTGTTATTTTCCCCACCCTCTATTCGAGTGGAACGGTAGAGATATAGGGGGAGAGTGGATCTATCCACCTTCTGGCAAAACACTTTAATGTGAATTGCAGAGTAATTATGTAAATATGGATGTAGACACTTAAACACGCCATAGCTTGACATATTTCGCAATCATAAATAAACTCAGGAGGTGACAAAAGTCACGGGGTAGCGATATGCACATACGCAAATGGCGATAGTATCGCAGACACAAGGTATAAAAGGACAGTGCATTGGCGGAGCTGTCATTTGTACTCAGGTGATTCATGTGAGAAGGTTTGCGACGTGATTACGGCCGCACGACCGAAATTAACAGACTTTGAACGCGGAATTGTAGTTGGAGCTAGGCGCATGGGACACTCCATTTCGGAAATCGTTATGGAATTCAATATTCCTACACCCACAGTGTCAAGAGTGTGCCAAGAATACCACATTTCAGGCATTACCTCTAACCACGGAATACGCAGTGGCCGACAGCCTTCACTTAGTGACCGAGAGTAGCTGCGTTTGCGTAGAGATGTCGGTGCTAACAGACAAGCAACACTGCGTGAAATGACCACAGAAATCAATTTGGGACGTATGACGAACGTATCCGTTAAAACAGTGCGGCGAAATTTTTCGTTAACGAGCTGTGGCACCAGACGACTGACGTGTGTGACTTTGCTAACAGGACATCGCCTGCAGCATCTCTCCTAGGCTCGTGACCATATCGGTTGGACCCCCGACGACTGGAAAACCGTGGCCTAGCCAGATGGATCCAGATTTCAGTAGGTAAGAGCTGATGGTAGGGTCGAGTGTGCTTGCAGGCCTCACGAAGCCATGAACCCAAGTCGTCAACAAGGCACTGTGCAAGTTGGTGGCGGCTCCATAATGGTATGGGATGTGTTTACATAAAATAGACTAGGTCCTCTTGTCCAACTGAACCGATCGCTGAATGGAAATGGTGTTGTTCGGCTAAATGTTCCCAAACAACGATGGAATTTTTATTGATCACAATGCGTCATGTCACCGGGCCACAGCTGTTCGGATTGGTTTGAAGAACATTCTGGACAAGTCAAGCGAATGATTTAGTCACCCACATCGCCCTACATGAGACATAATCGAGAGGCCAATTCGTGCACAAAATCCTGCGCCGGCAACACCTTCGAAATCATAGACGGTTATAGAGGTAGCATGGATTAATATTTCTGGAAGAGGCTTCCACAGACTTGTTGAGTCCATGCCACGTCGAGTTGCTGCACTACGCCGAGCAAAAGGAGGTCCGACACGATATTAAGAGATGTCTCATGACTTTCATCACCTCAGCGTATGACAAAATAGGATCGACCGTGGATCGAATGCTGCACCTCCCGTAGACTGGCACTTACATTCTTTTATTACATTTCATTCAATAAAGGTTTAACTGACCGTCCGCGGTAAGAACGAGCTTGTATTCCGGAAGAATCGAGAACGGAGTTGGAAACTTTAAAGATATAGTTCTTTTTCGCCATGAACTTCAACTCATTTTTCGAAATTTTCCTTGGTGTCGTTTACTGTTTGCTCAATGTACAGACCGAATACCATCGGGGATAGGCTACTAGCCTGTGTGACTCCTCAGTCACTGCTTTCCTTTGATGTCCTCCCACTCTTATAAATGCTGTCTGGTTTTTGTGCACATTGTAGACAACCTATCGTCTCCTGTATTTTATTCCTGATAACTGCAGATTTTGAAAGAGTGTATTCCCGTCAACATAGTTATAAGCTTTTTTTTTTCTAAATCTACAATTGCTACAATTGTAGACTACTCTTATTTCAACGAATCTTCTAAGATAAATTGTACGGTCATTTTTGCATCGAGTGTTCCAACATTCCTCTGGAACGTAAACCAAGCAAAGTGGCGCATCGTTAAGACACTGGATTTCAGGAAGACGGCGGTTCAAACCCCAGTCTGGGCATCCAAAAGTATATGTTCCGTTGTTTCCTGAAATCGATTAAGGTTACGGTCGATTTTTTCCATCTAGCTCCCCAATAAGAGTTTGTCCTCCGTCTTTAATGACCTTTCTTCGCTCTGGAACCCAAACTGATGTTCCCTTATGTGGGTTTCTACCAGTAGTTCCATTTTTCTGCAGAAAATTCGCTTTTGTGTTTTGAAACTCGTAATACTCGCTAGTTATTATTTTAGTCTCTGCAACGCAATCCCAGTAAACACTGGCTACAACGTTTTCGTCAGAGAAAATCGGCTTTGCTTTATTGTGCAGGCGACCTGCTCCCCGGCAACCGCTATGACTGCCAAACGCCGTTTCGTTTCTAGCGCAAAGTGGTGGACACAGGTTCCATCCATCGTAACAAACCGGCGTACAAAGTTAGTTGAATTATTTTTAAAATAATCCAAATACTGTTGAGAAACATGCTCCCGCATTCTTTGTTGTTCAACGAATAACAATTACGGCAGTATCTTGGATAGAACTAATTCTTTGTGTAAAATCTATCGCACTATTCTATGTAACATACATATGGCGTCATGTATTTCATTAATCTTCAATAGCCTACCAAATAATACAGTTCTGAAACTTTCTCTATGCTTTCGTATGTGGTTGCTGTTGTGAGAGGTCACGGTCATACACTGGCACTAGCTGCCACCTACATCTGCCATACATACTCTGCAAACCAACATGAAGTGCATGACACAGAGTACTTAGCATTGAAACACATTTTTGCACTTCTTCCCGTTCCAAAAGAACATGGAGCATGAAAATAATCGTCGCTTAAATGTCTGTGTGTGAGCTGTAATTAGTATAATCTTGTATTCACGGCCCCTATGGGAGCGACGCGCAGGGGGATGAATACCTCTACGTTCTTCATGAAATACCAGTTACTGAAGCTTTGTCAGTAAGCTTGTGTATACAGACGCTGGTCAGAAACAGTCTGAAAAGCTTGTAAGAGTGTTGCAGGGTAGTTCTGTGCTGAGAAATGATTGTTACAAAAATTAGATAGATTGCGCCGTTTCCGGGTTAATTAGCATTAAAGTTAGCCAATCAGGCAATTGCGCACGTAAGCTCAAGCGGTCCGCCAGATAGAATTGTGTCAGTTTTTCTCACAGCGTAGTTAATAGCGCCCGAGACTGTATAGTCTTCGCTAGGATTCGATCTTTACTACCGTCCCAAGTTCATTTTTTGCATCGCTCTCTTGTTCGATTTTAGGAAATCAAACGAAAAACACGACACCGACTCTGGCGGGCTGCTTAGATCTGCGCGCGCAACGGTCTGTCTAGCTTCCACGCTAATTAAATCGAAAACTGCACAGCGTATCAGATTTTTTGTTAACAATTATTTCTCATCACAACCTACCCTGTAAAACCCTTTCAAAAGTTTTTCCGACTGTTTCTGACTAACATTCGTGACGATCTTTCCTTGTATGCGTTCACTATCATCTATTTGTCCTATTTGGGACGGGTCCCACACACATGACGAATATTCTAAGATATGCCGCACAAGTAATTTGTAAACAGTCTCCTCTGTAGACAGACTGCATTTTCCCAGTACTGTGTCAACGAACGCAAGTTGCTTTCTCTACGACTAAGTCAACGTGATCATTCCATTTAATATTCCAACGATTTGTTACATCCAGCTATTTATCGAGTCAACAGGTTCCAACACTAACTTATTGACACCTTTCGGTGTCGCCTTTCTGAACATTTAAAAAAATCTGCCAATCCTTGCACAACTTTGAAATCTTATCAAGATCTGACTAGATATTTGTGGAACTCTTTTCAGATAGTACTTTGATGTAGATAACTGGACCTCCTGCAAAATGTCTGAGGTTCTTGAACTTTTTTCTCAGCGCTGCACCATAGTATCTTCCATCTAGTAAAGTTGTAGAAAGAGGAATTATTTTCTTCTTCGATGGCGAACGAATTACAGGCGGTGCACTTGCTCGGCTTATGCAACTATCGAGAAACAAGTCGGCTACGACTTGGTTGGTTGGTTGATTGATTGATTGATTGATTTGGAGTTTGGGGAACGAACAGCGAGGTCATCGGTCCCATCGGATTAGAGAAGGATGGGGAAGGAAGTCGGCCGTGCCCTTTCAAAGCAACCATACCGGCATTTGGCTGAAGTGATTTAGGGAAATCACGGAAAACGTAAATCAGGATGGCCATAAGTAGGTCTGAACCGTCGTCCTCAAGAATGCGAGTCCAGTGTACTAATCGGAGCGCAACCTCGCTCGCTGGCTACGACTTGCTGAAAGTCACATGGTAACAATGATGTTTGTAGGGAGCCACGGAAAAATACAGCAGCCGCACCACAGAAGATTCGAACCACAGCCTTTTCCGAGTGCCATTACAGACTGATTGTTACACTGTATAGCTCGGCATGCCTTTGCAGTTGTGGTCAAACGTCCTTCAGTGGCACTATGTATGTACTGAATGTCATCCGCCACTATTTCTTCCTTAACCGTAGTCCACTTTCTCGTTTACTTTTCATTTGGACCACACTATGCGAGTTGCACCAACAGTCCAGATAAACGAACAGACGAACGTCTAGCGGTGACGTCAACAGGGAAACGTAAAACAGGTGCGTCACTGTGACTTAACTAGGGAGTCTGATAAATAATTATTTGAAAAGGACAAACGATGCGATTAACAAACGAAGCAGCAAGCATTAACAACAGAGCAACAATGAGACATTTAGCGGAAGGAAGAGAGAGTTTTACAGGCGCAAAAATTCGTTGCTCAGTCTGTTTTTAATGACTTTATGCAAATACGAGCAGTAGGATGAAAGCATTCCTCATTACGAAGGATTCGTCATATCAGTGTATAATATTGAAACGTCTGTACTGAGGATTTGTGCTCAATAAAATAGTCATATATATATATATATATATATCACGTATTTTATGTCTGATGCCAACGAATTGCTCTTCCAGGCCGTATTTATGATACTATTTCGATTTGATGATTATTATTACTGATACTAATCATAAATTTAAAAATATTCAAAAATATTCGTATAGCTGCTTTTGGCGGTTTGAAGATTTCAACTACATGGAAAAAATCAATGCTGTACCCCTTGCTGCCCTGTTGCTGAAGATTTCGCACAAACATTCCAATTGGGCAGTATTGTTTGGAAAGCAAGGTACAGTGGCGAGGAAAGGTGGATTTTAACAACAAACTTCGAACGACAAAGACTAAAAAAAGGATGTGATATATGAATATTTTCTTGTTTTCCGTCCTATTTCTCATTACAACATACTTCCTGACACCCACCTAGCAAAATAAATAAATAATAAATAATAAAAAATTAAAAATCTGGAAGCATCAGAAAGCCATTAATGAAAACGCAGCCGGAAAAAGCACGTGTGTTTACGTAAGATGGCAACGACTTTCTTAGGTTTTTTTTTCCAAATTTCGATGAATCAATTTCTGTCATACGTGAGAGCAACCTAAAATTAATTGAGAGAGGAAGCATTCTCAAAGTAAAAACACTGCGAATATTCTTAATAGCGCATTTGCGAAATAAGTGTTAGCAACTTTATACACTGTCGAGTCACATTAGTGTGACCACTTGTCAAAAGCCTGCACAACCACCTTCTGCAGCGCGGACCGCTGCGAGACGTGAAAGAAGAGTGTCAGGGGCGTCGTGAAAGGTACCGGCAGGGATGTGGAGCCATGTCGACTGCAGTGCCGTGGCCGGTGGCTCTACGTTTGTCCGTTCAAGATCCTTGGCGCGAACAGCCCGATCGAACTGGTCCCACAGATTCTCTACAGGGTTGAAACTCTGGGAGTTTGGTGGCCAGGGGAGTACGGTAAACTAATGCTGATCTTCGAACGACGCACATACATTGCAAGCTGTGTGACACGTTGCATTGCCCTATTGGTAGATGCCATCGTGCCGAGGAAAGAAACTGCACGTAGGGGTGGTCATGGTCCCCAAGGATAGAGGCATACTTGTGTTGATCCACTGTGCCTTTCAGAACGATGAGATCACTCATGGAGTGCCACGAAAACACTTCCCAGACCATAACGTTCTTTCCTCCGGCCAGCACCCTTCCGACGACTGTAGCAGGGAGTACGCTCTCACACGTTTGACGCCGTACACGCCAACGGCAATCTGTCCGACGGAGCATAAAGCGTGATTCATCTGAAAAGGCCACCTGTCGCCACTCAGTGGACGTCCAGTTGCGGTATTGGTGCGCAAATTCCAGCCTTCGTCGCCGATAAACAGCAGTCAGCATGGGTGCATGAACCAGGCGCCTACTGCAGAGGCCCATACCCATCAACGATCACTGAACAGTCGTTGAGGAGACACTGTTGGCAGCCCCTTGGTTCATCTGGGCGGTCAGTTGCTCAACAGTTGCACGTCCATTCGCCCGTACACTTCTCCGCAGCCGTCGTTCACCCCTGTCATTGCCGGCCGGGGTGGCCGTGCGGTTCTAGGCGCTGCAGTCTGGAACCGCGTGACCGCTACGGTCGCGGGTTCGAATCCTGCCTCGGGCATGGACGTGTGCGATGTCCTTAGTTTAGTTAGGTTGAAGTAGTTGTAAGTTCTAGGGGACTGATGACCTTAGAAGTCAAGTCCCATAGTGCTCAGAGCCATTTTTGAACCCCTGTCATTTATGACCCGGGGTGCATCATAGCTGTCTAGACCCCGGTTTTTGATAGCGCCATTTTGCCATGCACGGTACACTTCAACCAAGCGGTACGCGAAGAGTTTGTGAACTTAACCTTTTCGGTACTGCTACCGCCCTTGACGCGAAAGCCAATGATCATGCCCTTTTGGACTTCACATAAATCGCTCCGTTTTCGCACTACGCCAACGACTGCACTGTTTACCCCCCCCCCCCCCCCAAACAAACAAACAAACAAACAAACACACACACACACACACACACACACACACACACACACACACACACACACACACACAGTTTGTTCCCCTCCACTGCTAGTGGTGCCTCTGCTGTCTGTGAGTGGTTATTGCATGCTGACGTGTAACATAGGCGGTGGTCACATTAATGTAACTGGACCGTGTATTATGTCGATAAGTATGGCCCAACAAGCAGAGCGCAGATGTGTTTCCATTGTGAGCGCCTCTCCGGGCCTCTTCAGGTGACGAGTTACTACGTTTTGTATCTATATAGGTTGCGTATCCAAGTGAGATTTGTAATTTAGTTTCTTTTTATTACAGTGTCAACGTTTTCTTTCTTTTTAAATAGGTCGTCTGATGACGATCTGAAGCAGAAATACATAATAAAAAAATTATATGACGGAGACTGTTTCCTTACGGCAGTTTTTTTAGTCTGTATACTTCCGTTATTGAGCTTCCCAAGTAGAAAAATTCATTTACTTGCATTACTATTGTGTTTCCCGTTTTAATGTTTGCCCTTACTGGTCTGTTCGAGTCATCGATCACCATTATTTCAGTCTTGTATGCGTTTATTTTCAGTTTATGGTTTTCCACGGCACCAGACAAAATATGAAGTTTTGGAAAGATCAAAATCTTCAGTGATTTTTTATTTATATTCAAAGAAAGGTACCGCAATTTATTTTTTTATATTGGTGGTGACGAGTTTCGGTTATTACAACCGTCCTCAGACCCAGAGCCGGTTTAAGGCCCAGGCAACAGAAACTGCTGCTTGGTGCTTCAAGCTGAGAGGAACGCCACCGTTGCCCAAGTGCAAAATGTTTTTTGCATTGTTTATTATAATTAGTAGCGACAACTAATACAAGTGTAAGTATACGATAACAGGAGAAAACGGCCCAGTAAACGCGTGTCCGCGTGTGTGGCTACGAATCGCCACTGACTTAAGTATTAAGCATCGCCTCAGTTACTATAAATGTATTTGAAAAGTAAACTTTTGGATGGAGTACCCAAAAATTGGGCGCTAATTTCGCCCTAGGAATACCTTAGGAAAAATCACACAACTACTTCAACACCTTGCATGCTACAATTTACTGTACATTCGTACCTGTTGAAGGTGGTGATCCACGTGCCGTCCTCTCATTTGGACCCAATACTGCACTCGTCTCTGCTAGTTGCGAATTCTTTCAAACGCTAAAGGTGCATCTCGTAAATCCTGTCAAGATGGTGCAATACTCTGCTCCAGTTCTTCAACTAAATTACACTTCACTTTTGAGATAACCCAGACAAAAACATCCAGAGGGTTGAGGTCAGGCGATGTCTGAGGCTAAGGTACAGGATGTGCTCAACCTCTCCATCTTAGACCATACTCGCGCGTTAGATGTCGTCTTGTGTCAGCAGCAAAATACGCCTGTGCTTCATCATGCATGTACCACATTCTCCAACGTTGCAGAATGTAAGGCAGGCCATGGCTGAAATTTAGCCCAATTAAATGGAGACTTAATTAAACAGCTTAAATTTAAAATACATTTGTACTGACAAGCACAACATTTTGTATTGAACTCACTGGTGGCTTGTAACCGCACACTGGCAATTATCTCGCGCAGACGGCTCATTTGCGGACCCATATTTACGGGAACGCTCTTGATTCTGTTATCGTATGCTTTCATATGTGTCAATTTTCGCTATTAATTGTGATCAATCCTGTATCGACAATAACAAAATTTTTATAATAGCGTTCATAGATAAATAAATAATAAATCTTGTGTGGCTCACAGCGAGCGGGATGGTGCAGTGATAAGCACACTGGACTCGCACTCCGGAGGACCACGGGTCAACTTTCGGCGATCCTGATTTAGGTTTTCCTTCATTTCCCTAAACCGCTCCAACCAAATGCCGCGCTCCATCCTTTGAAAGAACACGACTGATTTCGTTCCCCGCACTTTACACATTCCGAGCTTGTGCTCCGTCACTAATGACTTCGATGTCGACGGTACGTTAGACCCTAATCTCCGTTCCTACTTTTTCTTGTTGCTCACAGCGAGGTACAAATATTTTATTCTGGCGCCATTTCAGTGAGGGGAGTTACCAGTTTAAGTTCGTGTTGTCAGCACTAATTGAACCCGCTACGGAGCGGGTTATAATATTTGTGACTTGAGTAAAATTCTTCTCACTGGATATTATTAACTTCACGGCATTCTAACTAATAAACTGGAACTACTCTTCACAGCAAAATACCGAATTCTTCGCCAATGATAAGTTCAGTGAAGAGGAATAAAGTGTTTACAAACACACAATTACACTAACTAGCCAGCTGTGGCCCGCCTCCCCTCTGCATGTGCATAGCCGACAATAACATCCAAATAATGTAGTAGTAACACTTGAATCCAGGCTGCAGTGTTCAATTTATCTCCTAGACTGCTCTTTTTCCACGCTAGTACATTCTTCTGTGTACTTTGGTTCAGCACTTTTGTGAAGTTACTCTGTATTTTTACTCTCTTCATAACGTCGAACTCATGAAAATACACCTAAAAAAAAAGAAACTATCTGACCCATATAACCGAACAAAGGAAAAAGAAGCTAAGGATATGAAAGTTTTTTTTTAGGTCGCTTTCCACAAGCTGCGGAAAATTTTGTGAAGATGTTATTTATCCAAACGGACATTCTTTGAAATTAGGTGGTGACCAGCTATAACTGCCTTTTCAATAGTTGAACCATTGCGAGTTCAGATAATGGCGTATTTTATTTAGCTGTCGCCCAACTTAAATTTTTTTTCTAAAAAATTACTAATTTGATATAAGAACGTGATTTTTTTTATTTTTTTTTATTTTTTTTAAGTCGTGTGTCATGAGGGGCTGAGACGCCGAAGGGCAGTTTCAGCTGCGCAACTGGAAAAGTTTTCCCTATCCTTTTCACATGCAGGCACCCTTCCTTCGCGGAGTATGAGAGGCTCTGAGCACTATGGGACTTAACATCTATGGTCATCAGTCCCCTAGAACTTAGAACTACTTAAACCTAACTAACCTAAGGACATCACACAACACCCAGTCATCACGAGGCAGAGAAAATCCCTGACCCCGCCGGGAATCGAACCCGGGAACCCGGGCGTGGGAAGCGAGAACGCTACCGCACGACCACGAGCCGGGAGTATGAGAGCTGTGTGCTTAAGTATCTGTTAAGTGTATTTGACGGTAGAGACTGTAATGTATGTATGTGTGTGTGTGTGTGTGTGTGTGTGTGTGTGTGTGTGTGTGTGTGATGGAGATGATGAAAGAAGGGGAGAATGAAACCCGTTGCCCATACATTGACAACTCCTCTCGAAAAGCACCATAGGGGCCATCGAGCTTGAAGTCACCACCATCCGACGGAATGATCACCATCAGAAATGCCACATGCCTTCACTTCATGAGACACGGCGGAGATGTTTTGAATTTAACGCAAGACCAATGATCAGGAACTTTACGCCATCACCTGTCCTCCTCTTGCTGGCCAAATACTGGTAATGAAAATTGCATCCACAACCAGCATTAGAACCGGCTTACCTCAGAGTCTAGCGGCTACCGCAAACGTGTGCGTTAGCAACCTCCGCTACAGAGACGGGTAATTTCATTAGTGTAATTCTTTGTTACTGCAATCAGCAGATAGATTTGCAGTCGAAGACGTAATAGCAATACGATCTCTAAAAATCAACGAATACACGAGTGTCTTTACTATCTGGCTCAAGGCTAACCAGCTCTCCATACTATACAGCCTTCACAAAAACGCAGGCTTGTGAATACGTTCCATCCCCGTAAGTACCGTGTGAAAATCTCTGTTCCACAATGAAAAGTGGAGATTTCCTTCTGTACAATGTGCATAATTTCGCGTCTCGTGCATTAAGTTAAACATTACAAGATTTGTCTTAAAGTGATCTTACCAGGAGCCCAAGGAAAAGCAACTAATGTCTGGGTGGGAAGGGGGTGGGGAGGGAAGGCTCCAAGTGATACGTCGCTTATGTAAGACAACGTTCTCGAATTGGTCCTGATTAGACCATTTCTCGATCAGCTGATGATGAATACCAAACGGTAGAACAGCAGCTCAGAGCACTGGCTCCTCATATTGTCAGGGTAAATTAACTGTGGACTCGTGGTGGTTTTTTTTTAAACTTCGGTCTTCTGACACGTTTGGTGGGGCCCAACATCCTCAGTTATTTGAAGATAATGCTTCAATCTGTCTTCTGCTACGGTTTTTACCCTTTAAGGCTCCTTCTAGTAACAGTGAAGTACTTCCCTGATGTATTCACCATTCTGGCCCTTTTCCCTATCACTGTCTTCCACATGTTCCTCTTCTCGCAGATTCTATGGAGTAACTCCTAAGCGCCAAATTTCAAACGTTTCGATTCTCTTATTTCTCCGTTGTCCCAGAATATATTATTCACTTACATACAACGCTGTGCTCCAAACGTACATTCTCAGAAGTTTCTATTCTTCAATTTAGGGCCGAATTTTGATGTCAACAGATTTCTTTTGGCCATGAATGCCTTCTCTGCTTGTGCTAGTCTGCTTCCTATAACCTCCTTTCTTCGTTCGTCGTGTGTTATTTTCCTTCCAAGGTAGTAGTATTCCGTCACTTCATCTACCTCGTGCTCCGCGATTTTAATGTTAAGTTCATCGCTAATACCTTTTATGCTACTTTTCATGTCTTTCGTCGATTTACTCTCAATCCATAGTCTGCTCATTCCATGTAACAGATGCTGTAATCCTTCACCATCACTCACGAGATCAACGTCAACAGCGAATCTCGTCATTTATAATTATAATTTCATCCTGAATTTCAATCCCACACCTGAACCTTTCTTTTATTTCCGTCGATACCGAGACTGCACAGCGCGAAACACTACATCCCTGTCCTATGCCCTTTCTAATACGAGAACTTACTTCCTGATCTTCTATTCTCATTTTTCACTTTCGGTTATTGAACATATTGTATAATGTCCGCTTTCCCTACAGTTTACAACTATTTCTTTAGAATTTCGAGTATTTTGCACCGCTTCTCACTATCTCTTCTTAGGGCGACAAAGCCTATGATGGCTATTATAATCGAAACCGGTCACCAACAATAGAAAGAAAATAAACGGAGATTTTCTACATCCACACGATTACTCCGCAATTCACACAAAGGTTTTTTGCAGAGGATTCAAAGGACCCCTTTCAGAGTATTTCTAGACCCCTCTACTCTCGAATAGCGATTGGGAAAGACGAACACTTAAATCTTTCCGTGTGAGCTCTGATTTTTTGTATTTTATTACGATGATCATTTCTCCACATGACTAACTTCTCATGGTCGGGGTTCACAATCATGCAGAATTTTCAAAAGGACATCATATTCGCTACTGACTGTAGAAATTATTTATGTCTCAATAGCAATTTAGGCCTTTGGGCCATTTTCAAGTGGGACAGTAGAAGATTTTGCTTCAGCACATGTCAGACTTTAAAATCTTCCGACATGTATACATGTTATCGTCAAAAACAGACCTTTTGACTGTATAAATACAGTAACATCAGAGGCGTGCGAAGTTCTATATATTGTGAAATGTTGTACATTTCGTCGAATGTTACAAGGGCAGACATCGTTCACGTAAATCGCTACAAACCAATGGTCTAGCACCCTGTTTACGTTTAAATCGTTACAAATCAATAGTCTACAATCCTCTTTACACATAAACAGGGTGCTAGACCATCGATATGTAACGAATAACGTGAATGATGTTATCATTCACGAAATTTACAACATTTCACGACGTACATAGGTACTCACTCATCTGATTTTACTGTATTTCTAAAGTGAAAAGGCGTATTTCTGACAATGACATATATAAATGTCGGAGGATTTTGAAGTCTAACATGTGCCGAAGCAAAATCTTTTGTGGCACCACTTCAAAACGGCCCAAAGGCCGAAACTGCAGTCGTGAAATAAATAATTTCTACAGTCAACAGCGAATATGATGTCCCTTAAAAAATTTCTCCCTCTGTGGCTGGAAATCGACAACATATTTTCGCATTCGGATGAGAAACATAGCGATCGAAATTTCGTGAAAAGATCTCGGCGCAACAAAAAAAAAAAAAAAAAAAATAATAACGCAGTTGTTTTAATGATTACCACCCCAACTCGGGTATCAATATTCGAGATTTCTCTTCCTATTTCGCGATAATACAAAACGTGCTGCCTTTTTTTTCGCTGTCCTGCATCATTCCTATCTGGTACGGATCCCATACTCCCAGAAAAGGACGAGAAGTGCAGTGTAGATTCTAGCAGATTTGTAGGACCTTCCAAATGTTTCTCCACTAAAAAATCCAGTCTTTGGTTCGACTTCCCCACATTTTCTATGTGACGGTCCCAATTTAAGTTGTTTGTAGTTGATATCACAAGGCAACCTTAAAAATTTCTGTTATTTTTCGTGTAACAGAAATTAAATGGAATGTTTTTAGTTCTGATGTGGAGGACCACACACTTTTTATTGTTCAGGATCCATTGGTACTTTTCGCACCACGCAGATATCTTGTCTAATCTAAGAGGGCTTCTCAGATTGTTTCTCACATTGTTTATACAGATTAGGAACAGCTACGGGGCTTAAATTCTTTCTCCGGGGAATCCCAGATCTCACTTCGGTTTCACTACACGACTTCCCTTCAATTATTACGATCGTGACATTTCTGACAAGAAATTTTGCGCGGTAGTTAATATTCTTAGAACAACCGACCAATCAGATACGGCTGCGGCTCACGTGATAGGCGGCGGCAGGGAGGCAGAAAGACATGGCGGGAGTGGCCGGTCGCCCGGGCCAGCTCGGGGCGCCCAGAGCCCGGCCTGCGCATTTATTCGCGGAGGCGGCCGCTGGAGGCGCGGCTAATCAATATCGAATGCCGGCGCGCCGCGAAGCGCTTTAATAACGCGGCCCGTGCAATCCGCGACGCCAGCGCCTCCACCATGCCGCCGCCGCCGCCGCTGCCGCTGCCATTAACGATCTCTCCCCTGCGCCCCGTGCGCGCTCAAACGATTTCTTTTCCGCAGAAGCGCACGCGCGCACACACACACACACACACACACACACACACACACGAACATTAACGCGTGCGTTTGCGTTTTCTCCGACGACACTTGACCGCCGCCCCACGGGCGTAGCGTAATATTTCCTCCGTTCAGAGTGCCGAGTTCAGATGTTCGTAATTAATGGGAATGATTTACGTTTGTAGTAGGTAGAGCGCATGGTGGTAATCTTTAAGATAGCGAAGTCCCTCAACAGGACGGAATAATTCAACCCCATTAACACATTAGTGCCCGGCGTTGCATTAACGGTACACGTGATGACTAGAAACTTACCGATTTTGTGAATAACTACGAACTTATTTGTTATTCTTCTTTAATGACTGTGGAATTCTTGCGGTAGAAGTTGTGAGAAGCAGTCCACTACTGGGAGCAACTGATGATTGAATTTATTAATTTATTTTCCTACAGCCTGAATCTTATCACACCATGTACTTTTAAGTACTACACTGAGGTAACAAAAGTCACGGGATAGCGATATGCACATCTACGAAAGTTGGTAGTATCGCGTACACTAGGTATAAAAAGGCTGTATATTGGCGGCGCTGTCATTTGTACTGACATGATTCATGTGACGGTTTCCGGCGTGTTAATGGCCGCAACCGGAAATTGACAGGCCCTGATCGCAGAATTGTAGTTGGAGCTAAACGCATGGGACATTCCATTTCGGAAATCGTTTGGGAATTCAATATTTCAGGATCCATAGTGTCAAGAGTGTGCCGAGAATACCACATTTCAGGCATTACCTCTCACCACGGACAATACAGTACCCGACAGCCTTCACTTACCGATCGACAGCAGCTGCGCTTGCGTATAGCTGTCATTGCTAACAGACAAGCAACATTGCGTGAAACAACCACAGAAATCAATGTTGGACGTACGACAAATGTATCCGTTGGGACAGTGCGGCAAAATTTGGCGTTAACGCGATAAGGCGGCGGGCGACTGACTTGCGTGCCTTTGCTAACACGGCATCGCCTGCAGCGTCTCTCCTGGGCTCGTGACCCTAGACTACTGGAAAACCGTGACCTGGTCAGATGAGTCCCGATTTCAGTTGGTAAGAGCTGATAGTAGGGTTCGAGTGTGGGGCATGGAGCCACGTTGTTTAACTGGTGGAGGTTCCATGATAGCGTGGGCTGTGTTTACATGGGACTGAACTGGTCACTGGAAACGGTCATATTCGGCTACTTGGAGACCATTTGCAGCCATTTATTGACTTCATGTTCCCAAACAACAATAGAATTTTATGGATGACAATGCGCCATTTCATCGGGCCACAACTGTTCGCGATTAGTTTGGAGAACATTCTGAATAATCCGAGAGAATGATCTGACCACTCAGAGAGCCCGTCATGAATCCCATCGAACACGTATTTGACATAATGGAGAGATCAGTTCGTGCATAAAATCCTGCACCGGCTACACTTATGTAGGACTAGAGAGGTAGCATGGTTCAACATTTGTACAGGGAACTTCCAACGACTTGTTGAGCCCATTCCACGTCGAGTTACTGCACTACGCTGGGCAAAAGGTGGCCCGACATAATATTAGGAGGTAACCCACGACTTTTTTCACCTCAGTGCATAACAAATTATTTAATCACTGGGGTTCAAAAAGTGTACCTTAGTGCACTAACAATCAAATGCCGTTTATTTAAATTTATGCCCCATTATTTGTATCGCAGGGACACATGCTACATTCTCAGCGTTACATTAAAATAACGCTAAGCACTAATGAGAACACTTCCATAATTTTTACGCGGTGTTCTATTACGCCTACTGCTGTTGTAATGATGTGTTATTACGATGGCATTGGGACTGTAAGAGAATATCGTACCCCCAAGATTGCCTCCTTCCGAGGAAGAAAGATGAAGGAGCTCCTATTCATTCTGCTACACCAAATAAAATTGTCTGTTTCTGTGTAAATATCGTGACAACTCAATTGTTTCTGCGCCATCAAATACAAATGGTGTGAACCCAGTGACTAATGTTAAAAGCTATCCTAGGCCATTTAAGAAACGCATTGTAGTTTCTCGACCCTCCACCCTGACAGAATACAGCGACTACTAGGGTGGATCAAAATGTGGATCAGTATAAGATAAATATCTGTAACAGGAAACAGTGGGCTCCTTGCAGCTGGTTACTGGATATCACTGCACACAATGCCTAGATACTCTACCCCACAAATGGAAATACAATCTCTCAGGAACATTTTGGAAGAGACAATACGCGAGTATAAGTGAGCAGGTATGCGATGCCATCGAAAGGGTATGGACGATCCTGCACTCCAGTCTGCAGCACGGGAGCTGCGGTTTGATGAAATGAAGTACCTCACTGTGAAAATACAGGACTTCAAAAGACGACCATGCAATGGAATAAACTATTACACATTAGCACGTACCCAGTGCAAGAAATGTAATGTTGGACTCTGTGTTGAATGTTTTGCTGCTTATCACACCAACTAATTTGTTTCTTTCAACACGAAAATGTGTAACTTTCTCATGTATGTTTTGCTCTGAGTAGTGCTTCGGGTTACACCCATGGTACGGTATATTATATTAAAACTGAGACGGCAAAAATGGCTTTCCCACTTTAAATGCAGCTTTCCCAATGTAACTAACAAGGTAAACGTAACAAATGTAAAAAATTAACAAAAAATAACTCTGGCACTAATGGGTTTATTACGGAGAGTAGCATTCGTCACAGCAGATCAGATAAAATGTTAGTACCACAAATCGGCTAACCCGGTTCGGGGGTCACTGCACACGGTCCCTCCTGCACGCTGCGCATCTAACGGCTTCGAGGGACTACAAACATTTGATTTTCTATTTTTCATACAATCAGTGACCGAATTTAAAATGTCATAATCTGCTCATTAAGAGGTATAATCTTATGTTATATATTTACCGCAGTACCACAATATTACAGTTAGAAACTGTGTGTATGTCTTGATCCAACGTAATTCACGGTGCGCAAATTACGCAGACTATATCTATCCAGTATTTGCGAATGAAATCACTTAGCGACTTCCAACGAACTTTACTCATAATTCCAAAACTTTTCTACACTTTTCCTTTCTTTCATGTTTTCAAAGGTCAAAAAGTTAACACATTAAATCATTTATAACGTAATCAGAACTTTAAGTGATTTTATACAAGGGAATTCGATTCTTTACAGAATCGGGGTTTAATGGTTGTATTACGAAATTCCTTCAGTGTGAATGGAACGCTCCCACACCTAGTCTCGCTCATAGCCGGTAATAATGCCGAATTTATTAGAAGGACTGAACAAGTAGCAAAGGAAACCAACGATAAATTCGGGAAAGGAATTAAAGTTCATGGAGAAGATATTAAAACTTACAGGTTTGTCGGCGAAACTGCGCTCTTAATCTGTCAGAGATTTTAAACGCGTTGGAAGACCAGTTGAACTAAATCTATAGTGTCGTAAGAGGTTATAAGACGCATAATTACAAAAGTTAAACGAGGTTGGTGGAATGTAGTGGAATTAAATCAGGCGATGCTGATGGAATTAGGTTAGGAAAAAGGGAGGAAAAAATGCTAAATGAGTTTCGCTATTTGTGCAGGAAAATAACTGGCAATGGCCGAAGTTGAGGTGACATAAAATGCAGACTGACAACAGCAAAAACAGCTTTTCATAAAAGTGTACCCTTGTACGGAAGTGAAACGTGAACGAAATACGGTTCACACAAAAAGAGAATACAAGCTTTTTAAATGTGGTGATGCAGATGAGTGCTGTAGATTAGACGGGCAGATCGAATTCATAAAGAGGTGGTACTGAATCATATTAGAGGAAAAATAAATTTGCGGCACAAATTCACCAAAAGAAGGGATCGGTTGGCAAAATAGACCCTGCGGCATCAAAGAATATTAACTTTTGTTGCTGTAATTATTTAGAGATGAAGTTTGCATAGAATAGACTGGCATGGAGAGACTGGTACGGAGAGCTACATCAAACCAATCTTCGGGGTGAGGGCAATAACAAACGTTAAGTGCTGGCAATGAACATACTGGAAGAATTCCTGAATGACAGAAGTACAGTATTTCCTTACTCGCTAAAATTCACGATGATACAACCTGGGTGTATATCTATCCTCATCACACGCCCTTAACTGACTTGCTACGTACGGTGTCAAAAATGTTACGAGTCACATGAAAGACAAGAGCATTCCGTAATAGGGTGGTTCAGCGTAATACCGATTGCCTGGAGTAATTTCTAGACGTTGGTAGATGTGGCGTTAAGCAGTACTTTCAAACTCATTCTTCCCAGTTTACAGTCACCGCAGAGGGAGACCATGGCTCGAATATGGCTAACAGGTTCTAATGGTTGTATGCTGCAATAGTTGCGAAGATATGCTGCGGTCGCAGGTTCGAATCCTGCCTCGGGCATGGATGTGTGTGATGTCCTTAGGTTAGTTAGGTTTAAATAGTTCTAAGTCTAGGGGACTAAGTCTAAGTCCCATAGTGCTCAGAGCCAGTTGTGAAGATATGAAGACGCTTGCACCGGATAGTTCAGCGTACATAAGTGCTGCAAAAATTCTCTGGACTAAAAACCACAACAACAACAACATTATTAGGAGGAAAAGCCGTCTGAAAACCGGTGTTACTAACAATGAAACTCTAACTGCCGACTGGAATATTTATCGCACAGACAGGCTAGACGCAGGTGGTGTAGCAGTATTTATAGCCGTAAATAACACAATAATATGTAGTGAGATTAGTATAGATTGCGAAGACAAAATAATTTGGGCGAGGATAAATGTTACATGTGGATCAAACATGATAATCGGATGATTTTATTAACCACTGCCTCAGGAGCAGCAGTGACGGAACACTTCAAACTAGGAGAAGGTTGGTACTGGGTACCCGGAAGAGATTTCAACTCACCAGCTACAGACTAGGAGATTCAAATGAAGCAGCAGCAAACGTAGCCAGAGCCTCGTCAACAAACAAAAAACAGCGTAAGGAGACCCTTGAGTGAATCGTTCAAGGAATCCGAAAGTAAAATTCTGTATACCGATCTGACAGAAAAACATAAGAAGTTTTGGTCTTATGATAAATGAGTAACCGAATCAAAGCCATCTGTCCAGATAATCAGCGACCATAATGGCACAAAATGGCTCTGAGCACTATGGGACTTAACTTCTGAGGTCATCAGTCCCCTAGAACTTAGAACTACTTAAACCTAACTAACCTAAGGACATCACACACATCCATGCCCGACGCAGGATTCGAACCGCAGCGGTCGCGCAGTTCCAGGCTGTAGCGCCTAGAACAGCTCGGCCATCCCTGCCGGCTATAATGGCACAGAAATAGAGGAAGACAGAAGACCGAAATACTAAATTTCTTTTCCCAAATTTGTTCACTGATGAAGATTGTACTGCGGTTTCTCCCTCCAAACCAACCGTCGAACAGAAAATCAGCAAAAATCGCTCAAGAATGGAAAGGCCACTGGACCTGATGGGATACGTACACGATTCTATGAGATTATGCGATACATCTCGCTACACACACACACACACACACACACACACACACACACACACACCGAAATCGCTGACGGCAGTCTGCTGCAAAATTTTCTTTGTATGCTCGCGTATGATGACCTTTCTGGTGAGCAAAAATTTCCTCTGTATGAACCAACGTGTTTTCCGCAAGAAACGGAACGTCTGAAACGTAGCTCGCTCTGGTAAGTCCACGATAGCAAGAAGGCAGTAGATAAGGGCGCCCTGGTTGATGCCGTGTTCCTTGATTTCGGGAAAGCGTTTGATACATTTCCGCACTGTCACCCAATGAACAAAATATGGGCATACGGAAAATCAGACCAACTTTGTTATTGTATTGAAGGGTTCTTAGCAAATAAACAGTATTGCATTTATACGAACAAAATTCTTCAGATGCAAAAGTAACATCGGGTGTAGGCTAAGGGAGTGCGATACAACATTACTGTTAGTAGTATGTACTCTGAGGTGAAAAAAGTCAAGGGATACTTCCTAATATCGTGTCAGACCTCTTTTTGTCCGGCTTAGTGCAGCAGCTCGACGTGACATGGACTCAACAAGTAGTTGGAAGTCCCGTGCAGAAATACGAGTACTGAGCCAGGCAGCGCCTATAGCCGTCCATAATTGTGAGTGTTGCTGGTAAAGGATTTTGTGCACGAACTGACCTCTGAATTATGTCCCATAAATGTTCGATGGGTTTCATGTCGGGAGATCTGGGTGGCCAAATCATTCGCTCGAATCGTCCAGAATGTTCTACATACCAATGGCGAATAACTGTGGCTGAGTTACAGGCCCATTGTTGTCCACAAAAATAAAGTCCACGAATGGCTGTAAATGACCTCAAAGTAGCCGAACAGAACCATTTCCAGTCAACGATCGGTTCACTTGGGCTACAGGACCCCGTCAGTTCCATGTCCCACAGACCACACCATTATGGAGCCACCACCAACTTGCACAGTGCGTGATTGAAAACTTGGGTCTTGGCTTCGTAGGGTTTGCGCCACACTAGAAACCTACCATGAACTCTTAACTGAAATAGGGACTCATCTGACCAGCCCACAGTTTTCCAGACGTCTAGTGTCCAACTGAAATGGTCACCAGACAAGGAGAGTCAGTAAAGGCACTAGCGTCGGCCCTCTGCTACCACAGCCCCATTCACGATCAATTTCGTCGCATTTTCCTAACGGATACATTCGTCGTGCGTCATACATTAACTTATGTTGTCATTTCACGCAGTGTTGTTTGTCTGTTAGCACTGAGAACTCGACGCAAACGCCACTGCTCTCAGTCGTTGAGTGAAGGCCGTCGGCCACTCCATTTATTGTCCGTGGTGAGAGGTAATGCCTGAAATTTGGTATTCTCGGCACGCTCTTGGCGCTATGGAGCTTGGAATATTGAACTCTCTAACGATTTCCGAAATGGAATGTCCCACGTGTCTAGCTCCAACTACCATCCCGCGTTTAAAGTCTGTTAATTCCCGTCGTGCGGCCATAATCAAGTACTAAACCTTTCACCTGAGTACAAATAACAGCTCCACCGATGCACTGCCCTTTTATAACCTGTGTACGCGATACTACCGCCATCTGTATACGTGGATATAGGTGTATCCCATGACTTTGACACCTTAGTGTATATCAATTACCACGTGGATAACGACGGCAGCCCCATGGTGCTAATCGCTTATGATGCTTTTGTATATAGAACAGCTGCAACGTTAGAAAACTGTTGCAAAGTGCCAGAATACCAGCTGTTGACCAACATAAACAAATGTAAAGTACTAAGAATAAATAGGCGAAAAAGTCCGTTATTGTATGATTACAGCACTGCCGAATAATCACTGAAAGCAGTCACACTGATTAAATATCTGATCTGAAGCGTACGGAGCGATTTAAAGTGGAACGACAACATAAAACTAATAGTGGAAAATGCTGATGCAAATCGAAATTCATTGGAAGAATTCTCAGTATGTGTAGTTCACTCACGAAGGAATTACCTTACAAAATCCACGTTTGACCGATATTTGAATACTGTTCGTTAGTCTTGGACCTGCACAGGTAGGATTGAGAGAGTAAGTGTGGAAGTTTCAATATGAGTTATTATCAACTGGTGACATTATACGCTAAATTTCGATTACGTATGTATATCTTGTCACATTTCACGGTACCTGACACGGAATACTTTTTTTAATTCTGTTCATGAACTTCTTGACAGTGAAGAAATGTAAGAGAATATATTAAAGCTAACTGTGGTGTCACCGCCAGACACCACACTAACAGCATATCTCTCCTTTATTATTCGTGCAAGCTATCAATATTTTAATTTCACGTTCAAATACAATGTGAATATTTTTTTTTATAATTTACGAATAATACTGAAATACAAAATTGTTAAGGCTTTCGTAGCTATTTGTTGACAAACTACCTGTTGGCTTCCGTCTCGGGTCCTTCGGCTGACGTTTGTTTGATGATTTTTCTGACGTTCCGTCAGCACGAGCGGCTAGAATTGTCAAAGCTTCACACTCCATTGCTGGTGGTGGACTGGAATAGAGCTCGCGACCGCAGATTATACGTAACTTGTGCGCCAACGGCCAAGGCTTTTCCGTGGTCATTTCCGGTATGGTATGCTACCTGCAATGGTCGTCCGCTGCAGCAATGAAATCCAGTACCCGTTCAGCTCGAGGCTTTCTTCTTTCTTGTTGAAGCTATTCTCGTGTTTGTGTATTTCTATAGCTTCTCTGAACAAGCGAGTGCGATAGTTCTTCTCTACAGCTAGCACTTTCGTATTGGCGAATTTTACTACGTGCTTGGCCCCACAGAGCGCGTGCTCTGCTATGGCCGATTTCTCTACCGCCCGAACCTGCAATGCCGCTTATGTTCTGTGATCCTGCTGCTGATTGATCGCCCCGTCATCCTAACATACACATTTCTGCATGCGCGTGGTATGCGGTATATTCCCGACATTGTAAGTGGGTCCCTTTTCTCCTTTGTCGATCTGAGACACTCTGTGATCTTCTTTGGCGGTTTATAAACAGTCTCTACCCCGTGTTTACGCAACATACTGCCAACTCTGTCCGTCACTCTGAGAAAGGCTGTACCCGACATTTCTCTTTACGAAGGGTCACTTCACCGAATGTTTGACTCTGCTACACTTCTTATATAACTGGTGGAGTACCCATTGCTCCCCAGACCGCTTTCCAGATGTTGCATCTCGCGTCTGAGGTGCTTCGGCTCACATATTCGTCTTGCTCGCGTTACGAGCGTATTAATCATGTCTCTTTTCTGTCTCGGATGGTGGTGCAGGTATCGGTCCGCGTGTGTCGGATTTCGATACATGCAGCACATCTAGACCGACTGTTAGCGCCTTTGGCTCACCGACGTATAAACTGGCAAAACACTTGGCCTTTCCGGTTCAGCTGCATGTGGGGAAGACTGACACATACATAAAGGACTCTGGACATTTCACTGAGAAGCTGAAGAAACAAAAACTTCGACCAAGCGCCGTCCCGGTCAGCCTTGATGTTGTTTCTTTGTTTACCAAAGTGCCACTCAGTGACTTTCTGGAGCACATCGGCTCCATTTTCCCGCAAAACATCACCAAGCTCTTTCATGCACGTCCCGCCACGAACTGTTTCTCGTGGAGTGCAACTTCTACGACAGCTGGAAGGCGTCGCCATGGGTAGTCCTCCTAGACTAGTGGTGGCCAACTTCTTCATGGAACATTTCGAAGCACAGGCACTGGAACTGGCAGCTTGTAAACCTAAGGTGTGGTACGGATACGTCGATGACATCATCGTTGTATGGGGCCATGGTTAGGAACAGCTCGGTGACTTCCAAAGACACTTGAACAGCCTCCATGCCAATATAAATTTAGCATGGAAGTGGGAAAGGACAAACAGCTGCCCTTCCTAGATGTGTTGGTCACAAGGGATGGTGAAAACCTGGGTCACAGCGCATATCGAAAACCAACACACACGGATCGATACTTCCACGAACTGTCAAATCACCACCCGAGCCAGAAATGAGGCCTGATTAATATGCTTGTAACGTAAGAAAGTCGAGTATGTGAGTCGCATCACCTCAGACGCGAGATGCAACCACCTGGAAAGCGTTCTGAGGAGAAATGAGTACTCCACCAGTTATACAAGAAGAGTAACAGAGTCAAACAGTCGGCGAAGTGACACTTCGTAAAGAGAAATGTCATGTGTGGCCTTTCTGCCATACATTCGCAGAGTGACGGACAGACTCGGCAGTATATTGCGCAAACACGGCGTAAAGACTATATATAAACCGACAAAGAAGATCACAGAGTGTCTCAGAGCGGCAAAGGAGAAAAGGGACCCACCTACAATGTCGGGCATACACCGCATACCAAGCACATGCGGAAAAGTTTATGTTGGAATAACTGGACGATCAATCAGTACCAGGATCACAGAACATAAGCGGTATTGCAAATTGGAGCCGGTGGAGAAATCGGCCGTGGCAGAGCAAGCGCTCTCTGAGGCCGATCACGGAAGTTTTAGCTGTAGGGAAGAGCTGTCCCACTCGCTTGTTCAGAGAAGCTACAGAAATACACAAACATGAGAATAGCGTCAACAAGAAAGAAGAAAGCCTCAGGCTGGACGGATCCTGGAGTCCCGTGCTGCAGCGAACGATTGTTGCAGGTAGGAAGTGAATAACTGCACCGGAAATGACCACGGAAAAGCCTTTGACGTTGACTCTCCAGGTACGTATATAATCTGCGGCCGCGTGCTCGACTCCACTCTACCACTAGCAATGGAGGGTGAAGCTTTGACAATTCTATCCACTCGTGCTGGTGAACCAATTTCGGCCGAAGAACGCGAGACAGAAGCCAACAGGCAGTCTATCACTATTGAAATAGATTCTGGAACCGTGGGAAATCTCTGGGAAATGGATACAGGACTTGAAAAGAACCAAAAGTTCAGGTACAGAATAGGTCAATTTTTATTATCTTCTTGGTTACAGGCACTTTTTGTTATTGAATGTTTGCTTCTCTTCCATTTTTTGTTTTAAAATTTACAGCTTGGTTCTGCGGGTATTTTTCTCTTTTCAATCGTATTCTTCTGTTGGTTAAATTAAATTCTGAAAATTTATACCATTAGCTCTAACATAAACTTCTAAACGCCCTATCATGGCTTGTATCTACTGAAATCCTCCTTGAACACGCTGACGCAGAATACTACGGCTTGAGATCACTAGGTCGAGCAGGCCAAGGCGTTACTGCCCCACGAACTATCCATTTATTTAGGAAACGTTGAATTAAAATTGTTCTTGCTTTCAAAGCAAAATGATGTGGTGCCCCATCGTGCATGAACCACATATTCTCATGCAAATGTAGTGAAACGACCTCCGGCAAAACTTTTAAATGTTCCATTACAAATTCACTGTATCATGCTCAAGGCAGTATCCAATGGAAACTGAAAAGCCCGATTACGCCAGTTTCTAGATTAATGATAAACTGCTGCTGATCTCCATTTTCCATAACCGCAAAAGGATTATCATCTGTCCATGCATCATTGTTGTAAAAATTTCGCTCTTCGTTCCGGTTAAGATTTGCTTCATTATTGAATAGTATGGTGGACAAAGTGTTGGTTCTGAGCACACACACCTCACAACCGCGTACAAAAAGCTCATCTGGATTTAAAATCTGTTTCAACAAGATCTTGCACTCTCTGAAGACGGTATAGATAAAAGAGTTGTCCTCTTAACACTTTCACACTGTCACAGAACTCACATTCTCAGTTTCTGCTATTTTTCTGGTATTGCTGTCATTATTGTCCTCAGTAAGCTGAAGTGCAAGATCTTCTAAATCAGATGTTGTAACACTATTTGGTCTTCCACAATGAAATTACCTTTTCTCAAAAGAGCCTGCCTCCGTAAGATGTTCATGTATTCTTTGAAAGGTCTTATTGTTCGGTAAATGTCTATTAGGAAATCTTGCAGCATACGAATGTCTGGCTTCAGACGCACTGCAATTTACTTAATCCATACACCACGCCCGTGACGAAGTCGAACACGACACTCCGCCTTCCAGCTGAGGTCGCTAACGCACGCTTGTTCTGTGGCGCCCCTCCCATAAATAGCCGATTCGATTCGTGATGGGAGAAGAATGTTCAGCACACAATAAACACTAGTCCAACAAAATTTCTGCTGTTCAGTATTAAATGGATTTGTTTATTTAATAGTACCATGGAAACTGAGATAAAAATAAGAAAGCTTTGACTTAACACTTCCCAAAACAAGCAACATTTGAAAATAACAAATACTTACAGAACCAAGCTATAAATTTTTTTAAAAAAGAGACATGAACTAAGCAAACATGCAACAACTAAAAAGTGTCCAATTACTACAAAATACTGACCCTAGGTATATATTAACCTTCTTACTTCTTTTTAGATGCTCTAGTCATGCACCAAAGGTTTCCCCCATATTAGTTAACAACCTGTATAGTTGTATGTGGTTTTGTTCAATGGTAATCTTTATATGTGTATGCACCTGAATTGCATCAGCGTTGTGCATGTTCTGTTACAGTTTTATCTTCACAGCATTGTTAGGAAATACACAGCTAAGGAATTAATGCTTTTCAAAAAGCAGGCAATACTAGGTGGATGGGATGGAATATGTTTTCCTATATCAGTTCAAAATCAGTCTGTCAGAAACACTTCAGTGAAGGAGGACACTTATTTCTTGACTTGTAATATTCATGGCGATCAGAAAACAGCCGTTACAAAAAAAGCTGGAAGGTAGCACTTTAAGCAAGCAAGTGGTGAATATTTGGTGAACTCCATTTCTGACTGGCAATCATTCAAATTACTGCTACAATTCACTTATCTGAAATTTGTGCAGCCCGCTAAACATAGCATTCTCACACTTCACTGTACACGTAACTTTATTACTTCATACATTTTATTATTAAATGATGCTTACGTATGCTGAACTACAGAATGATTAGAATGAAACTTTCGCTAGATGAGCCGGTGTAGACGGAAAACTGCGCTCCGCAACACAATTTAAGGACCATTTTTTCGAAACCTGGTAATTGTCTCCTGTCACGACGCATAAGTTTGAAATCTGGCTGAATGGTGCCTACAACCTTCCCCTGTAATGGTGCAAAAGCGTGGCGCTCTGCGATGTCACCTTCGGGCTCGGCGCCGCTTCAGACAGCTAAGTGTCGACACTTACAAAAAAACACACAGCTCGAAAGTTCGTATGACTTGTAAGGTGGGTTAAGGATACCAGAATGGAACCAAATGGCACCACAATTCCGGCCAACCCCACCGTGGACGTGTCACACGATGGAAAGGTCGTTCCATCCCTTCTAAACCACATTTCACCCCTTCCTCTGAAGCCTCTGCGATGGAGATAGGAAACGCGGCACCCAGCGTTGAAATCGCGTGGTTTTCTTATGGATGGCTAAGGAAACGTTTCAAACACACTGTCGCTCAAAATCGACATGAAAAGACCTAATGGGGCGGCATAAGGGCGACAATGAAACCACCCCTTTCCTTCTGACGTTGACTACCGCACATTTTGCCGTCGAAACCGACAGTTCTCAGTGCGACAAGCAACAATAGGATGGCGTTCTTGACAACCTTTGACGCTAATAACATCCCCGGAAATTTCAGCCCCTCTCTAAGGAGATTGTGGGTCTATATCTCCTTTGGGCTCCAGAGCGAGCGCAATTTTTGCTCTCATGCACAGGTCTGAACTTGATCCAAAGCAGCTAGGGTCTATATCTCCTTTGGGCTCCAGAGCGAGCGCAATTTTTGCTCTCATGCACAGGTCTGAACTTGATCCAAAGCAGCTATGCATTTTCTGCTCTCCTGTGGCGTGATCTCAGTGGCGGCAGGGGGGGGGGGGGGGTGCGACATTGACACATACGTTGATTAAACGGCAAAGAGCCCCACCAAGACTCCCCAGTTCGGCAACACTCTCAGTACCACCCACTCAGCGTTAGCGAGAATTTAAAAATGTAGCTTTACAGAGATTATCTCTAAAGTAGTCTTAGGCTCCTGTACGCAGGCAACTGGAATCTGAGCAGTGTCAAGTGATGACCTGTCTAGGACTACTTCACAAGTAATGTCTGTAAACGTGCATTTTTAAAATTCTCAATAAAGTTGGGCGCATGTCACCGAGGGTGTTGCCGAAATGGGGGGGGGGGGGGGCGGGGGGTAACTTAGAGGGACCTTTCGCCGTTTAATTCATGCATGTGGCAATGTCGCACCACCTCCCACACCCCGATCACGTTCGATGAGGATGCAGCCCCACAATGTCCTTAGAGAGGGGTTGAAACTTCGGGGAGGTCGGCAGCGTCAAAGGTTGTCAAGAACGTCATACTGCTGCTCACAGCACTGAAAACTATCGTTTTCGAAAGCGAAATGTGCGGGAATCAACGCCCCGTGAAAAGGCGCGATTTCATGAACTCATTTAGGCCTTTTCGTATCGATTCTGAGCGGCGATGTGTCTGAAATCGGTTTCTCGGCCACCCAAAAGGAAAACGCGTGATTTCAACGCTGGGTGTCGCCGTTCTGACCTCCATCGCAGAGGCGTCCAAAGATGACGATGATGATGATGGGTTGGTTTGTGGGGTGCTCAACTGCGCGGTCATCAGCGCCTGCGTCCCAATTTTTTTCACAGTCCAATTTTTTACACAGTCCAGTGTAGCCACTGTCACGAATGATGATGATGAAATGATGGGGCAATACAAACACCCAATCCCCGGGGAGAGAAAATCCTCAACCCGGCCGGGAATCGAACCCGGGACCCCGTGATCCAGAGGCAACAACGCTAGCCACTAGACCACGAGCAGGCGTCAAAAGAAGGGGTGAAATGTGGGCAAGAGGACTGTGACGCCCTTCCTACAATGTGACAAGTGCACCGTCGCGTTGGGCAAAATTATAGTAAAAGTTGGTGCCAATGTTACATCATTAACCCAGCTTACACGTCACATGAACGCCTGCCGAGACAAAAGGAGGTAGTCCAAGTCGCTGGGAGATGCTTAATAAGCCGGAGCTTATCCCCGTGAAGGGAGGACCATTGGCGATGCCAAAGGGACACCACCTCCTGACAGACGGCAACACAAATATCAGCAGAGGGAATATAGGTACTCGTGGGCTGAGGTTATTTTCAATTTGTTGATTGAGTACTTATTTAGGAATAATACTAAGAAGCGATATAAATTGGTCTGAACCAATGAAATCAACAGTAGGGAAGGCAATTGGAATACTCAAATTTGTGGGATGATTTCTGGTGCAATGCAGCGCAACAGTACAGGAAATCGCATGTAAGACAGTAGGGCGACAAATACTGGAGTGATGATCCAGCGTTTGTAGCTCTTTTCAAGTAGGCATATAACAGAGATTGTCGGAAAACTCTAATGCGACTCATTGCAACGAAAGAGATGTTTTTCTCGCGTAACTCATTTCGCTGAATTTGGAAAACCACTAACGAGCAAGACTGTGCAATCAGTTTGCCGCCGCCACAATACACTGATGAGCCAAAACATAATGACCACCTGCATTATCGCGTATTTGCTCACCTCTGAAACGCAATACAGCAGCGATTATGGGTGAAGTGGATTCGACAAGTCCTCGGTAGGTTTCCGGATGTGTGTGCCCAAGGAGTTCACTATCACACTCCTCGCACCACTATAAGACGATTCTGGTCTTGTGACGCGGATAGATATCCTACTGGAAGCTGCCATTGTCGTCAGGGAAGACATCAAGCATGAATAGATGCAGGCATGCCGCAACAATGTTCACGCAGTCCACCGCTGTCACGATGGCTACGATCACTACGACAGGTCTCATGGACGTTCAGGTGAATGTCCCCCACCCATCGGTGTGCGGCCGTGGGGCGGTGCACGATTGGAAGAAAGATTAAGGTTTAACGTACCATCGACATTGACGTCATTGCAGACGGAACACAAGGTCGGTTTGTTACAAGGATGGGGAAAAAAATCGGTCGTACCCTTGCAAAAGAATCATCCGGTTTTTTGCCTGGAAGAAAAACTTAAATCAGGATGTTCGGACGTGGATTTGAACCGTCGTCGTCCTGAATGCGCATGTGTCAAGCAGTCGCTCGCCTGGACGACGACGTATCCGGACACGACCATCGACCTGGCGTAAAAGGGAACGTGACTCTTTCGACCAAACGACACGTTTCCACTGGTCCAATCTCGATGATCCCGTACCCACTCCAATCGTAGTTGACGATGACGAGTCAACGTAGGAACACGTACAGTAAGTATACTACGAAGTCCATCTTCAAGAGTGTGGGCTATAATGTGTGCTTCTAAACATTTGTGCTTGCTCCAGCATTGTACTCTGTCGTCAGATCTGCCACAGATCGCCGCCTATCCTCCGTTACAGAGCGGACAAGTCTCCGACCTCCAGGTTCTGTGATTAGGCATGGACTTGCAACACTTAACCGTCTTTCAAAGTCTTTCCACAGGTGCTCACGACAGGAGCACTCGAACCCGACCAGCTTCGCAGTTTCCGAGAAGCTTGTTCCCAGGATCTGGGCCATGAAATATGCCCTTTGTCTACGTCACTTACTTCAGTGGATTTCCCCATTTGCGATCCGTATCGTCTATATAATGATTCTACATTTGTCTGCACTCTGTTTGTATACACGGTCCAGTGCCAATGTGACCACCGCCTATGTTCGACGTCAATGTGCAAATAACCACTCTCAGGTGGCAGGTGGCAGCACTAGCGGCGAAGCGTGTTGCGGGACGCGGAAAACAGTGCAGTTGTTGTCGCAACGCGGAAACAGGGCAATATATCTTATGTCCAATACAGCATGATTATTGGCTTTCGGGCAAGGGTGGAAGCGTTTCCGATACGACTAAGTTTGTAAACTATTCGCATGACGCCGAGGTTAAAGTATACTGTGGACGGCAAAATGGCGCTATCTAGAACAGTCGCCGAGACACCTGGGGTGCACCACGGACCATTTATCGACATGGTGAAGGACAGCTGTCTCTCCTCAACAGTCTGTCTCAACGACCGTTCAGCGGACGTTGCTGCTTATGGACCTCCGCAGCAGGTGCTTGGTTTATTCACCGATGTTATTCAGGCTTTTGACAGGTGGTCACATTAATGTCACCGGACAGTGTATTTTCCTCACGGCGTCACGTGCCCACAGCGCCACCGGCGGCTTTCAGTCTCGCGGTGGCAGTGGTCATAATTTTCTGGTTTATCAGTCTATATCTAACATAGGGATCGTAAGAATACAATACCAGAAATAGGGCGCATACAGAGGCATACAGGGCGCCATTTTCCCCTCGCTTAATACGTGAATGGAATAAGAGAGAAAATCGCTAATATTTGTACAAAGTGGCCTTAGCCACGCACTGTACAGCGATTTGCGGAGTATACATGTACATATTCAACTGATATTTAAAAAAATCTGATTTTGTACTAGTATCATTCGTAAAGTTATAACTTAATTTCCGTTAACAATAAGTGCTAAATCAGAGGCACGTTTGAGCTGTTGGAAGGATGTAGAGTACTGTTGGACGTCTCGTGGACAATGAGATCATTAGGGACAGAGACCAAGCTCGGAATGGTCAGACAGCGGGTCATGGACTCCTCCAATAAATGGTTCAAATGGCTCTGAGCACTATGGGACTTAACGTCTGAGGTCATCAGTCCCCTAGAACTTAGAACTACTTAAACCTAACTAACCTAAGGACATCACACACATCCATGCCCGAGGCAGGATTCGAACCTGCGACCGTAGCGGTCGCGCGGTTCCAGACTGAGAACCGCTCGGCCACCCCGGCCGGCCTCCTCCAATAAACCATCCAGAAATTGGCCTTTAGCGATGTCACGGAAAAAAATCATTCTGAAGCGACGGACGCGGATTATTTTGCGCTTCTCACGAATGTGGGTGCTTCTCTTAATCACATCTCTTAGCCCACTCTAAGCAGCGGAATAAGAATGGATGTCAACGTCGAGAAGCCGTGAATTCGCGTCTGTTCCGTGGCCTCCTCCAGTTACGACGAGCTCTACGAAAGTTCAAATTAAGCGCGTTAGACCCCGGAACTCTGCAGCGAGAAGTACGGGAAAATGCCTCTCTCGCTCTCCATCCACACCCGCACAGTAATAGACACCGAGGAACGCAGCAAGCAACGAAACATGAAAAGAGGAACAGGGATCAACGCAGTATGTATGGATACACTTCGAAAAGCTCTCTGTACGTGCAGAAGAAAACGCCCGGCGCAACAATTAATGTTACGTCAGGAGAGAAAAGTGCTGCGTTTAATGAGACAATGAATATAACAGAAAGGAAGGAGTTACCTCATTTTATACATTACCAAATGTCTGCAGGGGTTGGTGAAAGCCTGCGACTGTAAAAAACAATATGTTTATTTATAAAAAAACTTTCTATCTTCTTTTGAAACCCGCATCACAAAAAAGATAAAATACTGAATAACTGGAAAGTGACTCAGTGAATTCAGATGCTCCAATAGTATCCTCAAATAAGCAAATAAAATAGTGATTCATAGAAACAAGCTTCTTTGGTAGTACTTCTTAAGCAAATAGTGCTTCAGATTGCCGGTCGCTGTGGCCGGGCGTTTCTAGGCGCTTCAGTCCGGAACCGCGCTGCTGCTACGAATCCTGCCTCGGGCATGGATGTGTGTGATATCCTTAGGTTATTTAGGTTTAAGTAGTTCTAAGTCTAGGGGACTGATGACCTCAGATGTTAAAGTCCCATAGTGCTTATAGCCATTTGCTTCAGATTACATACGAAAAATACCGTCTGCACGAAAAAAATAGTATACATACCTTGGGAGACTATAATTACGTGAAATACCTATGTGACTGTTTTTATTTTACGTTTGCTGTTTACTTTGCACTGTAAATTACAGGATATTTAATGTGTGAGTTTCCGCACACGAACACAACAAGAAAACTTCAAGTAAGGTTTTTTCTCCAAATTCGCCAGTAACCAATGGTGTGCAAAAATTAAGGGCAAAAATTAAGGAAGAAATGAACTTTCGCAGGATGTCACTGTCAAGTAACATAGCTCGTTGAAACTTGGACCAAAGAAAGGACTGCTATAGGACAGTACAGAATATAACTGAAAGGAATACGCTATAAGACGAACAGAAAATGCCCTTTTAGTCAAAGAAAATAATTACACCGAAATCGCTACGATTCATCCCCTGGATATAACAAAAGGAGGGACACGGTTCTTAACAGGGTGTCTGATTACCAAGGACGACTCTGCAACGTGCTTTCGTGCTGGCCACGAGGTTGGTAACGATATTTTAGTATAATAACAAGTACAGTTCTCAAATATAAAAATATGATGTAAAATAAAGGGGCCGGCCGCGGTGGCCGAGCGGTTCTAGGCGCTTCAGTCTGCGGTCGCAGGTTCAAATCCTGCCTCGGGCATGGATGTGTATGATGTCCTTAGGATAGTTAGGTTTAAGTAGTTCTAAGTCTAGGGGACTGATGACCTTAGATGAAGTCCCATAGTGCCTAAAGCCATTTGAACCATTTTTTTAAAATAAAAGGATATAAATGCGTATAATAGATGCGTGATAACCAAAAACAAAAAATAGTGTTTACGATGAGCTCAAGGAAAGATAAGTGTTTCACAACCAGTTAACAATGAGGTAGTTACAGACATTGCGAAACCAGGGTTAGACAAGAACGCGGAAAGAAATTGGTTATTGCCTTTTAAAAGAACCATTCCAGCATTCGCATTTCATTCTGTACTATAGTCACATCCGCCGGCTATAAACTTAATCTAGTAGTATACTAGTATCAAAGGCATTTGGAAGGATTAATTACAATAACCAATAATTTTTTCATTTTTTGAGATTCCACAAAGTAATTTACGAGTGACATCTTCAACTATACTGTGAAAATCATTGTGAAGTGTTACTGTGTCTCTAACGTAGTTTCCGAAGATCCTACCAATGAACCGTCGCAAGACATTACCTTCACCTATAACTGTGCCTATGTGGCCGTGCCATCACATTTTTTGTTGTTATGATTTATGAAGTCGTCATCGACTCCTGCTGTATTTTTCTAGTGAATCTTCCGTTCTCATGATAAGTCCAAAGAACCTTAATTTCATCTGCATTATTTTGGTCACAAAAGATATTTTTGGTTTTATGTTTTCCAGGACTGTTTTATTTTTAACTTTTTTTACTTTTTCTACACATAGAAACTCCCAAATATTTGTATTGACTCACTGACTTTAGCCGTGATCCATTAAAATTCTGTAGTCAAAGTCTACGTTTTGTGAAGTGCCCAACTCTGTATTTCTCTAAGCATAACAGAACTGAAACAGTAAAACTCGTATTCAATTGCAAATGAACAAATTAAGATTAGATTCTTTTTCTCTGGGTTTAGTAAAGGCTGTGGTGATAATTTTTCAAGTTAAAGAAAGTTAACTAGACCGAAGACTGGTATGTCGCTCATGAAATAACTGTATCCTACGTCCTCTATCGGTAGAAGGAAGCTTAAGAGTCACCTGCCCGTCGACAACGAGGTGATTAGAGACGGAGCATAAGCTCGAATAAGGGAGGGATGGGGAAGGAAACTGGCCGTGCCCTTTCAATGGAATCATCCCAGTATTTGTTTTGAGCGATTTAGGGAAATCGCGGAAAACCTAAATCCGGATTGCTGGACAGGGATTTGGACTGTTGCCCTCCCGAATGAGAGTCCATCTATCGGTAGAGGTCTGCGCGGATGCAGCGGATTGCCGCAGTAACAACCACCCTACGGAGGAAACGTGCGCCCGACGCGGATTGCAGCTAATATCCCAATTAATGGACATTTTTAAAGTTAATTACTATTATTACGATTTTCATCTGTTTGCATTACATGCAATCTATAGTAATCACTATTATCGTTCTAAGTGAATACGAGGGTTTAGCTACCCTCCGTGATAAAAAAAAAAAACTGAGTGAACGGATCAACGAACAACCTGAACTAGTGTCATCGGACGTCCACCACGAACGAAGTCAACGAACAATATAGAACAAAATGGAAGAAAACCACACACACACACACACACACACACACACACACACACACACACACACACACACACACACGCCTGTAGGGGATAAAGATGGCGACTAGCTGTTCTTAGTGGTTTCCCGCACAACTACACGTACATCTTGTTTCCGTCGTTCCAGCAGCTGCTTTACGTCTGTGTCCGTTCCGTTTTTAGTGATATCGGTTACATACGCAATTACCGAAAGTTGTCACAAAGTTACCTCACGGCTCTTATGGGATACCCTATCCATCAGGATCTTCCTTTGGGTTCAGAATCCTGCTTGTTATTACTACGGCACCAACAATGTTCGGTATAAAGTTAGTCAATCTACCAAGGCTCGTCTTGGATACAGTGCCTGACGATAAAAGTGCAGCATCCAGAAGGTAGGAGGAAACGAAATGAAAGTACGCGGGTTTAGAAGGTATGTGATGTTATTGCAGTGATTATAAAATCGAGACATACTTACAAAGAACTTGGCAGTATGAACCCACTTATCACTATGACGCCGGGCACCCTCTGGCCCTCATTCAGTTTGGAGGGTGTCAGAGAACCGTTGTATCCTCTCTGACGCTAGCTGGCCAACAACTGCTGCAACTGGTCCTTGACATCGGGGTTAATGGCACAGGGACGGCGTTGATGACAGATGTAATCCCATGCTCTATCGGGGGCAGATCTGGGAATTTTGCTGGCCACAGGAGTACCTCAAGATCACGCAGACAGTTCACATAAGGAGGAAGGAAGATTAAGGTTTAAGGTCCCGCCGAAATCGAGAGCATTAGAAACGGAGCAGAAGCTCAAAATGTTTCAAGGATTGGGAAGGAAACTGCTTGAGCCATTTCAAAGGAATCGTCTCGGCATTTGCCTCAAGCGACTTAAGAAAATAAGGGAAAGCCTAATAGCAATGGCTGGGCACGAATCTGAACCGTCGCCCACCCGAATGCGAGTCCAGGGTGCTAATCTATACGCCAGCTCGCTGGGTGACAGTTCACAGAGACACGTGGTTTAAGTGTGTGTGTGTGTGTGTGTGTGTGTGTGTGTGTGTGTGTGTGTGTGTGTGTGTGTGTGTGTGTACATCAGCATTATCCTGTTGAAAAGTGGTACCACGATACAATCGCATGGGAGGCAACACAAGAGGACGCTGGATGTCTGACGTACCATCGCGTCCCTCAGTCACTACCAGCCGTGACCTGAAGTCATACCTGATGACTGTCCACACCGTCACGCCACGTGTAACACCACCATGTCTCTGCAACTTGAAGAGTGGGGCCTCTCTCCACGTCTCTGCCGTACCGTGGTCATCCGTGGTCGCGCAAAACTGCGATATACCGCTGAACACAAAGCAACGCATGCACTCAACAGTCCATGCTACCAGGTCATGGCATCACTCCAAAGACAGCTGTTTGTGTTGTGGTGATAACTGACACCTACACGTGGGATAGTTTTCCCTAATACGGCTGCTGCTAGTCTCTGGCCAGTGGTGCGCGATGACATACAGGGTGTCCCACATAAAACCGGTATTCCTCACGACGGCTAATTATCTCTAGTCGAATGGCTTGTGAAGTGGCAACACTGTCTCAATAGTTGGCTATACTGCATTTTATCGGAAAAGCGAGTGCAGCTGTGTGTTCAGTCGGTCAGTTGTTGTGAGAAGCTCGTATTGTTGAGTTGTTACAGTCATGGGGCAGTTTGCATTGGAACAGTGATTTGACATTGTGGAGTGTTACATAAAGGCAGGCTTCATCAAGGACTGTAAAGAAGTGTTTCAAGCAAAATATTCTGGTAGGAAACTCTCCATGACCAGCAATATTCAATACCTGTACAAGAAAAAGATGGCTGTAGGAACCGTTCAGAATGTATTTACGGGAATAGGCGACTAACAGTGAGTACCCCTGAAACTACAGACAGAATTCGCATGGAGCATGGACATTAGATAAGTTCCCGCAAGCCGGTAAGGTGTTTATCGTAGAAAGTTGATGTATCTTGTACACCGTGTCATCTTGTACTAACAGATGAAATTAAAAGCCTATCGTATGAGGGTAGTGCAAGAGTTGAAATTTGAGGATCAGAAAAAAAGGAGTTAATTATTGTAGCTGGCCATTAACATCAATTGTTGACGGTTACCCGCCCCCTTTGATTTACAGCATGCCAGATGAAACCTGGTTTAATTTGTCAGGTTATGTAAACTCCCAGAATTGCAAACACTGGTAGCAGGACAACCCACATATTCTGCGTGAAGAACCTGTCCGATCAGAGAAGATAGGTTTTCAGTGTGTGTTGTCCGGTATTCACATTATTGGCCCCACATTTTCAATTAAACCTTAAACAGTGTCGGATATCTAGAAATCTTTGACTCTTCCCATACACAATTAACAGATGCAGAGAGGCTGTATGCAGTATTCCAGCAAGATGTAGCGTCAATAGAGGCTTCTGGCCCGCAAGGTCCCCGGACTTACCACTATAGGGCACACTAAGAGGTGAAGCGTATGCTGACAATCCTCGCACCATTGACGATCCTAAACGGAACATTACTAGACAAATTAACATCACGCTTGCAGAATTACAGCGTGTTGCTGGTAACGTCATCACACGATCAGCGATGCCTGGACTGCCATTTCCACCACCACATCCAGCACCTCTTATAAACAGGATCTACAGTTTTTTAACGTTAACGTTCTCATCCAGTCCAACATCGGGCAACTGTCACATCTGAATGCCCCAACAATTGCATGATTCGATCAGCCTACCAAATGGAGACCCATAATGAGACCACTTTCAGACTGTCAGGTGCTGATAACACTGTCTCACACGAGTACACAGCATGCCTGTGTTCTTCACAATGATCACTCAACATGTGTCGCTCTTCACGCCCTTGATATATCCTACCAGGTGAGGTAACAAAACTAGCCGCGAAAAAAAAATTAAGGTAATCTGGTGGCCATTCTACCTGTCACAGAGAATTGTTATTCTGATGATTTACATAGCCACTGATGGCGTGTACGTTTACGCAACTATATTAAAATCCGACCATGTCTTCTGGGTGCCTCACTTTTCTTTAGGCAGCGTATATTTACACACAGACAATGCAGTGCTTAGCAAACTGAGAAGTTTAGCACCTACCATGTGGCAGCTTGTAACCCGGCGTCATCTGACTAGCCTATGTTGCACCAATTTTCCGTAGAAAATTTAACAGAATTTGTTTAATTAATTATGGCACTAAGGTGTAACTGACAGAATGTATGAAGAATGTGACAACTTAACGTTCATTAAAATCGGTTTCTAGTTTGTCAGTCAATGTAATTTTCAGTATGACGTCCGACATCAGAAGACTAAATTTTATATCAGATGCAATCTCACCGTCAAAGCTTCTCGGCTACAGCACGGAGTAAAATGGTAGAAAAATCTTATGTCCGCGGATGCGGTGCGGATCTCGCTTTCTTATCCATGCACATTTCTTATCAGAAACCTATTCCTGAGGTAGTTCTCCCGAGTTCCGAATATGCTGAACTAATGCTTTTAAGTCCCCATCAAGAGCAGTGGCTTCAGAAGCTTTTCCACTAATGTAGATTTACTCCAATTCAACAGCATGCTGTTGAGGTGTCAGTAACATTTACTGACTGTTGCTTGGACTGTTGCCTTTGCCGGCATCTTCTGAAGTTCAAGGTCGATCGCTGCGCTTGGTGAATCCACTAGTATACGTTTTTCCTTCCGGGAATGCTCTCCGAACAGAAAATTCTCCTTTACTGTCTTGAGCTGAAACTAGGAAATACCCGAGAAATTTCTACTATTCTCCGACTAGTTCACCGCAGATGATGCTGTTGTATACAGAGAAGATACAACGCTATAAAATTGTAGCGAAATGAAGGAAGAGCTGCAGAGGGTTAACAGTTGGCGAGGGACTGACAATTGACCCTCAACGTAACCAAGTGTAACGTATTGCATATAAACAGGCAGAAAGACCCATTATTGTATGACTACACGATTACAGCGATCACTGGAACCAGTCACATCCATTAGATATCTAGGAATATGCGCATGGAGCGATTTAACGAGGAACAGCCAAATAAAACTAATCGCGGGTAAGGCAGATCGAGGAAAAATGAGCTGTTGGCGTCCCTCCGCGTCATTACTTAATCAAAATTCTTCGCATGACTTTGAGAGAATCATTTTACTAAGGTTTGAAGCTCCTCTTCACTTTTTCCGTGTTTGATATTTAAAATTTGGGTTGTTTTGAAAATCCGCCTTACGCAATCACTGTTGTTTCTTTTTATTCACAAAGACCTATGTGTCATCTTCTGTGGGTCAAATTTTATTTCTGAAAGTTAAGTTGCTAATGAAACTACGTTATTACAGCTGGGCCTTTGTGCCCTTTTTGTCGTTTTTGACGGCATGTCATATTTTCCGTCTTATTGCGTATTTCTGGTAGATATCTCTTTCTACTGCTATTGAGTACAATCTTTCCACACATTTATTTATATAATTTCGTACACAACTTTACTTCAGACGTATTTTCCACAAAAGAGACAAAAAATTATTTGAGCAGACACTTCTGTTTCCATAATCCCTGGTACCTCTCAATCACGCATTGTCAGTTTTCTGGAAAATGCGTGTGAAGTTATGAGCGAAATTTTATAAATAACAGCGTGGAAACAATGTACTCAATAGCAGAACAAAATTATATCCACTAGAGATACGCAACATAACTGAAAATATGACATGCTGTCAAAAACGACAAAAAGGAGCACAAAAATCCACCTATAATTACGCAGTTTCACTAGCGATGCAATTTTCAGAAATAAAATTTTATCCACAGAAGATGACACATTGGTGTCGAAGCTTGTCTGGGTGAATAAGAAAGAAAGAAATGAAATAGTGTATGTGTAACGTGGATTTTCAAAACAATCCCAATTTAAATCTAAATAATCTCCTAAAATTAAAAAAAAAATCTGATCCAACTAATGGTTGGGAATAAGAAAAGAACAGCATTTCCGTGATCTTTGTACCCTTTGTTATTATCAACAAAGTTAAAATCGTCATTAGACATTCTACAGGATTTTGTGCCACCAAAACAACAAATAATTTCCACATGATTCTCTAACGAACGTAAAATGTAAATTTCACAGTAAACTGTAAAAAGTAGTTTATGAACAGAAGTTTACTTTTAACTGATGAAAACATATGTTTCTCCGATTGACACCATCTACTACCAGTTTTTTTCTTCTCGATTTTTACTTCCTTCTTAACATTCTGCCGCACAACACTAGAAAAGCAGCTGCACTAACTAGGAGTGCCGAAATGCTGTCCACTCCGTAGTGCTACTAAACGGCAAATATTCTTTGTTTTAACAGTGACATGATGTACGGTAGTGTGCGCGTATCTCGTACAAGGCGCTTGCCATCTTGAGGGTACTCATCGACACCTCGCCTATTCGGCACGACCTCGTTAGGTGCTGACCGAATGCAACATGTCTGATGTCGCCGTAAGACGTTCAGTAGAGAGTTAATAGGAAGAGGATAGTACTTGTTCTGACTCCACTTTCTTTCTTTTTCTGGAAAGTCTAGTGTGAGTGAAACCTGTCGAGACTGAATGGGCTCTCCTGGGAACAAGTCTCGCTGCCGGTGACAACACCGTGGTGGTTGGAACAGGTTCAAAATAACTTAGCACGACGACGTCACGTGCACAGAAGTTGGGGGCCACCACTTTGAAGAACTGTTGTGAGCGTAGCAACTTTTTTGCAGCTAAAATAAAATTATTACAAAAATGTTTCATCATCCGGAAGCACCATGTACAGTGAGGTGACAAAAGTCATGGGATACCTTCTAATATTGAGTCGGACCTCCTTTTCTCTGGCGTAGTGCAGAAGCTCGACGTGGCATGGACCCGACAAGTCGCCGGAAGTCCCCTGTAGAAGTCCCCTGAGCCATGCTGCCTCTATAGCCGTCCATAATTGCGAAACTGTTACTGTTACTGGTGCAGGATTTTGTGCACGAACTGACATCTCGATCATGTCCAATATATGATTGATGGGATTCACGTCAGGCCTTCTCGGTGGTCAAATCATTCGCTCCAGCTATCAAGAATGTTCTTCAAACCAATCGCGAAGAACTGTGCCCTGTGCCATGGTGCACTGTAATCCATGATAATGCTATCGTTATTTGAGAACATGAAGTCCATGAATGGCTGCAAATGGTCTCCTGGTAGCCGGACGTAAACATTTCGAGTCAATGAAGGGCTCAGTTGGACCAGTCCATTCCGTGTCAACAGAGCCCACACCATTATGGAGCCACCACCAATTGCTTGCACAGTGCCTTGTTCACAACTCGTGACCATGGCTTGGTGAGGTCTGCGCCACATTCGAACCCTACCATCTGCTCTTACCAACTTATCTGACAAGGGCATCATTTTCCAGTCGTCTAGGATCCAACTGATAGGACCACGAGTCCACGAGAGGCGCTGTAGGCGACGCTGTGCTGTCAGCAAAGGCACTCGCGCCGGTCTTCTGTTGCCATTGCCCATTAACGCCAAATTCTTATGCACTGTTCTAACGAATATGTTTGTCGTACGTCCCACATTGATTTCTGCGGTTATTTCACGCAGTCTGTTGCTTGTCTGTTAGGACTGGCAACTATACGCAAGAGCCACTGCTCTTGGTCGTTAAGTCAATGCTGTCAGCCACTGCGTTGTCCACGGTGAGAGAGAATGCCTGAAATTTAGAGTTTTCGACACAGTCTTGACACAGAGGATCTCGGAATACTGACTTCCCTAATGATTTCCGAAATGGGATGTCCAACCACCATTCCGCATTCATAGTCTTAATTCCCGTCTTGTGGCCATAATCATGTCCGAAACCTTTTCTCATGAATCACCCGAGTACAAATGCCTGCTGAGCCAATGTACTGCCCTTTGTGTACGCGATACTACCGCCATCCGTATATGCGCATATCGCTATCCCTTGACTTTCGTCACCTCAGTGTACAATTTCACGTGCATCCACAGTAAGTGATGCCCTTCGGGAATGCAGCGGTGGACTAATGACCTATACCTGCTCACGTGCTCTAATGTCTCTGGCCTCGCCCTTAAAGATTTTATGCGAAAGGTATCAGGGATAAAATACAATAAGACAAAGGTTATTTGCAACTACTACAGCGACGTGACTGCATTTACAAGGAAAATAAGGATATTGGAAAGAAGTCGAATTAAATTTAGCTATTCTGAGGGGATTAGATTAGGAAATGAGACACTGAAAGTAGAAGACTTTTTCAACTTGTGCAGAAAAAAAAAGCACTTGATGGCCGAGGTAAGTACACTCCGTCCGAATAGGCCCCGGAAGGCCCAACGGTAACTACCGGCCGCTGTCATCCTTAGCCGATAGGCATAATTGAATGTGCATGTGGAGGGGCATGTGGTCAGAACAGTGCCCTCTCAGCCGTTGTCGGCTTTCGTGACCAGGGCCTCTACTTCTCATCCAAGCAGCTCCTCAGTTGGTTTCATAAAACTTGGTTCATTGAAATGGATAGAAGTAGAATCACAGGTTAGCATATGATTACGCGTTCCGATACACCGTTCACACTCCAAACCGATGCACGAATAGTGCGAGAGCAAACCGCACAGTCTCTGCACAGGCACTCGACACAGTCTCTAAAGACTCAATACATTTTTCAGTGCCACAAATGTATTTCTGAAACAGCTATACCATCAACTAAATTGGTGAAATATTTAGAACACTTGTTTTGTATGGAAATGGCGACCTAGCAACGACGGAGAGGCTTCGTCCCGCCGTAGCCCTCAGTGGTTCACAACCCCGCAACAGACTACAGCAGCAGTCCACTCACCCCGCCGCCGCCACACACCGAACCCGTGCGGTTCGGCCCACAATCGACCCCCCACCCCCCACCACCACCACCAGACGAGTGTAACCCCAAATGTTTGGTGTACGCGTACTTGGAGACAGTGTTTGCACAGTAATCGCCGACATAGTGTAACTGAGGCGGAATAAGGGGAACCAGCCCGCATTCGCCGAGGCAGATGGAAAACCGCCTTAAAAACCATCCACAGACTCGCCCGCACACCGGACCTCGACATGAATCCGCCGGGCGGATTCGTGTCGCTTTCCCGCCCGGAAAGCAGTGCGAAGGACCGCACGGCTAACCGGGCGGACTAGGTCACTTTATTGCTCATTGCGACTGCTTGTTTAAAAAATAAATAAAAAAAATAAAAAACGTGTACCTCTACATGCTCCCTCTCCATTATATTTATGAGAAGACTTGTAATGAGGATGAAGCTCTTTGCTATTGGCAAGGGACCAACACCGGAACAAACATTTCAATAGACTTTTATTTCATTACGTCTAATGATTTTTCACGAAAAGTTGTACAAAGCAGGCTACTGATAAAAATAATATTCTATATGACAATGGGAAACTGATGGGTGAGGGACTGAACTGGGCTTGTAACATTAGCTATCATGGCCTTGCTATGTTGGTACTGTATGTATGAAAACACAATGGGACTAAAGCAGCTTTATTTACCGAGGACAGGCAGCGTTACTGTATGGCGCAATGATGTTGGCATTCACTTGAGTGAAATCATCAAGAGGTAAAATAGTTCCCCATTCGCATCTTCGGGCGGCGACTACTCACAAGGGAACCTCCCCATCGCAACCCCCTCAGATTTAGTTATAATTTGGTACAGTGGACAGGCCTTGAAAAACTGAACACAGATCAATCGAGAAAACAGGAAGAAGTTGTGTGGAACTATGAAAAAAATAAGCAAAATATACAAACTGAGTAGTCCATGTGCAAGATAAGCAACATCAAGGACGATCTGAGTACAGGAGCGTCGTGGTCCCGTGGTTAGCGTGAGCAGCTGTGGAGCGAGAGGTCCTTGGTACAAGTCTTCCCTCATGTGAAAATTTTACTTACTTCATTTTTGCAAACTTATGATCTGCCCGTTAGTTCGTTGACGTCGCTGTTCACTGTAATAAGTTTAGTGTCTGTGTGTTGCGACCGCACCGCAAAACCGTGCGGTTAGTAGACGAAAGGACGTGCCTCTCCAATGAGAACCGAAAACATTTGATCGCAAGGTCATAGGTCAACCGATTCCTCCACAGGAAAACACGTCTGACATATTCTATACTACACTGGTGACGGCATGTGCGTCACATGACAGGAATATGTTGTCGACCCACCTAACTTGCACACTTGGCGAATGGGTAAAAAGATTCTTCTACCTTGCCCGATTTAGGTTTTCTTGTGGATGTGATAATCACTTCCAAGAAAGTAATGAAAACATAAGAGTGTGTCACATAAACTGCAACAAATGAATGCAACAGTTTCACAGTCGCACAGTTTTCCCTATGCTCTGTCAAAACATATGTTTTTAACGTTTTCAAATTTTTCCGTGTGTAGAGCGTCAAATCCTGCATATGTACAAGCAAATCTGAACATGTCCTGGAATTTTGAGAGCGAAGTTGATTATGTGTGAGTGCCTGAACTGTGATAATTGTCTGAAAATAAAACTTTAAACTTTTCACTCGAGGGAAGACTTGAACCAAGGACCTCTCGTTCCGCAGCTGCTCACGCTAACCACGGGACCACGGCGCTCTAGAGCTCAGATCACCCTTGATGTGGCCTATGTTCCCCATGGACTACTCAGTTTGTATATTTTGCTTATTTTTTCATAGTTCCACACAACTTCTTCCTGTTTTCTCGATTGATCTGTGTTCAGGTTTTCAAGGCCTATCCACTGTGCCAACTTATAACTAAATCTGAGGGGGGTGCGATGGGGAGGTTCCCTTGTCAGGAGGAAGTCACCAGAAAAAATAAAAAAAAATAGCTCTCCCCCTCACTGTCATTATATCTCTCTTCCTCATTGTCATTTTCATACATTCTGTCTCTCATTATCTTTTCATCCACTTCCACTTTCTCTTTATTCCTCCCCTCTTGGCACTGTCTCGTTTACCCTTGTGCTATCGCTTTCTGTCAATGTTATTTACTATTTAGATTTCGTCTCATATCGAATTTTACGTGTAGAGGTACGGTACCTTTGAACCTCTGTATTTTAGAAACTGATAAAGAAATCAAGAAAATTTTCAATGTTATTAGAGATGGGGCTTGTAGGAATACATTGTAAAAATTTCAGCCATTTGCTGTCTAAAGCCGACATCGAATACTCGGCTGGGTTTTTGGCCGCTGCTGGCGGCGAAAATACAGTAAATAATGCTTTTTTGGGTTTTCCGACGAACCGCCCATGAACCAATGGTGCCTCCATAATATCTATCAAGCTCACCGTACACCACACCAAACGCAAAAAGAAACAACCCATTTACTATATTTCCCTAAGCAGGACGAAGTGTGTAATATTCATACGTTGACCCTGTACCGTAGGATCGTTACAATGAGACGATTCTTCTTTTGGTTATACAAGTGGATTCGAACTCAAGGGCTATCCAAAACTCTTGACCCTATCTTTTTATCATCAACAGAACCCGAGGTATGAGCACCAAAAAAATCCCGTTTTTATACGGACTTTTTCGAACGTATTTGGTAAACAGGCTGTCGCATGCATACTGATTAAGAGGCGTGACCTTATGTTAAAAATTTAACACAATAAGACAAGTATTACAGTTAGAGCCTGCGTGTTTGTCTCAAGTCAGCGTAACTGAGTGCGCGCAAATACTCGCATTTTATTCATTCAGTATCTGAGAGCAAGAGCACTTAGCATCTTCCAACAAACTTTCAGCATAATTTCAAACATGTATAAAGCTTTTTCTCGCTGACGCCCCCCACAAAATGATGAAACCAAAAAATTGTATCGTTTACTACACTTTCGATATTCATGCAGTAATACTTCGTCATCAGGCATGAATTTTTAATATATTACTTCTTTCCTAGGAACTGTATTCCCAACACATTTTGCAGACAGTATTTACATGTATCACTGAATGTGCCTGTAAAATTAAATCATTGCACGACACACAGTTCATGAGATATGATGTCATAAACATCGACGTACGTGAAAAAAGTCGGGGAACACTTTCAATCATTTATTGCATAACAACTAAACTTTCTACAGATGTCATACATATTGCATTTTGAAGAGAAACTCAGAAAGCTTTTTTTAAAGACATTCGAAATGCAAACCATGAGTGACCCGGCAGACGTCAATACGGTAATCGAGTTCTTGTCATACCCGCCCCAGCATGGCATCGTCGACTGTGGCAGTCGCTTCCCGTATTCTCTCCCGGAGCTCTGCTACATCATCACGTGGTAGAGGCGGTACAGGTACCCACAGAAAAAAGTCACACGGAGTGAAATCTGATGATCGGGGAGGCCATTTCATGAAACAGCTCGCTCCGCACCTGAACTCGCCATGTTTGCGACTAGCGCTGACTATCGGCAAATTACCAATCTACGCTGTGGCGGTACACATGGAGGAAAACTTTCAGGATTTCTCTTCAAAATGACATATGTATGATATCTGTACAATGTTTGGTTCTTGTGCGATAAACAATTGAAAGTGTTTCCGGACTTTATGTACACCCTGTATTTCATCCACAGTTTCATAATAAGAGCACTCAGCGACTTAGAACAAAATTTAAGGGCAATTTCAAAAAATTTCTAAACTTTTTCTCGCTTGAATGCTTAACCTCAAAATATTTAACACCATTTGTAAAGTAATCAGACGTTTGAAGATGTTTTATACATGGGATTTCGATTCTTTAAATAATCGGGGTTTACTGATTTATTTGTAATTTGTGCGCATATTATCGCCTCGTAGCACGGTTCGTAATATAAATGGATGACATAGCGAAAGGACAATGAAAGTAGGGCGAGTTTTGAGAGTAGAGTGAGAGCTATTGAGTTTTAGCGACCTTACCTGATTTAGAAACTTTTGCTGGTGTTAACGATATTGACCAGCCGCTGTTGCAATTCGGCTGTAACAGAAGAGAACAACTGTTTCAATATATGGGCACCGAAAAAGTGAACACACAGAAAAAGTACCCAACTTTAACAGCAGATACGGCAGTCCTGTGGATGCCTTCAAGGAAAGAAAAAGGAGACTATCATCTTCCATATATTCTTTTTCGTGTATTAAGCACGGAGCCAGTGTGTGTCATTAACTTTGACACAGAAATAATTTGTGAACAAAGAACCTCTATCCTAGCCTTCTTTCTGTCATCGTCTGTTTCGCTGCCAGAATGGGCAATGCGCAACAATATAGAAAACAGTGATCCGTTGACAAAACATCCTACGGTTCTTCGTCAGTACAGGAGATAAGATATTAAAACTTTTATCGACTGTGGATGTGGAACACAGTGATTGTGATAAATCAACGTTTTCAGAAATGACTGCTACCAGCCGCCTTTCTCGATGATAGAACGTTTTAGAATTTTTATTTTCATATTTGTAATTATTCTACCATAAAGAAAGGCGACCGATTGTGGTCATTTCTGAAAACCTTCAAATAAGATATTGCTTTCAAATTCACTGAACATTACCCGCATCGCTCTTCTATTGCTAATTTTGGCGATAGACATTATTTGCTTTACACCACATTTATAGCAATGTCTTAAAGTAATAATAGAATCTTTTAAGTTAAAACAGAACTTGACCCTTTTATCCCGAAAATATGTCTGTTCCTTCGTTGCATTGTCCTACGGTGTTTGAAGAATGACTTATGACCTCAGAAGTTAAGTCGCATAGTGCTCAGAGCCATTTGTTTGAATAATGGATACACAGAAATACAAACCAATCGCTAATTTCCGTCTGTTGCAAATATCTTAACATATTCTAAGCCAAACACTTTGACGTTCCTGGAGGGAAAGACACTACTTTCGAAGAAGCGAACGAATACAGGGAAACACGGCTTGCTTTTTCCACGCACAATATCTTACTAATAGAAGATTCACGTGAACATTTAGAAAAATCGGTACACATGAACTGCCAAGAACTACGTAACAAAGATACAATACATGAAAGACAAAATTACAAAGTTTCTTTTTTTAATATGTTCGTCTGCATGGTTATCTTCCGCAGCAGCTGTTAAAATCAATTATTATTGCGTTTTTCGTCTCAAACTTACTGCAACTGATTGAAGAGTATTTTACACTAGACACGTTTCGCTTTTATTTACCAAAGAAAATTCTTTGTACACAAAAGCTAAACGCAGCTGGTGTGTAATTCTCTTTAATTAATTGTATTAAGCTTAAGACAGATTACAACATTGTGTTCAGCCTTACGGCAGGTTTTGTCATGGGGGAAGCCTCGTCAGAGAGGTACACCGCATGAGCGCCTAGGGAAGTGGTTCCAGTGGTGGTTTCCTGTTGCCTTCCACTGATGAAATGATAATGAAGACAACACAACACCCAGTCCCTGAGCGGCGAAAATCTCCGACCCAGCCGGGAATCGAACCCGGGGCCCATGGCGTGACAGACCGCCGCGCTGACCACTCAGCTATCGGGGCGGACTAAGACAGATTAAGCGATAATAATTGATCACTCTTTATAAATGTTGTGTGCGCCCATCCTTCGTCGCAGAGCACGCATCTAATTGGTAGTCCAAATTGCCCATACCCAAGCCAGCGCATCAGAAGTGACGGTAAGAAAAGCTGCTGCCATGCGATGTCGTTGTAGTCTTCGAGGTTCTGTGGCAGAAACGGTATTTTATTTTCAACATGGTTCTGCATATCGATACAAAACTGCAGAACGCGCAGTTTGTGCGGCTTCATTCTTAATCACTTACGTAGAATTTTCCACACGGTTGGCTGAGAGGTGTTCAGTGCTGCATCAATTGGTAGGAACATTTTGTGGAACTTCACAACATCACGTTCCTCACACGTTCCACTGTGTCTTCAGATACGCCCGGTCGCCCCGAATGTTTCGCATCGCACAACCAACCATTCTCCTCGAATTTCTTGTAGCACTTCACTATGCTGTTGTAAACTGGCGGCGTCTTGTGAAACTTGCCAAGGAAAGCTCTTCGCACAGTAACTATCGATTGATAAAGGGCAACTTCTAGCACACAAAATCCGTTCTCTGCCTCGTTCGCCGAAAACATCGGTCGATGGCGCTCTTGTCCAACGGTTTTCCAAACTGACTTTCCGGCACTTCGCTTAAAACACACACACACACACACACACACACACACACACACACACACAGAGAGAGAGAGAGAGAGAGAGAGAGAGAGAGAGAGAGAGAGAGAGAGAGAGTTTTACTTTCACAAGAGCGCATTATCTGTGACGTTATGTTTATCCATTTACCTACACCGATCTAGATACCCCCAAGGGAATTGACATTGTAACACAACAAAATACAATCATGTGGTGTATCCTCACTGATGCGCGACTGGCACGAAGAATTTTGAATAATGGAAGCTAATACGTTGTGCTGGACGGCGAATATTAAACAGAAATGGAAGTGTGATTCTTGAGTTTCTCCCGGCGTATTTGATAATCAAAATATCCACGGGTGTACTGCCGGTCTACAGTTTCCAACGGGCACAATATTTCGGCGATCATACATGTCGCCATCATCAGGTGAACTGACGGACTGAGCTCCTGTGAACGTGCCGGCACGGAGATCCGTACACTATGGCTGCTCAGGGGGAACTGGGTTCGGTCGCCGCGGCGGCCGATTTAAATACCCTCCGCCCGCGGCGCTCACTCCGCCGTTCGCGCCCCGCGCCACGGTCGCGCGGTGGAACAGATTGCGACGGCGTCTGAGATGACGTCGGTGTGATGGCTCTGTCCGCCGTGGTCGTCACAACTATACATTTGCTCGATTTACTCTTGATTAACCCAATCGCTGGTTCCCAAGCCTTGCTAAGATTATAGCCACAGTCACGGTTTATGAGGTCGTCATTGGTGCGAATTTCGATGGCCTCTCTAACAACGCTGTCCCAGTATCTCGACGTCTGTACCAGAATCCTCGTGAGTTCATACTCCATAGCGTGATTTTCCGACAAACAATGTTCAGCGACCGCCGACTTGCTCGGATACATCAGTCGAGTGTGCCTCTGGTGTTCACGGCATCGATCCTCGACGGTACGCATCGTCTGACCAATATACGACTTGCCACATTGACACGGAATCTGGTACACGCCGGCCTTCCTCAAACCGAGGTCATCTTTGGCGCTCCCCACCAGTGCACGAGTTTTATTCGGAGGGCAAAACACAGTTCCGAAATGCGGGCGATTTTCCCCGAGAGTGCGCCTGTATATGGGATAAACGCAGTGCCTACCTCCTCCCTCGTGATTTCATCCATCTCCACAGGTTGTGCTGTAGTGGGTGGGCGGAGAGCACGTTGAATCTGCCACTCTGAGTACCCATTTTCTCGAAATACAGTTCTCAGATGTTCCAATTCCTGGGGTAGACTCTCTGCGTCAGAGATAGTGCGCGCCCTATGTACTAGAGTTTTAAGCACCCCATTCCTCTGTGAAGGGTGGTGGCAGCTGTCTGCGTGCAAATACAGATCAGTGTGCGTTGTCTCCCGATACACCCTATGGCCTAGGGTGCCGTCAGGCCTTCTCTTGACCAAGACGTCAAGGAAAGGTAGTTTAAAAAAATGGCTCTGAGCACTATGGGACTCAACTGCTGAGGTCATTAGTCCCCTAGAACTTAGAACTAGTTAAACCTAACTAACCTAAGGACATCACAAACATCCATGCCCGAGGCAGGATTCGAACCTGCGACCGTAGCGGTCTTGCGGTTCCAGACTGCAGCGCCTTTAACCGCACGGCCACTTCGGCCGGCTAAAGGTAGTTTACCCTCCGTTTCAGTCTCCATAGTGAATTTGATGTTGGGGTGTATGGAGTTTAGATGTGTAAGGAAGTCAAGGAGTTTATCCATACCATGTGGCCAGATGACGAACGTGTCGTCCACGTAACGGAAAAAGCAAGTAGGTTTCCATTCGGATGACGACAGGGCTTCCTCCTCGAAGTTCTCCATGTACAAATTCGCTACCACCGGTGAGAGTGGGCTACCCATGCCGACTCCCTCCGTTTGTTCGTAGTATTCTCCATTAAAAAGAAAATACGTGGAAGTCAAGACATGCCTAAAAAGTTCAGTGGTCTTCTCGTCAAACTTCTGACTAATCAATTCTAGTGACTCTCGCAGGGGTACCCTCGTGAACAAGGAAATGACGTCAAAACTCACCATGATATCTGACTCACCCAACGTGAAGCTATCAAGGCGTTTAACAAAATCCACGGAATTACGGATGTGATGAGGGCATTTACCCACATAAGGACTTAATATTCCCGTCAGGTATTTGGCCAACAAATATGTAGGTGCCCTGATGTTGCTGACAATGGGGCGTAATGGTACCCCCTCTTTGTGAACCTTCGGGAGTCCATATAGTCTAGGCGGTACCGGACCTTGGGGTAACAATTTCTTAGCGTCACCCTCCGGTAAATCTGCGTCCTTGAGAAGCGACCTCGTCTTGTTGTCCACCTTCTTTGTAGGGTCAACGCTGATCTTCCGGTAGGAATCGTCATTTAGCAGGCTGTGCATCTTATCAGTGCAGTCCTTATGGGAGACAACAACTGTAGCATTGCCTTTGTCAGCCGGTAAGACAACAATTTCAGAGCGCTCCCTCAGATCATGAATGGCCGCCCTCTCTTTACTAGTGATATTTGACTTCATCGGCTTGGATTTCGTCAACGCACGACAAGTTTCACGACTTATTTCCTCAGCTGATTCAGGCGGAAGTCGAGCTGCAACCTGTTCAACAGCACTAACAATTTCTGCGACCGGAGTGAACTTGGGGGTGGGAGCGAAGTTGAGACCTTTCTGCAAAATCGAGACCGCATCATCACTTAACACCATGCCACTCAAACTGATGGCAGTCTTGCCCGGAACCTGCAGAGATGGTTTGTCAAGGAGACGTGAGAACTTAGCTGTTTGACGTCCCGTTGCCTTCTTATGGGCGGAATCAGCCGCAACCCAGGTGACACCATCAATCCAATCCCAGGAAAAAGAAGTGAAATTACTAGCCAGTTGCAAATGTAGTTTGAGTAATTCCTGTGAGATAAACTCAAGGCTCCGGCGGGTGAATTGCACTCTCTCACGTACCAATGCGATGCTGGCTCGTTTCTTGATTCTCTTAGCTGCTGCATAATCGATGTGATGCATAACCTTAGCAAAATTTGGAACAACATTCTCGGAACGACATCTCTTTAAAAAGGCAAGAGTACTTAGCAAACGACATCTACGGTGGCGCAACTTTTCAAATTTCTTCATGCTGCGGTACATCTCCTCCCCGTAAAGATGTATGATGTGACTCTTGAGTTTCTCACGGCGTATTTGATAATCAAAATATCCACGGGTGTACTGCCGGTCTACAGTGTCCAACGGGCACAATATTTCGGCGATCATACATGTCGTCATCATCAGGTGAACTGACGGACTGAGCTCCTGTGAACGTGCCGGCACGGAGATCCGTACACTATGGAGATGGATGAAATCACGAGGGAGGAGGTAGGCACTGCGTTTATCACATATACAGGCGCACTCTCGGGGAAAATCGCCCGCATTTTGAAGAAACACCGGGTAGGAACTGTGTTTTGCCCTCCGTGCACTGGTGGGGAGCGCCAAAGATGACCTCGGTTTGAGGAAGGCCGGCGTGTACCAGATTCCGTGTCAATGTGGCAAGTCGTATATTGGTCAGACGATGCGTACCGTCGAGGATCGATGCCGTGAACACCAGAGGCACACTCGACTGATGTATCCGAGCAAGTCGGCGGTCGCTGAACATTGTCTGTCGGAAAATCACGCTATGGAGTATGAACGCACGAGGATTCTGGTACAGACGTCGAGATACTGGGACAGCGTTGTTAGAGAGGCCATCGAAATTCGCACCAATGACGACCTCATAAACCGTGACTGTGGCTATAATCTTAGCAAGGCTTGGGAACCAGCGATTGGGTTAATCAAGAGTAAATCGAGCAAATGTATAGTTGTGACGACCACGGCGGACAGAGCCATCACACCGACGTCATCTCAGACGCCGTCGCAATCTGTTCCACCGCGCGACCGTGGCGCGGGGCGCGGACGGCGGAGTGAGCGCGCCGCGGGCGGAGGGTATTTAAATCGGCCGCCGCCGCGACCGAACCCAGTTCCCCCTGAGCAGCCATAGTGTACGGATCTCCGTGCCGGCACGTTCACAGGAGCTCAGTCCGTCAGTTCACCTGATGATGGCGACATGTATGATCGCCAAAATATTGTGCCCGTTGGACACTGTAGACCGGCAATACACCCGTGGATATTTTGATTAGAAATGGAAGTGATGTCGGGAGTGCCCCAAGGCAGCGCAACAGGGCTTCGAGTGTTCTACATCTACATCTACATTTATACTCCGCAAGCAACCCAACGGTGTGTGGCGGAGGGCACTTTGCGTGCCACTGTCATTACCTTCCTTTCCTGTTCCAGTCGCGTATGGTTCGCGGGAAGAACAACTGTCTGAAAGCCTCCGTGCGCGCTCTAATCTCTCTAATTTTACATTCGTGATCTCCTCGGGAGGTATAAGTAGGGGGAAGCAATATATTCGATACCTCATCCAGAAACGCACCCTCTCGAAACCTGGCGAGCAAGCTACACCGCGATGCAGAGCGCCTCTCTTGCAGAGTCTGCCACTTGAGTTTGTTAAACATCTCCGTAACGCTATCACGGTTACCAAATAACCCTGTGACGAAACGCGCCGCTCTTCTTTGGATCTTCTCTATCTTCTCCGTCAACCCGATCTGGTACGGATCCCACACTGATGAGCAATACTCAAGTATAGGTCGAACGAGTGTTTTGTAAGCCACCTCCTTTGTTGATGGACTACATTTTCTAAGGACTCTCCCAATGAATCTCAACCTGGTACCCGCCTTACCAACAATTAATTTTATATGATCGTTCCACTTCAAATCGTTCCGCACGCATACTCCCAGATATTTTACAGAAGTAACTGCTACCAGTGTTTGTTCCGCTATCATATAATCATACAATAAAGGATCCTTCTTTTATGTATTCGCAATACATTACATTTGTCTATGTTAAGGGTCAGTTGCCACTCCCTGCACCAAGTGCCTATCCGCTGCAGATCTTCCTGCATTTCGCTACAATTTTCTAATGCTGCAACTTCTCTGTATACTACAGCATCATCCGCGAAAAGCCGCATGGGACTTCCGACACTATCTACTAGGTCATTTATATATATTGTGAAAAGCAATGGTCCCATAACACTCCCCTGTGGCACGCCATAGGTTACTTTAACGTCTGTAGACGTCTCTCCATTGATAACAACATGCAGTGTTCTGTTTGCTAAAAACTCTTCAATCCAGCCACACAGCTGGTCTGATATTCCGTAGGCTCTTACTTTATCAGGCGACAGTGCGGAACTGTATCGAACGCCTTCCGGAAGTCAAGAAAAATAGCATCTACCTGGAATCCTGTATCTAATATTTTCTGGGTCTCATGAACAAATAAAGCGAGTTGGGTCTCACACGATCGCTGTTTCCGGAATCCATGTTGATTCCTACATAGTAGATTCTGGGTTTCCAAAAACGACATGATACTCGAGCAAAAAACATGTTCTAAAATTCTACAACAGATCGACGTCAGAGATATAGGTCTATAGTTTTGCACATCTGCTCGACGACCCTTCTTGAAGACTGGGACTACCAGTACTCTTTTCCAATCATTTGGAACCTTCCGTTCCTCTAGAGACTTGCGGTACACGGCTGTTAGAAGGGGGGCAAGTTCTTTTGCGTACTCTGTGTAGAATCGAATTGGTATCCCGTCAGGTCCAGTGGACTTTCCTCGGTTGAGTGATTCCAGTTGCTTTTCTATTCCCTGGACACTTATTTCGATGTCAGCCATTTTTTCGTTTGTGCGAGGATTTAGAGAAGGAACTGCAGTGCGGTCTTCCTCTGTGAAACAGCTTTGGAAAAAGGTGTTTAGTATTTCAGCTTTACGCGTGTCATCCTCTGTTTCAATGCCATCATCATCCCGGAGTATCTGGATATGCTGTTTCGAGCCACTTACTGATTTAACGTAAGACCAGAACTTCCTAGGATTTTCTGTCAAGTCGGTACATAGAATTTTACTTTCGAATTCACTGAACGCTTCACGCATAGCCCTCCTTACGTTAACTTTGACATCGTTTAGCTTCTGTTTGTCTGAGAGGTTTTGGCTGCGTTTAAACTTAGAGTGAAGTTCTCTTTGCTTTCGCAGTAGTTTCCTAATTTTGTTGTTGTACCACGGTGGGTTTTTCCCGTCCCTCACAGTTTTACTCGGCACGTACCTGTCTAAAACGCATTTCACGATTGCCTTGAACTTTTTCCATAAACACTCAACATTGTCAGTGTCGAAACAGAAATTTTCGTTTTGATCTGTTAGGTAGTCTGAAATCTGCCTTCTATTACTCTTGCTAAATAGATAAACCTTCCTCCCTTTTTTTGTATTCCTATTAACTTCCATATTCAGGGATGCTGCAACGGCCTTATGATCACTGATTCCCTGTTCTGCACTTACAGAGTCGAAAAGTTCGGGTCTGTTTGTTATCAGTAGGTCCAAGATGTTATCTCCACGAGTCGGTTCTCTGTTTAATTGCTCGAGGTAATTTTCGGATAGTGCACTCAGTATAATGTCACTCGATGCTCTGTCCCTACCACCCGTCCTAAACATCTGAGTGTCCCAGTCTATATCTGGTAAATTGAAATCTCCTCCTAAGACTATAACATGCTGAAAAAATTTATGTGAAATGTATTCCAAATTTTCTCTCAGTTGTTCTGCCACTAATGCTGCTGAGTCGGGAGGTCGGTAAAAGGAGCCAATTATTAACCTAGCTCGGTTGTTGAGTGTAACCTCCACCCATAATAATTCACAGGAACTATCCACTTCTATTTCACTACAGAGTGAACTACTACTAACAGCGACGAACACTCCACCACCGGTGGCATGCAATCTATCCTTTCTAAACACCGTCTGTACCTTTGTAAAAATTTCGGCAGAATTTATCTCTGGCTTCAACCAGCTTTCTGTACCTATAACGATTTCGGCTTCGGTGCTTTCTATCAGCGCTTGAAGTTCCGGTACTTTACCAACGCAGCTTCGACAGTTTACAATTACAATACCGATTGCTGCTTGGTCCCCGCATGTCCTGACTTTTCCCTGCAACCGTTGAGGCTGTTGCCCTTTCTGTACTTGCCCAAGGCCATCTAACCTAAAAAACCGCCCAGCCCACGCCACACAACCCCTGCTACCCGTGTAGCCGCTTGTTGCGTGTAGTGGACTCCTGACCTATCCAGCGGAACCCGAAACCCCACCTCCCTATGGCGCAAGTCGGGGAATCTGCAGCCCACACGGTCGCAGAACCGTCTCAGCCTCTGATTCAGACCCCCCACTCGGCTCTGTACCAAAGGTCCGCAGTCAGTCCTGTCGACGATGCTGCAGATGGTGAGCTCTGCTTTGATCCCGCTAGCGAGACTGGCAGTCTTCACCAAATCAGATAGCCGCCGGAAGCCAGAGAGGATTTCCTCGGATCCATAGCGACACACATCATTGGTGCCGACATGAGCGACCACCTGCGGATGGGTGCACCCTGTACCCTTCATGGCATCCGGAAGGACCCTTTCCACATCTGGAATGACTCCCCCCGGTATGCACACGGAGTGCACATTGGTTTTCTTCCCCTCTCTTGCTGCCATATCCCTAAGGGGCCCCATGACGCGCCTGACGTTGGAGCTCCCAACTACCAGTAAGCCCACCCTCTGCGACCGCCCGGATCTTGCAGACTGAGGGGGCAACCTCTGGAACAGGACAAGCAGCCATGTCAGGCCGAAGATCAGTATCAGCCTGAGATAGAGCCTGAAACCGGTTCGTCAGACAAACTGGAGAGGCCTTCCGTTCAGCCCTCCGGAATGTCTTTCGCCCCCTGCCACACCTTGAGACGACCTCCCACTCTACCACAGGTGAGGGATCAGCCTCAATGCGGGCAGTACCCCGGGAAACCACAGTCGTAGTCCGATCGTGGGATGCGTGGAACGAGCTGGCCGTCCCCGACAAACCCCCATCCGGAACCCCACAGTGATGCCCATTGGCAACAGCCTCAAGCTGTGTGACCGAAGCCAACACTGCCTGAAGCTGGGAGCGAAGGGATGCCAACTCAGCCTGCATCCGCACACATCAGTTGCAGTCCCTATCCATGCTAAAAACTGTTGTGCAAAGAACGTCTGAACTAATCTACAGAGAGCGCAAAGAAATCGACACAAAATTTAAACGGTTATTAAAATACAAGATTGCCTAGTAAATGCAGTAATGCTGCTACTTGCGCACTACTGACACACTGCTCGGCGGCGGAAGGAGACTACGCGATTTTACACTATTCAGGTACTAAAACGCGATGCTACAACTCTCAAATACTATAATACGCCCGAAATTTATGAATTAAACAATGCAAGTACCAAAAACACGCAAAGAAATTAAGAATTAAACTATGTAACAAATGAGTGAGCTAGGAGTATACGACTTGCTGCTGCAGCTGCTTATCCAACGGCGGCACGGAGTGTTCCAGTCTACAATAAACGATTTCTCGGACAGAGTCAGTAATACTATTAAGTAGCTTGCTGACGATCCTGTAACATACGGGAAATTATAGTAGTTGGACGATCGTAAGAAGATACGCAAAGACTGACAAAATATCCACTTGTTTAAATCTTGACAAATGCAAGGTAATGACATATGATGACCAAGTTAAGAATGCTCTCTGTATAGCGTAAGAGTGGTTCTGGCTAAATGTCGGGGGAACCATAAAAACCGATAAAACACCACAAAGCCATAAAAACGGCTAAATAGAGTCCTAGTCTGCTTAAGAGTATTCACTGCAGGCTTCGTACTCTTACACAGGCTTGAACTTCCTTAGCTATGCAAACGTGTCTACGGCTTTACGGTGTCTACGGTTTTCACTGTTTTCCAACATTTGCGCTATACGGTGGGCGCTCGTAACTTAACAACCGTATCAAGCACAGTGGTTTAACAATATGTCAGTTTGTTGGCATCAAATGGATTCCTATCTTCCGCCTGTACTTTTGATGTCAATGCCGGCCGCGGTGGTCTCGCGGTTCTAGGCGCGCAGTCCGGAACCGTGCGACTGCTACGGTCGCAGGTTCGAATCCTGCCTCGGGCATGGATGTGTGTGATGTCCTTAGGTTAGTTAGGTTTAAGTAGTTCTAAGTTCTAGGGGACTAATGACCACAGCAGTTGAGTCCCATAGTGCTCAGAGCCATTTGAACCATTTTGATGTCAATGAACCGTTCTCCAATGTTATGTTAATATTATTTTGTCGACCTCGTGATGTTTTAGAACCGAAATTATTAATGTAACAGCTTTTGGCTGTTTTAAAAACATTTCTTCTGAATCATTGGAACGCTGTGGAGCACTGATTGCAAAAAAGATTTTCAATGGCAATCTTTGTAAGAAAGACGACGTAGTTTCCGTGAAATACTGTTGGGAAAATTTCGAGAACCGACACTGGAGGAAAACTGTGCGAAAACACTGCTGTCAACATGGAATATCTCTCGCGGACATCCTTAGAATAAGACACGATAGATTCAGGGCGCATAAAGAGATAGAGACATTTTCTCGCCACTCAACATGCACACTGGAAAGAACAGAAACTGGTTGATAAGCGTACTAACTACTGCCAACCACGCATCAGCTCCCAGGAACTTGAAAAAAGCACAATATCTGGTGAAACATTCGTAATGAAGTATCTAGTCGGCATAATAGTAATTCGTGTCCATATTGCGCCACTTATATAATAAATGGAAGTGTCAGATAGCCTACGAGATGCTTACAGCCCGAAGTACCGTTTATCGGAAAGCAGCACAGTAAGAGCTCAGACATTGATATTGCAAGAGTGTCTTCAAAAGCCGGCCGGAGTGGTCGTGCGGTTCTAGGCGCTACAGTCTGGAGCCGAGAGACCGCTACGGTCGCAGGTTCGAATCCTGCCTAGGGCACGGATGTGTGCGATGTCCTTAGGTTAGTTAGGTTTCATTAGTTCTAAGTTCTAGACGACTGATGACCTCAGAAGTTAAGTCGCATAGTGCTCAGAGCCATTTGAACCATTTTTTGTCTTCAAAATCCGCATGGCTTGTGAATGAGTCACATCTCTGAGAAGTTCGATAAAATTTTGTATTAAAAAGGGGGATTATTTCGTTCACATATTGTCCAACAACAGTCATTGTGGTTTCGACGAAACTACAATTTTGGCTATTACAGTTGCTTCACCAGGAAGGATAGCAAACAACGAAATTTTACTAATGGTGCGTAACTGCGTATACAGTATAGCAGAAAGAACGGAAGAATACATGGTTAAATTTGTGATTTGAGAGTGTACAAGGTGCAAAATTTAGTACACACAGCTGCCCTCTCTGGCATCAACAACGCCTCTACACTGGCTGAGCATCGGGTCGAACTGAGCTCTGATAACAGATACTATTACGTCGTTCCATGTTGCTTCGACCGTACGCCAGTTCGCCAATCTTAGTGGCTGGTGAGTGGTGGCGAGACAGACTCACGGCAACCCATGAACAGATATTTTGGATGGGTGAGAGATCTAGAGAACGTGCTGACCAGGGTAACACTCGAATAATCTATGTATTGAGGTAAGTTAGTTCAGAACAGACATCATTCTGTCTTCGACTATCTTGCTGAAATGTGTCACGGAGACCGCGAAGATAGGGCATGGCCATCGACCTTAACATGTCGGAAACGTAACAGCTGCTGCCCTTATTACCGGCCATGTGAACCATAGGTGATCGTGTTGTCTACCCAACAGCACCCCATACCGTAAAACCACGCGCCGGGAGTGTATGACGATGCGAATGCCTTCTAGCAACGTTTGTTGCCCTCGGAGCATCTCCAAATGGATATGTTCATCGTGAAGTTGGAACACCGTGACTAGTCTGAACTTCTGCGGTTATTTCATACGGTACTAGTTATCTGTTACCACTGACAACTCTATGCAAATGTCCCTGCTCTCCGTTGTTAAGTGAAGGCCGTCGGCCACTGCGTTGTCTGTGGTGAGAGGAAATGCCTGAAATTTGGTATTCTTGGCACACTCTTGACACTATAGATCTCGGAATACTGAATTCCCTAAAGGTTTTCGAAAATGAATGTCCCATGTGTCTAGCTTCAACTACTATTCCGCGTTCAAAGCCTGCTAATTCCCGTCGTGCGGCTATAATCATGTTCGAAACCTTTTCATATGAATCACCTGAATACAAATGACTGCTCCGCCAATGAGCTGCCCTGTTATAACTTGTATACGCGATGCAATACTACCGCCATCTGTATAGGTTAATATCGCTATCCCATGAGTTTTGTTACCGCAGTACATATAAACAGCTGTCGATAAACACCTCACCCAGTCGTGAGAGAACCAGTAAAAGGGGCGATGTCGATGGGCATAACATCAGGCGGCGTGGTGAAGCAGCAGCAGGAGCAGCAACATGGCATTGTAATTATGTTGTTTAACGTTAGCTACAGTCTGAAGTGACATTATCTGGAGATGAATGATATAGACTATGTGAGACATCAATTCATATTTCTGCTTTGTTCCACAGCAACATTCACTCGCCATCAATAATGCCGAGAGATCATACGACTCGCATTCGGGAGGACGACGGTTCAATCCCGCGTCTGGCCATCCTGATTTAGGTTTTCCGTGATTTCCCTAAATCGCTTCAGGCAAATGCCGGGATGGTTCCTTTGAAAGGGCACGGCCAACAACCTTCCCCATCCTTCTCTAACCCGATGAGACCGATGACCTCGCAGTTTGGTCTCTTCCCACAAATCAACCAGCCAAGAACATACGGTCACAGCAGGAGACTTCCCTGGTACAATTAAAATATTTAACAGCAGAGTCTGCGGTAACTGACTAGTGCTATGATATTATGATGATGATGATGCATGTCGGAGGAAAAAAACTGAATCATTACCATGCAATAATATACTTGCTTTAACTATAGGACCTTCAGGTAGCAGGACGATTGATCTTGTTCTAACACTAGGCCAAAATATCAGCTAATGCACGAACTTTTGCGTGACATTCCACACAGTGGTCTCATATTAAAAAACTTCGCAGAGGAGAATCAGAATGGGATCCGGAAATATTTCTGCTTTGCCTGCCATATGCAAGTTGATATATTTTATTTGAGCCAGAGATACTCAAGGATCCAGAAGCGGTTGGCCAGGGATAATGAAAACATTATCGCTTTCAAACAGGACAATCTTAATTTGAGGCATATTTAACGAAGCTCATGTAGGAACCAACATGTTATTTAATGAATTTGTCACCATATGCAGGGATTGCTGGAATAATTCGCAGAGTGGTTTTCTGGTTACTAGAGAAACTAGTGAACTGAAGGAGAGACGATATAGACGAAACTTTGACGAGATTGTGCATAAAAGGCAGTGTACCAAAGTGTAACTGTATCAGTATATCGTAGGCTATAGTTAAATCCCCACGTATGCAATACGCACTCATCTCGTTAGGGTCAAGCACAAGCCATACATACATTTATACATCGACAGAAAAATTGAGACAATCAACGCTAGATTAATGGAACTGGATTGTGGTGTCATGGCAGTGACCGCGAAAGATGAATCTCAGCTGAATGGTAGAATCCAGCAGAGAGAGGAAGATATCAACACACAGTTAACAGAATTGGATAGCAGTATCTATCAGGGCAGCAGTTACAAAAGTCAAAGAGTTCAACGACAAAATCCAAAAAAGTGAGCCGTACGTAGAGGGAAAAAGTGAAGCAGTCAACGTAAGTATCAATGCGAGGCTAACAGAACCGTATGTGTTTATCAAGGGAATAGCTATGAAATTCAAGTTGGACGAATCCCTGACGGGGGAGACGAATGAGAGTCTGTCGAGATGAATCTGAGATAGAAGACTTAAGAAGACGGACAACTCATCACCCTCAGAGTATATAAGATGTGTACTGTAGTGTTAGCAGTTAGCCAACACTACGCACACTACTTGGTTGAGGAGGCCGAATGCACGCGTTAACTCACGCACGATGGCGTGAGGTCTGAAACAGGATACGTAATGAATGCTATAAAGAAAAGTACGTAGCTTCTGGAATACTTAACTTTAATCCATCATTTGTATACATCGTTCTTGATGAGACATGCTTCATACGATAACTATCAATTGCTATGGCGCCTTGCTAGGTCGTAGCCATTGACTTAGCTGAAGGCTATTCTAACTATCTGCTCTGCAAATGAGCGAGGCTTCGTCAGTGTGCATCGCTAGCTAAGTCGTCCGTACAACTGGGGCGAGTGCTAGTCCGTCTCTCGAGACCTGCCGTGTGGTGGCGCTCGGTCTGCGATCACTGACAGTGGCGACACGCGGGTCCGACATGTACTAATGGACCGCGGCCGATTTAAAGCTACCACTTAGCAAGTGTGGTGTCTGGCGGTGACACCACATGTACTATCTCTAAGTGTGAGCAGTATGCAACAGAATATCGATAAAATGCAAAGTCACAGAAGCGTGGAATGCCATTCGCCACAAACTGAGACTGTTCAAAATGGGGCAGCTGGAGCATGAACCGTCTCCCTCTGAAATGTCTAGACCCACAGCAAAACATATTAAACAGCTCTCACACATAGTGGTGTCAGATGGTGGAGGAGGAAGAGGAAGAAGAAGAAGAAGAAGAAGAAGAAGGAGGAGGAGGAGGAGGAGTATTAGACCAGTGATGTACAGGGAACATACTGAAGGTCAGCATAAAAAGCTAAACACATTACCTGTGGAGTACATTTATTATGATGACACTAATAAAATCATAGACGACTATGCCCTCTAATAGCCTCAGCTGCAGCAGGGAATATAGCTCCCACAAACGAAATATCAATCATCTCTGAGTTTTGAGAGAGACGTATTACTGAATAATGGAGATGGTCGTGCGTTAACACCACAGGCCTACTCTCAAAACGTTCCAGTACATATGAGTCATATACGTGGCCTGCATGATTTATGGTAGGCAGAACTAGTGGGTATGAGAGAAGACAACGTACTCAAATGTATTTTAATGATCCAGATATGAATTCCAAATTCACCTGAGCCCTTCCTGTGAAAGCAAAGACTGGGAGAGACGTTAAGCAGATTGGGTCTAGCAGCAGCGGCAGCACCCACAGCCACGCTGTTACGGATCCTGCAGCCACACCGGAAAACTCTATGATTGTTGGCGCATTTGGTGGCAAGATCTCATGTGGGCATGTGAGACCCTGTTACCAAATGCGCCAGCAATCATTGAGTAAGTAGTCCAGTGTGGCTGCAGGACTTCCCCACAACGGTAACTCGAAAGCAATCTACCGAGATCTGGTCACTTTCCTTAACGCTTGTCAAGCAGTTCTGGAAAGGAAGCTCCCTGGATACATCGACAAAATGCGGTGTTCTACCATTAAGTGAAATGTAGTTCTGTACTGTGTAGTGATGCATTCCGAAAGAGGGAAGTGATGCCTGTGCTGAGGAGAAAAGCATTGTCCAAATCTGGGGGAGAAATGATGTGATACCACAGCGTGAGTTGCTCATAGATTCGAAACTACCACCAAGAGCATCATACTAGGCCATTTTTCCAAAATGCAGGACAGAGGGTCTGGTAAGGCACTCAGCTGTGTACTCCATCTCGATATATACTCGTATCTCTCTAATCCACTTATTTGGGGGGGGGGGGGGGGGTCCAGTTACATTAATCTTCTGAAACATATTTGCGATGTATGTGGTTGCGTTAATGTCCAAGTTCTAACAGATACTTATTGCTTTGCATGGTCACTTCTGGCTAGCGATAGAAATCACACTGAACATTCCTCTGATCCGAGAACAGGTAAAACATGTGATGTCCGCTGGCGTTATAATTTCCAAGGCCTCTCATTCCCCGTAAAACTCCAGGTTCTACCCAAATTCAAGAGGCAGAACCCTGATTATTCAATTCATTTGTACACCGTGGTGTTGTTGAGCCAGAAAGTGAACACATATGAACACACAATGCAGAACAAAGAAGACAAGCATAAAGTAATTTGACCCTTCTACTTTTCAAAATTAGCCTGTCAGCATCCCAGGCATGTAGACCTGTTGCAGTCCCAACGAGGGAAATGAAAAGCAATAAGTGTGCTTCAAAAACACGTCCCACCTACTTTCCACCCAAATGTGCAAACATCATGATGCTCAGCATTCTTTCTGTAGAGGCAACTCATTTACCATAAGTATCTAGAAAGGCACTTCACTGGCAGCTCAAGCCAGGAACTTGTACCTGTGGAAATGCCTACCTAGGATAAAAAGGTCTTAAAAGTTTAAGAACACATACCACGAGGAGCGATGTCCCTTTGTCGTTCACACCAACTTGTAGTGTCTCCTAGCTCCTGCGACGCATTGTGAAAGCAACTCCTCTACCTCCCAAACTACCTTCAAATAACGGTACGTACTGAATTTGATAGCATATCAAGCTGTATGCTGGTATGTCACAGTTGCAACAAATTCGAATCTTACGTCAGGGATAGTCCCACAAATATACGTCCGGTGAGCTTGAAATACTTACTTGGGAAGTTGATGGAATTTATCTCAACAACGTCCCCATGACCAACTCAGAGGAGAATAATGCCTTGTGTGAGCAGGCATTTGAGTGTCATATTTGTGGTGTGCCACTGGATACAGACGTGGAATATCCACGTAGAGATCACTGTCATCTAACGGGAAAGCTCCGCAGTGCAGCTCACAATGCATGCAACGTGAAGCACCTACTGCAACGGCAAATATCCGTCTTTTTCTATAATTTGAGCTGGTATGATGTCCAGTTCCTCGTTCGGCACTTGGGTGATTTCGGGTTGAAGGATGATAAGGTCACCATCGTTCCTGACACTGTTGAGGAGAGCATCTCCCTTCCCAAGAGAATCACGCCAAGAATATGGATTCACTCAGTTTCATGCACATGTATCTCTGGAAACTTGCTGAGATTATGTCTTAGGAAGATATGCATATCACTAGAGCTACATATCATCCCAATGATTCAATGAATCAGCTAGTGATGACGAAGGGGGGGGGGGTTTCTTTCCCTACAAATACCCGTATTATATAAGAGACACTGCACAAAACCACATTGCCCGAGATAACCATATTCTCTAGTAAACTAAGAGGCACTAACTTTAATGGTTGCAGAGCATGAGCACACAGACAATGTTTGACAGGAATTTGGCACATACTATCTGGTTCCTGCCTTCAATTTCACTGCACCAGAGCTTTCGTGGGATGCAATGTTAAGGAAGACATGGGTCAGTGCCAAACTGTTGACTGCTATTGATATGCTGCTCTTCTTCGAATGCAGGATTTGCGAGGCACATTGCCAGTGCCTGTACGGGTATGCCACGGTGAATAACCCGCAAATGAGTGAGGAGGAGTGCAAGCCATTTGACAATTTCAGTTACATCCTTTACTGTATTTCAACGACCTATACAGGTCGTGTGTGTGTGTGTGTGTGTGTGTGTGTGTGTGTGTGTTTGTGTAGATGGATCAGAAAGAAAATATAAATATTGTATAAAAGATTAAGGAGTATATATACAAACAAAATGGGAAACATAGTATTTAAGTTCCTTTTCAATATCTTTGTATTTATGTACATGTATATATGTAATCTTTTAAATTACAAGAAGAAATAAATTATTGTAAATTAACCTTATAAATAAGCCGTAAATTAAGAAATTACTATTGTTAATAAACACACAAAAATTGTTAACATTATGAAAGAATTATTGTCAATAAACAATAAGTTATTCTTATTATTAGTGTAATTATTTACAGAAGAACCTGACCCTTTCTCTACCACAGTACAACTGACTAGGGTCACGCAACTGAACTATAGAGAGAGAAAATTATTGTTGATAATCCGGAACTTTATTTGCTATTGTTTATAGCAAAACCAGAATCATGCCTTCCCTGCATGATGCTCAGACCCTGAATGAATGGGCCTACTCAGCTGAACTACTGATGAAGAGTGATAAAGGAGAGCTCGAATCTTATTGGCCCATGGGTTTACCACCATTTTAATGTGCTCTCACTAGTCCATGGGTTTCTCACAAATTGTATAATACGTGACCAGTATCGGGTTACGTTACGACCATGAATACACGTAATCCACTTGCCCAAGTTGCTTGAGTATGTCAGGGGGATGCCCTGGATAACCTTGACGATAATTCACCGAATTACCTAAGGTGTGTGGGGTTTCCCTGGGTGACCTTTATCAATACCTGGCCAAGTGTGTAACCCGACACCGGATGTGTAATTTGATACACTCATTTTGTTTTATCATTGACTTTGAGATACGATTGTTATCTCGTCTGAAATGCCACTGTTATCCTACTTATATATCCCATACTGACAATCATTATTCAAGTGTTGGTCGAACGATTGTTTTGTAAGCTACTTCCTTTGTTGATGGACTACACAGTTATCAAGTTGACTGTCCACATTGCTCCAGACATCATCACACCATCTGTGTGGATACTTGTCTGGTCACAAGTTCATTTCCTGGTGTGGCTATACGATCCTGCACAGCTGAGTGAACAATATGTCTGTCCTCTGATGATGCAGAAGTAGAGAGGATATAAAATGTATAATGGCTACAGGAAGAATAGCGTTTCTGAAAAAGAGGAATCTTAGCATCTCATCTAAATTTAAGCACTTGGTAGTCTTTTCTGAAGAAATTTGTGTGAAGTGTAGCTTTGTACAGAATTGATAGTCGACGACAAACAGTTCAGACAAGAAGAGAATGGAACCTTTGAAAAGTGGTGATGCAGAAGATTAGACAGGGTGCAGTAGTTATTTCGAGATTAAGACGATTGCAGCGGATAGTATAACGTGGAGAGCTGCATCAAAACAGCCTTCGGACTCAATACGGTAACAACAACAACGACAACAATACACTTAGTACAATATTTGGCCGAATTTCAACTCTTAGGAGACAGTTTTTATAATCACAACGGTATGTTTAGGCAAAATATATTAAAAATCAAGTTTTATAAAGTTGATTTAAGTTATACATTTGATTATAACGGTGATACAATGAATACTAATTGTTATATTTAGACTAACTCCGCAAGAATTTAATGTTGTGATCAGAAAAGCTTATTTCATTACTGTGCAACTGTACCCGTTTAAATCGTGTTTTATAATTTAACTTAGGAGTATTTGTATGTGCCACCCCAAAAAGCGATGGCAGCGTCTCTCTTCTTCCCCTAGCGCCATCTATCGACTAGCAGTTATATTTCTGGAAACGTTTGAGCAGAGTTGGCGACTGACGTCTCGCTTAAGTGCTCGTTTTATTTCATTTGATAATGCGCATTGATTTTCCAGTTTTAATTTTTGGTAAGTGGAATGTGATGGTAGACGCTGAAACCTCATTATAAATAAATGTATTAAGCGATCTATATCGCTTCACTCACAAAATAAAATTAAAAAACCATTTCGAATGTGCCCAGACTACCGAGTAATGAGAAACACTCTGCTGCTGCCTGTAAGGGAGAAGAAAAACTATTCCAGCCAACATTCCCACGCTTCAATAAAATAAATTCTAACATACAAAATTTTCCTCTGCCTTTCATGAAAATTTGAAATGACGTCCGTACGCACGGAAGGACATGTTAACTCAATGCACCGTCGACGCTGAGCATTAGCCTCTCATACAGGTTTACGGCTAGGATCGAAACCTAGGGAAGGACGCGTCGCAATTCTGTTTTTTAAAACACATTAATTTGAAAATATCAGCCAATAATACATATAGTATGAATGGCGAGGGATAACGCTGCGAGACATGCAGGTGATTTTGACTGTCCATTGTACGGAGAAACTCAGTGGAAATACCTTCAACAAGACTACTGAAGCACGACTGGTAATTTTTAGTATAACGTACACAGTTGTGATTCCATCCGAGATTCCGCTTTAACGCCGACACAAAGTCCGGTAGAAAGTGAGAGCATGTAGGAAGGCGCAACCACTGTGAAGTAAGGCTGTGTTACTTAACGGAACAGAAAGTACGCCCGTTAATTCTTCAGTCCAATTAAGGAAATATTACGTTCTATTTCTTCGCACATTTAAAGGTATGCTGCTTCTTAACTGGGGGAGTTATTCACTAGGGAGCGAGGCGTGTAAGTTTTTCTGGATTTATTTTGTTTACATCTAGCACTTCATATCTAGATAATTTATGAAGTCTTCCGCCGCGTTTGTCTGTCTGTATGTTATGGCCAATTTCACGAACTATTGCACGAACTTCGATATGGTTTCCAATAATGGGCAGACTGATACACGAGAAGGATTGTATATGTAATTTATTGTTGATAGTAATGAGTGGGTAATATATGTATTGCTATCTCTTCCATATTTTTTGATCCACATCCCATGAACCACGCATCTTGCCGACATGGTTGTGGCTTGTGTGCCTCAACGATACTGATACCCGTACCGTACGAGCAAACACAACAGAGAGCTATTCGTGGAGAGGCCTGACTAACACGTAGTCCCTGAGGAGCTTTTCGATAGTCACGGGGGCAAATCTGCATCCGGCCTTGTAGCATCAGCTAACATGGCCTTCCTGTGCTGGTACTGCGGACGGCTGAAAGCAAGTGGAACTAAAACCGTTACTTCTTCCAAGGACGTGTAGATGTATGGTTAAATCATAATGATATTCTCTTGGGTAACATTCTGGAGGTAAAATAGTCCTCAATTTCGATTTCCGGTACGGGACGGGACGGGGGTTACTCAGGAGGGTTCTTCTTCAGGAAAAACAAAATTGACATACTACAGGTCCCAGCGTGAAATGTTATAACGCTATATCGGGTATGTAGGTTAAAAAGTTTAAACAGGTAAATGTATAGGTCGAAGTAGGATATAGTGAGAATTAGCAGAGGGTAGTGGTAGAAAGAACAGGACTTCTGGCCAGTTGAGTATAGAGCCATAAATATACAAAATCAAATAGAGGTAATACAAGAGTAGGTCCAATAACGAATAAGAAAATAGCAATGCGAGCGAATTTCTAAGAATAGGATACTGAACGCATTACTGTAGCCAAGCTAGACACACAGCTAACTCAACACAATAACATAAGTTTAGATGCCAACTAGCTTCGCAGATGATGAAATTGCAAGAATGTGTGATTAGGCAGTAGAAATTATTCAGATGGGTAAGGGCGACGAAAACTTAATTGTGATGGGGGAATGAAATTCGGTAGTAAAAAAAAGGAAGAGAAGGGTGACGTGAATTTTTTTGTGGGGTTTTAGGGCGCAAAACATATGAGGTCATAAGCACCCAGTATAGGACCATAGACTGCTGGGACCGCGAGAGAGAGAAAAAAAAAACCTACGTTGCGAGGTCCAATACAAAAAGGAAGAAAAAACAAATCTAAAACGTCAAGACGTTACGGAAGAGTATCTAAAAGACGTCGACAAGACATCGGAGTCACCAGGTAGAAATCAAATCTCTTGTGTCATATTACTGCCTTTTAAAAAGCTTAAAACGCGAGCCATTGCTCGTACGTCATCCAGTAAAATGTCCGGTAAAGAGGGTGGCAGCCCGACCCTGAGACGTAAGTGGCTAAAATAGGGGCAGAGGATCAGGAAATGTTTGACTGTTAATGGCTGGGTGCAGAAAGGACAGCTGGGTGCAGGGGCGCCACTCGACAAGTGGCGGTGACTAAAGCGGCAGTGCCCTATTCGCAACCGAGCTAACATTAGTTCCTCACGGCCAGACGGCCGGGAGGAAGTCGACCAGGCTGTTGGGAGAGGTTTGACTTCTCTGAGTTTGTTCCCATGAAGGGAGGAGCACCAATGAAAGTGACGTGACAGGCCGATAGAGAAAAATACATATATCTTGTGAGGGAATAGAGTAAGAGGCTGGCCGACCGAGGTGGACTGCGGCCTTGGCTGCAGCATCAGCAGCGTCATTCCCAGGCACACCAACACGGCCAGGAACCCACATGAACATCCCTTGGACTCTCCCATCCGGGAACAAATGGAGGCAGTAATGGATCCGTCGAACGATAGGGTGGACTGGATCGGGGTCATCTAGACTCTGAAGGGCACTGAGGGAGTCAGAGCAGATCACACAGCGAGTGAGCTGGTGCCTCCGGACGTACTGAACAGCCCGATATAGGGCAAAAAGCTCTGCTGTAAAAATTTTGCACTGGTCGAGAAGCCGGTATTGAAATTTATCAGCCCCCACGACAGAAGCACAGCCAACACCTTGGGCGGACTTTGAACCATCAGTGTACAAAAATATAGCCGGCCGAAGTGGCCGTGCGGTTAAAGGCGCTGCAATCTGGATCTTCGGGCGGCGACTACTCACAAGGGAACCTCCCCATCGCAACTCCCCTCAGATTTAGTTATAATTTGGCACAGTGGATAGGCCTTGAAAAACTGAACACGGATCAATCGAGAAAACAAGAAGAAGTTGTGTGGAACTACGAAAAAATTAGTAAAATATACAAACTGAGTAGTCCATGCGAAGATAGGCAACATCAAGGACACTAACAGTCAATGAGCGCCGTGGTCCCGTGGTTAGCGAGAGCAGCTACGGAATGAGAGATCCTAGGTTCAAGTCTTCCCTCGAGTGAAAAGTTTAATTTTTTTATTTTCAGTTTATGTGACAAACTCTTATGTTTTCATCAGTTTTTTGGGAGTGATTATCACATCCACAAGAAAACCCAAATCGGGCAAGGTAGAAGAATCTTTTTACTCATTCGCCAAGTGTACAAGTTAGGTGGGTCGACAACATATTCCTGTCATGTGACGCACATGCCGTCACCAGTGTCGTATAGAATATATCAGACGTGTTTTCCCGTGGAGGAATCGGTTGACCTATGACCTTGCGATCAAATGTTTTCGGTTCCCATTGGAGAGGCACGTCCTTTTGTCTACTAATCGCACGGTTTTGCGGTGCGGTCGCAAAACAAAGACACTAAACTTATTGCAGTGAACAGAGACGTCAATGAACGAACGGACAGATCATAACTTTGCGAGAACAAAGAAAGTAAAATTTTCAGTCGAGGGATGACTTGAACCAAGGACCTCTCGTTCCGCAGCTACTCACGCTAACCACGGGACCACGGCACTCTTAAGCTCAAATGTTCCTTGATGTTGCCTATCTTGCGCATGGACTACACAGCTTGTATATTTTACTAATTTTTTTCACGGTTACACACAACTTCTTCCCGTTTTCTCGATTGATCTGTGTTCAGTTTTTCAAGGCCTATCCACTGTGCCAACTTATAACTAAATCTGAGGGGGGGTGTGATGGGGAGGTTCCCTTGTGAGTAGGATGTCGCACCGGTATGACAGTGGTAGCTCACCGGCTTCTGCGTAGAGACTCTCAACAGGGCTAGTACGGAAGGCACCAGTGGATCCCCAAATGATGTATTGTATTTAGACGGCGTAAGATAGACGGCCGTGCGGAGGAATAGACAATGCATCCAAGAGATCGATAGAGGCGGAGGAGGACAGTCCAGTCAGCTCCCTAAGATGTACCACTCAATATACGAAGGACATTTAGGGACCAGGTGCAGCGTGCAGCCAGGTAGGACACGTGGGGAGTCCAACTGAGTTTCCTATCGAATGTCAGCCCTAAGAACTTCGTTGCATCCACGAACGGGAGAGCATTTTGGCCCAGTACCGCCTTGTACCGCCAGAAGCAGACGCAAACAGATTTGGTAACAGAAAAGCGGAAACCATGTGTGACACTTAACGAATAGAGACGGTCCAGACAACGCTGAAGGCAGCGTTGCAGGAGACACGTCCGCTGGGAGCTGCAATAAATAGCAAAGTCGTCAACGAAAAGGGAGCCGGAAATACCAGCTGGAAGGCAGTCCATAATGGGGTTGATGGCTATGGCGAAGAGAACGACACTCAGTACGGAGCTCCGAGGCACCCCCTTTCTCCTGTGAAAAGGTGTGGGATAAGGAGGAACCCACACGTACCCGGAATAAAAATTCCCGGATGAAAGTGGGAAGACGACCGCGAAGGCCCCATGTGTGCATAGTGCGTAGAATGCCTGTCCGCCAACAGGTATCATAGGCTTTCTCCAAATCAAAGAAAACGGTCACTGTTTCTCGCTTTTGTAGAAAATTATTCCTGATGAACGTCGACAGGTTGACGAGATGATTAACCGCTGAGCGGCGCTTTCGGAACGCACACTGAGCATTAGTGAGAAGATGGTGTGACTCCAGCCACCACACCAATCGACCATTGATCATGCGTTCCATCACCTTACAAACGCTGCTGATAAGGGAAATTGGACGATAGCTGGAAGGAAGAGATTTATCTTTACTAGGCTTAGGTACGGGAACAATAATAGCTTCACGCCAAAGCGTGGGAAATACACTGTCAGTCCAAATACGGTAGTAGGTATCGAGGAGAAAGCGTTTTCCCGCAGGAGGAAGATTCTGCAGCATGAGGACGTGGATTGTATCGGGCCCAAGTGCATAAGACCTGGATGAGGTGAGAGCACGTTCGAGCTCCCTCACAGTAAAAGGAGTATTGTAGCATTCTCGATTCAAAGAGAGAAAAGAGATTGCACGAGCCTCCTCCGTCTGTTTCCGAGGAAGGAAGGCAGGATGGTAGTGGGTGGAGCATGAAACGACAGGGTCGACTATGACGTTTTCCGCCACAGTCAGACAAGGGATCGGGGAGTGGGCGGTAGTCCCAGAAAGCCGGCGCAAGCTACCCTAAACGAAAGAAGACTGAGTAAAACTGTTAAACGACCTGGTGAAGGAAACCCAGCATGATTTCTTGTTTTCCTTAATAGTGCGATGGCACTGCGCACGTAGTTTCTTTTAGCGTATGCAGTTCGTTAACATAGGATGACGGTGAAATACGAGAAGCGCACATCGTCGGGCACGAATCGCATTGCCGCACTCCACAGTCCACCAAGGGACCGGTACCCGACGGGGAGAAGTAGTAGCACGAGGGATAGAGGATTCGGCAGCCGAGAAAATAACGTCCACGAGGTGCTCGACCTGATCATCACAGCTGGGAAACGGCCGTTAGTCACAGACTGCCAAGGAGGAATATAGCCTCCAGTCAGCAAGAGAGAATTTCCAATGAGCGGGCCGCTGTGGTGGGATATGAGTGTACAGGCGAGTCACACAAGGAAAGTGGTCACTCGAGTAAGTATCTGAAGGAGCACACCACTCGAGACGTCGAGCGAGCTGGGCACAGTAGATCGATAGGTCTAAGTGGGAAGAAGTGCGCGTGGAATCAGAGAGAAACATGGCTTCGCCGGTGTTAAGGCACACAAAATTAAGATGATTAAGAAAATCCGCCAAAAGAGAACCTCTCGGACAGGCGACAGGCGAGCCCCAAAGAGGATGATGGGCATTGGTGTCACCGAGGAGCAGAAAGGGTGGAGGAAGCTGAGCAACAAGCTGCATCAGGGTCTGCCCTAGTGACAGCAAAAGACAAAGGGATATGAATGGTGCAGAGGGAAAAGGTAAATTCGGGAAGGAAAACACGGGCAGAAACTGCTTGCAGGTGGGTGTGCAAGGGGATAGGACGATGACAAACATTATCTCGTAGAAGCAGCATGACCCCACCATGAGCAGGAATCCCCGCCGTAAGGGGAAGGTCCATCCGGAGCGCAGTAAAATGGGAGAGAGCAAAATGGCTTGAGGACGTAGCTTGGTTTCTTGGAGACAGACGACAAGCGGACATTGCGATCGCAGGAGCAGCTAGAGGTCCGCCCTCTTAGACAGAAGGCCACGGATATTCCACTGTAAAAGGGCCATAAAACTTAGGAACACCGGAGAATGAAGAAGAAACTCACCTCGACAGCCGCTTTGGGCGAGCTGTCGAGGAAGGACGGCCACTGGAATCCACAGGTGGAGGATCTTCGTCCATCAACTCAGCGGGATCAACGGAGCTTCCCCCGTGTCGGTCAGTTGCAAAGGAGCGACGAGTCGAAGAGGGCGAAGACTGTTTGCCTTTGGATGATTGTTTTGGCTTTTGGTGATTGGCAGAAGAGCAAGACGGCTGCGAACTTGAAGTACACAAGAAATCTTCCCGGGAATAATCCTTTTTGAATTGACGGTTCGCTGGCTGCGTTGCAACCGTCTTCGCTGGTGAGGGCGAAGATTGGGTAGCAGAATCTACCGCCCGGGAAGCGGGAGACGGAGTGTCAGCTTGAAGGCGAGGAGACTTTGCCACCATCGAACTGAACTGTAAGTCACAAGTTTGCGTAGCCATGTTTTTTGTGGGACGGGGAGAGGCTAACAAGGTGCTTTAACTTCCAGACGAAGGGGCATTCGGTTTATGGCTCGCCAACAGTTCCCGGGCAACAGGAAAAGGTACCTTCTCCTTCACCCGTATCTCCTGAACAGCCCGCTCGTCTTGATAGACGGGACAAGAACGAGAAGAAGCAGCATGTTCTCCATGACAATTAATGCAGCGGGGGGAAGGAAGTGGACAGGTGCCCTCGTGTGCATCCCTGCTACAAGTGACACATTTGGCCGCGTTTTTACATGACGTGCTGGTATGATTGAACTGGTGGCATTTGTAACACCTCAACGGATTGGGAATGTAAGGGCGCACAGAGACGACTTCATGGCCTGCCTTGATCTTGGTAGGAAGCGTTAACCGATCGAAAGTCAGGAAAAATGTGCGAGTGGGCACCAAATCGGCAGCTTCCCTCTTCGTAACTCGATGAACAGCAGTAACGCTCTGATCCGATACATAATTAGTTATTTCGTCCTCCGTCAAGCCATCCAACAGCCGGGTGTAGATAACACCGCGAGACGAGTTAAGTGTCCTGTGAGCCTCCAATTTTATAGGATATTCGTGGACGGTTTGGGCCTTGGGTAGTTTCTGGGCCTGGAGAGCACTATCAATTTCCAAAAGCAGAGTACCATTGCGGAGATGAGAGCATGACTTCACAGGGCCGGCGATGCCATCCACGCCTTTCTGTATAACAAAGGGGTTAACAGTAGCAAAAGTCTGGGTTTCATCTAAACGTGAGACTACTAGATATCGAGGCGCAACAGGAAGAGACATTGAGGCAGGAGCCTCATTCCACTTTCTTTTATGTGGAACACTCGGAGAAGGAGAAGGAAAAATCAGTCATTAGGAAGAAGTCCTCCATGACTACCAGCGTCTCCGATGGCGCGCTCCTTCCAGCAGGGGCCCTCCAAAGGGGAGCCCCCCGCCTTAGGTGATTGTTCACACCTTAGGTCACACCTCCCGAACGACAGACGGAGGGACCAATTGGCAGAGGAGGAAGGTAACAGCTCAGGTAATCACCCCTCCCTGGGCCTGGCCTGTACCAGGGGGTACGTGCGGGCCCTACATGCCAACCCGGGGCTGGGAATTACCCGTTACCCAGTCTCCTGCTACGCGTCAATCAAACGCGTGGGTGGCCGTCAGGCACACGCAGGGAGGAGAAGAAAAGATAAGAAGGAATTGAAGAAAGGAAGGAAGGCCTCAAACGCCACAGCGGAGAACAAGGAACGAAAGGAACAAGGAACAAAAGGAACAAGGAACAAAAGGAACAAGGAACGAAAGGAACAAGGAACGAAAGGAACAAGGAACGAAAGGAACAAGGAACGAGGAAACAGGGAAAGAGCAAAACGAGGGAAGAGCAGGACAAGGAAAGGGTTGTTGTTGTTGTGGTCTTCAGTCCTGAGACTGGTTTGATGCAGCTCTCCATGCTACTCTATCCTGTGCAAGCTTCTTCATCTCCCAGTACCTACTGCAACCTACATCCTTCTGAATCTGCTTAGTGTATTCATCTCTTGGTCTCCCCCTACGATTTTTACCCTCCACGATGCCCTCCAATACTAAATTGGTGATCCCTTGATGCCTCAGAACACGTCCTACCAACCGATCCCTTCTTCTGGTCAAGTTGTGCCACAAACTTCTCTTCTCCCCAATCCTATTCAATACTTCCTCATTAGTTATGTGATCTACCCATCTAATCTTCAGCATTCTTCTGTAGCACCACATTTCGAAAGCTTCTATTCTCTTCTTGTCCAAACTATTTACCGTCCATGTTTCACTTCCATACATGGCTACACTCCATACAAATACTTTCAGAAATGACTTCCTGACAAATCTATACTCGATGTTAACAAATTTCTCTTCTTCAGAAATGCTTTCCTTGCCATTGCCAGTCTACATTTTATATCCTCTCTACTTCGACCATCATCAGTTATTTTGCTCCCCAAATAGCAAAACTCCTTTACTACTTTAAGTGTCTCATTTCCTAATCTAATACCCTCAACATCACCCGACTTAATTCGACTACATTCCATTATCCTCGTTTTGCTTTTGTTGATGTTCATCTTATATCCTCCCTTCAAGACACCATCCATTCCGTTCAACTGCTCTTCCAAGTCCTTTGCTGTCTCTGACAGAATTACAATGTCAAAGGAAAGGGTAGTCTTGTCATTATGTAATCTATTTGAAAACTTTCAGTATCCAAAGCCATTTCCACGTATACACGCCCCCAGGGGCCTGACCGCTCTTTGCTGAGTATGCGCTTGGCGACCACGGGGCCCCAGCCCTCGCAGCACCGCTTCTCTTTCAGTGCTGCTTGTCTCCTCTACTTCTGTACTTTTCCCCTCTCATGGGGAGATGTCTCGTGCTTCCATGGGCTCTTGAAGCTCATTTGCGTTGATTTACTTGTAGGTCTCTTCTCTCTTGTACTGCTCTTTCCCTATACTGTCCTTTCCCTGTATTGCTCTTTCCCTACACTGCTCTTTTCCCGTATCGCTCCTTCCCGGCACTGCTCTTTTCCTGTACTACCCTTTCCTTAGTACAGGAAAAGAGCAGTGCCGGGAAGGAGCGATACGGGAAAAGAGCAGTGTAGGGAAAGAGCAATACAGGGAAAGGACAGTATAGGGAAAGAGCAGTACAAGAGAGAAGAGACCTACAAGTAAATCAACGCAAATGAGCTTCAAGAGCCCATGGAAGCACGAGACATCTCCCCATGAGAGGGGAAAAGGACAGAAGTAGAGGAGACAAGCAGCACTGAAAGAGAAGCGGTGCTGCGAGGGCTGGGGCCCCGTGGTCGCCAAGCGCATACTCAGCAAAGAGCGGTCAGGCCCCTGGGGGCGTGTATACGTGGAAATGGCTTTGGATACTGAAAGTTTTCAAATAGATTACATAATGACAAGACAGAGGTCTAGAAACCTCATTTTAAAATGCAAAACGTTTCAATGGCCAGAGGTGGACTCCGACTGTAAATTTTTTGATTAAGAATTGCAGATTAAAATTGAACAAATTGCAGAAATGTAGAAAAATTAAGGATATGGTACATGATAAATTGAAAAAACCAGAGATTTTTGAGATTTGCAAAGGGAGCATTAGACAACAACTGACTGAAACGGGGGAAAGAAATACAATAGGAGACGAACAGGTAGCTTTGAAGCGGAGAATCAAATCTGCAAAAAGATGGAGCGCAGTAGAAATCCTTGGATAACACGTGAGATATTGAAACTAGGAGAAAAAAGAAAATAAAAAATGCAGCAGTTGAAGCAGTCAAAAGCGAATACGCAAGTCAAAAAAATAAGAGGAAGTACAAAATAGCAACGCAGGAAAGGTTAGACGATAAGGATGCAGACGCATGAATATGTAGGGGAAAGGCAGATGCTGCCTATTGCAAAACTAAGGACACCCTTAGAGAAAAGAAAAGCAATTGTATGAATATCAGAAGCTCAGAAGGCAAAACAGTACTAAACAAGGATTTGGATTGTTGGATTGTTTGGGGAAGGAGACCAGACAGCGAGGTCATCGGTCTCATCGGATTTGGGAGGGATGGGGAAGGAAGTCGGCCGTGCCCTTTCAGAGGAACCATCCCGGCATTTGCCTGGAGTGATTTAGGGAAATCACACTAAACAAGGAAGATACACTGGAAGGTGGATGGAATACACCGAAGAGCTATACAAGGGAACTAGAAGGTGGATGGAATACGCCGAAGGGCTAAACAATTGAAAAGAACTGGAAGTAGATGACGACGAGTTGGAATATAAAATGCTGTGAGAAGAATTCGGCAGAGCATTGAAAAATTTAAATCGAAACAAGGTCCGTACAGTAGACGACATTCCCTCAGAACTACTGCCACGCAGAGTGGCCGCGCGGTTAGAAGCGTCGTATCACGGATTGCACGGCCCCCTCCCGCCTTTGGTCTCTTAGGAATTCACACACTCACTCAGAATTACTGACGTCCTTGGGAGAGCCGGCCGCGACAAAATTACTTCACCTAGAGTGCAACATACATGAAACAGGCGAAATATCCTCAAAACTTCAAGGAAGATATAATAATTCCCGTCCCAAAGAAGGCAGACGCTGACAGTTGTGAAGATATCCGAATCATCAGCTTAGTGACTCATTCTTGCAAAATACTTCCGTGAATTATTTATAGAAGATGGCGAAAATGGTAGAAGACGACTTCGGGGAACACCAGTTTGGGTTCCGAAGAAATATACGAACACGCGTGCAGTACTGACCCTACGGTTTAGAATATGCGTTCAAGAAAGCCAAACCTTCGTTTATAGCAACTGAAGCTTAAGAGAAAGCTTTTAATAATGACTGGAATACATTCTTTGAAATTATAAAGGTAGCAGAGGTAAACGGGAGCGAAAAGGTATGTGCAACTTATACAGAAACCGACCTGCAGTTCTAGGAGCTGAAGGGCATTAAAGAGAAGCAGTAGTTGCAAAGAGAATGAGAAAGTATTGTAGCATATCCTCAATGTTGGTCAACCTGCAAATCGAGCAAACAGCAAAGGAATCCTAGGATAAATTTGGAGAGGGAATTTACGTTCATGGAGAAGAAGTGGAAACACTGAGCTTTGCCGATGACACTGCAATTCTGTAGAGTCGTAAGAGGTGCTGAATAGAATGGATAATGTCTTCAAAAAAGTTTATAAGATGGAACATCGGCATAAGTAAAACAAGAGTAAAGGACTGTAATCGAATGAAATCGGGCGATTCTGACGGAATCAGATTGCAAAATGAAGACATTAAAAGTAGAAGGTAAGTATTGCTATTTGGGCGGGTAAATAACTGATGATAGTTGAAGTATATTGGCCATAGCAAGAAAAACATTTCTGAAAAAGAGGCATTTGTTACCGTATGATATCAATTTAAGTGTCAGGTAGTCTTTTCTGAAGGTATTAGTCTGGACTGTGGCCTTTTATGGAAGTGAAACGTGGTCTATAAACAATTCAGGAAAGAAGACAGTAGAATTTTTTGATATGTGGTGCTACAGGAGAATTCTGAAGATTAATGGGCAGGTCGGATAACTAATGGAGAGACAAAGAATCGAATCGGGAAAAAACGAAATTTATGGCATAACTTAACACGCATGCCGGCGTGTACCACCGGTGGCTCTCGCTAGGTCCTCCCATCGGGCGGCGTATACCACAGATAGCTCAAGCTCGACTTTTCCTATTATGCTACCAGCAATACACTATCGTATGATGTATTACGTATCAGTCAGGCGCCACGAACATCTGTGCGACCCTTCTACGCGAGTGTCTCCTGAACAAATGAGATGTCACATAATTTGCGATGATCTAGTTTCAAATTATTTTCTGTGATTTCTTATTTTTTAAAAGAATGGACTTACGCCACTTTCAAAATAAAAGATCAATGTATTACAATAGCAGCCTAGAGCGCTTGAATACGACCGCCGCCCCCACGGCGAGAAAAAGAAAACGCAGTGCCGCCAGGTGACGGGAAGTATGAATACACCCCAAAGCGAGAAACATTTCTCAGAACCGGTGTGAACGTATTAAAAGAAGATACATCCTGAGTTATCAAGTAATCGTCAGTGTGATAATGGAGAGAAGTGTGGGGAGCAAATATTGTAGAGGGAAAGCAAGGGATAAATACAGTAAGCAGATTCAAAGGTATGTAGGCTGCAGTACTTATGCAGAGATGAAGAGGATTGTTCAGGAGATACGAACGTGGAGAGGTACATCAAACCAGTCTTCGAACTGAAAACAAGAACATTAACTACAACAATACACCACTCTCCCGAACGTTAATTATGATTCGAGGCTGGAACCACTGCTTCCCCTTACACAGATCCTCACCTTTCCTCGCGACCATCAGTGGACCCCGTGCCAGTGCTCTTGGAATGGAAATATCTTTGTAAGCCCTGCCGTTTGAAACCTCGGCCAGATGAGACCAGATCCAACACGAGGCTTCGCAACTGTATCGACATGTTAAACATTGTTACATATTCACTGATTCTTCCTTCGCTTCTTGGTTGATGTACTTCACAATCACAAATCTATTTACAAAATGGCTCTAAGCACTATGGGACTTAACATCTATGGTCATCAGTCCCCTAGAACTTAGAACTACTTGAACCTAACTAACCTAAGGACATCACACACATCCATGCCCGAGGCAGGATTCGAACCTGCGACCGTAGCGGTCGCTCGGCTCCAGACTGTAGCGCCTAGAACCGCACGGCCACTCCGGCCGGCTTCTGGACTAGGAATCTGTAATGTTGGAAGTAATCCCGATCCAGTGAAAGTTTTGGAATTTCAAGAACAACACGTACAATAACAACAAGTACAATCAATTCATACATACCTTAAGTTCAGCGCGCGCGCGCACACACACACACACACACACACACACACACACACACACACACACACACTTTTTCGATGTTCAGTTTAAACGTTTTTCTGGTGTTTTCCCTTCACATTTATTTACTGTTTCACTGTGACATTTACAATCACTACAGGAAATGTATTCGCACTTGCGAATATGAATCACCTTCGTGTGTATATTAGAATGACGATAGTGAAAATATGTGCCGGACAGGGACTTCAAGCCGCATTACCTGCTTTTCGCGAGCGGTCGCTTTAACCGCTTCGGCTATCCGTGCACGAATTTTCAATTATGTTAGCACTGCAGTATTCAAAATGACATTTACTCTGTCCTTGCACCTCCCTCTCCACGTGTAATATCGTTCTCATTGTTGTTCACCAGTATTGTATCCTCTTTGACAACAATAGTCAGCTGAAGTCTGATGATAGGCCTTGTAAGCCAAAAACCGGTAAAAGAGATAAACTAATACTGTACAACATCCACACTTTTGTGCTTTTCATTTATATTGCTACATATCTGAATAACTACAGATCATCATCAATAATAATCGCTCCGTATCAGATCGACTAGGAGGTAGTAGGTTCGAATCCCTTGTTGGAAGAAATTTTCAACGCCAGTATTTGGCCGGCGAAGGGAGGTGAGGTGGCGGTGTACAGCTCCAGATGATCAGCAGTTGGGCAAATGTTCTGGGTTAAAATCCAAACCACTTCCCAGTGTCTCGTGGAGTGAGGCCATGTGACACTTGATGGTGAACCTCCCACGGATGGGAACAAATTACCAGACTGAACCACGGGTTCTCCATGTAAACACTGCCACACGAAAATTTTTCTCTCTCTTGCGTATGAACAGAAAAAATAAATAGTGATAACGAGCCCCTTAAACAGAACTGACGATGCGATCGATAGCAACAGAAATATTCCGCCAGCAACAATATTTACTGACAGAGTAGATCAAGCAAGACCTCGCAGTAATTCCGAAACGACCGGGAAAGACGATATTTAATCGACGGAAAAAGGGCAACGCTATCAGGTTGCGTTAGTATGTGCGGGAATGTTGGTACGATTCCAGTTCCGGCAATTTCGGCTTCTATTATCAGTTCCTTGTCTTAGGGCGCAAGTCTTTTACTGAGAAGTGGGGCATCGTCAGTCCCTGTTGTAATTATGAATCACATACAACTTTCGTCCGACTATAACAAGGCTGCGAGAAACTGGTACGAGAAACTGGTACGTTCGCTATTAGAAGGGTTGACTGTGGTGCTCCATGGACGTGCCACACTCTTGACTTTGAAGAGGGCGTCCTTCGTCACGCAAAAGAGAACCCGACGACGAGTACTCGAAACATTGTTTATGCCATGAGCTCCTGTAGATCACACAGGTCAGAACGCACTCTCTCCACTGTGTGCGTAATGGGAAGCGGGAGATTTGGAAGTGATCGTTCCTGAGTTGGGTTCCACATCAAAACTTTGTCTCCTAGGTCACGACTACAATCCCTGGAAGCACGTAAAAGGAAATATCTAACAGCCTATATACGTGTGGCTTCAATGTGCAGAACTATTGAACCGATTACAGAAGGAAGCGCATAACCTTGAGAAAAAATTACAGTTCGTCGGCGGCCATTGTCTCAGAACTGCTTTAACAAACAGTAAATCAGGATTGCTAACTCGTTAATGTTTCAAGTAAAAAGCAGCACACAACAAAACATATCGCGCAGTTTTTACAGAATTTGACGGTTATAGCACGGTCAACGAATCAAACCGAAGCCTTAAGGGGCTCCGAAAAGATTCAAAATCATAAAATGTTCAATTTTTACTACAGACTTTCCCGTTTCAATTGATATATAATTATTCAATTCAGAAGACTACAACTATTTTTAAAATATTTTTGAAATACGTTCTGCATTGGCGTGACCAACTGTGGCGCTGTTAAACTATCAAACGTTGTACTGATACTCACCAAGTGCATTTTAGTGATGTGAGAGAAGTGTGTGGCTAACATGTGATAGTTCGATATACATCGCTCGCTCGATTGTCGGTTGTTTCATGTTTGTTTACTCTTTTGTAACGCTGAAAACATTCGTAGTGAATTCTGTTCATTGAAGTCTCTGTTTTATTGAAGCATAATCATGGGTAAGCGTAAAGTGACTAGAAATGCTCTGAAGGCTTTTAAGAAAACGAGAAATGTTGGAAAGCCAAAGGTAGGTGTGACTACTGTAAACAATAAAGACGATAACCAAGTTTGAGAACCTAACCTCGCTGATACACCAGTCAATGGTTCAAATGGCTCTGAGCACTATGGGACTAAACTGCTGTGGTCATCAGTCCCCTAGAACTTAGAACTACTTAAACCTAACTAACCTAAGGACATCACACACATCCATGCCCCAGGCAGGATTCGAACCTGCGACCGTAGCAGTCGCACGGTTCCGGACTGCGCGCCTAGAACCGCGAGACCACCGCGGCCGGCGATACACCAGTCCACTACAATGAAAGTGAGGAACAAAGTACTTCGCAGAGGAAGTTTGGTTTAGTTAGTTAAAAGTATGAATGTTTTATGGGCGAATCGGATGTGAATGAAATATTTCATATGACAGTTCTCAACGGAATTTTTGCAAACTGTGTGAGATGTATTCATTGTAGTGAAGTCGGTCTGGAACACACTACAAAAAAAATCACGTAGGACTTGCCAGTGAAATGGAACTGAAGTGTGGCAAGTGTTCATATATGACCACCTTTTTGAACAATGTTGCAGTAATTCTAAATTAAGAAGTAGCAAAATCTATTAACACAACATCAGATTTTTTTATGCCTTGCGTATAATTGGTAGAGGTGCTACTGCGGGCGCAGTTTTCTGTGGCATGACAAATCTTTCAAATCCCCCAACCAAGTTTACGAACTATAATAGATTTATAGGGTCTAAAATAGAAGATGCCTGTATAGAATCTGCAAACGAAGCTGTGAAAGAAGCAACAACACAAAACAGTGTAACTGGGACCTGGCATAAACGGGGACACACACATCTCTTCATGGTGCAGTATCTGCCACCAATATGTATACAGGGAAGGTTTTAGATGAGGCAGTAATAACTAAATATTGTAGGTCTCCACAAAAAAAGGTAGTCATGAAAATAATTGCAGAGCTAACTATAGTGGCAGTAGTGAAGGAATGGAAGTGGCTGGTTTTGCTAGTATAGTTCAACGTTCTGATGCGTGTGATAGAGCCTAAGCCCTATGGCGATGATATTGTAGTGCAGAAATCTGAGTGTACTGGACACGTACAGAAACGAATGGGATCAAGACACCGCGACTCAAAGCTTCGTAAAAAAAAAAAAAAGTACCCCCCTCAGTGATGGTAAAGGGTTGGATGGGAAGGGAAGGTTAACTGACAGTGTAATTGATAAAATACAGAGCTACTATGGAATGGCTACTAGGCAAAACACGCACAGTGTCGATGAAATGAATAAGGCTGTTTGGACTCTTTTTTCACTCTTTTTCAACCGATGAAAGTCCCCATCATTACGTGTGTCCCTAAGGAGAAAACAGTTGGTGTAAGTAGAACAAGAGATTGCTAACTGGTGAAGTGTACACTCATAAACATAGTCTCCCTGGTGCGGCAATGGAAGTGATAAAACCTATTTTCAGAGACTTAGCAGCAGCACCTGAACTGCTGAAAAAGTTTGTTCACGGAAAAACCAAAAACCTAATGAAAGTGTAAATAGTGTTATATTGTCAATAATCCCCAAGACTGTGTTTATTGGAATAGAAACACTTCACTTTGGTGTGTATGACGCTGTTGCTATTTTCAATAAGGGCAACGTTGTAAGATGCAAAGTATTTCGGAATATGGGGATGAAGATAGGTTTCAACATGATACGAACGATGCTTGCTTTAGACAAGGAACGTCTTCGGGCTGCTGACAGGGCTGTAAATAGCCTAGAAATACAAGCCAGAGTAAACAGGAGGAGGACAAAGAGGAAGCTGGAGGACGAGTCTGCGGAAGATGAACATAATCCACCCTATGGACCTGGAATGCGCTAAGAAGGTTTGCTTTGGCCATTAATAGACTTCAGCTTCGTTAGTTCGTTATTTCCCATGCTATATTTCCATTTACTGAATGTGAGATGGTTTCTCACAACCTCAGTTTCACCGTTCACTACTGAGCTAAGCGAAGTGCAGTTGTGCAGTATGAACACCAGGGCCGTATTTAAGAACTGTAGATCCCTAGGCTGACCTCTGGAATGGGCCCTAAGAGAAGAAATTTTCTCTCTACCCAGCAAAAATAGTTTTTCAGATCCAGAATTTAAAGCCTATAAAGTAGTATGTAGGGCTTCATATTTAATTCTATAACATTTTATTAAACAATTTCTAAGTTAATGAATTGATGTGACTTCAAAGAAATTAAAAGAACTGTAGTCACATTTAGGTATTCAACGCTATTTATTGACTGCGCTATGAACAACTATTTTTAAGAGAAAAAATTGTAATACATATTCACGCAAAATCAGTATTTCAAGTTCATAAAGAACATTTTGCAATTGTAAGAAACCATGTTTGTTAGGCAAATGCAATATAACAAAAGGAATGTAACAACGAAACAAAATTTACATCTGCCTAATTCAAATACAATACTTTCTCAAATAATTTGTGTTTAAATTGAAGTTTTAAACAATCATACTGTCTAATCGATATGCAATTTTACTTCATACTAACGAAGTTACTTATAATCTATCTTTAAGCAGACAGTATTTCGTTCGCCATTCTCTTAAAAGGTTAGGGGTTTCTGACAACTGAAGCGATACGCGTTAGGCAGGGCATCACTGCGATTTTGAACTGACGAAGAGCGAGGTTTGAAAGATGGCCTGCACCACAGTATTAAAACAAAGACAAGTTTTATTTCAAATTTCTGTAGTGCGACCAGTAAGCTGTAGCCTACATAGCCTGCGTGTAACCGTTGCACCGGTGAGCAAAGTGCCAAAGGGCGGCGCCGTTGCCTGCCGAACGTTGGCGTCCAGTGTGAATCGACCGTAATAGTCGATGAGCCACACTACCTGCGAAAGGTGAATACTGTTGCCTACGCACGTCGTGCTCGTTTGTTCCTCGTGACCTTCGCAGCTATTTAGGATTAGGGTAGGGCGAGAAACTCGTGGCTCGAGTAAAAGAGCTAATGAGCGACGCGAATGTCGTACTAGCAGTGGACAGGAAATCGGCAAAGTGTGATAATGAATGACCTGCAATGAAAACTGCAGACATGATAATCAAACCTTTAATGAACACATTATTTCATCAGCATAACATTTTTATCTTTGCATTTTCTTCCTCTCTTGCAACACCGTTCTGTCAGAAAATAGCTACAATTTTCGTTCGTTGAGCATGTGCCTAGAACCAAAACTTCTGTCTGCTATACATTGAGGTGATAAACGTAATGAGATACCTCCTAATATTGTGGCATGGACTCAACAAGTAGTTGGAAGTCCACTGTAGAAATACTGAGCCATGCTCCCTCTACAGGAGTCCACAATTGCGAAAGTGTTGCCACTGTAGGATTTTGTGCACGAACTGGCAGGTTGATTATGTCCCATGCTGGGCAATTTAGCTGGGCAAATCATTCGCTCGAACTGCCCAGAAACTCCTTCAAACCAATCGCCAACAATTGAGGTCCGGAGACTTGGCACATAGTCAGCCATAAAAATACCCTCGTTGTTTGGGAACAAGAAGTCCATGAATGGCTGTAAATGGTCTCCAAGTAGCCGAACATATCCATTTCCAGTCAATGATCGGTTCAGTCGCAACAAAGGACCCAGTCTATTCCATGTAAAAACAGCCCGCATCATTATGAAGCCACCACCAGCTTGCACAGTGCCTTGTTGATAAATTGGGTACATGGCTTCGTGGTGTCTGCGCCACACTCAGACCCTACCATCAGATCTCACCAAGTGAAATCGGGATTCATCTGACCAGGCCACGGTTTTCCTGTCGTCTACGATCCAACCGATATGGTCACGAGCCAGGAAAGGCGCTGCAGCAAATGCACTCGCTTCGGTCGTCAGCTGCCATAACCCACTGACGCCAAATTTCGCCGCACTATCCTAAAGGATGTGTTCGTCGTACGTCTCACATTGATTTCTGCGGTTATTTCACGCAGCCTGTTGCTTGTCTGTTAGCACTCGCAACTATAAGCAAACGCCACTGCTGTTAGCCGTTAAGTGAATGCCGTCAGCGGCTGCGTTGTCCGTGGTGAGAGGTAATGCCTGAAGTGTGATATTCTCAGCATACTCTTGACATTGTGGAGCTCGGAATATTGAATTCCCTAACTATTTTCATAATGGAATGTCTCATGTCTAGCTCCAACTAGCAATCAGAGTTCACCATCTGTTAATTCTCGTTGTGCGTCCATTTCCGGTGCGGTTCTCCTCTTGCTACCTGCAATGGTCGTTCGCTGCAGCACGGGAAGCCAGGATCCGTTTACCATGAGGCTTTCTTTTTTCTTGATGAAGCTATTCTCGTATTTGTCTATCCCAGAAATTGCTCGTCGGCGAATTTTACTACGTGGGCGGTCTCACATAGCGCATGCTCTGCCACGGCCTATTTCTCCACCTGTCCCAACCCGCAGTGCCGCTTATTATCTGTGATACTGGTGTTGATTGATCGTCCAGTCATTCCAACATAAACTTATCCGCATGTGCGTGGTATGCGGTATATTCCCGACATTGCAAGTGGGTCCCTTTTATGCTTTGCCGATCTGAAACACTCTGATCTTCTTTGTCGGTTTGTAAATTGTCTTTACGCCTTCCTTGCGCAATATACGGCCGATTCTGTCTGTCACTCTGGGCATGTATGGCAGAAAAGCTGTACCTGACATTCCTTTTTCTGACGTGTAACTTCGTCGAGTGTTTGACACCGTTATACTTCTAATATAACTTGTAGAGTACCCACTGCTCCTCATAACACTTTCCAAGCGTTGCATTTCGCGTCTGTGGTGCTGCGGCTCAGATACTCGTCTTGTTCGCGTTACGAGCGAATTAATCATGCCTCTTTTCTGGCTCGGTTGGTGCGTAGGTTCCTGGCTTCCCGTGCTGCCGCGAACGACTGTTGCAAGTAACAAGAGGAGAACCGCACCAGAAATGACCGCGGAGAATCCCTTGGACGTTGGCGCGCCACGTACATACAGTCTGCGGCCGCAAGCTCGGATCCAGTCCACCATCACCTATGGAGGGTGAAACTTCGACAATGGCAGCCAGTCGTGCTGCCGAAACGTCAGGAAAATCATCGGACGCACGTCGGCCGAAGAACCCGAGACAGAAGCGAACAGACAGTTTGTCATTTACTTATCTGTTTATAAGAGACGCTGGAAATGACGGCCATGGGCATCCAGACATCACTGACTTCGTGTGATGATATCACACATATTGTTGGGGACGCAATGTTGTTAATTTCTCTAGTAATGTTCTCTTTAAGATCGTCAGTTGTGCGAGGACAGTCAGCATACACTTCACTTTTTAGTGTGCCCGTAAGTAAAAAATCACACGATGTTATTTTGGCTGAATGTGTGAACGTTTGCAACAACTTGTTGGACTACTGCATACAGCCTCTCTGCATATGTTAATTGTGCGTAGGAAGAGCCAAAGATCTCTAGATATCCGGCAATGCCGGACAACGCACAATGAACACTTATCTTCTCTGATCGGAGAGGTTCTTCATGCAGAATATGTGGGTTGTCCTGCGACCGACGTTTGCAATTCTGTGAGTTTACATAACCAGACAAATGGAATCAAGTCTCATCTGACATGCTGTAAATCAAGGACTCCGCATAATCGTTAACAATTTATGTTAACGACCAGCTACAATAACGAACTCTTTTTTTTTCCCGATCCTCAAATTTCAACTCTCGCACCACACACACACACACACACACACACACACACACACACACGCGAAAAGCTTTTAATTTCAAATCTTCGATGACACGATGTACAAGATACACCAACGTGCTGCGATTAACTCCTTACCAACTCGCGGGGACTTCTCGTAATGTCCATGCGAATTCTGCCTAGAGTTTCAGGGGTCTTCACTGTCGGTCGGTCGCCTATTCCCGTATACATACTGAACGGATCCTACAGCCCTTCAAATTTTGAATAGTGCTGGTCGTGGGGAGTTTGCTACCGGGATATTTCGCTTGAAACATTTCTTTATACTACTTGATGGAGCTTGTCTTCACGTAACACTCCACAATATCAAATCACTGTTATAATGCCAACTTCCCCATTTCTGTAACAACTCAACAATATGAGCTTCTCACAACAACTGACTCACGAACACACAATTTCCGATAAAATGCAGTGTAGTCAACTTTCGAGGCTGTCTGCCACTTCACAAGCAATTCTACTAGAGATAATTACCAGGTACATGAGGCGTAAAGGTTCTATGTGGGACACCCTGTACTACTGTCAGTCATTGGGAGCCTTTTGGTGCCACAATATTATATTAAATAGCCTTCATGCAGCTCACGTAGGAGCATTTCTGCGGTAAGATAGGCAATCTTGCGCAATGGAAATCAGACGAATAAAGCCAAAGCTCTTTTTCCCTCCGAAGAACTGGGTAGGTGAAACTTCCTCCTTGCATAGCTTAACACGCAGCGCGCTAGCTTGCGGAAAGGTAGGTTAGCCAGACCCGAATCTATAAACGGTCGTTGGTCTGATTACACAGGCCAGCCTGAGTGTGGGTATTAGGCGGTTTTCCACGCTCGTCTATGCAAAAGCTGGGCTTATCTCCACATCAGAAAATACGGCACACAAATAGTTCACACAGTTCACAGACAGATGTGCGCATGACTTCCCTACCAAAGTTTAACTGACGGCTATGGCGGCAGGAAGGGCATACCGCCAGAGTTAAAATAAAAATCTGCCAAATCATGAAAGGCCGGCCGGTGTGGCCGTGCGGTTCTAGGCGCTTCAGTCTGGAACCGCGTGACCGCTACGGTCGTAGGTTCGAATCCTGCCTCGGGCATGGATGTGTGTGATGTCCTTAGGTTAGTTAGGTTTTAGCAGTTCTAAGTATAGGGGACTGATGACCTCCGATGTTAAGTCCCATAGTGCTCAGAGCCATTTGAACCAAATCATGAAAACAGCGGACCCCGTACGACGGAATGAACGAATGGGCTCGGGGGGAGAGGAGGAATAAAGAGGGAGGGGGAGGGGGAGAGGGAGGGGGAGAGGGAGGGAGGGATGGGGAGAGAGAGAGAGAGAGAGAGAGAGAGAGAGAGAGAGAGAGAGAGAGCAGGGAACGTAAAATCGTTTCGGCGCCGAGCAAACACACGCTACGTTTACAGAGGCTCCGAAATCAGGTACACCGAAAAGGTATTTGCCAATGTCGCTGGTTGTACATTTAAACACCCCCATGCAGATTCTGGTAATGCCATTCTGGCTGTCGGATTTCAGTTCCACAATCGGTTTTCGCTCCATGTGAGCGCTCCATCGCTTTGAGACGTAACTGGGTTGTCAATTTGTTTTTAAAATGTTGCTATGTGGACGAAGTGGTTTTGTGTGAAGTGTAGGAAGAGAAGATGCACTCAATTGATCTTAAAGTCAGTCACTTCATTTTTTCGACGATAAAGACATTTTATATTTAGCAGATGGAAAGCGGTTCATAAACACTCCTAAACTTATCGAATCGACAAAATCGAACTCCTTTGCAACATCCTTACACTCAGTGCAGCCGCTGCATTTGTAAATTGCTACGGCCATTTTAGTGGCAAAGAACTTCATAGACTGTTAATGGTTGGTGACAAAATATTCGTTAATTCTGTGGACAAGATTAAGAAAGTGTCTTTCGAACGTCTTCTAGCCATTACAAGTCTTCAAAATGTTGGCATGTAATAATGTTCCACCATTACTACGGTACTGATAATCTTATTCATTGTGCAGACGTAATCTGAGCAACTGATTCACATACTCCGTTCGTGAGAGACAAATGACGTTCGGTAAACCAATATTTGTCCGGATTGGCATTACCGATTCAGGCCTATCATTTTAACAAGTCAGCGATTATCGATTCCCGAAATTAGATTTTCGTCTACCGCAAGTTATGTCGCACATCAACACGACGCACCGCATGTACGAATGTGGTACACCAATCACTTTCGTCGTGGCATGTCCTGTACGAGCCCAAGTGTCTCGGTTAGACGTACTTACGTCTCAGACAACAATCATTCAAATGGTTCAAATGGCTCTGAGCACTATGGGACTTAACAGCTGAGGTCATCAGTCCCCTAGAACTTAGAACTATTTAAACCTAACCAACCTAAGGACATCACACGCATCCATGCCCGAGGCAGGATTCGAACCTGCGACCGTAGCGGTCACAACGGCCGGCCAACAATCATTCCACCCAGCTGATACTGTGCCCTTTGGCGTCAGCGTGGCACAATGATACTGGCTCCCAAAATCCTACCTAGTGTTACGGTTATTTACGAAACAAGCTACGCGTATCAAAGATCCAGATACGACTGTAACACACCTCCGTAGCCCCGAAAACCATGACCTGCAGAGCCAAGGAGCACCCGGGTGCGGGTTCCTATTTGCTACACAGTTCTAATCCGTCAGGACTCATCCACTTTAGACTTGTGCAACAGTCACCCATACGGCACCGTGTACACGGCCATGACATGGAGAGCCGTATATCGGTTTTAATTCATAGTAGTGGAAATCAGTGAAAACGCATTATCCTTGTAGGAAAATTAACAGTGTCGATTGCAATATTCTTTTGATGTCAGTAGCACAAATATTGCAAGACATCAACAATTCAGGTGTCAAGAGTGTGGAACTTGGTATAAAGGCAGTCGGCTCTTTGCGGTGTTAATGGGTACGTGCCTTTCTTGCAGACAGGAAACAGACACCATTAATGACAGTGCGTATTGTGCACATAAGCCACGACTGTGACACTGCCACGCAGAACACAGTTATCACGTGATGAAAAAGCAAAATCGGAGCGTAAAAGGAAATCAGATACTCTAATCGTCATATAGCACAGAAGTTTGACCGATCAAGTACAGTGAGTTACAATTTCGTTACAGTGGACGCACGATATGAATAGAACGGAACATATGAACAAAGTAGAAAACTGTCTGAGGCATCGATACGGTTACTTTTGGGCAAAGCAATGGCCACAAAACGTTATTCTTCTCAACTTGTTGCTGAATTACTGACGACTGTAACTGCCAGACGTGTACAACGAAGTTATCAGATGAGAAACACGTTGCATTCAAGACACGACTGCGGAAACCTGCTATAACACCCAAAGATAAACAGGCTACATTGGAGTTTGCTGAAAAACATGTCATGAACTTGAGATTGGGATAAAGTGATCTTCAGTGATGAGAAGAAGTTTAATTTAGATGGTCCGGAAGGATTTCAGTATGATTGCCATGATATGAGAACAGAGCAGCAAGTAAGAACGAGCAGAAATTTTTTTGTAGTGGAAGTGTTATGATTTGGGCAGCGTTCTGTACTAAAGGTAAATGATGCACTGCTTGGTTGAACGTTAGAATGAACTCTATGTACACTTAGATCCCAGGAACAAAATTGATTAGAATCAATGGGGACCTAGGGGACGAAAGTCTAATGTTTCAGAACGATAATGCAGGAGTATATGGTTCTGACAGAGCCAAAAAGTGGTTTGAAGATAAAGACATCAAGGTCTTAGCCTCGCCTGCACGAAGCCTGAATTCGAACCACTTAAAATCTTTGGGGAATACTTGCAAAGGCGTCTTAATCGCAATGAACGGCAATTTGAGGCAGTATGTGATCTGAAATGAGCGATACGAGAATAATGCGCTGCAATTTCACTGCAAGAACTACAAACTCTAACAAAAGCAATGCCGAACAGAATTTCTGAGGTTATTAGGAAGAACGGAGGTTGGACAAAGTACTACTAACAATGCAATAACACAACAGGACAGTGAGTGCCTTTATACCAATTTCCATCCATGAAATGCAAACTTATTTTCTTACTCGTGTTAAGAAAGGAACTATGTAATTCCGTTGTTACTGTTTACGTCATATACACTACTGGCCATTAAAATTGCTAAACCAAGAAAAAATGCAGATGATAAACGGGTATTCATTGGACAAATATATTATACTAGAACTGACATGTGATTACATTTTCACGCAATTTGGGTACATAGACCCTGAGAAATCAGTACCCAGAACAACCACCTCTGGCCGTAATAACGGCCTTGATACACCTGGGCATTGAGTCAAACTGAGCTTGGATGGCGTGTACAGGTACAGCTGCCCATACAGCTTCAACACGATACCACAATTCATCAAGAGTAGTGACTGGCGTATTGTGACGAGCCAGTTGCTCGGCCACCATTGACCAGGCGTTTTCAATTGGTGAGAGATCTGGAGAATGTGCTGGCCAGGGCAGCAGCCGAACAGTTTCTGTATCCAGAAAGGCCCGTACAGGACCTGCAACATGCGGTCGTGCATTATCCTGCTGAAATGTAGGGTTTCGCAGGGATCGAATGAAGGGTAGAGCCACGGGTCGTAATACATCTGAAATGTAGCTTCCACTGTTCAAAGTGCCGTCAATGCGAACAAGAGGTGGCCGAGACGTGTAACCAATGGCACCCCATACCATCACGCCGGGTGATACGCCAGTGTGGCGATGACGAATACACGCTTCCAATGTGCGTTCACCGCGATGTCGCCAAACACGGATGCTGTAAACAGAACCTGGATTCATCCGAAAAAATGACGTTTTGCCATTCGTGCACCCAGGTTCGTCGTTGAGTACACCATCGCAGGCGCTCCTGTCTGTGATGCAGCGTCAAGGGTAACCGCAGCCATGGTCTCCGAGCTGATAGTCCATGCTGCTGTAAACGTCGTCGAACTGTTCGTGCAGGTGGTTTTTGTCTTGCAAACGTCCCCATCTGTTGAATTAGGGATCGAGACGTGGCTGCACGATCCGTTACAGCCATGTGGCTAAGATGCCTGTCATCTCGACTGCTAGTGATACGAGGCCGTTGGGATCCACCACGGAGTTCCGTATTACCCTTCTGAACCCACCGATTCCATATTCTGCTAACAGTCATTGGATCTCGACCAACGCGAGCAGCAGTGTCGCGATACGATAAACCGCAATCGCGATGGTCTACTACCCGACCTTTATCAAAGTCGGAAACGTGATGGTACGCATTTCTCCTCCTTACACGAGGCATCACAATAACGTTTCACCAGACAACGCCGGTCAACTGCTGCTTGTGTATGAGAAATCGGTTGGAAACTTCCCTCATGGCAGCACGTTGTAGGTGTCGCCACCGGTGTGAATGCTCTGAAAAGCTAATCATTTGCATATCACAGCATCTTCTTTCTGTCGGTTAAAGTTCGCGTCTGTAGCACTTCATCTTCGTGTTGTAGCAATTTTAATGGCCAGTAGTGTATATACTACTGCTTTCATAACAAATTCCATACATGTACGCTTCAGACACTGTATATTACTTCCGTAGGAGCCCTGCTTTTATACAGATTTCCAGGACTCTATACGCGGTATGTGTCGGCGCCGTCCAAACGGTGCACGGCAGTCGGCAGCCGTGGAGCTATCGGAAAGCCCCACAGCAGTGGATGGCCGGCGAGTAGCGCGGTGACAGCTAGTGGGGCCTTAATAAACCTTCACTATATTTACACGGGGCGCCCAAAACCGGATTTCGTAAACCGATTTCCCGATACCGCTTCGGTTGGTAGTGTAAACACTCCAATACAGATTCTGGAAAGGTGGTTCTAGCTGTCAGCTTTCCCCTTCCAGAATCTATTTCCGCTCCAGTGTAAACGCACAGCCGTTTTCGAAATGTGCATGCGTTATCAGGTTACATCTAGTTTTTTAAAAGGTTTCAGTTAATCTGGAAGGAGTGACTTTTTGAGCAGTGAAGGAGAAGCAGAAACATTAAGCTGTGCATGAAGTTGTCTACCTCTGGTATTTAACTCAGGAAAAACAGCCATCGCGCTAACTAAATCACAAAGTGGAACAGTTTACTTATAGACGCCGTTCCTCACAAGCCTCTTCTAATCAAACTGCGTGCCTACGAAGTATCGCCTCAGTTGTGCGACTGGATTCGTGATTTCCTGTCACAAAGGTCACAGTTCGTAGTAATAGACGGAAAGTCATCGAGTAAAACAGAAGTAATATCCGGTGTCCCCCAAGAAAGTGTTACAGGCCCTCTATTGTTCCTGATCTATATTAACGACACAGGAGACAATCTCAGTAGCCCTCTTAGATTGTTTGCAGATAATGCTGTCATTTACCGTCTTGTAAAGTAATCAGATGATCAAAACGACTTGCAAAATGATTTAGATAAGATGCTCCAGACTAAACGCTGAAAGGCATAGTCAGTCTTAAATGATGATGATCTGTATGGTGCGAAAAGTGGCAATTGACGCTGAATAAAGAAAAGTGTGAAGTTATTCACATGAGTACTAAAAGAAATCAGCTAAATTTCGATTACGCGATAAGTCACACAAATCTGTGGGCTGTAAATTCAACTAAATACTTAGGGATTACAATTAAAAATAACCTAAATTGGAACGATCACATAGATAACATTGTGGGTAGAGCACACCAAAGACTGCGATTCATTGGCAGAACACTTAGAAGGTGCAACAGGCCTACCAAAGAGACTGCTTACACTACGCTTGTCCGCCCTATTCTGGAGTACTGCTGTGCGGTGTGGGATCCGCATCAGGTGGGACTGACGGATGACATTGAAAAATTACAAAGAAGGGCAGCTCGTTTTGTATTATCGCGAAATAGGGGAGATAGTGTCACAGACATGATACGTGAATTGGAGTGTCAATCATTAAAACAAAGGCGTTTTTCGTTGCGACGGGATCTTCTCATGGAATTTCAGTCACCAGTTTTCTCCTCTGATTGCGAAAACATTTTGTCGGCACCCACCTACATAGGTAGAAATAATCATCACGATAAAATAAATCAGGGCTCGCACGGAAAAAATTTAAGTGCTCGTTTTCCCGCGTGCCGCTCGAGAGTGGAACGGTAGAGAGACAGCATGAAGGTGGTTCATTAACCCTCTGCCAGGCACTTTATTGTGAATAGCAGAGTAATCACGTAGATGTAGATATTTGACGTGTCTAGCAAAACCGCTTCAGATTTTAACGTGCTAAGACGACAGTAAAAACAGTTTCGGTTTTAATCTTCAGGAAGTTGTGTCGCATGTAAATGTAGTGACTGACACCTTCACATATTTCAGGCACGGCACGAAACGGCAAGGCAATCTTCAACGCAATAACAGCGTGTACATCAGTTCATTCGTTCTACTGTTATTTATCTTTCTTTTTCTGTTCCTACCTTCTCGTAGGCCTGTACATTGCTTGGGAAATAAGACGTGAGCGATAAATTTCTTTAGTGAAAGAACGGCCAGTTTTGTGGGACAAAACTGTAGAAAATTGCAAGAACATGATTCACACCAAAAATTCGTGGATCGAAGTATTCAGGGAATTGAGTGGATCATTTCAGAACATGAACGACAAGGAAAAAATAAATATTGCAAGTGAGATGTTCGATCCCTTAAAGATATTTTATAGTTCCATTTTAAAAATTTTGTTTACACTGAATGGAATAATCACTATCTATCTAAAAATTCAAATTCTAAAGGTGGCAAGGGTAAAACACAGGGAACGAAAGGATATTAACAATTTGCACAGAAACCAGATGGCAGTTATAAGAGTCGAGGGACATGAAAGGGAAGCAGTGGTTGGGAAGGGAGTGAGACAGGGTTGTAGACTATCCCCGATGTTTTTCAACCTGTATATTGAGCAAGCAGTAAAGCAAACAAAAGAAAAATGCGGAGTAGGTATTAAAATCCATGGAGAAGAAATAAAAACTTTGAGCTTCGCCGATGACATTGTAATTCTGTCAGAGACAGCAAAGGACTTAGAAGAGCAGTTGAACGCAATGGACAGTGTCTTGAAAGGAGGATATAAGATGAACATCAACAAAAGCAAAACGAGGATAATGGAATGTAGTCGAATTAAATCGGGTGATGCTGAGGGAATTAGATTAGGAAATGAGACAAAGTAGTAAAGGAGTTTTGCTATTTGGGGACCAAAATAAGTGATGATGGTCGAAGTAGAGAGGATATAAAATGTAGACTGGCAAAGTCAAGGAAAGTGTTTCTGAAGAAGAGAAATTTGTTAACATCGAGCATCGATTTAAGTGTCAGGAAGTCGTTTCTGAAAGTATTTGTATGGAGTGTAGCCATGTATGGAAGTGAAACATGGGCGATAAATAGTTTAGACAAGAATAGAATAGAAGCTTTCGAAATGTGGTGCTACAGAAGAATGCTGAAGATTAGATGGGTAGATCACATAACTAATGAGGAGGTATTGAATACAATTGGGGAGAAGAGGAGTTTGTGGCACAACTTGACAAGAAGAAGGGACCGGTTGGTAGGACATGTTCTGAGGCATCAAGGGATCACAAATTTAGCATTGGAGGGCAGCGTGGATGGTAAAAATCGTAGAGGGAGACGAAGGGATGAATACACTAAGCAGATTCAGAAGGATGTAGGTTGCAGTAGGTACTGGGAGATGAAGAAGCTTGCACAGGATAGAGTAGCGTGGAGACCTGCATCAAACCAGTCTCAGAACTGAAGACCACAACAACAACAACAACATCTAAATTTTTTTAAAAAAAAAGATGCCAGTTTACCGGCCCAGCTGAAGTCATAAAGTACTCCATTATTATTTTCCTTACATTATTTGCTGGAATTCCTCCTAGTACAGCTGTCTACACTCGGTTAAGGCCAATTATCGAGGATGTACTTTCAGTTTCATAGCAGTCTTTCGCACACAGAAAGTTATGCAAAACGACACTGGTTTTTACAATATCCACAGAAAAATTCAGGACTCAAGTTCAAAGATGTCTGAAAACATTAAAACCCTTGCTAGAATTTGTTCACGTTCCGTCTCACTGGGACTGTGCTGAGAGACTGGAACGGAATGAAATGAAATGTAACCACCGTATCGTACCGTGCACAACTGCAGCCGAAAACATTTGAACCCATCTCGGCGACATGCCTTACACACGATGTCGTTTAGACAGCTGCCGGGCAAGTGTGAAATGGCCTTTTGCTTCGTGGTAGATTACAAATGAGTGCCGGATACAAATTCCAGCTCAGATCCTTGCCTTTCGCGGTTAATGCTCTTACCAACAGCGGAATCCAGGTAAGTAGCTGTGAGGGCGGATCCACAGTCGTGCCTGCGTAGCTCAGTCGGCAATAGTACTGTCTGCGAAAGACAAGGTGCCGGGTTCGAGTCCCGCTCCGGCACGTAGTCCCAATCTGTGGCAAAAGACGAGTAATAGTTATTGCTCAAAACGGCACTACATAGTCTGATGAGAGTGCCCTGACCAGTGCCACTGTTTTGATGGAACTACACGTGGATGCTTTCGCAGCTGCGGCCCCCATTGCGTACGCGAGACAGCTGCCAGCTGTCGGTTATGGGGCGCTCCCCTCGGCTGGCGCTCGACCGCCAGTAAAATGTTTTTACGCTCGTGCCCTAAACACGTAAGCGTGGGCAAGGTCACTGTCGCCTCCTCCCGGGCCCCGGCCGTGAAAGGCGCAGCCGCCAGCCGGCACCTGGCTCCCCGCTCACCGGCACCGCTCCCGTTTCTAAATTCCTTGCCCTTCCTGCTTTCCAGGCCGTCGTTCCCCTACGATCATAGAACCACGTTTACTTCTCCGCATCTTAGTTGCTAGGATGATGCTTCGCAATGTACTGTGACGGGAAAAACACCGCAGCAGCAAGAAGGAATTCTGCGACCTAAAGGAGAGTTGGCACGCGTGTTTCTGCATTTGAAACATGATGTCTATTCAAATTTCGCCCCAATCGCATAAGAGTAGTGTTACTAGCGCCACTATGAGGATGCAAATCAGATTTGCTTTAAATAAACGCTGTAACGGTCGTGAGCGTTAGTTACCTTTGATGCTGGACGTGGTGAGTTGATATTAGTCAAGAATGCCTTTAAAGCGACAAAGACGCCATTATCAGCACCTCACTGAGTTTGAACGAAGTCGTTTAGTAGGGCTACAAGAAGCTGTGTGTTCCTTCTACGATATTGCAGAAGGACTTGGCAGGAATATAGTCACTGTACATTATTGCTGCCAGCGGCGGTCACGGGAATGTGTGGTCGCAAGAAGACGGAGCTCCGGACGGCCAGTGACACTACCGCCAGGGAAGACTATCGTATTCGGTGTATGGCTCTGACGCATCGTACTGTATTTGCGGCAGCTATCTGAGTAGCAGCTGGCATCACAGTGACGCAGTGAACTGTTATAAATCGGTTAGTTCAAGGACAAATCCGAGCCAGATGCCATGTAGCGTGCATTCCATTGACCCTAAACCGCCACCATTTGCGACTTCAGCGGTGTCAAGCGAGAGCTCATTGGAAGGCAGGGTGGAGGTCTGTTGTGTTTTCAGATGAAAGTTGGTTCCGTCTCGGCCACAGTGATGACGGTGTTGGTTAGGAGGAGGCCAGTTGACGGCTTGCAACCAACCTGTCTGCGTGCTGGACACACTGGAACTACACCTGGAGTTATCGTACAGGGTGCGATTTCGTATGACAACAAGAGCACGCTCGTGGTTATTCCACGCACCCTGACTGCACATCTGTACGTTACTCTGGTGACTCGACCTTTTGTGCTGCCATTGATGAACAGAATTCCAGGGGGTGTTTTCCAACAGGATAACGCTCGCCCACATACCGCTGTTGTAACCCAACATGCCTTACTGAGTGTCGACATGTTGCCTTGGCCCACTCAGTCACCATGTCTGCCTCCAATCGAGCACATATGGGACATCATCGGACAACTCCAGCGTCAACCACAACCAGCACTAACCGTCCCTGTATTGACCGACCATGTACAACAGGCACTGAACTGCATTCCGCAAACTGACATGCAGCACCAGTAGAACACAATGTGTGCTTGCATTCAACACTCTCGAACTTACACTGTTTATTAATGTACCAGCATTTCACATTTGCAACGGCTTATATCACACTTACATTAACTTGTGATCTTGCAGGTCATTACAGCCTGTATTAAAGTGCAACAGCGATGCTCTGGTGACGCAATTGCGGTTATTGGAAGTAAGATGTCTCTCACGACGTCTACTGCAAGGTGACTACTGAGTATCGGTACTGGTAAATGGTAATATGAATTAGGGTCTAATATACCGTCAAAACCGACATCATTACTTGTGGTTTATATTTACTGACTGGACAAGGATAGGGAAGGAATTCGATCGTGTTTTTTCAAAGGCAAAGTCGCTGTCCGGTAAAAAAATAAAATAAAATAAAAATAAATAAATTGCGCGCTTACGGCCTCAAATTTCGTCCAACACTGGACGTAAATGGGACGAAATAAGCGCATAAAAGTTCATATTTATAAGTAAATAAAATGTTATAGGCATGTGCCACAAGCGGTAAGTGTGTTCTCATTTAGTAACAAGCAAACTAAAACTTTTCTCTCTTCCATGCCATGAAGTTTAGAACAGGGAGGAAAATTTAACCTCATAAAATTTTCTGCTTCAGCAGTAAAGGAGTACAAATGCCTATTATGAGATTAAAGCAGCAGAATTTGCGGCTCACCATACACAGAAAAAGTAATCCATACTTACCCGGTAGCACATATCCTTCACATTGTACTTAATAGAAAAGATTTTGACAATGTTGACAACATTATGAGCCAGAGGCAGTAAAAAATTGGGCCATATAAAAATATTTTACCACTAATCAATTACTAGCAGTACCAACAAAATTCATTTTCAAAACAGCATCAGCAACTTCCGCCAATGCTCTATGTGCGAATCAATATTCAACTACGTTATATACACCTACACTACCAACACGAATTTCCAATCTGCAACAAACTTCACAGAAGTTCTCCTATATGCGAGGACGTGCTGAAAAGTAATGTCATCGAATTTGTATGTGAAAACTTCTAAAGCTGATTCAATAAAACAAACTTCATTAACATCCTGCATATCTATTCATCATCCCTACATATTTATTTCCCGGCATAGTCACCCTGGCAACGAACACATTTCTCCCAACGAGAGACCAGTCTGCTGATACCGTCACTGTAGAGTGTTTGACTTCACTGACGACCTCTCCTCTGCTTGCACCGCTTCATCACTATCAAAGTGAAGTCCTCGAAGGCGGTCTTTACGTTTAGCAACAGATTAAAATCGGATGGCACCTAGTCGGGACAGTATGCATGACACTTGCAGTCTAAGACGTCGAGAAAGTCACAGGGTACGCGCGTCGCCCGCGATTTTCAGTAGTCTCGCACTCTCTTCGCGGAGACTATTAGTCCTAGAAGAAAAATGAATAGCATATTTTTGTAAGAATTTTAATGTACGAGCTTCATTGGACTGCAAATAACAGACAACCAGTCGCAAAATACAAATTTATTATACCTTGACCATGGTTTCGATTATTTTCAAATCGTCTTTGTCATACGATATTGTACTTATGAACAAGATTACAACATGTGCGTGGAACAAAAAATAGTAACATTGCAATAAGCAAAATTACAGGAAATACATTTTTTTTAGTGAAGTATACTCACGTAGAATCACATTATTTTTATAGCCGATGTGGCAATCGTTGACTGCCTAGTACATCTCATCCACTTAATCACCATTTAAAATACATTATTTAGAAGTAGTGGCCGTGTACTTTAAGGCTTCGTCTTAAAACTTTTTAAAATTTCGCATATTTGACGCTGGGTACAAATACATACAGTATGCCACTTGAAAGATTTGTATAAAACTGACATGGAAATATAAGACGGGCATCGGATCACTGCTGAAGAGTAGAGACACTAACCTGAATTCACCTCTGGTAGGTGGAGCTCGTGCGCATCCTATGTGCACGTAGCTGCAATGAGCATCGTATGTGATTTCACAAGTACATATTATTAACAGAATTAATATATTAACTAAATAACTGAAAAGAGGGAGAGAAGATCGGGTAAAAGCGTATCATTAAAGTCATATGGCTTATAAAGAGCCTGCAGGTTCAGGTAAATAAAGCACACACTTTACAAAATGTGCAAACCGCACGAGAAGCACTCGTGCGTGAATTCGCAACCGCAACAAGAATGGAAAATCAAAGCAAAACCGCTTCAAGGAACACAATAACAGTATAATAGGCCCAACGCTAGACGTATTCAGTTGACCCCCGTCATGTTGGACTACCGTAAAAGGTCACACTGCGACAGAGAAACTGCAAATATTAAAAGACTAAGAAAAGAGATTTCTTTGGGGGTGGGGGGGTGGGGGGGCAAGGTAGGGGGTAGATCATCACTTTCACTCGTGAAGCATCATGCTAAGGGGAGTGGTCGTACTGATAAAGCATGCTCTATGGACAAATATACTAGAAGAGGGATGTTATAAGATAACCAGTAAAATAATAAACGAAGCCTTACTAAGCAGTGTAAACATTTCCTGTAATTTTGCTTACTGTAATGTTACTATATTTATTTCAACACTATGTCAAATCTTGTTAATAGGTACAATATCTTCTGAAGAAGACTGTTTTAAAGCCGTCGAAACCATGGTCTAAGTTTAACAAACCTGTATTTGGCAACTGGTTTGCTGTTATTTCTAACCCACTGAAGCCCTTACATGCGCAGTTGCTGAAGAGCAGCCATGTTCAAAATCTTGAAATTTAATGTAGTTTAATTTTGTACTGACATGTTTTCACTGAAGGGTGCGATTTTAGAGTTGTTCAAGAAAAACATACAAAAGTGACATTTACTGTGTTCTATCTCGGAATTCATTCAGAATAGGGCATAAATGGCATTTTTCGTTCAGAATCACTCAAAGCATGTACCTTTCCTCCTGACACTCCCTGTATGCAGACATGAAGAATGAAGGCGTAGAATGTAAATAAAGTTTGTTTCATTTAAAAAACTTTAAGAGTTTTCACACACAGAATTCGAAGGCTTTACTTTTCAGCACGCCCTCGTACCTTGCGGGATTCGCATTCGTGAAACAAGGCATACTGCAAAGAAATGGCTTAGCGACAGTGCCTTACGTGATTTTTTTACTAATATCCTTTCTGCCGGGAATGCTGGTCCCGCGAGGTTGGCAGGAGCACTTCTGCAGGAGACAGGTAACGGTGGAAGCGAAGCTGTGAGGGCGAGTCGTGAGTCTTGCCTGGATAGCTGAGTCTGTATAGCAGTTGCCCGCAAAAGGCAAAGGTCCCGGCGTCTAGTATTGGTGCGGCACACAGTTTTTTTACCCTTTCACTGCCACTGTTTTCTTTGGAGTGAAAGACATTAATGTATGGTTATTTTAAATAATGCCGTAGTCATAAGTAACAATATGAAAAAATATTTCTCGCCGTTTCGTTCTTTAATTCGGAGAGAGGTGAGACACATAGGGGCATTCATAGGTACCTCCGGGTTTCAGAAGACGACTGCGCAAAACCACATGGCATACAGAAAACAGACACATATCAGTGTATACAGCATCTCTCCAAGTTTTTAACTCACATACAGGTGCTCGATACGGGCACCGTTTGTGATGCGTCGTACGTCGTTACGTGCGTGCAATTCATTGACGCAAATTGTACTGGAAGACGCGACAGGAGCCAGCTTTGCTAAACTGTTGACTGAGTTGCCTATCTACAGGCTCGAACTATTTCGATGCGACAATATGAAGCAGAAGGTTAACAACAGAACTTAAAGTCAACACAATGCACAGCTGTAATCTGTAAGTATATGAATTCAGAAAATCATCAGCAGTTTTTCCTTTACCAGTGGGACACTGATACATAGCAATAACATGCTGCACATTGGCACTGGTTCCCTGGTAACCTATCGTGGGACACACACGTCCCAGTGGTAGTGAAAGGATTAATCTGCCAGAAGATTCACTAGCTCATGGTGTTTTAAAAACATCTGGCAGTGAAATCTAAAAGTGACATTACTGACAGAACATTTGCTACGATTAGATGTGGGGCAACTAATCAACATTAAAACCAGTTTTAAAGAAAATTATTCTCTCGTTCGTACGAATGATTTACAGAAAACCAGAAACAGTATATCCAAAAGATGATCCTTTTATGAGTTATACATACTACGGCAGGAGCAAGTAGTTACGTTGACGGCTGTAGTTGATACCGAAAGGTTAACGAATAGAAGACTTTTTCCGTTCTTAAATTTCCCAGACAATGAGAACAAAGCTAATATCGTGCAGAAATCAAGCAGACGTCAACGTTACTACAAATTGGTAATTAGATTTCGAAATTCCGTGTACAGTTACTCTTCGCCGTAAATCTGAAGGATGGCGCAAAGATTCTACTTTCAGAAACGTGTTACGGTATTTTACAATCACAATGCGCTTCATCAAGAGATATGGAACTTTGATGAAAAGTAAGCCATGCAGCATCTGCTCATGATGTACTTAGTTTAGCGGGAAAAAATAACGGTGCAAAATTCGACTAACGGTACATGAAATCATCATAATGTTTCAGGTAGTGAAAATAACATAGCCTAAAAGCAATTAAAATTTCAACCATGTCCACTAAAATCAATTACAGTGGGACACAAACAGACGAGCAAATCGGTTTCTATAGTTTTTCGGGAACTCTTGACTATATAAAAATAAACTACTTTAATCGCAGCTCACTCATAAGCCTTCAATTTATTAAAACCATCACTAAGCAGTGTTATTCGGCTACGTATCTGAAACAAATAACAAGCGGTACCTACGAAGCATTCAAATACGACCAACATGTTGTTTACTTTGAATACAGTTTCAATCGCTTGCAATAGCGGCACTAAATCTGTATTCTACTGGGTGTTCGGACGAATAGGAACCCATGTCTGCAAACGTACGACGATTACAATTCATATGTTGAACCCATCCACTCTAACTTGAAGAATTGAATTAGGCATGACGCAGTCAATTATTACGTAAAAATTCGAAAGAAAACATAACGAAACATCCATTTATCACTTAAGCGCAATTGTATTAAAACTGAAACATTACGTGTTTGCATTATTCCAAAACACAAAGGAACCCAGCATACGTACAGAACATTACTGACGCACTACAGCAGCGGCTCGATGTGGCAATCACCAACGTTGTTAGAGACTTTGTACCTACGAAGCATATTCTGGTACACACTCTCCATCCCTCATGGTGTCTCTTTAATTTCTAGCGCAGTGGCCAGAACTCGTGCCAGCAGATTTTCCTCTGTCTCAAAATGTTCAAATGTGTGTGAATTCCGAAGGGACCAAACTGCTGAAGTCATCGGTCCCTAGACTTGCACACTACTTAAACTAACTTATGCTAAGAACAAAACACCCACCCATGCCCGAGGGAGGACTCGAACCTCCGGCGGGAGGGGCCGCGCAATCCGTGACATGGCGCCCCAAACCGCGCGGCCACGTCGCGCGGCTCCTCCTAGAAGTCTGTAACGCGAATTTCTGAACATCCTGTGCTAACCTTCAAACTCGGTGTGGCCATGCCAAGTGGAAAAAAAAAGAGCCGAGACACATTCCAAAAGGACTTATCAGCATCTTTACAGTTTACCGCAAAGATAATACCCTCTTTACTTCTGCCATCACCAGTTAGTCTGCTGCCTATATAATTAAAGTCGTTTACTACTTTCAGCGTCTCATTTCCTAATCTAATTCCACCAGTATCACATGATTTAATCCGACTACACCTTGTTATTCTTCGTTTTACTTTTCTTGATATTCATCTTATAATCATTAAAGGTATTAAAAAGTCTTTGCCGCCACTAAATAATGTTTATTTACACTACTGGCGATTAAAATTGCTACACCAAGAAGAAATGCAGATGATAAACGGGTATTCATTCGACAAATATACACTCCTGGAAATGGAAAAAAGAACACATTGACACCGGTGTGTCAGACCCTCCATACTTGCTCCGGACACTGCGAGAGGGCTGTACAAGCAATGATCACACGCACGGCACAGTGGACACACCAGGAACCGCGGTGTTGGCCGTCGAATGGCGCAGCATTTGTGCACCGCCGCCGTCAGTGTCAGCCAGTTTGCCGTGGCATACGGAGCTCCATCGCAGTCTTTAACCCTGGTAGCATGCCGCGACAGCGTGGACGTGAACCGTATGTGCAGTTGACGGACTTTGAGCGAGGGCGTATAGTGGGCATGCGGGAGGCCGGGTGGACGTACCGCCGAATTGCTCAACACGTGGGGCGTGAGGTCTCCACAGTACATCGATGTTGTCGCCAGTGGTCGGCGGAAGGTGCACGTGCCCGTCGACCTGGGACCGGACCGCAGCGACGCACGGATGCACGCCAAGACCGTAGGATCCTACGCAGTGCCGTAGGGGACCGCACCGCCACTTCCCAGCAAATTAGGGACACTGTTGCTCCTGGGGTATCGGCGAGGACCATTCGCAACCGTCTCCATGAAGCTGGGCTACGGTCCCGCACACCGTTAGGCCGTCTTCCGCTCACGCCCCAACATCGTGCAGCCCGCCTCCAGTGGTGTCGCGACAGGCGTGAATGGAGGGACGAATGGAGACGTGTCGTCTTCAGCGATGAGAGTCGCTTCTGCCTTGGTGCCAATGATGGTCGTATGCGTGTTTGGCGCCGTGCAGGTGAGCGCCACAATCAGGACTGCATACGACCGAGGCACACAGGGCCAACACCCGGCATCATGGTGTGGGGAGCGATCTCCTACACTGGCCGTACACCACTGGTGATCGTCGAGGGGACACTGAATAGTGCACGGTACATCCAAACCGTCATCGAACCCATCGTTCTACCATTCCTAGACCGGCAAGGGAACTTGCAGTTCCAACAGGACAATGCACGTCCGCATGTATCCCGTGCCACCCAACGTGCTCTAGAAGGTGTAAGTCAACTACCCTGGCCAGCAAGATCTCCGGATCTGTCCCCCATTGAGCATGTTTGGGACTGGATGAAGCGTCGTCTCAGGCGGTCTGCACGTCCAGCACGAACGCTGGTCCAACTGAGGCGCCAGGTGGAAATGGCATGGCAAGCCGTTCCACAGCATCTCTACGATCGTCTCCATGGGAGAATAGCAGCCTGCATTGCTGCGAAAGGTGGATATACACTGTACTAGTGCCGACATTGTGCATGCTCTGTTGCCTGTGTCTATGTGCCTGTGGTTCTGTCAGTGTGATCATGTGATGTATCTGACCCCAGGAATGTGTCAATAAAGTTTCCCCTTCCTGGGACAATGAATTCGCGGTGTTCTTATTTCAATTTCCAGGAGTGTATTATACTAGAACTGACATGTGATTACATTTTCACGCAATTTGGGTGCATAGATACTGAGAAATCAGTATCTAGAACAACCACCTCTGGCCGTAATAACGGCCTTGATACACCTGGGCATTGAGTCAAACGGAGCTTGGACGGCGTGTACAGGTACAGCTGCCCATGCAGCTTCAACACGATACCACTGTTCGTCAAGAGTAGTGACTGGCGTATTGTGACGAGCCAGTTGCTCGGCCACCATTGACCAGACGATTTCTATTGGTGAGAGATCTGGAGAATGTGCTGGCCAGGGCAGCAGTCGAACAGTTTCTGTATCCAGAAAGGCCCGTACAGGACCTGCAACATGCGGTCGTGCATTATCCTGCTGAAATGTAGGGTTTCGCAGGGATCGAATGAAGGGTAGAGCCACGGGTCGTAATACATCTGAAATGTAACGTCCACTGTTCAAAGTGCCGTCAGTGGGAACAAGAGGTGACCGAGACGTGTAACCAGTGGAACCCCATACCATCACGCCGGGTGATATGCCAGTATGGCGATGACGAATACACGCTTCCAATGTGCGATCACCGCGATGTGGCCAAACACGGATGAGACCATCATGATGCTGTAAACAGAACCTGGATTCATCCGAAAAAATGACGTTTTTTCCATTCGTGCACCCAGGTTCGTCGTTGAGTACACCATCGCAGGCGCTCCTGTCTGTGATGCAGCGTCAAGGGTAACCGCAGCCATGGTCTCCGAGCTGATAGTCCATGCTGCTGCAAACGTCGTCGAACTGTTCGTGCAGATGGTTGTTGTCTTGCAAACGTCCCCATCTGTTGACTCAGGGATCGAGACGTGGCTGCACGATCCATTATAGCCATGCGGATACGATGCCTGTCATCTCGACTGCTAGTGATACGAGGCCGTTGGGATCCACCACGGCGTTCCGTATTACCCTTCTGAACTCACCGAGTCCATATTGTGCCAACAGTCATTGGATCTCGACCAACGCGAGCAGCAGTGTCGCGATACGATAAACCGCAATCGCGATAGGCTACAATCCGACCTTTATCAAAGTCGGAAACGTGATGGTACGCATTTCTCCTCCTTACACGAGGCATCACAACAACGTTTCACCAGGCAACGCCGGTCAACTGCTGTTTTTGTATGAGAAATCGGTTGGAAACTTTCCTCAAGTTAGCACGTTGTTCGTGTCGCCACCGGTGCCAATTTTGTGTGAATGCTCTGAAAAGCTAATCATTTGCATATCACAGCATCTTCTTCCTGTCGGTTAAATTTCGCGTCTGTAGCATGTCGTCTTCGTGGTGTAGCAATTTTAATGGCCAGTAGTGTACTTTACCATACGCGTTTCGTTTACTGATTTAAAACATCGTAAAGGCAGTATTTTTGTCAGATTTCCTCTGATATCTGAAACTTTCGTCTGCTTGAACATTATCCATTTATTCTGCGTTTGTCACCGATGTGATCGGCTTAATTGGGAAACGTGCAAGCAGACAAAATTTCCAGATAAAGACGAAAATGACACAAAATTGCCGCCACTGACGATGTTTTAAATCAGTAAATCGAAACGCATATGGTAAATCAAATACGCATTATTTAATAATTGCAAAGACGGCTTTTATATTCTTTTAGCAACTTTAACGCAACTACGGACACTGTGAGCAGACAAATGAAGAATCTTACAATCTCCTTTGGAGACACTCTCCATTCTTTTCACCTATCCATCTAACGATATGGAAACCATGGTAAATTCAAAGACAAATATCTAATCACGCTTTTATCACGTCTAAAAATTACGAGAGAACACTCACACCTGATTCCCACACGCAGAGATTAGAAACGAAGTACAGTGCGAGATGCTGAATAATATTTGCTTTACCATAAATTAATTCCGCTAGAGTAAAGCCCTGCTAACCTTGTCGAGACCCATGCTGACTGTCTGCCTTTGTAATGAACACTGATGCTTGAGTCACAACCCTACGTCGCCGTACCAGTGCCGGCGCCTAACGCCAATTCATAACACACATCTAACTGCATCATTGCTACAAAGTCGGGGTAGCCATACGATAAATAGTTTCCCGTCTAAATGGCTCAAGTACCGAAAGTATAATTATAACTACACTATATATGAATGATCGGGTCCGGATAGCGTCAGAAATTGTATACTCTAGGAGATTATGCTGTTGTCTACAGGAAGGTTGCAACCCAAAGTGCAGGAAGGCCTGTGGTAGATCGATGATTGATGCAGGCACTGGAAGTAAAAAAATGTAACAGCTTACGCGTAAATAAGCGAAAAGTCCCATTACTTTTCGATAACACAGTTTACGTCAAAACACTGGAAACAGTGGCAACAGCAAAATACCCACCAATAACTATCCGGAACAACCTATAGTGGAATGACCATATAAAGCAAACTGTAGGAAAAGCTGATGCCAGGATGACATGCACTGGAAGAATCTTAAGGAAACGTAATTCATCGACGAAAAAATGGTTTACGAAAGATTTCTTCAGCTGATTTTTGGCTACTGTTCATTCGTCTGGGACCATTACCACGTAGGACTAACACAATAGATGGAGCAGATCCATTGAATACCTGTACGTTTCGTCACGGGATCGACAAGTAAGCACGAGAGCTCAGTAGGAGTCGCTGCAACTTAAATGATGCCCATCACAGACGAGGTTACTTTTGAAATACCAAGAGCGTACATTCCAATAACAGTCGGGTAACATATTACTTCGTCCCACGTATATCTCGCGAAATGACTACGACAAAAAAAAAATCGGAGAAATTAAGAATTCGTACCCAAGTTTATCGACAGTCGTTATTCCCACGCGCCATTAGGTAATGGAACAGGGAAGGGAAAAACTGGTGGTGGTACCAGAGGCACACACTGCTACACACCGTAAAGTGGCTTGCGATGCATAAATGTAAGCTGGGGCGCCGCTGCTGCAACGCAATCAGTCCCACCTGCATGTACGCAGCTGTTAGAAAGTACAGTGTTCGCGAGGCTACGATTATCTCGGCAGTGCTTCTGTCTACCGCTAAACAATTTGACTTCGCGATGTTCTACCTTCCCCAGTGAGAGAGGTCGACCACATGATGTCACCCTGAGAAAGCGTGTCCACTGATGTCTTTTCTCACGCCCTCGAGGAGTTCGAGCTCTCACACTGAGCACAAGCGGTTCACAAGACATCGGACAGACTCTGTTTCTTTTCCATCGGTTTCATTGCGGGTATGTAAGAGCTACCCACACCCTCAAGCTCTCTAGGATACTAAAAGCATCCTCTTCTTATCTCCAGACTATTTCCAACCACAGCACACAGTGTCCTGCAGCCGCGAAAGTGGTTAGCACGTATATGACCGCTTTTTCAGCTTCCATATTAACACCATTTCCTATCAGATCTAACCACAGTGACAGGACATGTTCCAAATTCACGTCCACCATGCCACCTCTACCTTATAGTTTATTACTTTTTCTGCTAGAAAGTGTCACAGTGTTCATGCAAGCTTTTTACTTGTGCGCTAGGACTTATAAGAGGCGTACAAGATACTACACGCGCTAATGTTTTAGGAACAGTTATTTCATCTGACTGTCCATTTGTGTCGAGACGGTATCGTGCAATTATTTGTAGTTCAGAACCTACATCAGATATATCCTATCATACTTTCTACAATTGTACTCATAGTTTCCCTTCTTTCCGAAATTCATATTCACGATCTGCTTCATATTCCTTTCAAGCGTAAATGGAAATAACTAACAGGCGAGACTAACGGAATTTGTTTTTATGTCCTGTACCGTACAGGCAGATGTTTTACGGAAATACGCAATTTAATACATCCAAGAATAACGTACCTCGGCACTACAGCATCTGATAGTTACATAAATTGTAGAGCGAGTTAATAACAGCTACTCAGCAACGATCGTCATATTAGCTAAGCGTCACAACTAGCATCTCATGTTATCTATTTCGTCATTTTCTACAACACGTAAAGGCATACAAACATCCAAAAAATTGTGTACTATCAATTTCTGGGAGAAAATCTTAAATACGTACGGTGTTAGGATCCGGAAACATACGATCTGACAGATATCTAGCCTATTCCTCGACTGCTAAGTGAGAGCACCCAAACACAAAATACGGTACCGAATTGGTGAACAAATCGACAGCAAATTACAAACAAACTGGTTGCTCCCAGCTTTACTTTTTTGCACACTTGTTCCGTTTTTCCTTCTCTATCAAACGTTGGGGACAATTTTCAAATTTACATGTGTAAAATAAAAGTCGTCTACGAATGGACATACCCTAAGACAAGCCATAAGAATCTAGAGCGGGCAATTATTCAGAAATGTTAATTGTAATTATAAACTGGTAAGCGCTAACATCATCTCATTGGATCAAATCGCGTGTTTTTCCTGTCTTTCCGAAAAAATTCATAATATCAAATTTAAAGACTATACAGCATAGTTGGTTCACAGGTGCGAGAAAGAGCCCTTACGACATGTTAGTCCTGGAAATGGAGTTACAAAATAAGATATATTTTGTGCAAATTACTCTGAGTACATCTACATCATAATGTCCAAGTTATCCTATGTGTGTGGTGGAGTATGCCTCCCGTACCATCATCCTTTCCCCAGTTTCCTGTTCCACGTGCTCAAAGAAGACCTGTCATTAAGTCTCCGTATAAACAGCAATTTTTATGATTTTCCCGCGGTATCGCATGTCATTCTTGACAGACTGTTGCTAGATGCACTCGTCCCTCCAAGCGACATGTTTATTTCGGCAGTTGGCTAATCCACAGTATTCCTGAAATATGTTTCTTAACGTACCACACAGCACCGGCTGATACGTAAAATTTCTCACAAGATAGCTCCTTTTCTACCCTGTCCCTACAGAGGAAATAAGCTGTGTGTGGTGAGCATAATCCATTTCAGTTAAACAACGGTATTCTTGCATCGCTTTGGCAAAAGTAAGACCTATATTTTTCGTGCTGCTTGTCGTACAACGTTCAGAATACAGTCCTCACTTCCACTGAGAGACTGCTTCTTTTATACCCAAGCTATTGTAGACGTAGAAGTTCACATTTGTTAAGTCTCGCTTGACCTTCTCATACCAATAAATCAACTCTTTTGAAACATCGTTCATGATTTACGTGATTAAAGCGATGTGAACTTGAACATGCTGTCTCTATTATGTATCCGCAGTTATGGAGCACACTTGAAAAACTAACTAGGAGTACCAGGGAGAAGAATTGATTTTTACTCGCATTGGCCGAACTCTTGTTTCACTGGCTTCCTTGCAACGTGTAATTGCAGTCTGAAGTCTTATTGCCGCACAGTAATTGTTTCTATAAGTGCCGATCTGATGGTGAGATGACTTAAGTAAAGAATTTCGCATCAGATAATTCTTATGCGTTGCGACCAACTCCGTAGCTTTACGTATCATGATGATATAGAACGCCAGCTATGCTTCTCTTTAGTGGCTACTGCCACTGTGTTCCTCACATTACACATGACGTTAGCATCATATCGTCTGCACCCGCCAGCATAATAGATCACGTTAACACGCAACTTCCGGGACACGGAGGGGCGACCCTTCCGAGCCCTACCCGGATTGAATCCGTCTCGTAGCTTAACCACGAGGGCTGGTGAACCAGCCAGCTTGGATGTAGCTTTTAGGTGCCTTCCCACGTCCCACTACGTAAATACCGCGCTGGTACCCATGTGCAGCCCCAGATACACGCTACGCAAAAATTCAGAAAGCGATCTCACGCTTGCACACGAAGATTTACTCTAAACAGAGCTGGAAGGGGTACACAGATTCCGTCCTCGGGTAGGGTGCGTGGAGTAGGTGGTAGGGGGCGAGTAAGAACCTGATGACCATAGACATTTAGTCTGTTCAAACCTACAATAAAAATAAAGAAGACGATCATCATCATCATATCGTCTGCTGGTGTCGTGTCATATACTGTTCAAATGATCCAATTTTTTTATGAAGGCATGAACTTAGAAGAAATCACACACTAAATCTAAAAGCATTAACGCATTTCTTCTCGTATAACACAGCTGTGCTTGCCATAAAATCACTGCATAATTTTATATGCTGTTCTTTGCAGACGAGCCGCGTGAAACTGAAATCAGACCCATGCTTTCGAGGAGAACATACCACGTCGCCAGCATAATAAAATCTGACTGGAAGTCTATACGTAGACCACCGAATGTTCAAAGAGGGTTTTACTACCGTTGATGGTTATGCTAGAGCAGATACTCGAAAAATTTTTCACAGGGTGTTTGGCTACAGCTAAAACCATTCAAACATCTCGTGGGAATTAGTTAAATCGACTACTGTGATTACTTTCCAATGACAGCAAGGGCACTCATGAACAAGACACACAAACGGATACGCAGTTTTTATCTACTGCCTACGAGTGACAAAAGGTTTAATTTTAATTTGAAGTAACTTATGTGCAGAGAACTTTTACATTACTGAACCCCATTGAGATAAACGACGGAATCACTTCATACTTTGTGCTCACGCTATACAAACAGCATCAGACATTTAGTTAAGAACACAATGTCGAACATGTCACATTAACTTGCCGTAAAGCATGTACGTGGTAAACAAAACAAAACTGGCCCGAAAAGTGATTACGGTATTTCGTGCTAGCGTAAGCTCAATACGATAGAGGGCATCTGAAACCATCCTAAATGAGACTGAAAACCAAAAAGTATTTCTGAGAGTAAAGACATCCTAGAGAAAAGTGTTAACTAAAACACTATAAGGAAGTGAAACGTGGGCAAACAAACCGTAACAATAATAAGTTGTTATAATAATAACAACAATTTCTTTTAGCTCAAAGGCCGGGTTCAAGTATTCCGATTGGACGACACTTCGGCGACTTTCGTGTTCCCAATCTACCCCAATTATCCAAACCTGGAATCCATACCTAGTATCGCACCTGGCGACTCCTCGCATCGTTGCAAGATGGCTAGATTAAATACAGACTGAAAATTTTCGTGGTACGAGCGGAATTCAATCCCACGGCCTCCCGATTTCCAGGAAAGCGCTTTATCACTAGGCCACACAGTACACACAACAGGAGATAAAAAGCTTGGAAATAAGGTGCCGCAGAAGAATGCACATTAGATGAGTAGATCGAACAACTAAGGAGGGCGTAGGAGTGTACTTTACGTTAGGCACTGAGTCATATTGGGGAGAATTGAACTTTATAAGCCGGCCGAAGTGGCCGTGCGGTTAAAGGCGCTGCAGTCTGGAACCGCAAGACCGCTACGGTCGCAGGTTCGAATCCTGCCTCGGGCATGGATGTTTGTGATGTCCTTAGGTTAGTTAGGTTTAACTAGTTCTAAGTTCTAGGGGACTAATGACCTCAGCAGTTGAGTCCCATAGTGCTCAGAGCCATTTGAACCATTTGAACTTTATAACACAACCGGAGTAAAAGAAGTGACAGGCTGATAGGATACACCGTGTGGCATCAAAGAGTGGTTTATTTTGTTAAGGAGGAACGCGTGGGATTGCTTGCCTATAGTAAGCAGGTAAAGGGGATGCAGATATGAAAGGACTTGCACAAATCGACTAGCCTGGAGAGCTGCATCGGACTAGTATTACGACGACGACGACGACAAGAGCAGCAACAATCCAAAATATGGAAGTGAACTGATACGCTGACTGGCAGTTGAGGCATCGTGTTAGGGCCGTTGTTGCCGGCGCCAGAGCACCAAAAGCTGGCCACGAGCGGTAATCGCGCCACAGCCAGCCGGCAGCCGGCTCCCAAGGTCACCCACTCGCCTCACGGCTCTACGATCGCCGCGCTGGCCGCCTCTCTTCTACATCACTCATCGTAGCCGCTCTCTGGCAAGTACACTACAATTCCTCAACAGCGAGTACTGCGTACTACTAAAATACAGCGAAGCACGGTAACGACGTCGTCTGCGGACCAGTCGTACTCTACATCTACATTATGCAAACCACTATGCAATTCATGGCAGTGGGTACTCCTCATTTTAACACTTACTAGCAATTCTTCCCGTTCCATTCGCCTATAGCGCGAGACAGACGACTGCTTAACATCCTCAGTCGTTATGTAGCATCTACACTACATCCAATTTTTTTCCCTCCCAAATCCAGGAAAGAAACTGAACTCGCTGTGCCTGATTGGCATATACGTTAGACCACTGTCAGTGCATCACGTTTTGTTGTTTCTGCATGTTCACAGAATGTGGCAGCACCTGCTTAAAGAAAGTGGGTTATCGCAGTGTCAGCATGTTTTCGAGAAATAAAGGTTCATTGTTTGCTTTTAGTCATTCTGGACTATAATTTGTTCAGAACATGCTGTAAAATGCTAATATGCTCCACACTATCGAATAACTTATTATTTATTTCATCACGACAGTACAGTCTTACAATGACGTGACAAAAGTCATGGGGGGGGGGGGTGTACAATACACATGTATACAGATGGCGGTAGTGCCGAGAACGCAAGGTGTAAAAGGGCAGTGCATTGGCAGAGCTGTCATTTGTACTCAGGTGAATCACGTGAAAAAGTTTCCGACGTGACTATGTCTGTTAGACATCGAACGCGGAATGATAGTTGGAGCTAAACGCATGGGACATTCCATTTCGGAAATCGTTAGGATATACATTCCGAGATCCACAGTTTCAATAGTGTGCCGAGAATACCACATTTCAGACACTACCTCTCACGACGGACAACGCAGTGGCTGACGGCCTTCACTTACTGGCAAGAGCAGGGGCGTTAGCCTAGAGTTGTCAGAGCCAACAGACAAGCAATACTGCGCGAAATAACCACAGAAATAAATGTGGGACGTGAGACGAACGTATCTGCTAGGATAGTGAGGCGAAATCTGGCGTTAATGGGCTTTGGCAGCAGACGACCGACGCGAGTGCCTTTGCTAACAGCACGACATCGATGCAGCGCATCTCCTGGGCTCTGACCACATCAGTTGGACTCTAGACGACTAGAAAACCGTGGCCTGGTCAGATGAGTCCTGCTTTCATTTCGTAAGAGCTGATAGTAGGGTTCGAGTGTGGCGCAGACGCCTCGAAGCCATGGACCCAACTTTTCAACACGGCACTGTGCTAGCTGGTAGTGGTCCAATAATGGCGTGGGCCGTGTTTACATGGAAAGAACTGATCACTGACTGGAAATGGTTACGTTCGGTTACACTGAGACCATTTGCAGCCACTCATGGACCTCATGTGCCCAAACAATAATGGAATTTTTATGGATGACATTGCGCCACGTCACTGGGACACAATTGTTTGTGACTGATATAAGAACATTCTGAACAATTCGAGCGAAAGATTTGGCCACCCAGACCGCCCGACACGGTCCCATCGAACATTTCTGGGACATAGTCGAGCGGTCAGTCCGTGCTCAAAACCCAGCACGGCAAAACATTCGCAATTTTAGACGGCTATAGAGGCAGCATGGATCGGTATTTCTGCAGAGGACTTCAAACGACTTGTCTAGTCCACTCGACGTCGATTTGCTGCACTACGCCGGGCAAAATGAGGTACGGCACGTTATTAGGAGGTATCGAAAGACGTTTGTCCCTTCAGTGTATATTTGTTTTATGTAGCACAGGGACTACATTCAGCCACTACCTACAGTTTCACATTCCAGTGGCACTGTTTTCGTAAATTTTAAGTGTTTCAGTATCGTGTTTTCTGAGTATTGTTCATATTTCATTTATTTTCTAACATAAATAGTATTCACATTGAACGTGAATTAAAATTTTGTTGAATCACACCCACTAATATTGACTTCCCATTCCTAAATCTAAGCTCAGGACTGAGCAGGATGCGTGTCCCTGTGCTGTGCGTTCTGTAATTGGTCGTATCTTGTGTTCGTGATCCCTACAGGAACGATAGGAAGGGGACTGTAGTATTGATTTCTCACTTGAAGTTGGTTTTTGAACCTTTGTAAGTAGGCTTTCGCAGGATAGTTTACGTCTTTCCTGAAGTGTCTACCACACCGGTTTTTTCAGCATCTATGTGACGCTCTCCCACGAGCCATGTCGCCATTCTTTGTACACTTGCGATGTCTCGCAGTAGTTCTATTTCGTACGTGTCAAACATACTTGAGTAATATTTTGGGATGAGTCGCACGAGTATTCTGTAAATAATTTCCTTTGTATATTGATTACATCCTCGTAGTATCCTACTAATGAACTTGCTTTTCCTGTAACTTAGCCTACGTGGCCGTTTCATTTCACATGGTTACAGTTTGTTACATCCAGGTATTTGTATGAGTTGACAGATTCCAACTGGAACTCATTGTAGTCACAGGATACCGCTTTTCTGCGCTTTGTGAAGTGCACAATTGTACATTTAAAGCAAGCTGCCAGTCTTTGCACTATAAAACTTTATCAAGACATGTATGAAGTTTTCACTCTCTGCCAGGATATCCTCAATCCAGTCACAAATGTTGTTTAATAACCCAACGTAGCTGCCAATTTATTTAAGTATGTTGACATCTTTCAAGGATTGTGTGTTTTATTTCTTTGTTTCCTCGCGGATTTTGACAATAGTTTCATCACATTATAAGTGGGTTATCATGTGGTGTCCGGGCTTGTCTTTTGACAGTGTTTTGGAGATTTATTACTAATCATGCATGGTTCGGATCGGATGCTATCTGCCGTTTCATACAAGGTATTACTGAGGAATGGCACATTTTTATGTGCACTTGCACATGAAGTACTGGTTTTATATGACCTGAAGGTATACATCCAGCCTATGAAACTGGTCGTCATACAGTGGAAACACAATAAACAGCTACTGCAGATTTGGACTTTCACTCAATTCAATATAGACTTTCTTACCATCTCTGGTTTTAAACTGTTTGTTTGTCCTTCACGTTACAGCCTAAATTCCTATTGCACTATGGACAAAATAATAAAGATGAATATTTAAACGAAAGAAGGGATTATAAGTAAAACGAAATTCAAGGAATATGAGGAATAGATATAATGAATGCAATAATTCTGTCGAAAAAAATAGGACGATAAAACGAAATAAATTAAATGTAAATCAATTCATAAAATTAATTCAAATCACATTTTACACCAATGACGATGACAGGACGAAAAATAAGAGCAAATGAGGAAGCTGATATGATTAAAATTGTATGACAAAGGAACAGAAATAAAAGAAAGTACGTCAATAGATTCGAATCCATGATTATCTGCACGTGAAGGCCTTACCCTATCCATCAAACCACAACCCAGGCATTATTATACTACTTCTTTAGTGCTGTTGAGTATCACGCAAAATTCAGAAAATGTTTTTCGTCAATTACTCGCAAACGAAGACCCACCAGGATGCATCTTAATCTACCTCACCGTATAGATGGTTTCAAAAAGTCGATTCCACCGCTGATGACCTCTCTTTGTAAGTAAACTTACTCGACATGTGAAAGACACGACAGCCACGCATCCTTCATTGCAAAGTCATTAATAGATGATCTGAAACTGTCTGCCATCGATCATCGGCAACTTAGTTTTTTCATGTTCGAATCTCATATTAGCTCCTCGCAACGGCGTACCTTTGTCACCTTCGAAACTAGAAGACAGAAGACTAATTCTAAGAATTATATCAGCGCATATGAAAGTGACCATTGCTTCAAACCTCAGCCTAGAGTTCCACAAGATATTAGGAAGATGGTATATGCTCGCACACTGCAGTTAGCTGATACACAGGCTGATTCTACGCGGTAAGGAGCAGGGAGGAATGGGGAATTATTCTAGCGACTACACGCGCCGCAAATGGAGATATCTACTGGCATAAGCGACTTTGACAGAGGGCAGATTGTTATCGCCTTGCGCCTGGGAACGAGCATCTCGTAAACAGTGAAGCTGGCCGGCTGTTCGTGTGCTATTGTCGCGAGCATCACATAAAGTAGATGAACTATGGTGAAACCACGAGTAGGCGACAAGATGTTGGACGGCGATGCCTCATCAAATGGTTCATGGCTCTGAGCACTATGGGACTTAACTTCTGAGGTCATCAGTCGCCTAGAACTTAGAACTACTTAAACCTAACTAACCTAAGGACATCACACACGTCCATGCCCGAGGCAGGATTCGAACCTGCGACCGTACCGGTCGCGCGGTTCCAGACTGTAGCGCCTAGAACCGCTCGGCCACCCCGGCCGGCGACGCCTCATCACAGGACATGGAGGTCGGCGGCTTGCCCGCTCTGTAAAGCGGGACACGCAGCGATATGAGGCAGATTTGACAGCAGTGTACAATGGTGGTGGAGGCAAAAGTGTTTCGGAGCACACTGTTCAGCGAAAAATGTTGAACATGTGGTCTCCGCAGCAGAAGACCCCTACGTGTTCCCATCTTAACCCAAAGATACCAGTTACCATTTGCTGTGGGAGCGAGATTATCGAGCTTGGACGTAACGTGTCGTCTGGTGGGATGAATCACGTTTCATATTACACCAGGCCGATAATCGTGTAACGACATCGTCTAAGCGAACGGCTGCTCGAAACATGCACCACGCCACGGACGCAGGCCGGTGGGTGCAGTATTGCACTATTGGAAACACTCACATGAGCTTACGTGGGGCCTGTGATTAGTAAATGAGGGAACCGTATCACCTGTGAACATTAATTCGACCATCTGCATCTCTTCATGCTTGGTGTCTTCCCCGACAGCGATGGTACCTTCCAGCAGGATAACAGGCAGTGTCGCAAGGTCAGAACCGAGCTACAGTGATTTGAGGAGCATGATAGTGGACTCACGCTTATGTTTCGGCCGTTAAATACGTCTGATCTAAACGCTGTCGGGCGGGACCTTCGCACCCACAAACCACCGGCTCACAATTTACAGGAAATGTGTGACGTCGCGTAGATATTTGGTGTCACACACCTACGGATACGTACCAGTACCTTTTCGAATCTATTCCACGCAGAATCGTTGCTGTATTGCGATTAAAATGTGGAGCAATGCATTCAAGTTTAATATCAGAGACTGTTTTTCAGGTAGCTGTCTGTCGTCCGCAGTACAGCCAATATTTCTGAAAATAACTACAACACAGCAAAAAAATGGTTCAAATGTCTCTGAGCACTATGGGACTCAACTGCTGAGGTCATTAGTCCCCTAGAACTTAGAACTAGTTAAACCTAACTAACCAAAGGACATCACAAACATCCATGCCCGAGGCAGGATTCGAACCTGCGACCGTAGCGGTCTTGCGGTTCCAGACTGCAGCGCCTTTAACCGCACGGCCACTTCGGCCGGCTACAACACAGCAAACTAACGTTGAAAGAGTATTAACATAGCGATGCAGACAGCAGAAAGCAACATATAAATAACAGCAGTAAAATAATAGAATATTAACAAAGCGCAAAAACAACCCAGGCTCTTGTGTTTCATTTTAGGCCTAACTTCTTTCATTCCATGTATGCAAAGTACCACAACGAAAACCTCATTACCTGCAGATGACGAACTGTATTTAAGTATCAGCTGTATTGCAGAGTACAGACACCTATATTAACAAAAGTATTTTCTATTAAGGTATAAACTTTGTTAAAATGTTGTGAAAATAATGACCACAATCCTGAGCCTATATGTATTATCATGCAAATTTCTATCTCCTATTCGACTGAAAATCCGGGGAATGTATTGATGACGGTGAAACTGTATTGAAACAAATGTGTGTGAAAAATGATGAAAATTGTGCGCGCTCAAGATAAAATCCTTTTGCAAAACATATGGGGCAGATTTAACTGTTCGAAAGCGTAAGCGAAATAACGACACTTTATTCGGAGGAGAGGTAGTAAAAGTTTAACATTAGTGTTTTCTTAAGAAACCGTGAAAGTGTGGGATGACTACAAAGTCTGCTAACTGAGAAGACAAGCGTCTGCTTCCTCCGCCCCCGCCATTTACGCTTCAAAAGCTGCTCCATCTGTCCCTGCAAGTGACGCTTTCTGCCTCAGCCGTTAGACGCACCCTGCAGAGGGCCTTTTGCTGCTACGCATCTATTACATGTAGGGCGACGAAAATTGCATTAGCTGCGGAATTCAAATAAAGATCGAACAATATTCATGTACAAACTACAGGCAATGCCTTCCACGTAATGTGTACGTATTTACCATTCTGTAAGAACAACTTAAAGATAGCCCGAAAAACAACAGCACGCATATCAGAATCACTGAAAATGTAACGGCTCTAGGCACAGTCTACATATAGAAAAACGTGTCACCATCCTTTGGGCTCGGCTACACGTGGGAATATTTTGCTCACAGACAGTCTGGTACTCACTGGATAGTACTCGCAAAACTGCTTACACTACGGGCGAGCTTTTGCTGATAGTTACTTGCGAGTACTTCTGTCAGTCTTGCTAGAGCAGATGTCGGAACCATTTACAAACAGCAGGGTGCGCGCGCGCTGTGCTGTGTGTGTGTGTGTGTGTGTGTGTGTGTGTGTGTGTGTGTGTGTGTGTGTGAGGAGAGAGCTGAGCGGTCACTCTCCGCGAGATTTTTCAGTCATAGTTCTGTGCGTGAAGGAAGAAAATGCGATGGAAGAGCATCGGGCTGCAGCTGGATTTTTAATACTTTTAGGGGCTATGAGAACACGTAAACGATCGCGTTCGTGTTGGATAACGGTGGATTAGACGGAGTGATCATTTTGGAGCATACAAGAATATCAATGTAGAGCTTGTGATGGAAGATTCACAACAATATCGCTTTCATTCTAGTAAAATTTCGATAGAGAGGGAAGAAATACATCTTACAGTGGAACCCAAAATTGCCAAGCAAGACACTATTATGCCTAAATCCAATACTGTTAAAAGGCAAATGGCAGTTTTACGAGTTGCAAAACGTTTATTTTCAGACACACCTTCACATGTTTGTCTATGTTAATTAATCTATATCACAGAACTACTTTGCCTGATTCCTTACATTACGGATATTCTGGTAAAGTCTTTCTGTGAAGTTGTTAAAAACAAAAGCCATTTCAGCTTTGCTTCTTATCTCAGTTCCAGTAACTATACATTCCATGACGCCTATCTTCCCTCGTAAAAACTAATGACATGCACAGCTTCGTGCTGAGTCCACTTCCTGGCAGCTTTCTTCACCTCTTGTTTGCCGACAAATCGCTGACATTCCTTCGCCGCGCGTATGCATCGCGACCGTCCCGACAACGCCGGTACACGTTTATAGAGCAGTGAGTTGCAGTGTTTAGGTGGCGTAGTGAGTAACGCGCTGATCTCTCATTCACATTTTCATATGGGCACAGGATCGAGTCTCCTCGGTGACAATTTTCTTCGTTTAAACTCTGTATAACATGTCTATGATGTTTTTATAAGTTCTTTGCTGCGTTAAATTGTTTAAGTCTAGAACTTTCCAAATAGGACAACTGCTAGAGCTGTGTGGGTACGAGGTGAAACGGGAATTCTTTTTTTTTCTCTCAAAATCATGCCACGGCCACAAATTATGGTTCGCAACACGCAGTTTCGTGAATACTTTCATGTAATGTGTGCTTTAGAACAGGCAAAATATATTATCGAGATGCGGTAGCGTAAAAACTGAAATACGGCACAAATTCTGGACGCAATATGGCCGCCGCAACGTAAACGGAGTACTCCCTGCCCTCCCGACAGTGGCGGCATACTTTTTCTTGTATGAGAGCTGCGACGAGCGGCTATCGCGAGATGGAGGTTGCTATCTACACGAGGTCCAAACTCGAAGAGCGCGACTATCCGAGATCCTGCCCCACAGTCAGATTCTGCCCGTGAGCTGACTCCCGGCGCCGTTTATACGGCACGTATTACTCACACAAGTCCTCGGAGAGTGAAAAACTCTTACTCTTAAATATCTATCAACATAGGACGGAAGCTTAGTGCCACTCTCTGACTTCCACGGACACAAAAAAATGGTTCAAATGGCTCTGAGCACTATGGGACTTAACATCTATGGTCATCAGTCCCCTAGAACTTAGAACTACTTAAACCTAACTAACCTAAGGACATCACACAACACCCAGCCATCACGAGGCAGAGAAAATCCCTGACCCTGCCGGGAATCGAACCCGGGAACCTGGGCGTGGGAAGCGAGAACGCTACCGCACGACCACGAGATGCGGGCTCCACGGACACAGTCACCCGAGAAATACACTGTTAAATCTGCTACACCAGGAATCAGAGCAAATAATGAAATTTGCCTTACTCTGTAAATACAGAATAATCTGAAGGAAACATGATTTAATTTATAGGTGATTTGGAGCTATACAGGTTGCGAAATTTCGTACACAGAGCTGAAACCCCTGGCAGCAATAACGCCTCTAACACGGCTGGGCAACGAGTCCAATTACGTTTGGATGACAGAAACCGGCCCGCATCTCGTGGTCGTGCGGTAGCGTTCTCGCTTCCCACGCGCGGGTTCCCGGGTTCGATTCCCGGCGGGGTCAGGGATTTTCTCTGCCTCGTGATGGCTGGGTGTTGTGTGCTGTCCTTAGGTTAGTTAGGTTTAAATAGTTCTAAGTTCTAGGGGACTTATGACCACAGCAGTTGAGTCCCATAGTGCTCAGAGCCATTTTGACAGAAACCGGTACGACTTTAGCTTCAGTTCTGTGTCACAGTTCGCCTATCTTAGTGGCCAGCGAATAAAAGCGTGATACTCTCTCAGTATCCTATGAGCAGATGTTCTAACGGGTGAGAGATTGTGAGAACATGCTGGACAGGGCAACAGCTGAACTCCTCCTGCAATGCGGTATGTTACGTCAGCACACGTCGCATGGTGCCTTGCATTTTTTTTACTCTCGTTTAGGCCCATTAGTGGTCACGTCAAGTAGCTATAAAGCAATAATAATAATAAAATACACGGTCCAGTAACATTAATATGACCCCTGCCTATGTTTGACGTCAACGTGTAATAACCCAATCGCAGACTGCAGCGAGCGGCACTAGAAGTAGCGGGTATTATAAAACGTGTCAAGGGTACGCGGAAAAAAGTGCAGTCGTTTCGTAATGCAGAAACGGAGCGATTTATCTCACGCCCGAAACGACATGATCAATGACTTCTTTCGGGCCATGGGTAGCAGTTTTTCCGAAACGGCTAAGTTTGTAAACTGTTCGCGTGCCGCCGTGGTTGAAGTATACCGGGATGGCAAAACGGCGCTATCCAAAACCGTCGCCGAGGCAACTGTGGCGCACCACTGACCATAGACGACTGGGGTGAACGACGGCTGCGGAGAAGTGTACGAGCGAACGGACGTTCAACTGTTGAGTAACTGACCGCCCAGATGAACCGAGGGGCTACCAAGAGTGTCTCCTCAACGAGCGTTCAGCGCACGTTGCTGCGTATGGGCCTCTGCAGCAGGCGCCTGGTTCAGGCACCCACGCTGACTACCGTTTATCTGCGAGGAAGGTTGGAATTTGCACGCCAATACCGCAACTGTACGTTCAATGAGTGACAACAGGAGGTCAATTCAGATGAATCACGTTTTATGCTCCATTGGACACATGGCCTTTGGCGTGTACGTCGCGAAACGTCTTAAAGGAAGCACCCTGCATGAGTTATGGTCTGGACGAATGATTTCGTGGCAGTCCCTGGATGATTTCGTCATCCTATAAGGCGCAATGGATCAACACAAGAATGCATCTACACTTGGAGACCATGTCTACCCCTAAAAGCAGATTGATTTTCCAAGGCACGGTGGTATCTACCAGCAGCACAATGCAACGGGTCACACAGCTCGCAATGTACGCGTGTGTTTCGAAGAGCACTAGAATGAGTTCACCGCACTCCCATGGCCACTTAACTTCCCGGATTTAAATACAATCGAGAATCTGTGGGACCGCCTCAACCGAAAAACCTAGCGGAGCCGGCCACGGCACTGGAGTCGACATGGCTCCATATCACTGTCGGTACCTTCCAGAACCTCACTGATCCTCTTCACGTACGTATTCGCAGCGGTACGCTCTGCAAAGGTTGAGTGTTCAGGCTTCTGACATATGGTCTCTTTAATATGATTAGACAGAGTAATAATAATAATAATAATAATAATAATAATAATAATTGGTTCGGATAGATGAAACACACTATCCACGAGAATTTACAAATATGTCAACCAGAAAAAACCTCTTTGGTGCCAATGGCTGCAAGAAACTAAAAATGGACTGAAACAGATGATGATCGAAGACCTTGAAATTCTAAACAGAAATAATTTCGAAAAAAGTGGTCAGGTGATCTGAAACAACACTCATATCGAATGATACACAAACGGAAAAATCCGAAGCTAAATCAGAACTACACTATGTGATCAAACGTATCCGGACACCCCCAAAAACATACGTTTTTCAAATTAGGTTATTTGTGCTGCCACCTAATGCCAGGCACTCCATATCAGCGACCTCAGTAGTCATTAGACATCATGAGAGACAGCAGAATGAGGCGCTCCGCGGAACTCACGGACTTCGAACGTGGTCAGGTGATTGGGTGTCACTTGTGTCATACGTCTGTACGCGGGATTTCCACACTCCTAAACATCCCTAGGTCCACTGTTTCCGATGTGATAGTGAAGCAGATACGTGAAGGGACACGTAGAGCACAAAAGTGTACAGGCCGACCTCGTCTGTAGACTGACAGAGACCGCCGACAGCTAAAGAGGGTCGTAATGTGTAATAGGCAGACATCTATCCAGACCATCACACAGGAATTCCAAACTGCATCACGATCCACTGCAAGTACTATGACAGTTAGGCGGGAGGTGAGAAAACTTGGATTTCATGGTCGAGTGGCTGCTCATAAGCCACACATCATGCCGGTAAATGCCAAACGACGCCTCGCTTGGTGTAAGGAGCGCAAACATTGGACGATTGAACAGTGGAAAAACGTTGTGCAGAGTGACGAATCACGGCACACAATGTGGTGATCCGATGGCAGGGTGTGGGTATGGCGAATGCCCGATGAACGTCATCTGCCAGTGTGTGTAGTGCCAACAGTAAAATTCGGAGGCGGTGGTGTTATGCTGTGGTCGTGTTTTTCATGGAGTAGGCTTGCACCCCTTGTTGTTTTGCGTGGAACTATCACAGCACAGGCCAACATTGATGTTTTAAGCACTTTTTTGCTTCCCACTGTTGAAGAGCATTTCGGGGATGGCGATTGCATCTTTCAACACGATCAAGCATCTGTTCATAATGCACGGCCTGTGGCGGAGTGGTTACACGACAATGACATCCCTGTAATGTACTGGCCTGCACAGTGTCCTAACCTGAATCCTACAGAACACCCTTGGGATGTTTTGGAACGCCGATTTCATGCCAGTCCTCACCGACCGACATCTATACCTCTCCTCAGTGCAGCACTCCGTGAAGAATGGGTTGCCATTCCCCAAGAAACCTTCCAGCACCTGACTGAACGTATGCCTGCGAGATTGGAAGCTGTCATCAAGGCTAAGGGTGGGCCAACACCATACTGAATTCCAGAATTACCGATGGAGGGCGCCACAAACTTTTAACTCATTTCCAGCCAGGTGTCCGGATACTTTTAATCACATAGTGTAAGTCTTCACATGATACATAGGTGATCCAAAGAGGAAAGTAATAACAGTCCGAGAAGGGGATAGGTTTCAGATACCTGAATGGCTCTAAGAAGTTTTAAATAACAGAACACAGTAATTTATTCCGGACGGCTAGAGTTCATCACTAAGTTATCGCCAGCAGTGCCACAGGGGAATGTGGTAAGACCGTTCTTGAAACGTCCTGGCATATTAAAACTGTGTGCCTGACTGAGACTCGAACTCGGTACCTGTGCCTTTCGCGGCAAAGTGCTCTACCGACTGAGCTAACACAGCACGACTCGCGACACGTCCGCACAGCCTTACATCCGACACTACCTAATCTCCTACATTCCAAGCTTCACAAATATTCTGCTGCGAAACTTGTGGGACTAAAACTCTTCTAAGAAAGGATATTGTGGAGACATGGGTCGTGCGTCGTGCGTGGGTAGCTCATGTGGTCGAGTACTTCCCCGCGAACGGCAAAGCTCCCGAGTTCGAGTCTCCGTCCAGCACAAAATTTTTAATCTGCCAGAAAGTTTCATATTAACGCATACTCTGCTGCAGAGTGAAAAAATTCATTCTCAGGACTGTTCATGTTTCCCATATTCATAAACGATCTGAGGGATAGCATGAGCAGCAGTAATCTGAATCTGTTTGCTAATGACGCTGTAGGTTATGGGAACGGACTGTAGGAGAGTACAGGATGACTTGGACAGAATTTCTATTTGATGCTCTAACTGTCGAAAAATGTAAAGTAATGCACACGAAGAAGAAAAACAATCCTGTAGTGTTCGAATACCGAATTAGTGGTGAGCTCCTTGACACAGTAAGGTCGATTAAATATCCAGGCGTAACGTTGGAAAGTGACATGAAATGGAATGGGCGCGCAAGGTCTGTACTACGGAAGACTCCTCTATAAATGACATTACCTACGGAACACTAGTGCGACCCATTCTTGAGTCCTGCTCGAGTGTGTACCATATCCATTAGGTCGGATTGAAGCAAGACCTAGCATCAATTCAGGGGCGTGATGCTGGATTAGTTACTGGTAGCTTGGATCAACACCCGAGTTTCAAATGGGAATCCCCGGAGGAAAAACACGTTCTTTTCGCGAAACACTACTGAGAAATTTTAGCGAACCAGCATTTATTACAGTCTTCAGAACCACCCAACTGCCACCAAAATACAACTCTTGTAGGGACCAAGAAGATAAGATAAATCGGAGGTCGCAATGAAATATATGGACAGTTTTTTTTTCCCTCGCTCCACTTGCGAGTGAAACACGAAAGGGAAAGGTTAACAGTACAAGGTATCATCTGCCACGAACCATATGGTAGCTTGGGTGTATGATGTAGACGTAGATAATAACAGCAACAATAATCCTGCTAGTACTCATTTTTATGCATCAGACTTTCTTATGGTTAACACAAACATTTTATTTCCACAACGATTAGCTAATTTCGACCCTTTGACCACTATTATTGTATTAACCATCAGACTTCGTGACAAAGATTCAAGAAATAAGGAGAAACAACAAGTAAAGCAAAGTACAACACAACAGCCTTCAGTCACGCATGTGATTTTCTTTCCTTTATATGAATGAAGCTCAGTGACGGCCTCAACAGTAGCTACTATGGATAAATTATGTAACAAAATAAATGGCCTAGGTACACCACACAAAAAATGCGTTATATTATAAGGGGCGTTCAAAAAGAAACGAGCCGGAGGCCTAATTACAGAAACCAGTATCTGTATGTTAGGAGTATTGAGCCTGGCTGTTGATACACTTGTCCCACTATGACACAAGGCGTCGAATGGCTGTCTCATAAAATTCCCGGGGCTGCGATGTTAATCAGTTCCTCACGTACAGCGGGACGTCGTCGTCCACACGAGTGCAGGAAAGGTTATGCTGACGTCGTTCTTTGACCAAGTTGGCCCCCTTCTGATTCACTTCCTGCAGCAGGGGACAACAGTGAATGCCCGACGTTACTCCAACACCTTGACTACCCTTCGCCAAGCGATCAAATCAAAACGACCAGGCAATCTCACCCGTGGGGTCATTCTGCTCCACGACAATGCAAAGCCACATACCTCCAACACAGTCGCGGCACTCCCGCAAAAATTCAAATGGGAGGTTCTAGGCCACCCTCCATACAGTCCGGACCTCTCCCCCTGCGATTACGCCATTTTTGGTCCCCTTAAAAAGGCTCTGAGGGGCAAACGATTCACCTCGGACGACGACGTCCAGCTATACGTGCTCAACTGGTTAACATTGCAGCCCCGGGAATTTTATGAGACAACCATTTAGCGCCCTGTGTCACAGTGGGACAAATGTCTCAACAGCCAGGGTCAATACTTCTAACATACTGGTACTGGTTTCTGTAATTATGCCTCCGGCTCGTTTCGTTTTGAACGCCCCCTTATATTTCATTCGTCAAAATGCCATGGCCTGTACAGCGATGTGGGAGCGATCAACATGTAATAGCATCTCTAAGAAGGAACACCAGAAAAGTAGCTATGGTCACAAACTATACGTACACGAACACTAAAGAACAGAAAATTCAAACGTCTTAAAATATTCCTGTCGAGTGGTGTAGTATCGTAAGTTCGCAGATGTTAGGCTTTACATCCAGAGCCACGAAGTGCAAACGTCTTACTTGTTTGAAACATCACGTAATTATCGTTATGATGCTAACCACTAGATTGCTTCTTACTGATTAAAGGAGCGAAATAAGCTAACCCCCTCATTGGAATAATAAGTTCCAGAACGAAATTTTCACTCTGCAGGGAAGTGTGCACTGATATGAAACTTCCTGGCAAATTAAAACTGTGTGTCGGGCAGAGACTCGAACTCGGGACTTTTGCCTTTAGCGAGCAAATGCTCTACCGACTGAGTTCGAGTTCAATCCGGCACACAGTTTTAATTTGCCAGGAAGTTTCATATCAGCGCACACTCTCCAGCAGAGTGGCAATTTCCTTCTGGAAACATCCCCCAGGGTGTGGCTAAGCCATGTCTCCGCAATATCCCTTCTTCAGGGAGTGCAAGTCTTCCTAGTTTCGTAGGACACTTCTGTCAAATTTGGAAGGCAGGAGACGAGGTACTGGCGGAAGTAAAACTGTGAGGACGGGTCGTGAGTCGTGCTTGGGTAGCTCAGTTGGTAGAGCACTTGCCTGCGAAAGACAGACGTCCCAAGTTCGAATCTGGGTCCGGAACACAGTTTTAATCTGCCGCGAAGGTTCAAATAATACGTTAGTTTCAAGTAAAAGTCTGTAGCTGGAAAACTAATCCTTCCAAGAAATTGATTTAAATGATAATAATAATAATAATAATAAGAAATTAACACAACTAATCGAAATATCCATACCCAATACAACAAATATACAAAAGAAAACAGGAGAAAAAATTGAAAAGTACATCCAACTGGCTGAGGAAGTCAAAGACATGTGGCATCAGGATAAAGTTGACATCATACCAATTATACTATCAAGTACAGGAGTCATACCACACAATATCCACCAGTACATCCATGCAATAGAGCTACATCCAAACGTATATATACAACTACAGAAATCAGTAATTATTGATACATGTTCAATTACCCGAAAGTTCCTAAATGCAATATAACACATACCATACAGTTAAAAGGAAGTGACGCCTGATCAAGGTCCGCGTCACATTCCATTTTTAACCAGACTTAACGTCTGAGAAAGTAAAGAATAATAATAATAATGCTTTATTTGAAAAGTCCTTACTTTAAAGGTCACTAAACGAATAACCTCTGCTGCTTGGTCCTGTAAAAGTAAGAAAACTGTTTTAGATACACAGCATAAAATGAGTTACACAGCAAAAATAATCAAAAAATGAAGCGGCTGTTACCGCAGGTGAGTCATTTGAACATTACAACAGAATTTTTACGATGCGGATAATCAATCAAAATCAAAAGGCAAGAAATACCTATACATGTATTGTATGAGTAACAAGTGGTGTCATAGTAAAGGTACAGAACTCTTGTATCGGGGCACAAAATAGATTTAGGTTTTCGTATATTCTGCGACGGGTAAGGCCAAACTAGGCTAGTCGGAAGTGATTTAGTGTACAGCTACCACACGCGGGGACTCCCGAGCGCGCATTCAGGGCTTAAAACGCACACTCAAAAATGCTTCGAAACCTGGATTTGGAGCAGTGCTTATCGAGCGTGGAAGGAGGCAGTAAAATGGAAAGAGAAGAATTCTGGCACGAGAAAGCATCAGTCGAGGAGATTTGTGTGGAACCGTCACACAGCTTCTTATACGAGGGTTCCTCAGCAGGTAAGTTACACATTATTATGGCAGGCCATGTAACTTTCATCGAATGTTGCACTACAAATCAAAGTGTCACAGATATACGACACCATTTTTCAACATAGTCACCAAGTCTCCGCGAATAACGGTCAGAACGTTCTATCAATCGCTCTGTTCTCCAACGACAGAAATCCGCTCATTGATCACGGAACCGTTCTAGAACAGCTGTGCGAACGTCCATCTCATGGCGCAAGATCTAAACTTCCCGATGGTCATCATCCACGCCTCTTCGGGTTTGGTCAAATTGTTGGCACCATTTCACAATGGCTAACCACGACATTGCAATTGGTCCATATACCGCCAGAATTTCAAGATGAATCTATGTCCTATTTAGACGTTTTGCTCACAAGAATCGTACTGTCCCACGCTGGAGGACATTTCCAATTGCCACGCCATTTCACTCCCACACTGCGATGCGCCTGTTACCCCAACGCAGCAGAACTGTCTTTGCTGGTAACTCGGAACATGTACTCTCATCAGACAATGTGCCACTCTTTTCGCGGAATAATCTTAGCGTCAGACGAAATGTGTCAATTTCTAAACTCCTTATGCAGGACTAGCAGTTGAATACGTTCCCATGCTGACAGTGTAATAAGTTGCGTTAGTTTTAATTATAATGTGTCGCTTCAGCCATTTCTGCAAATTGAAAAAAAATAATAATAATAAAACTTAAACTGCAGGTAATGTTATACCTTTTTGCTACTAGGCATAGTTTAACCAGCTCTTGCTCTAGTATTTGCCTACAAATGGCAATGGATCTGGGTTCGAATCACGGCCCGTTCACTGTCATCATACACTGAAGCGTCAAAGAGACTGGTATATGCGTGCGTATTCAAATACAGAGAGATGTAAACAGGCAGAATATGGCGCTGCGGTAGGCAACGCCTATGTAAGAAAAGTGTCTCGAGCAGTTGTTAGATCGGTTACTACTGCTAAAATGGCACGTTATCACGATTTAAGCGAGTTTCAACGTGGTGCTATAGTCGGCGCACGAACGACGGGACACAGCATCTCCAAGGTAGCGATGAAGTGGGGATTTTCCCGGACGACCATTTTACGAGTGTGCCGTGAATATCAGGAATCCGGTGAATCATCAAGTCTCCTACATCATTGCGGCCGGAAAAAGATCCTGCAAGAACGGGACCAACGACGACTGAAGAGAATCGTGCAACAATTCCGCAAATTGCTGCACATTTCAATGCTGAGCCATCACCAAGAGTCAGCGTGCGAACCATTCACCGAAACGTCATCGATATGGGCTCTCGGAGTCGAAGGCCCACTTGTGTACTCGTGATGACTGCACGACACACAGCTTTATGCCTCACCAGGGCCCGTCAACTCCGAAAATGGATTGTTGATGATGGGAACTTGTTGCCTGGTCAGACAACTCTCCTTTGAAAATGGATCGAGCGGATGGACTTAAACGGATATGGAGAGAATCTCATGAATCCATGGACCCTGCTTGTCACGCGGGCACTGTTCAAGCTGGTGGAGGCTCTGTAATGGTGTGGGACGTGTGCAGCTGTACTGCCATGGGACCTCTGATACGTCTAGATACGACTCTGACAGGGGACAAGTACGTAAACATCCTGTCTGATCATCTGCATCCATTCATATCCATCATGCATACCAACGGACTTGGGAAATTCCAGCAGGACAATGCGACACCCCACACTTCCAGAATTGCTACAGAGTGGCTCCAGAAACACACTTCTGATTTAAACATTTCTGCTGCCCACCAAACTTCCCAGACATGAACATTACTGAGCATATTTTGAATGCTTTGCAACGTGTTTTTCAGAAGAGATCTCCACCCTCTCCTACTCTTACGGATTTATGGACAGCCCTGCAGGATTCATGGTGCCAATTCCCTCCAGCACTACTCCAGACGTTAGTCGAGTTCATGCCAAGTCGTGTTGCGGCACTTCTGAGTGTTCGCGGGGGCTCTACGCGGTGTACCAGTTTCTTTGGCTGTTCAGTGTACGATGTGTGGCGGAAGGCACGTAATATATCAGTCTCAGTGTCCCTCTTTTCCTGTTCCATTCGAGTTTGGTACGCGGGAAGGATACTATTGATGCTCTTACACGTGAGCCCGAATCCTGATCGTTACGCAAAATATATATGTTTCTTGATCCATTTTACAGCATGGGCTCTTCAAATTTTATGAAGCACAGGGTCTTTCTCGCAAAGTTTCGCATCGCAGTTCGTTGAGCCTTTCTGTAACTCTCTCACAGTGACTACACTACCCCGAATTGAGTAGTGGAGCTCTTCTTAGAATCTTTCCCATCTCTTCCGTTATCCCAACACTGCACGAGTGTTAGACCAACCAACAGTACTGTTCAGCATGACCTTACCTTAAACGGGGCTGGATGGTTGTGACATCTGACTCATTGAGTATCTGTACTCAAACCAAGCACCGTCATTGTGCTAGCTGGACTGCAGGTAGCATTTTGAAATTCACGAGTGATTTCTTCCGCTGATTTCATGTGATATTTTACAAGCACCTTCCGGAATGCTGGATGGTCCGTGTCTGTCAGAATATGAGGTCTGCCTGGTCTTGGGTTAGCTGTGGTTGTTCCTTCGCGTTTTCATTTCACAATCACATCAACAACAGTGGATTAGGCCCTGATGGATTTGCCACGTTACATCCAGTGACTAATCCATGGCCACCGTCACTACGCTCTTCTAACCCATTCTGTCCTCCTTTTACTGCGGGTCCTCCGGCCATACTCCCAGCCTCCTTTTTACTGGCGGGTCCGCCTCACGAGACCACTAAAGATCAATTCCGCATTACATAGGGCTGCCCGGTTACTTTTGATCAAGATAGGGTATGCAGGGTGGTCACAAAAAGTCTGTAAAGCTTGCAAGGGTGTAGCAGAGGAGATTGTGCTGGGAAGTGACTGTTAAGAAAAAATTCGATACGTTGCGCCGTTTCCGAGATATTTAGCACTGACGTTAGCCGATCAGGTCGTCGCGGACGCAGATTCAAGCAGCCTCCAAGTGTGTGTCGCCAGGCTCGTTCTTCGTTTGGTTTCCTCACACGCAACAAACGTAGCTTTCGTTCACCTAGCTTAAATTCATCACTTCTGAAAAACGCACATTTTAACTTTAACTGGTAATGAGTATTCTAACAAGTGATAACTCAGACACCCACAGATGTGTGTGCCTTAGCGTATTTTAGCGTGTGCGATCTGATTGGCTAAACTGAATGCCAGACACCTCGGAAACGGCGCAACGCATCGAATTGTTTTCATAACAGTTATTTCCCCACCGTCTTTACAAGCTTTTCAGACTGTTTCTGACCACCCCGTATAAACGCTGATATATCAGATGAACTAGAACAATCTAACTGCTCCGCAACAATCCATTTTCTACTACGCTGTTGGTTAAGTGCGAAACAGCTAGGGTCAAATCTCTCTTTTGGAGCTAAGGCTTGTGAAGCCACATTCGCTAATTGTGTGTACAGTAATGGTTGGGTATCTTCACTCATTCGACAGTTTTGTAGTCAGTTCTAGTTTCTGAAACTGCAAAAACCTTCCTCCTCTGATAACCTTGTAATTTTTTCCTCTAAACGCGTGATCTAGATGAATGTAATAGAATAGTTTCGCATACATTAGTTTTCATGGACAAGATTTTTAAACGTGTCTCCTCCCCCTCACGACTGATGACATTTGCAAGTAAATCGTTCTGCCTCTCTATGAATAATATTACGGCGGTATTGATAATCTCGTCGCGAACGCTTGCGTGTGTGCGTGTAACATTCGGCCACGAACGCAGCTAATTACAGACTTCTTGATCGAAAAATATACCCGATCTTCTGATTGGAAGCTTTTTGGTATTTTATTGCGGAGAACAGGCACAATTTATTCACCTAATCTGCCTCCAATCAGCAGTGTCCATTGTCTTCTGTCTATTTGCGATCAATTTCGAAGCTCTGAGGCTTCACCTTTAGCCCTTCATTTCTCGCGCAGATGACACTCGTTATCCACATCATTTTCCTGCTCTATTTTCTCTCACTGAGGTATATTGAGTTCGCGCCATTTTCAGTACCTTTCCGTTAACTCTCCATCCGTTAGCTTCAGACATTATTGGCTTTCAGTTAACGCAAGTTGCATTGTTTAGCAAACATTATCATAGTCTGGAGAACACTGGTCATTCGCACGAGCTCTGCTGTTACAATCTGAAACAAAGTAAGGGTATGTTACTTCATTGTTTTCCCAGATTCAATGCGATTTTCAAGTACGTAATTATCGACGAACCGAAATTCACTGCAATTAATTTGCCTTTTACCTAGAGTAATTACCGAAGAAAGGTAAATATTCTCTGAGTTTTAGTTTGTGGGATAAATATCGAAGGTAAAAAAAAATCTAGAACGGGGTTTAGCAGAGATCCTGATATATGGCTTGAATGGTTCCATGAGCTGAGTGATCGAGATCCTGAAAGTGATATTGCTAACTCAGAGAACTAGGATTGCGTACATGAGATTTAGGAACAGATCATGAAGTGTCAGGAAATTATGAATTTGAATCACAGGAGGATGTATTTCTTCTAGGAAGAGACGCAATAACTAAATGGAGGGAAAGTAAATATCCTACCAATGTTAGAAGATGGTCTCGTAATATTATTACACATCTACCTGGATCCAAAAATGAAGATGGTATAAGAAAGACAGAAACAGCTATTCTGAAGTTATCATTGAATGAAAATATAATTCGCATTATTGAAGATGTACTAATATTTACATCAATTAAGTTCGTGGCGATTTTTCTAGGGAACGGATGCTAAAGAAACAGACGTTACAAAGATCAGAACTTTCATTTGTTTTTAATATCCGTATATATCTCTGAGACGCTCTATAAAAAATTTATCGAAGTTGTTGGAGAGCTCAAAGTGCAATGGACTTGAATCGTGTTACTTTTGCTTCAGTGAAAACGATTCTGGTTGGTCTCGAGATATCTTAAGTTTGATAGTATCGTTGACAGAGGTGTTCACAGAGAGACTGACAAGTTAGCTGCTATCAGAGGGGTACTGGAGCTATTTATGAACAATTGCCAAAAATATTTCTCACCTAGTTTATACCATAAGTTAGACGGGTATTAAATGTGTTATATTTAGATTTAAATAAAACACTCCTAAAACCATTCACGTAAACTGTTCGAAGTGTCCAAACACACCGTTAATGTTGTGGATGACAGCTGTCATCCGCGCAAGTGACCGAGTCAGGAATGATCGTTCTGCTGCCTTGTATTCTATGGATGAGCGTAGTTGCCGATTTGAAACAAACGCATATTTTGTTCTGATCCGCAAATATCGTGAAACGGTAATTTTTCGGACATTAGTGTTAGAACGAAATCTTATTAAATAACAGCATATAAGGGGTTCGTGACTTAACATCATACACAGCCCAGAATGCACGCCTCTGAATAGAAACTATATTTTGCGCATACACTTATTTTTCCCAAAATATTACCTCATACGACGAGGATGACTGCTTAGTTGCAATTCTAACAGTACGTTCCACCAACAGGTGTTTATCACAAACCTAAGCAACTGTAAATGAGTAAGATGTGTAAAGAAATTTTGTTTCCTGTCTTTTTTAATCTCTCCTGTTTGCTTCTGAAGGGAGAGGGTGGGTTGATAAAAAAAAAACCTTACGCCCTTTCGTTGTCGCCAGCCATGACATGACGCGTTCTTACAACATCCCATTCCTTCTCTAGATTGTCGTACAGATGACAAAATGGTAGATATCGAAATAGACGACAGAGGGATAGAGAAACAATTAAAATCGCTCAAAAGAGGAAAGGCCGCTGGACCTGATGGGATACCAGTTCGATTTTACACAGAGTACGCGAAGGAACTTGCCGCCCCCCCCCCCTTTTTTGCAGCGGTGTACCGTAGGTCTCTAGAAGAGCGTAGCGTTCCAAAGGATTGGAAAAGGGCACAGGTCATCCCCGTTTTCAAGAAGGGACGTCGAACAGATGTGCAAAACTATAGACCTATATCTCTAACGTCCATCAGTTGTAGAATTTTGGAACACGTATTATGTTCGAGTATAATGACTTTTCTGGAGACGAAATCTACTCTGTAGGAATCAGCATGGGTTTCGAAAAAGACGGTCCTGTGAAACCCAGCTCGCGCTATTCGTTCACGAGACTCAGAGGGCCACAGACACGGGTTCACAGGTACATGCCGTGTTTCTTGACTTTCGCAAGGCGTTCGATACAGTTCCCCACAGTCGTTTAATGAACAAAGTAAGAGCATATGGACTATCAGACCAATTGTGTGATTGGATTGAAGAGTTCCTAGATAACAGAACGCAGCATGTCATTCTCAATGGAGAGAAGTCTTCTGAAGTGAGAGTGATTTCGGGTGTGCCGCAGGGGAGTATCATAGGACCGTTGCTATTCACAATATACATAAATGACCTTGTGGATGACATCGGAAGTTCACTGAGGCTATGGTGTATCGAGAGTCTGTAACAATGGAAAATTGTACTGAAATGCAGGAGGATCTGCAGCGAATTGACGCATGGTGCAGGGAATGGCAATTGAATCTCAATGTAGACAAGCGTAATGTGCTGCGAATACATAGAAAGAAATATCCCTTATCATTTAGCTACAAAATAGCAGGTCAGCAACTGGAAGCAGTTATAAATTATCTGGGAGTACGCATTAGGAGTGATTTAAAATGGGATGATCATATAAAGTTGATCGTCGGTAAAGCTGATGCCAGACAGATTCATTGGAAGAATGCTAAGGAAATGCAATCCGAAAACAAAGGAAGTAGGTTACAGTACGCTTGTTCGCCCACTGCTTTAATACTGCTCAGCATTGTGGGATCCGTGCCAGATAGGGTTGATAGAAGAGAGAGAGAAGATCCAACGGAGAGCAGCGCGCTTCGTTACAGGATCATTTAGTAATCGCGAAAGCGTTACGGAGATGATAGATAAACTCCAGTGGAAGACTCTGCAGGAGAGACGCTCAGTAGCTCGGTACGGGCTTTTGTTGAAGTTTCGAGAACATACCTTCACCGAGGAGTCAAGCAGTATATTGCTCCCTCCTACGTATATCTCGCGAAGAGACCATGAGGATAAAATCAGAGAGATTAGAGCCCACACAGAAGCATACCGACAATCCTTCTTTCCACGAACAATACGAGACTGGAATAGAAGGGAGAACCGATAGAGGTACTCAAAGTACCCTCCGCCACACACCGTCAGGTGGCTTGCGGAGTAAGGATGTAGATGTAGATGAGCTTCCATTACGTGAATAATTGTTTTTCTCTGTTTTCTACTATTTGGCTTCCCCTTCAGAACCGAGATAACTGTTACAAACCCATTATCGCACAGGCTCCTCACTGACAGTGTGCTTGCTTGCTTCAATCCTCTCTTCAATTTTGTTGTCTTCGAACTTTTCTGTTCATTCTTTGTTGCTGCGCGAACTGCGAACTATTTCACACACACACACACACACACACACACACACACACACACACACACACACACACACACACAGAGAGAGAGAGAGAGAGAGAGAGAGAGAGAGAGAGAGAGAGAGGAGAGGGTGTTATTCATGGTAACCATCAGTTACATGACGGAAGGTATACCCTGTAGTACTTGAATAAAATACCTGCGAAGGCTGCGCATTCTAACGACGCGACTGCTAAAATCGAACGTTGGGTGCAAGGGCTGCGCTGCCCCATTCAATCCTCTCCCTCTCGGCTACGGCGCAGGGCAGGCGCATTCCGGCTTACGCGCCCCTCTCCCTCCACGAAAAGAGCCGCTTACAAGAGCGCCCGCTCACCTGACGCAAAACCGACGATCAATGGCCCTAACGAGTTCTTGAAACATCTCGCATCTTAAAGAGGAGCCATTCACAATTTCCGAGCAAAACTTTTCAATGGCACGTAAACACATCTTTGCACAAAAATGTAACGGTGAATTACGAAGATTAAGAGCTTTATGAAAACATCCGCAGAGCTCCTCTCCATCTCTACAACTGAGAATAGCACAAAAAGAAATACAGAATTAACACTACTTCCAAGTATTACACGGTATCTTAAAGAGTACGTTTACCGAAGTATTAAATTACATGAGCTGCTGCAAAACGGGGTAGCGGAATTTCAAGACAAACGTTCTAAATCGGGAGTTCGCTTTTTTCCTCTCCTGTATGGTAGATCAAAGACCTCTGAGAATGCTCCCTGCCGGCCGCGGTGGCCGTGCGGTTCTGGCGCTGCAGTCCGGAACCGCGGGGCTGCTACGGTCGCAGGTTCGAATCCTGCCTCGGGCATGGGTGTGTGTGATGTCCTTAGGTTAGTTAGGTTTAAGTAGTTCTAAGTTCTAGGGGACTTATGACCTAAGATGTTGAGTCCCATAGTGCTCAGAGCCATTTGAACCATTTTGAAGAATGCTCCCTGAGGTACACAATCGAAGCAACATGTTGCATCTTCGTGCAAGACCAGCTGCATACAATTAGCAGAATCTTAAAAACAGAAAATAATATTTTTTTCGTCATGGTTTAAAGTTCTGTGTTTGTCTAGAAATGAGGTGGAACCACGGCAGAAAAGGTCTTACATTTCGGAACTGTAGCAAAGATAAACTTCGGGTTCGATGTGTGCAGCAAGATATGCCGTTCGTGCAGTCTTATAGGAGAAACTCCCCATAGCATCCCCCCCCCCCCCCAGATTTAGTGGTAAGATGGCCTAGTGGATGACCCGCCAAAAACTGAACACAGATCAAGCATGAAAACAGGAAGAAGGTGTAAGTAAACGTGAGAAAAGAAGCAAAATAGAAACAGTGAACGTCCAAGCTCAATATGTGCAACATCGAGAGCATTGCAAGAATCACGGCGTCGTGGTTATGTGACGGTATTGGACTGCGAAGCGGGAAATCCCTGTTCAAACTCCCTCGTGCCTCTCTTTTTTTTTCACAAATTCAAGAAATATCCGTCTGGTCATTGACGTGTGTGTTTTCCTCCTGTCGTCCTGGCATCTGTCATATTACACACTGCTTGTAGAACGTGAGTCATGCGGTAAGAATGTATTACCGTCGCTAACAAATGTGATGAGAGCAGGTAAAATAACGCCTACAGCTCTCACAGATGTGAAAACAACAAATAAACAGGTGTGAACTATGTTACAACACAGGAATTCAAGAGTCAAAACTTCCGAATCGAAACACAAGTCATAACATGAGGCAGTTGTGTAGAACAAATAGAAGGTAAGTACGTGTGGAGGGTCCTTAGTTACACCTAGCAATTGGAAACGGACTTTCAACCACGACACAGAAACAAATTTGAATACAGCGAACAGACACGTCAACGACCATACGGACAGCTCATAATATTGTGATCAAATGGGACACGAGGGAGATTTGAACATGGATCTCCACCTTCGCAGTCTGACATCGCGACCACAGAACCATGTAACTTGAGCTTGGACCGTTTGCTGTTTGTATTTGCTTCTTTTTTCACAGTTCAGCACACAGTCTTTCTGTTTTCATGCTTGCTCTGTGTTCAGTTTTCAACACGCTGCCCACTAGGCCATCTTACCTCCATATCTGAGGTGGTGCAAAGGGGCGTTCCCTTCTTAGTCGCCGGCCAGAGTGGCCGTGCGGTTCTAGGTCTACAGTCTGGAACCGAGCGACCGCTACGGACGCAGGTTCGAATCCTGCCTCGGGCATGGATGTGTGTGATGCCCTTAGGTTAGAAAGGTTTAATTAGTTCTAAGTTCTAGGCGACTGGTGACCTCACAAGTTAAGTCGCATAGTGCTCAGAGCCATCTGAACCATTTTGAGCCTTCTTAGTGCCACACCGACACATAACGGAGCAGCGTTTTTCTCCCCGGAGCAACTGCTGCCAAGCACTCTCTCTCTCTCTCTCTCTCTCTCTCTCTCTCTCTCTCTCTGTGTGTGTGTGTGTGTGTGTGTGTGTGTGTGTGTGTGTGTGTGTGTGTGAGTGAGAGAGAGAGAGAGAGAGAGAGAGAGAGAGAGAGAGTGGTAAATAATGTCGGCAATACGAGTGAAATGTTGCCCTATTTGGTGACAAATATTTATTTTGAGCGTCGGCAAACTTTCATTCTTAAATGCAGCAGTTACTGCACACCACTTGATTCTCATCCATGTTATAATAAAAACTTTAGAGTGGCAACTCAGGGAACTTCAATTTTTTGGTCTATATTTCTTTCTCTATTTGCACTTAGAACCACAAAAGCTGCGACAGTTATTAAGGTTGATACTCATACCAACCGTCCACCTGGTCTACGCACCTAACCTATTTGATTTCGGGAAGAATAATATCTTCAAAGGAGGTTGTACGTTAACGTTCAGTTGCGTACCCACATAAAAAACATCACGTCTTGATATGCGCATAAGGCTAGCGTCGAAATCGAATGTAGAGGAAGAAATGTGAACCTCATACGTAAGTCTTGGCCGTAGCACGTAACTTGAGGAAGAAGAATGAACGTATGCATCGTGTCAGATGCGTTACAACAGCAACGAATATGGACGATCCGTTCAATGTTGAGACGCAGTCAGCTGACCCTGGAACACCTGTTTCAATTTACTGAGTGCCACTTCCGCTGTCTTTCTTCCGGCAACTAATCTCACTTTATTTCTTGGCATCAGTCCGTCAAGCTACACAGCTAGATTCTTTAACAATTACTGAAGCAGTAAACTGAACATTAAATATAACCATTAGACACTAAAATATAAAAACACGTAAGTGTTAAAACATAGTGTTACACGAACGATGACGATTAATGAAGCTCCTACACACTCATTTTCAATGGTTTGCTATTTGAATAGGTTTGGGTAGCGCAGTTGGTTTTCTGTTTTTTAAATTTACGAAGCAAATGAGAACTTAAAAGTTTTGTAGATAGTGTTTCGTTGTCAGCAATAAAACAGATAATAAAATGGGAATGCGACTCCTAGTTTCTCAAATTCCTTCTATAGTTACTCTGTTTCCTTAAACTGCTTTAATTGCTAGAATGATGTGGGTAATTGTGGCTATTCGAAATTCTTTCTCGGTGCAATACGAATTGTGCTTAACATTTACCCCCTAAAGAGGTTTTGGATAACATGCGTGTCTGAAGTGCATCCTAATAGATAAAAGCACGACTTTCGCGGTACGATGAGTTTCACTTGGGCATAAAATCTTTCTCTATCCGTTAGCGTGATGAGCCAGTAGGTGGGCCACTTGTAATGAGCAAGTTTTTGAGTAAATGAGTAAAATCGGTGAAAAGTGGAACAATGCCTTGAAAACGACTTTTTATAATCATCATCTCCTTCATTGCGGCATCTACGGTTTCTTTGAGGTGAGTCCCAGAGGGCGCTTTAATCCATGTTAAATTAACACCTTCATGTTTAGCCTTGGCAATCCAAAGTCAACCTTATACACGGTGAATCCGAACTTCACGGAAAGAAAATTTCGGAGTTCGTCAGGGGTATTACCTGAGTATGCGGTGTAAAGAACCTGTGGTATCTGCTGGCTAATTGGATTTCGGTTGGTTTCTTACCCACATTTATCTTTGTACCTGCACTGCACTGAACACAACTGCACAACAGTGTAAAAATGACAGCGCCTTGCGCTGTGTATCTTGTTTGGAAGCGAACTGTTTCCATTCACCCACGGTGTTTGCTGATGACTACGCAAGGATAGAGCGGAACAATGACGCTTAGTTGTTTAAGCAGCGACGGCAACCAAGTCAAAGTGCAGTGTCTAGTCGGAGGGTTGTTGCATTACTCCGTGTTACGTGTTCTATGTTTTTATATTTGCGTATTACAAGCTTTTCCACTGGTGAGAAGGTATTTTCACAGAAAAAAGGCAAATGTGGTAACACACCTAGTAAATAGTGGCTACATTATTATGATGTAACGAGCACCAGAGACCAGTGGTCCCTGGCACGAAAAGTAATCAGAAAGTTTCTCTGAAAAACTTTCCAAATTTTGTCAGTGGAGTTCAGGTTCACCCTGTACACGAGAACGGTCTGCAAAAGTGTCCACAGTTGTAGAATTCACCAATAATAACCTGAAAATGCAACGGTGTAACTCGGCAGAACCCCGAGAGTAATTTAAATTACAAATCCGCCGAGAAAATCTACGATCTCAGTCATTTATCCCACCAAGCATTATAAACGAGGACAGGGTGATGAAGAGACGGCAGAGGGCTAACCAGATGCACTGTCCAAGTGTGTTATCTGTCACCTGTTAAAGGAGACACAGGCTGTTCTCAGCATCAGGTATTCAACAGCGGTTGTCAGTGGTACAGTCAGGTCCACTGAAACCGGCAAAGGGGCTGCAGGCGGACAGCTGTGTCAGAGCCTCATAATCTAACGGTTCTCGCTGTGACAGCGACCTGCTATCTTGAATGGCACACTTATCAGGACAGTGTGTCAGTGGCGACCGGAAAGGGTGAACAGTGGTAAACATTCACAGGCATAACCACGCGGCCATTCACCTTCTAATCGTTGAAGTGTTTTATCCCCGTCACGGATTCAAAGCATATAGCCCTCACTGGTTACAACTCAATTTTACCTCTACCTCTTTTCCCCTTCTCCATCTCATTTCCAACTCATTTCCCTTACCCTACTTTGCATTCACTATTCACCGCCTTACAATCGTCTTTATCTCCGCACCCTTAGCCACCCCCGCCCTCCCGCCACCTGCTAGACGCCATTTAGATCATCAGCTCTCACACCACTCTTTCGTCTCACACACATACTTAAATAAACACATATGAACACGAAGAAATAGACATAATATGGCAAACCAAACATCAAGAGAATGTTTTTTTAGATAATGTGAAAATCAAAACTAGCAGATGAGTTGGCAAAACTACGCACTCACGCACACGCACACACACACACACACACACACACACACACACACACACAACGCCTGCGCTTTTAGCCAAGATAATGTAAATAAATACTAGGGGTGCAATAAAAAAATGTTCAAATGTGTGTGAAATCTTATGGGACTTAACTGCTAAGGGCATCAGTCCCTAAGCTTACACACTACTTAACCTAAATTATCTTAAGGACAAACACACACACCCATGCCCGAGGGAGGACTCGAACCTCCGCCGAGACGCAATATTTTGTCGTATTTCACGTCAAGAAATGTTTAGTGCTAGAAGTCATCGTGATACGTATTAGGCCAAAAAAATCAGTTCCAAACGCAGGAATACCTGGAAAATGAGCAAACAGGCTACATTTCCAAATGTAAGAGGAAATCAGACAAAAATGCTGTTATCATTTCGTAACTAAAGAAATCACACGAATATCTTTTGTTACGAAATGATTTTAGATCTAGAAAGCAAATCAAAATTGTAATTATGTTTCATTCCGGACCACTGACGATGGTTTAAATCATTAAAACGATACGCGTATCGTCATGTATACGCATGTTTTTTTGTTATTTATGTTTTTTTTAATTGCGAAGAAAGGTTTAAATATCTGTAATAAATGTAAAGCAATTACGGACATTACTGACACACAAATGAAGAATTGTCCGTAAGTATATCCTCACACTTCTCGCCATCACTACTTGTTGGTTACATTTTTCAAATGGTTCAAATGGCTCTGAGCACTATGGGACTTAACTTCTGAGGTCAATCGTCCCATAGAACTTAGAACTACTTAAACCTAACTAACCTAAGGACATGACTCACATCCATGCCCGAGGCAGGATTCGAACCTGCGACCGTAGCGGTCGCGCGGTTCCAGACTGTAGCGCCTAGAGCCGTTCGGCCACCCCGGCCGGCTACATTTATCAATTAAATTTGTTGTACTGTGTGTGTCTCGTCTGTGGTGCAATGGTATATTACAGGTGAGGCTGGCTGTGATTAAACAATAGGCCTGTGCTGATGTAGCCGTCTTGAAGGGAGGCTTCTTCAGAGCTGCGGCAGAACTTGAAAAATTGAGGACCTGCATATACTTCCTGAATTCATACAATGATATGCACTTGATGTACCTCTGCCTCTGAAATTTTCTGCGTCTTCTGTTGCGCAAAGAGCTACAGAATACTCTGAATAAAACGAAGGTGCAGTATAATTCACGCATTACACGACACGGGCACGCATATTTCGCATGATGGTTGCCTGTTTATGCGAAGTTTTCTGAATTACTAGGATTCCTTTAGGAATCTGATTAAGAGAAAATATGAGACACGCTTAAATAATCCTTTCTGGATGTGACAAACGGGGACACAAATAACGCCAAGGCGATCGCTGTTGCTGTAGGGAAAACTCTAATGGAATAGGAATGGTACAACACGTGTATACGTATCAGGTACATTTCGCCATTCAAAAGATGTCGCCATATTCAAAGAAACAGAGAACAACAGAATTAAATATTACTATCTCTGTCTTGCACAAATTTCCAATGAAATCTAGAAACGTAACAGGGTAAAAGAGATGCCAGTGTGTTCAGTTTGAGCGTTATCGACATATTCCTCTAAGTTTAGCTTAGCAATCACTATGGAATATTGATGATATTACAAATGTAAAGCTAAAGTAAAGGAACTGACAACTCGTGAAACTGACTGAAATTTATGCACAGCCATTTTCGTCTGTCTCTGTTAATAGATTGATCTGATAATAGATTTTAGGAACTCAACAGTTGTAACGCTTATGGAGATTACGATGACAGCTGTAAAACAGAGTGAGGGTAAAGCACGAAACTGTAACGGCTTTCATTCAGAAAAAGACAGAACTACGAAGAGGTTACCAGAGCTCGCTATTTTACTCTATGAAAAAACCAAAAGTGCGGAAAAAATGTTTTGCAATATGGTCAGAAGTATGGAGCTTAAGACGAAGCAGCGTAAAGGAGGGCGATGTTGAAACACGTATTTCTGAACATCAATGTATCATCCAACTGTGAATGTCGTGGATAGTCAGAAGAGGATCACTTGAGGAACAGACCTTTACTCTCACGTCGATGCAAAAAAATGTACAACTATTCGAAAGTTCCTACTAGGCAAGGATTACTTTGACGACTCTCAAAAATGAACACTGCAGTGTGACACGTATCAGCGCCACGAGGAAGAAAATGGGTGTATTCCATTTCTACCACGGGATTCTCCAAATGAAAACTACTGTCTCTTCAGGTCGCTGTTGTAGGTCTCACAGTAATGTAGTGGCAACGAAACAGTCATTGTCTGTAACTATTGACAACCCTGCTAGGTGGCAACTACTTTCGTTGCCAACAACGAGAAAAAAATTACCAGTTTGAGGTACAAAAGGATTTACCTCTTCATAGCTTAATTAAAGATTATAGAATTACACTAAACAATCTGTAAACTCAATGACAGTACGAATAAATGCTGCACGAAATGGTTTTATGTTATGTCCGCATGTCAAAAACATCGTCAGTAATGTGGAACTTAGCAATATTTACGAAGGAAAATGTGAAGTAATATTCTTGACGCTATGAATTTTATACACTAAGTGAGCTAAGTTATTTTTCACTGCGTAACTATTTAATGTGACATTACTGTGATGTGTCTTCAGAACTATCACCAACTGCTAGCCATTTGAATTTTCTGCAACGAAATTACTTGGAAAAAGAGACGAAATTGGTAATTTATGCGTATCTTCAATCAATAAGAATTTCTGGAACCAATCTGTCAACCACAGTACAGATTCACATGCAGAGTTCGAAAAATGGAATGTCGATGGCTCCTTCCACATTCATTATACTTAATGAACGACATTTGTGTTACTGTCTTGCAAATCATCAACTGAGTCTTGCCGAATTCATGTCGACGGCGCACACCGTCGCAAGTATCTTCAGTATACAGTACTGGTGTAGCTCCTGCTTCGATAGCAATGACCTTGCATGATTTATATCTCTGCATAGAGGAAGATATCAACCAGTCCATGACATGTCTGATTTTTATCAGGTACACTCTCTTGTGAACCAAAAGCTGTTACCACTGGTAGTTTCAATGGCGATGGTACCAACGTTACGCATAACTGAAACGTAAGCATCAAACATAATTCTAAAAACCATATACTGCCTTTTTTGTGATCGCCAAGTTCCGTGTTTGGCTACGAGATTGTCTTCCGGTACTGAATCGCACGTATAACAACATAAAAATGGAAATAACCTTAAAATGATACAATTGATAATAGCGAAGATTCTGAGAGTGAAAGCCATAGCTTGGAATCGATTTCGAATTGTAATATTTCAGATATTTTTATTTAATCTCAACGAAGTGAACAATAAGCTACATGATAAAAAAAAATCGTTTCTCCATTCACATTTTGGTTATCTGTCACTTGCTAAAGTAGCTTCATATGAATCCCCATTCTTGTGCAGCGGAGGCACTACACCGTTCCCATTACCATTGATTTCGACAAAATATTAATCTATAGCCTTTCTTCTTTCGTTCAGAATTCACGTATTTTCTAGAATAAAGGAGTATGTAATGAGAACTGCTTTTTATCTATGTTTTGTTTCCTTTGGTTTGCGATCTGTACAGTGTTTTATATTGACTGTCTTCTTTCTGCTGTACAGAACATGGCATACAGCAGTAGTGGGTGTTACTACTGGAGACAAAGAAATTCACAGAAAAGCATTGTAAAAATTTCTAGTACCACTGCTTTTCATGTGCGTCACTTCGATGTTTAATGGACTTAAAAACACACCCATGACTGAGCTTAAACATTCCAGAAGCATTACGTTCTCTCACGTATCCGTTATTTTTGTAAGACTTAGCCCGTTGCGAACCATTCGGTATCAGCAGATGTCTAAACTGCGCTATCGGAATTTGAATTTAAATTTGCTATTGTATCTCAATCTTAAGGTTATTCCCAAATTAAAAAGTAAATTTATACTGTTATAAAGTAGAAACAATAATCACAAATATAACATATGTGAGCTCTTTAACTAGAATGTGATGAGTGATGAATACAGAGAGCATGAAGCTTGAAGTCAATCAAAGAAACTGTTACCAAGAAGAAAATTCTCGGCATCCGCACTGATTACGAAAACTTGTATAGACCTACAACTGAAATTGGTAATGGTTAGGAAAAACATAGTGCTGCGTTGATGACTAGAGTCCACGCTAAAACAATGGCAAAATTTCTCAGATTCTGACAAGATTTTAAACATCTTCCTTCCTGCGTAGTTAGAAATGGGAGACCAGAAACTTTTCCCAGCTGCATAATCAACTTTTAAGTCGCGAGGAGCGACGCGTTTCATCGTTCGTAAGCTGTATTATAAAGATTTTTCTATATCAGTAAGTCTGTGATATTCCTGGCTGTGGCCGCCAGTATCTTATTTTACTAGAAGCTCGCCTTGATGCAGCTTCATACAAGCGACAGATGGTACAGTATGTACCAGTCCCGCAGGAGAGTTTGGTAATTGTACTGAACTTGCTTCTGATTGGCCGGCACATTTGGGTTCAAATGGCTCTGAGCACTATGGGACTTAACTTCTGAGGTCATCAGTCCCCTAGAACTTAGAACTACTTAAACCTAACTAACCTAAGGACATCACACACATCCATGCCCGAGGCAGGATTCAAACCTGCGACCGTAGCGGTCGCGCGGTTCCAGACTGTAGCGCCTAGAACCGCTCATTTGGGTGCTAGGCGCCAAAACGCCTAACTTCTCTTATTAATTATTTACATACTTTTCATTGTATTTAAGCCAGTTTTGAGTATTACAATCTCTCATGGTTACCCTACGAGTCCATCCGTTTTTGTTTATTAAATTTCGCTAGTTTGGGGAAACATAAGAGTAACGATATGGCAACCGAAGTGCTTCGGACACCTTCGGGTCGCTTTGGCGCGCCTGGGACACGAAGTACTTCGGCTGCGCTAGTCACTCTGTTTCGGAACTAGGATAGAAAGGTTACCGTAAATTAAGAAAGCTATGTAGAATGTGTGTGAATATTTAAATAATAACCAAACAGGATACATTAGTGAGAAGAGTCGCCTAGCATCATTGTCAATACTACAGGTATTGCCTTCGGTAGATAGAGAGAACTAACCTAGGCACGTGGATCCAATATATAAAAAGGACGTATAATTTATAAGTCACGTGAGAGTTGCGTTGAGATACGGTAGATTTCAATAGAAAATACTCTCGCCAAGTACAATTTTACTATGCTTTATCAAACTGATAAGCGTAACTCCATCTTTTGCAACTGAATTTATATGTATCTCACACACAGTGCCCCATCACGCAATCTCTCCCTCCATCCTCGCACCAACACCTCACTCCACTGCACTCTCACCCTCCACATCTCAAACGATCCCTCAGTCAGCCCTAACGCAAGTAAGTAAGAGCATGTGCAATGTGCTACAGAACAGGTTATGTGCTGAGAAATAATTAATCTATACGATAAAACATAAATGAAGCTGTCAGCTGAGAAGAAACGGCTACAAATGTTAACAACAGTACGAAAATACGTGTTCATGATTTACGGCATGCTGTCTATACAAGTCATGCAACCTTTGACTTTTTCAGTTAATGCGCACATTAGAACCATCGGCAATTAAAATTCTGGCAACATAATCATAGCAACAGTATATAATACACACTGTTTTTCGTCCATTGTCCGAACTGATTTTCACTGTTCCCTGAAATTTCAGAAGCTATTTCTGCTCCTAATTTGCTATTAACAGTTTAATTATTATATATTATGTTTCAAGTACACGACCTTTTATAATAAAGGCAACGAATCAGACAGTGACAAAATACGCAAAAGTCTTATAACGCACAATTTTCGACAGAGAGAAACTGTATTTGTAAACAAAATGCTGCACTATATCAGTAACCTGCCCCCTCATCCAACATTGGGTAGGGACTTTATTATAAGCAAAAACCAAAAACATTCTTGCTTGTGGAAAGGCTCAACGATATGGACACACACAAGCAACCAGACACTACAGTTGGCAATAATCTCAAAAAACGGATAATATTCTGCAATTACACTACAGCGGCTATATTATTGGAAATTAAAATAAATTTACATGAATGTGGCCGCAAAAGTGAGAGAGAGGGAGGGGATTGGGGCAATACCTCCTCCTTTTCTGTCGTACGCGGGCGGTGTGAAATGTGGATATTCGAAGGCTGAAAAACAACCAACACTGCTTTTATATTAGTCTGTCCGCCAGCTGATGCTTCCTCTAGTACTGTGGAGTGGTTGTCGTGCTTCATCCACATACCAGTATTTATCGATGCGTGAAATATAAACGTGCCCGGTTTATAGATTTATGTCTCCGGTAGAGTTAACGCAAGGCCTCGAAGGCCAGTAGAGTTAACGCAAGGCCTCGAAGAAATTATCAGAAAAGAACAAACTTTAAACTACATATTATTAATACAAGTACAAGATAATTAAAATAAAATTGGCTCATATTACGTTCATAGGCCTGGCACGAAATAAGTTAACTCCAGTTTTATGCTCGCGTTAAACGACCTTGATGAAGATAGAAAATTTCCACTGTCAGAATCAACATGGATTCCGCGAACGGAAATCGTGTGAAAACCAGCTCGCTCTGTTCGTCCACGAAATCCAGAAGGCAGTAGAAGCCGCTGTCCAGCTTGATGACGCGTTTCTTGGCTTCCGGAAGGCGTTCGATACAGTTCTGCGCTGTCCCATCCTGGACAAAACACGAACATACTGAATATCAAACCAGCTTTGTAACTGGATTTCCTAGCAAACAGAACATAGCACATCGTTCTTAACGGAGAGAAATCTTCCGAGTAAAAGTAACTTCGGGTGTCCCGCAAGGGAGTGTTAATATGAACGAGCTGGCGGATGACGTAGGTGGCTCTACGAGGCTGTTGTACAGGGTGTTACAAAAAGGTACGGCCAAACTTTCAGGAAACATTCCTCACACACAAAGAAAGAAATATGTTATGTGGACATGTATCCGGAAACACTTACTTTCCATGTTACAGCTCATTTTATTACTCCTCTTCAAATCACAATCATGGAATGGAAACACACAGCAACAGAACGTACCAGCGTGACTTCAAACACTTTGTTACAGGAAATGTTCAAAATGTCCTCCGTTAGCGAGGATACATGTATCCACCCTCCGTCGCATGGAATCCCTGATGCGCTGATGCAGCCCTGGAGAATGGCGTATTGTATCACAGCCGTCCACAATACGAGCATGAAGAGTCTCTACATTTGGTACCGGGGTTGCGTAGACAAGAGCTTTCAAATGCCCCCATAAATGAAAGTCAAGAGGGTTGAGGTCAGGAGAGCGTGGAGGCCATGGAATTGGTCCGCCTCTACCAATCCATCGGTCACCGAATCTGTTGTTGAGAAGCGTACGAACACTTCGACTGAAATGTGCAGGAGCTCCATCGTGCATGAACCATATGTTGTGTCGTACTTGTAAAGGCACATGTTCTAGCAGCACAGGTAGAGTATCCCGTATGCAATCATGATAACGTACTCCATTGAGCGTAGGTGGAAGAACATGGGGCCCAATCAAGACATCACCAACAATGCCTGCCCAAACGCTCACAGAAAATCTGTGTTGATGACGTGATTGCACAATTGCGTGCGGATTCTCGTCAGACCACACGTGTTGATTGTGAAAATTTACAATTTGATCACATTGGAATGAAGCCTCATCCGTAAAGAGAACATTTGCACTGAAATGAGGATTGACACATCGTTGGATGAACCATTCGCAGAAGTGTACCCGTGGAGGCCAATCAGCTGCTGATAGTGCCTGCACACGGTGTACATGGTACGGAAACAACTGGTTCTCCCGTAACACACTCCGTATAGTGACGTGGTCAACGTTACCTTGTACAGCAGCAACTTCTCTGACGCTGACATTAGGGTTATCGTCAACTGCACGAAGAATTGCCTCGTCCACTGCAGGTGTCCTCGTCGTTCTAGGTTTTCCCCAGTCGCGAGTCATAGGCTGGAATGTTCCGTGCTCCCTAAGACGCCGATCAATTGCTTCGAACGTCTTCCTGTCGGTACACCTTCGTTCTGGAAATCTGTCTCGATACAAACGTACCGCGTCACGGCTATTGCCCCGTGCTAATCCATACATCAAATGGGCATCTGCCAACTCCGCATTTGTAAACATTGCACTGACTGCAAAACCACGTTCGTGAAGAACACTAACCTGTTGATGCTACGTACTGATGTGCTTGATGCTAGTACTGTAGAGCAATGAGTCGCATGTCAACACAAGCACCGAAGTCAACATTATCTTCCTTCAATTGGGCCAACTGGCGGTGAATCGAGGAAGTACAGTACATACTGACGAAACTAAAATGAGCTCTAACATGGAAATTAAGCGTTTCCGGACACATGTCCACATAACATCTTTTCTTTATTTGTGTGTGAGGAATGTTTCCTGAAAGTTTGGCCGTACCTTTTTGTAACACCCTATATACAGAGCAGTCGCAACGCAACAGAGTTTTAGGGGTGCGCACGATGTCTTGACTTACAGTGAGTGGGAAACACAATGGAGGTAAATACTGTGTGTGTTCGTGTGTAACGTGCAAAATGTATATTATCAAAATGAATTTACCACGTATACCACGATACAGGATATTCACCACGACCAAAGCGTCTAGCTGCACATGGTCCAGGCAATGTTCCCATAACAACTACATCTGATAAGGAGCCTGCAGTGGCTGGAATACTAATTAATGGTACAGAAAATAAATTGTATCACAATTGAAAAAAGAGACTGGTTGCATACTGTGCCCAGACAAATTAGAAATTTAAATCACATTTTTCAGTTCGCAATCTACAACGGATATAGTGAATGCAGAAAGATCTGATAAAGATTGATTCTTCGTGCACACATTGACTGTTGACCCTCAACACAAATAAATGTAACGTGTGTGTATAAATAAGCGAAAAGATTCATTATTTTATGATTACGTGAGTGCCAAATTATCACTGCAGCCATTCACATAATTAAATATCTGGGAGGGAATATGTGCGTACGGAGCGATTAACGACCATATAAATGTATTCGCATGTCAGGCAAATGCTAGACTGAGATTCATGATTCATTGTAAGAATCCTCAGGAAGTGTAGTCCCCCCACGAAGTAGGCAGCTTAAAAAACACTTCTTCGACCAATAGTTGAATACTGTTGGTCAGTTCGTGACCCGTACCAAAAATGAGTAACGGGGAAAATTGAAAAGATCCAAAGAAGAACAACGTGCTTTGCCTGAGATTCGCGTAGTACGCGCAAAACCGTCACTGAGATGCTCAGTCAACTCGAGTGGAGCATCGCGGGATAACCGTGCGGTCGAGGCGTCTTGTCACGGTTCGTGCGGCTCCCCCCCCCCCCCCCGTCGGAGGTTCGAGTCCTCCCTCGGATGTGTGTGTGTGTGTGTGTGTGTGTGTGTGTGTGTGTGTGTGTGTGTGTGTGTGTGTGTGTTGTCATTTGCGTAAGTTAGATTAAGTAATGGGTAAGCCTAGGGACCGATGACCTCAGCAGTTTGGTCCCATAGCCCTTAACACAAATTTCCAAATTTTTCCAACTCGAGTGGCAGACGTTACAAGAGAGGCGTTGGGCATCACTGTGTGGTTTACTGTTAAATTTTCGTGAGCGTAAGTTACCAGAAGATGCAAATTGCTTCCTCTTGCGTATATCTCGCGAAATGAGAATGAGTGTAAAATTAGAGAGATTCGAGTTTACATGGAGGCTTTCCAACAATCGTTCTACCCGTGCAGCATTCGCCATTGGATCAGGAAAAAGGAGCTGGGAAGCGAGGATGGTACATAAAGTACCCTCCATCACACACCATAAGGGGTCTTGCGAAGTAGTATGATAGTATAAAACAGGAGTACTGCCTGCTCGTTACAGAAAATGCGGGAAATGTCCACCGTTGACTTCAGAGTCTGCGCTGAGTGCAAGTTATCGAACAGCGAGTCAGTTATGCCGGGGGTATGGCAGCAGTAGTGCTTTCAATGTTCTGCTATAGTGCGTGCGTGTGTGTGTGTGTGTGTGTGTGTGTGTGTGTGTGTGTGTGTGTGTGTGTGTGTGTATGAGGGGGGGATACTATCTGAGTACACCTGATCACTTTGTCCCACACACAATAACAATCCCAGGGAGAGAGGTGAAGGGGTATTTTAGGCCATGAGACTTTACAGCCAGTACACATCTCATAAACTCGTAGCAAGGTTGCCCGTGCGGCGAGTGCCGTCTACTATTTTGTTGAAAATATCCATACGGTCTTACGTCTGGCCAGATTTCTACTTCTACCTTCGCTGTTTACATCACGCTGCCACGATATTATAAAAACACTTTTGAGAAAAAAATTTATTGTGCCCACGCTATAAAAACTACCGCCTTTAGTTTCAATATATTTAAGACATTAAACTATATAAGACGAACACGCTCTTGTTGGACGTATTGGTCAAGTATAGCCAGCAGACCTGTTCGATTCGAGTCCACAGACGTGTAAGTTCACTGATGGCGAATACTGACGGTTCAGTCACCGGGAGAGACTACTTTCCACACTCGTCTGTCCGGGCAACAAGCGGTATACGAGGGCGGCAGTGATCAATGGCTTTCCGAGTCGTCATGGCTGACGATCGGGCGTAAAGCAGAAAACTGTTTCTGGAACATGACTGTCAATCAATGGTGTTTTAGATCAAAAGTGACAAAACCATGCACACAACCGTATGTGATTCTCTTATCAGACCTGTCAGACAATGAATAACAGTCAGTAGCAAAATACGAAGTATTACCAAACGAACACAGCATAAACGTCCAAGTTTTCACAGTCTCAATTCAGAAAACAGCAATGCGAAGCACGTAATGATGATAAATCTTACACCGGTGGAGCCGTTTCTACCTGAAGAGTTGCACATGGATAACAATAATAATAATATTGCAAAGTCAAGGCCAGTTTTAATCGACGAGAATTTACTTTTATTCTAACGAGCGAAGCGAAAAATTGCAAATTTGTCCATCGGAATTTCAACTCAAACGGAAGAGTAAGATGGACTGCACAGTAAGATACAGAGAAACATGGACCCAAATGCAGCAGGGTATGAGATTGATGTTTAGTCTCGTTCTTGCGCAATACGAACTTAAACCTGCTGCAAGACAGCGTAACTTCATGAAATTCGGATTCCGGCAGCATGAAACTGTCAATATGAATCCACATTGCACTGTCAACAAGTGATCGAAAATATTCAAAAGCGGACTGCTCAATTCTATTAAATTAAAGAGAATAAATAATAGTGACTTGTTGGTACCTTGGTTTGAGATGGATGAGTACTGAGACACTTTGATCATACTGCATGGATAGCCTTGCGGTCTTAGGCGCCTTGCCACGGTTCGCGCGGCTCCCCCCGTCGGAGGGTCGAGTCCTCTCTCGGGCATATCGGTGTGTGTGTGTGTGTGTGTGTGTGTGTGTGTGTGTGTGTGTGTGTGTTTTGTCCTTAGCGTAAGTTAGATTAAGAGATTAAGTAGTGTGTAAGCCTAGGGGCCGATGACCTCAGCAGTTTGGTCCCATAGGAACTTACCCCAAATTTCCAATTTTCATTCTGCATTTGGAGACCTTACACGCCTGCATTGACAACTGTCTTTCAACAGCTTCTTTAAAATCAAAGCGCTCTGTTGTATGCACTAAATTTACATGGAATGGGTTCACAGCTTTCTTGTTTAAATTTAGTAGCCTTGCTTCAATATCTTCGTTTCTCTATAACTGGAAAAACCTGTCGCATATCTAAAGTTGTGCCCAGTCACCAAATATTGTGTGTTATCACTTCAAAGTGCCCTAGGATTGCTAGAAACAATCTTGAAAACTAAATGAAGGAAACCTTAACGCATCACAACTGGAAATCCAGAGGGAAGAACTGCTAGGCAACACAAAGACTATGCCCCATGCAGTAATGAATGTTCGAAATATTTTCTCCATGATTTGTAACTTGGAGCAAGTCTAGGGATACGCAACAGAGTACCAAGAACATAACAGCACTGAAAATGCGTTTTGTGGGAAAATTAAATACTAGCTGAGATCTTACACAACGCTCTCCAGCAGAGTAGCAACTCACGCCCGTCACAGGAATTGAATGAACACCGAGTCAACTTGGCAAAGCATTCAATAACTCACACGTCATAGCGACTGGCTCTGGGAATTTCACAAAATCAACATGACGCAAAACTGCAAAATAACTTTTAATGTAACCTTGTCAAGTAACGCCTACGTCAAGAGACGTTAAAATGAAGCAACCTTTGAATACACGATTAATGAGTTAGAACTTCAGACAGTCGTGCCATACAAGTACCTGCGAGTAACAAGGTGTTGGGACATGAAGTGAAACAATCACAGACTCGGCTGTAGGCAAAGCAAATGTCAGGCTCCATTTCATGGGTCGAATACTAGGAAACTACAGTTTGTCTACGAAAGGGATAACTTCTGACAGATCAATACTGCCAGTATTGGAGAGCCACTTAAACCGAACGGCACTCATATAGAGTCGGTCTAGCAGCACACATCGGACATAGGAAGGGCGAACTCTATCTCCAACGCTTAAATTTAGAAGGTCGCTCAGGAAAATTTTCTGAGTTTTTTGGTGTAAAGGACCCGTGGCCTCGGGTGGTTTCTTACACAGTAATTGCACTATGTTTGATTTATTATGCCTATTTATCTTTGAATCTGCATTGCACTGAAAATGCCTGCACAACGGTACAAAGGCGGAGGTATGCGCTGCCCGTCTTTTTTGAAAACAAACGTGTTCCATTGAGTCCCCAACCACGGTTACCACTGTTGACAACAGTAATGCCGACATTACTCTTTGCCCTCATTCAGTACCGCTTGTTTCCGTCTCCGATGGTTTTTTTTTTTTTTTTTTTTACAAATGAAACCACAGTAATATTTCTACGAAGACAGCTTTCGTGAAGTTTTACAAACACGGAGTGCCAAAAGTCATGAACGCAACAAAAGAAAAAGCATGTTCCTAAAATACGAAAAATCGCAAATGGTGAAAGGGCACAAAGTCTTTTATTCCGACTTGAATCTTCGCAAACGAGGGAACAACTTGTCGACTTCAGAAGATGTAAAATAGAGGAATAAACATTGTAAATAAACTGTACGCAAAATTTATAAACAAAAACCATGCCTTTCATCCATAAATACCGGCAGTAAAATGTACACACTTATTATGCATGCAGTGCTATATTTTCATAATGATCACTAATGATCTGGTGGAAATTTTTAATTGCAGTTCGCTGTTGGTGTTGATTATGGGTTTAAGGAAACCGAAGATTGACGCCGTCAGTCTCCTAGCCGGGCGGATTCGAACCGTGACAGGCATGCCTCCATGTTTCCCGGCAGGAAACGCACTCGGCAGCAGTACGAAAAAAAAAAGTCATATTGCAACTGCTGCTGCGGGAGATGGATATGCAAGTGAATATAACTCGATATTGTTTGACTGGCATCAGTCGCAATCTTTGAGTGGAAAAGTACCGAGCTCGTGACTGTAATAATTTGAAGTAGTGCGACCACACAGACCTAGCCATGGGGAAGCCAGGTGCCGCTCCCAGATTCGCTGAAAGAATCGTGAAGAGGTGTAGCTTTTGCAGGAAAGCAATCACCTGTAAGATCCTCGCTCGCCCAGTACTTCAGTATTATCCAAGTGTCTCGTGCACTTACCAAGTTGGATTAACAGAAGAGACAGAAAAGATTCAAAGAGGTTGTGCACCACGCCAAAGCCTTACAAGATTTCGAGAGTCTGGGATCCAAAACGAGTCAAGAAGCATAGCACTATCGCGTAATCATTACTCTACTAAGCCTACAGAAAAGCCAGCCCGTACGAAGGGGCACAGACTGTAGAAGGGGAGAACGGAGAGGAGTTTATGGTGATAACTGAGTATACACTATGTGATCAAATGTATTCGGACACCTGACTGAAAACGACTTACAAGTTCGTGGTGCCCTCCATCGGTAATGCTCGAATTCAATACGGTGTTGGCCCACCCTTAACCTTGATGACAGCTTCCACTCTCACAGACATACGTTCAATCAGGTGCTGGAAGGTTTCTTGGGGAAGAATTGCAGCCCATTCTTCACGGAGTGCTGCACTGAGGAAAGGTATCGATGTCGGTCGGTGAGGCCTGGTACGAAGTCGGCGTTCCAAAACGTCCCAAAGGTGTTCTACAGGATTCAGACCAGGACTCTGCGCAGGCCAGTCCATTACAGGGATGTTATTGTCGTGTAACCACTCGGCCACAGGCCGTGCATTATGAACAGGTGTTCGATCGTGTTCAAAGATGCAATCGCCATCCCCGAATTGCTCTTCAACAGTGGAAAACAAGAAGGTGCTTAAAACGTCAATGTAGACATGTGTTGTGATAGTGCCATGCAAAACAAAGGGTACAAGGCCCCTCCATGAAAAACGCGACCACAGCAGAACATCACCGCCTCCGAATTTTACCGTTGGCACTACACACGGTGGCAGATGTTCATCGGGCATTCGCCATTCCCATGCCCTGCCATCGGATCGCCACATTGTGTACCGTGATTCGTCACTCCTCACAACGTTTTTCCACTGTTCAATTGTCCAATGTTGACGCTCCTTAAACCACGCGAGGTGTCGGTTGGCATTTACTGGCGTGATGAGTGGCTTACCGCTCGACGATGAAATCCAAGTTTTCTCACCTCCCGCCTAACTGTCATAGTATTTGCAGTGGATTCTGATGCAGTTTGGAATTCCTGTGTGATGGTCTGGATAGATGTCTGCCTATTACACATTACGACCCTCTTCAGCTGTCGGCGGTCTCTGTCAGTCAACAGACGAGGTCGACCGGTACGCTTTTGTGCTCTACGTGTCCCTTCACGTTTCCGATTCGCTATCACATCGGAAACAGTGGACCTATGGACATTTAGTAGTGTGGAAATCTCACGTACAGACGTATGACACAAGTGACACCCAATCACCCGCCCACGTTCGAAGTCCGTGCGTTCCGCGGAGCGCCCCATTCTGCTGTCTCACGATGTCTAATGACTTCTGAGGTCGCCGATACGGAGTACCTGGCAGTAGATGGCAGCACAGTGCACCTGATATGTCAATATATGGGGGTGTCAGGATACTTCTGATCACATAGTGTATATGCAGACGTCGACGTAATATGACATGATAATTATGACTACTACGGTGCACTAAACATTACAATAAATGGCATGGAGTAAAGAAAAAGCACTAGCGTCCAACACTGCTCGCTTTATTCAGACACGACATCCTGAAAACAATAGAGGCAGATTACGTCTTCCCGAATTTCGGAAAGGTGTTCGACAGTATACCATATCGTCTGCTACTAATCACGATACGATCATACGGAGTATCTTCGTAAATGTGTTGATTGGCTGGAGGAATATTTGAATAACAGAACCCAGTGCCTTATAAGCCTACATGGCAAAGAATGTTCCACAGAAACTAAAGTAACGTCGGATGTTCCCGACAAAGCCTAATAGGATGTCTAAAGGTACGGTAACATTTTTTAAAAATATATTGGAGTTGTGAAATACTGCTCAAGCAAAATATACATTAATTTTTGTTCATCATAGTGAAGCGCACAAGCCTGGCTGTCTTGAGGCGTGGCGCCACTTCGTGCAGTTTTTCTCTGTATGGATTAACACTGGGACAGGAAAATAGTTAATTGCTGTTTGCGTTACGTAAATTTTAATAATTTTATTTAAACCAACTCTCTGATATAAAAATTAGCTTTTGCTTCTTGAAAGGTAAAATCTGTGTTCGTTATAAAAGGGAGGTTCTAATAGTAAGTTGGACACCATTATGACAGGTCAAGTAACTTTTATTATATCCTGCACTACACATCGAAATGATACAGTTACATCGCACTATTTTTCAACACAGTCACCGAGTCTGCAATAACTGTCGCAAGATTAATACCAACCGTTCAATTCCTCAACGATACATATCCGCTCCTTGATCATGGAGCCATTCGAAAACCGTTGCGTGAACGTCCCCATTATTGGAAACTCTCCTTCCTCCAGATGTTCTAGGGGCTTGCCGAAAAGAGACCTGAACTTCTCGAACAGCTCAGCCACGTCTGCGCGGCCTTGGCCAGAATGTTGGCACCATTTCACTACGGCAGGACGCGACACTGCATTTGGTCCATATACTGTCAGAATTTCAAAAATGGTTCAAATGGCTCTGAGCACTATGGGACTTAACTTCTAAGGTCATCAGTCCCCTAGAACTTAGAACTACTTAAACCTATCTAACCTAAGGACATCACACACACCCATGCCCGAGGCAGGATTGGAACCTGCGACCGTAGCGATCGCGAGGTTCAAGACTGTAGCGCCTAGAGCCGCTCGGCCACTTCGGCCGGCAGAGACAGTATTATGAAGAAGTGAGAAAATACAGATTCTGTTACTTCAGTACTAGTTACTTTTAACTGTGTGATGTAACTGATATCAAGAACAGTTTTTGCTAAAGCACAGTCATCGGTGTTAGAGATAAAACTGAATAATTATCAAAGTGGAGCATTCTACCACAAACCGATAGCAATGACTGACGTTTGTGGTAAGGATGTGTTTCGTTTCCTTTTTACATCCGCGTAGCAATGAACAAATATTTGCACGAAGAGTTAACAGTGACGAAAGCCGTAATATCGCAGCTGGGTAAGTCATATCTTTGAACCAACATCGACGTGTTTTAATAAACGCATCTAAGCCGTCTGAAGATGATCAGGTAACTGTGCTTGTATGATTTAAATTAACAAACAATGCCCCAGTTCAATTTTTTTCATGCGTAACACGACGCATTTCGTGAATTTATTGTCATTATATACGCACAGCTGTTTTATGTGATGTTTGCATCTGTGGTTTCCTGCCTCTCTTACCGTGCAGTCGTCTTTTATTTGTTTACTGCAATCGGGAAATGGGACAACATGAATCTTATGTTTTTTACGTGCTATTGCTATAATACAGTATTTTTGTCTGTCTACTTGTAGACGTACAGTACCTCCCTCATTGTTCAGAAATCCAGACACACGCAAACCATCAATCACAATGCTTGTTTGTGTGAAATCAAATTATGGCATAAAAGATATTACGACAGCATGGCTTACCAAAGAGTTTGGACGCTGTCAGTAGTGTTAAATTTTTTGTGGATTACATTTTGACATGTAGCTGCCACTTGTAACTTCTATCTTAACATTGCTGACTTTTACTTTACCGATTATGCTTTATATTCTATTTTATACTATTTTGTTGCAAGTACTGAGTGCAGGATATCAAGGAACGACAATATTTATGGATTTGGTACTGTTATTATGCAGGGCGGAACTTCATTCCCGTTACAGATTCTGAGGATAGATTTCTTACACTAAGACAAGAAAAATAGTCTAGTGCACGTGGGCTCTAAATGCATACGTTAAAAGCCATGAGCGCTTGTTCATTTTGCAATACTGCGAAATACACCTCTTCCACAGCATGCTTTGCTTTCTATATTTTGAGAGGTATGGATCAAACCAATCAAAAAACAGTTTTCAGTAAACATGCGCTCTAAGGTGCGTACTTCAAGAGCTATGAGCACTTATTTACTTTCGATACTGACAAACATACCTCTACCACTGAAAAAGTACTCATAACTTTTAGGGTATGCATTTTAGAGTGCATGCTTTTTCGACCTTTTTCTGTTCTTGTTTTGGTTCATAATACTTCCTCCCCAAATATGGGAAGAAAAGAGCTTGCAATAGAAGATGCGTATTTCACAGTATCGAAGATGAATAAGCCCTCAAAGATCTTACGTAACGCATTTCAGAGCCAATGGTTACTCGGTTTTTTTCTTGTTTTGGTAAAAGAAACCTTTCCTCAAAGTCTGTACATGGGATTTAGTTGCACATTGCATACAGGAGAAACATTTGAAGAAATTCATCGGGTCACAACCTAGTTTGACATTGAGAATACACACTGAGGTGACGAAAGTCATGGGATACCATACTGTGTGGGACCTCCTTTTGCCGGACGTAGTGCAGCAACTCGAGATGGTATGGACTCAAAAAGTCGTTGGTGTCTCTACAGACGTCCGGAATTGCGAAAGTGTTGCTGGTGCAGGATTTTGTGCACGAACTGACTTCTCGATTATGTCCCATGTCGGGCGATCTGGGTGGCCAAATCATTCGCTCGAATTGTCCGGAATGTTTTTCAAGCCAATCGCGAACAATTATGGCCTGGCGACAGGGCGCATTGTCGTCTATAAAAAGTCAGTCGTTGTTTAGGAACATGAAGTCCATGAATGGCTGCATATTGTCTCCAAGTAACCAAACATAACCATTTACAGTCGATGAACGTTTGAGCTGGACCTGAGGCCGCAGTCCATTCCGCGCAAACACAACCCACATCATTATGGTGCCACCACAGTTTGGCACAGTGTCTTGTTGACGACTTGGGTCGATGGCTTCGAGGGGTCTGCGCCACACTCTAGATACTAACATCAGCTCTTACCAACTGAAAGCAGGACTCATCTGACTAGGCCACGCTTTTCCAGTCGCCAAGTGTCCAACCGATATGGTCACGAGTTCAGGAGAGGCGCTGTAGGCGATGTCGTCTATTAGCAAAGGCACTCGCATCGGTCGTCTGCTGTCATAGACCATTAACTCCAAATTTTAACGTATACGTTCGTCGTACGTCCCACATTGATTCATGTGATTATTTCACGCAGGTGTTGCTTGTCTGTTAGCACTGAAAACTGTACGCAAACGACGCTGTTCTTGGTCGTTAAGTGAACGCTGTCGGCCACTGCGTTGACCGTGGTGAGAGGTAATGCCCGAAATTTGGTATTCTTGGCACACGCTTGACACTGTGGCTGTTTATACCCGTCGTGCAGCCATAATCACGTCGGACACCTTTTCACAGGAATCGCCTGAGTAAAAATACAGCTGCGTCAATGCACTGCCCTTCTATAGTTTTTGTACTCGATACTACCGGCATCAGTGTATGTGCATATCGCTATCCCCGTTATTCAGTTACACTGTGTACTCCTATCATCTTTAGCAATCTCCTGTAGCACCGCTCTTGAAAAGCTTATGTTCTCTTGTCGTCTGATCTAATTGTCGTCCACTTTACACTTCGGTACAAGGCTCCACGTAAGACAAACTGTTTTAAAACTACTTATTAACATTTAAATTTATATTCGAAGTTAACAAATTTCTCTTTTCCAGAAATATCTACTGCTTTTAGTGTCTCATTTCTCAACCTAATCCTCACAGCTTAGCTTGATTTGGTTCAATTACATTTCATGACCATTGTTTTACTTCTGTTGATATTTTGCTGCCATTACAGCATGGCTCTGAGCACTATGGGACTTAACATCTGTGGTCATGAGTCCCCTAGAACTTAGAACTACGTAAACCTAGCTAACCTAAGGACATCACACACATCCATTCCCGAGGCAGGATTCGAACCTGCGACCGTAGCGGTCACGCGGTTCCAGACTGAATCGCCTAGAACCGCACGGCCACAGCTGCCGGCCATTACAGCATGCTCTGGCTGCATACAATATAATATAAAGCAGCTATATAGGCAACTCACTGTATTTTCTCCTCGCTTTTTTGGTAGACACAAACTCCCAGCTCCTCCATCAACACTGTATCCGATAGCTGGAAATAGAGTATTTTAAGATTTTCTTCTATGATTGTGAATGGGCAGCGTTTGTTGTGTGTGCTGGTATGGCTGATTCTGTGAATTGGTTACGCGTGTAAAACTTGATGTAGTCAGTGTATCTCATACGAAAGGTCCTTCCAATATGTCCCTTGTAGTCAGAGCAAATTTTAGCGTGATTCTGTATATCCCAGAGACTTTTTATTGTTTAAGGTGCGAACAAATATCTGTTGTTGTTTGTTGTTCTTTGGAGAAAGCCACTTTCATTTTATGTGACTTTTGTCACTTCACTGCATTTTCTCCTCGCTTTTTTGGTGGACACAAATTCTCAGCTCCTTCATAAACTCCACTGTATCCGATAGCTGGAAATAGAGTGTTTTAAGATTTTCTTCTATGATTGTGGATTGACAGTGTTTGTTGTGTCTGCTGGTATGTCTGAGTCTGTGAATTGGTTACGCGTGTAAACGTTGATGTAGTCAGTGTATCTCATATGAAAGGTCCTGCCAATCTGTCCCTTGTAGTAGCTACAGCAAGTTTTAGTGTGAATCTGTGTATCCCCGAGACTTTTTTATTGTTTAAGGGGCGAAATAATATCTGTTGTTGTTTGTTGTTCTTTGGAGAAAGCCACTTTCATTTTATGTGACTTAAGTAGGTTCGCTATTTTTTTGGAACGTCGCCTAAAAAAGGTATGCTGGCCACAAATTTGATGGTACCATTAGTTTTTCCAAATTAAATATCGATTTTATTTTAATAAAGTAAACCGAACCTAAATTATGGCAGGTTGCTACTGTGTACCATACACAGCCGCGGTTGTCTAACAATGTCGTTATTTGCCGCATAGCGCCGCACTGCTTTGGCCTAGAGGTAGGACGACTTGCGGGACGCAGTGTAGAGCTGCTAGGAGAAGAAAAACATATTCGACATAAAAATAAATTACGGCGGCGGGGGAGCGGTGCGGGCGCGCCATTTGCAGAAAGGCGGCAGGCGGCAGGCGCAGGCGATAAGCGGGCGGCTGGCCGGTCGATCAGAGGCAGCGGCGGAGCAGAGGCGCGCGATTTGGCAACAATGAGAGCGCGGGCAGCCCAGGCACAGGCGGCGGTGGCGGCGGCGCGCGCGCAGGCCACTCATCAATATCTGTCCGGCGCCCGCGCAGCTGCGAATTACCCACCGGTGCCTCGCCTCCACGCACCCCCCTCCCTTTCGGCGCTAAATTGCCGCTCCTGCGCACCACCCCCGACCGGGCGCCGCGCCGGGGAAACGCCCTGCGCACTTTTCCGCGAGCCCCGTAAACACCCCTCGCCCGTACATTCCATATTTCTCCTCTCGTAATACTCTTCAGTCGAGAGTAGCTTACTGCCACAACTTTACTTCAACCCTCTAGTTCTGTTCGAATTTACTACACGGCTATGTTGTTCGGGTCATAACCCGACAGGTGCGCACACAGGGGGCGGGGGTGGGAGGGGGTGTATCGTGAGACCCCAGGCCCTCTTCCCCCACCCCACAAAAACAGTTCGGTAAAAGCGTTTGTATTTTTACATAATTAAATTTATACTAATTTTCCCGCTAACTTTCGGGGAATAAGGACTACTTTGTGAGAGCTCCAAACTCTGGAGCAATACGCTTGCGTCTTGTGGGTGAGTTCGTTTACCGATGCGCTATATTATCCCAGGTCCTTGCCACAAATCAAAGTCTCCTACTGTCTTCCCTACTATAGGCTTAACTTTAATATCGCTACTTACTGTTTCCGCTGAACATTTAAACAATTGCACGTGCTCCAGATATTGGAATCGGACAGTGTCTTACTCTCTGTTATGTGCACTATCTTACGCGCAGCGTCCAGTAATTAATGCAACATATTTTGCTATTCAATCTGTATATTGAGCAAGCAGTAAAGCAAACAAAAGAAAAATTCGGAGTAGGTATTAAAGTCCATGGAGAAGAAATAAAACCGTTGAGGTTCGCCGATGACATAGTAATTCTGTCAGAGACAGCAAAGGACTTGGAAGAGCAGTCGAACGGAATGGACAGTGTCTTGAAAGGAGGATATAAGATGAACATCAACAAAAGCAAAACGAGGATAATGGAATGTAGTCGAATTAAATCGGGTGATGCTGAGGGAATTAGATTAGGAAATGAGACACTTAAACTAGTAAAGGAGTTTTGCTATTTGGGGAGCAAAATAACTGATGATGGTCGAAGTAGAGAGGATATAAAATGTGGACTGGCAATGGCAAGGAATGCGTTTGTGAAGAAGAGAAATTTGTTAACATCGAGCATCGATTTAAGTGTCAGGAAGTCGTTTCTGAAAGTATTTGTATGGAGTGTAGCCATGTATGGAAGTGAAACATGGACGATAAATAGTTTAGACAAGAAGAGAATAGAAGCTTTCGAAATGTGGTGCTACAGAAGAATGCTGAAGATTAGATGGGCAGATCACATAACTAATGAGGAGGTATTGAATAGAATTGGGGAGAAGAGGAGTTTGTGGCACAACTTGACTAGAAGAAGGGATCGGTTGGTAGGACATGTTCTGAGGCATCAAGGGGTCACCAATTTAGTACTGGAGGGCAGCGTGGAGGGTAAAAATTGTAGTGGGAGACCAAGAGATGAATACACTAAGCAGATTCAGAAGGATGTAGGCTGCAGTAGGTACTGGGAGATGAAGAAGCTTGCACAGGATAGAGTAGCATGGAGAACTGCATCAAACCAGTCTCAGTACTGAAGACCACCACAACAACAACAACAACAACAACAACAACAACAACAACAACATTTTTTTCTCGGCCAGTTTACAATGAAAAATGCAGAATTCTTTGTGGGACATTGTGGAATATTCCCGCTTCAGCCCCTATACTTCCATGAAGTTCCGATAGGCGGCGGCTCTATACCTAGCCTTCAAAATGGCGTCTGTAACGAAGGTGCGTTTCAAGCAGAGAACTGTCACTGAGTTTCTCTTGGCGGAAAACTAGAGCATCGCAGATATCCATAGGCACTTGCAGAATGGTTGCGGAGGCCAGGCAGTCAACAAAAGGACGGTGAAAAATTTGGTGAGGAGTCTATCACATCTCACATAGTCGCACAAACCTGTCCCGATATCCCGCTTGTCGGCCGGCCGCACACAACTGTGATTCCTGCGATGTTCGAACGTGCGGACACTCTCATTCGACGTGAACCAATTCTTAACGACAACGTAAGGCCTCACACAAGTCTGCGCACCCAAGAGTAGCTACCAAAACTTCACTGTACTTTTCTTCCTCATCCAACTTACAGCCAGGATCTCGCGCCTTCCGACTTCCACCTGTTTTGCCCAATGAAGGATGCACTCCCCGCGGGAAGCACAACGTGGACTATGGGGAGGTAATTGATGTAGCAAGGCGTTGGCTCCGACGTCGACCAGCAGAGTGATGCTATAAAAATGGACATATTGACCCTCACAGTAAGGTACCGTAAGACCGTCGCATTGAACGGAGATTATGTTGACAAATATGGTTTTGTAGCAAAAGAGTGGGGAATAATATGGTGTATTGGAATTCTGAATAAAACTAACTTACTTTCAGAAAAAAATGTGTTGCATTACTCACTGAATGCCCGTCGTACATGTATCGACAGTTAACGCAAGCTACTGATCATTACACCAAATGCAAATTATGTACAAAAGCCTTTCTGCATTTTCTTACAGTCATCCAACGACGTCACTTCCTACAGACAACAGCTTAGTCAGCAAACAATGCGACAGCCAGCATGACCCTATCTTACATGCTGCTGATGTATACTGAGAACACTTGAGGTCATACCTTCGTGTCCGTCCGATGTTATTCTACGTTCAGTACAAATTATTTGTCAAAAATTCATCGAGCCAATCACAAATCTGTGAAGACAAACGGGGCATCCACCAGTGATTCATGACTCCATTCCCTCCCACAACGGAAGACACGTTAATAGAAGTGTCTGTGTGTTCACATATATCAGTTACCATATTTCATTGCAAACTTTCGGAGACGGCGTACCATGAAAACTAAACGCATCGAAAATGGCCAGGGATTCTAGTTATTACAAGCTATGTTTAACACACGATAATTTTCAGTTGCTTGCGTTAGGACATGGCCACACGAATGGACTTTCAAAGGTGTTGCTTACCCACTGTTAACAACAAATTCGATAAGGTTAATGAGTCTTCGGGTAGCAGCAGCGAACCACAGGAAGGTGAGTAAAGCAAGACTAACAGGGGAAAGCAGTGCACTAAGAAAAATTGAACGGAAGGCTCACGTCCCAAACGTAGGTGGAAACGGCTGAAAGAAACAGCAGTACCCCATGGCCCTGTAGGCATTATCTACATACTTGCGTTCACAGTTTTAGTGCTAACGAGGAGAACACGGCAAGTGCCATCACCCGATTTCCCAAGAACTTCGCTCGGTGCAAGTGAAATCAAAGTAAGGAAACACGTGTCTCGGCTTATCCGTAGATACTCGACCGTTTCTGAGAAAACGGCAGTCAAAATTTTCCAGAAATTTTCGAGGTACTTTGTTTTTTTTTCTTTTTTTTTTTTTTTTACCGCGCGATATCCTCAGACGAAATGGTGGCTCAGTGGTTAGCGTCGCGGCTTCTTAATTTTGCGCTCCCTATTCGATTTATTGTTTTTGTTTGTTTAGTTTTATCGTTTTCATTTACCTACCCATGTCCGCGGAAGGTTACTACACGAATGTCTCTTATCAAATCAGAGGTAACATGGGTGTCATATATGAGTGTATGGTACGCTGAGGGGTTACATTCTTTTTAAACTCTCATATTCCGATATTACTTCATTCTCATAAAAATTCTTCTATTTCATTCACACGTTTACTCTTCAGGAAGATTTGGTGCATGCCCTTTGATGTTACCGATCGTGGAAACATTCGAAACACAGATATTCCTAAAACCACAAGTATAGCGCGAAGAACGGTTTGCCACAGTGACATTTCTTCGTTACGTATCTCACTCGGGAAAGAAACGTCGTTACCACTGGTGAAGATTTTGCGCATTGGCAATAATTTCGCGGTAACAGTTCATAACGGATCACTTTTCCGAAAACTGGCGCTTGCGACTGATTATGAATCAAGAAACACCACAGAAATTTCACTGAAAACAGTTTCAAATAATTCACTTTTTTCAATTCATTCTTCTGACATATAATTAGCAAACGAGTAAGGAACGTCGATATATCAGTATACACTGGAAAACATTCGTTGAGAAACATGCTAGAGACAAAGGCATATAAATAAAAAAAAAAACAAAAACAAAAAAGTAATAATCGGGGCTCAAAAATTAAGAAGCCGCGACGCCAACCACTGTGCCACCATTTTGTCTGAGGATATCGCGCGGTAAAAGGAACATAAATTACCTCTAAAATAACTCGAAAACTCTGAGCGTCGTTTTTTAAAAAACGGTCGAGTATCTACGGATAAAGCGGAACACAAGTTCGCTTATTTTGACCTCTCTTTCACTGAGCGAATTTTCTGGGAAATCGGGTTATGACACGTAACGTGTTCTCCTCGTAAGTGAAATACTGATAATGATGAGTGCAAACTAAATTGTTTGAGATTTTTGCTGTTATAGTTGTTGAATATTGTCGAATGTTTTCAGATGCTTTATCTCTCTGAATCACAATCTTCGAAGTTATGCTACAGCGATACAACACTGTACTAAGTGCTAATGTAAATAATTTATAATAATTATTATTATAACTATAGAGAAAGAGAGAGCCATCAGTTCCACAGGTGTAATTGAACTACGAGTTCTTACTGACTCGTTGTACCTAATAGGTGGATACAGAGGGAATCGTCAAAGTCTGGAGGAACTTTGGGGCACTGAAGGAGACGGCGTTGAAAAATTCAGTCCCGTGATGAATCTCTAATGGTTTAAGAGTCTCACATATTGCCTTCTTTTTGACGAGCGAATTGCAACAGCCCAACGGAAAGACTTTGGCCGGCGAACTCCTATTCGCGAAGTTTTCGATTCCATGCTTTCGTGGTAAATGTGTTTTTCTGCAGAACATACCCTCTAAACCAAACAAATATCCTCTTGATAATGCTAAAATGATATACGCAGTCACCATGGAGATCTATGTTGGACTACAGCCTGCGGGTCCTTTCTGTGACAGCAACAAACCAAGGGAAGTTGTCACGAGAATGGCTCTGTCTGTATTTGGCTCTGGCTCTGAGCACTATGGGACTCAACTGCTGTGGTCATAAGTCCCCTAGAACTTAGAACTACTTAAACCTAACTAACCTAAGGACAGCACACAACACCCAGCCATCACGAGGCAGAGAAAATCCCTGACCCCGCCGGGAATCGAACCCGGGCGTGGGAAGCGGGAACGCTACCGCACGACCACGAGATGCGGGCGTCTGTATTTGGAACTTGTCGCAATGTCACTGCTGATTTTGACCTCATCGACTATTTGAAGACTAAAAAGCTGTCGTATGTTGGACCTGTTAGGAAAAATAAAAGGCAGTTGGTATCAGATTTTGTAGAAGTGAAAGGGAAGAAACAATACAGTAGTATGTTTGGCTTAAATGACGGGAAGGTTGTGGCTTTCTACATACCGCGTCATATCAAAAATGTGATTGTTGTATATTCGCTTCATAATGACAATGCCACTGATCCCGAACCTGGAGAGAAATATAAGCCAGAGATAGTCACTTTCTACACTTCAGCAAAACGAGGCGTTGATACAGCAGATAAAATGTGATCTACTTGCAGTGTGAGCCGAAACACCTACCGCTGGCTCAATGATAATTTGTTGACTGTGAGGAGTATCAACTCCCAAGTTATTTAACTTGGAAATCAACTGTGGAAACTGCGTAGAATAATGTACCAAAACTCGCTGGCACTTAACGTTGTTCTTGGAGAGTTACGCAGAAGAAATGTGAAGATTGGAATCCCCTCCAGCTTGCAAAGCCGACTCAAAAGATTTATTCACACAGAAGACAGAGGGAAATCACCACTTCTACCACATCCCGAAAGACACAGATGCACCACCTGCACTACAGAAATGAGTCGCAGAACGTCAAACTACGAATGCAAAACTTGCCACAACGTGATCTTCTTATACCACGCAAATATGGTCTGCCAGCTTTGCTTCTCTGTGCGCTATTGTGTTTCTTCTGGTAATTCTGAGTGAGTTTGAAAGACACCAGTACCAAAATAGTGCCATGGAATAGGAGATTTCTTGCATAAATTAGCTGCTTACTAAAATTTATGTATTGAAAACTGTAACTCTTCGGCGGTGGCGTTAAAATTTCGGTCCTCTATATTTTGTTTATTTTGTGTTTAATAAAAGTGTTTTTTAGTATCCACTTTCATAGTTCTATTTCTACACATTCTTATGAAAGCCACTGATTACGTTTAGGGCACTAAAGTTGAAAATCTGAAATAATAAGCGATTTCAAATTCTGTTAAAAAATTATTCAAATGGCTCTGAGCACTATGGGACCTAACATCTGAGGTCATCAGTCACCTAGAACTTAGAACTACATAAACCTAACTAACCTAAGGACATCACACACATCCATGCCCAAGGCAGGATTCGAACCTGCAACCTTAGCGGTCGCGCGGTTCCAGACTGAAGCGCCTAGAACTGCTCGGCCATATCGGCCGGCTTTTCAAATTCTGCGTTTCTCAGGCTCACTGCGCCCTAGCCCGTGAATTACGCCTAATGGAGGTTTAAAAATAACTGTACCAGATCATTATTTTTGCTAGTCAGCCAGTCTGTGTCTCTGTCTTCCATTATTACACTTTCCTGTAGTTTCTCTCCCCCCACCCCGTTCAAGTTACTACATTCTAGTAACAGATGGGCCACAGTTTGCTTACCTCCAGTGTAAGGACACACAGCGTCGTTAGTTACTCTGGATCGATGTTACTATGTCTTGCGCTGCACTCGTGGAGACTGGAGAGGGAGAGAGAGGGAGAGAGAGGGGGAGAGAGGGAGAGAGAGAGAGAGAGAGAGAGAGAGAGAGAGAGAGAGAGAGACTGGTAATTTAATCGTTAGTCTTTGGTAGTCCGCCGGAAAATAGTCTTTTGTAATCATTTCTTTTGCAGTCTATTAATAGTCTGTCGCCCCCATCTTGCAGCGTTGCATTTCGTAAGTTTCGTTGTACAAATTTTCCATTAAGTTTACCATATCTAATTTCTTCTTGTTAACTAAATACCTCTGTGGCCAGCTGGCCTGCCAGCTCATTGCCATAAATGTCTGCATGAGCTTTAAAGCCAGCAACTCATTTCTCCATTTGCAGTATTATTTCTTGCTCCTTCAGTTAGACTTATGATGGTGTGCACGCCTCAGGAAATAGAGTTTTTTTATCAGTCTGTGTTACTGCACATTTTTTGTTAGCCATCCAACGGCTCATCATCAGAAGTCTTTAAAATAATAACCTTAGCAATATTTTCTCAGTTTGTATTTCAAAAGGTGGACTGGTTTTTTGTCAACGGAAGCTTCTATTTCTCATTTTACCACTTCAGCGGTTTAATTCCAGTCAGTGAATGTTTCCATTAAGAACTGTCACTTGTTATTACTGTCGTTAAGAACCACAATATCAGCTGGCAAGACATGTTTTTACCTTACACCGAATTTCAGCGTTTGTTCAGTATGTTCCTTCTTAACTAAATTATATGATGGCAATATCATGCATTTTCTGGTATGAGTAACTTTCGCTAGTAATATAATAAGCTAAACACTAACATTTCTTTAAAACCTTTTTTTTTTGCATTTTAACACCTAAATGGTTGGAAAAGGCTTTTCTCTCGATAATCTTACATACTAAAATTTCACGTGCCCCTGTGATGTTCAAGACAAAACAAAACTCGTGGATCATGGTACATCACTAACTAAATATGTTTACGTTTCAATAATGTAGAAAAAAGGTGCTTGCGAAAAGTCGAACTACTAATTACTTATGCCGAAAGCACAAAAAAGCAGAGCTACTGGAAACGATTATTTGACACCTAGGACAAAAAAATTTGAACACAGTAATCTGTTGCTGCGAGTCGCCAATATGATTACTATTATGTTAAGGCAATTCGTGCCTAGAATACCGCAGGACATCACCAATTTGTCTGAGATATAATGTAGATAAATGTGGTACTAACGGCGCTGAAAAATGAAGTTCCATTATAGAACTACGCTACGGACAAAACAAAGTGCGAACTGAGGAAAAGCGTGTCGAGGCAGGGGCTCTGTGGGAAAGCCGAGTGCCCCGGCCTCAGGGGACTGGGGCACTCAAGCAGCTCATCACATTTACGACTAAACTTTTTGCGTCCCACAAGGAATGAGGAAAGTGAGAAGTAGGTCCAAAGGGAGTGAAAGTGAGGGGGTGGGAGTAACGCGGTTAAGTCTCACCCACGAAGGAAAGAACATCTTCTGAATGAGACCAAGAAAAATTTAGTAGAGTTCAGACTGGGAGGAAGAGATGACTTTAGGAGAATGTGCACAAACGAGATTAAATCGATAGAAACTGGACTTATGAAATACACGTTGAAGTAGGTCAAAGTGTTCGTGAAAATATAAAAGCAAAAAGGATATTAACAATGACAATGTTTCTCTAAGAACAAAGAAATTGTACTCATATCAACCCGCTAGCCGAAGGTTAATGGAGGAAGCTTCTGAAGTGTATCTAGAACGAACTGAGAGTAAGGTCTGTATACATGTATCGAAAAACAAAACGTGTGCGAGGCGCACGCTGCGGATTCAGAAATATGTAACTAGGTGAATGCGACGGAAAAGAAATAGACTGTGCTGGGTAAGGCATCTGTAACAAAAAATGTTTTCCATTTAATTTTGACAAGACGTGACATTCAAAAATTTTTATCTTAAATGTTATATTTCCACAAGACGTGTTTCATCTTCACTCCGAAGACCGGTTTGATGCAGCTCTCCACGTTCGTATCTCCTGAAAAAGCCTCTTCATCTCTGAATAACTATTGCAACGTACACTATGTGATCAAAAGCATCCGGGCACCCCCAAAACATACATTTTTCACATTAGGTGCATTCTGCTGCCACTTCTACCAGATACTCCATATCAGTGACCTCAGTAGTCATTAGACATCGTGAGACAGCAGAATGGGGCGCAACACGGAACTCACGGACTTCGAACGTGGTCAGGTGATTGGGTGTCACTTGTGTAATACGTCTGTACGTGAGATTTCCACACTCCTAAACATCCCTAGGTCCACTGTTTCCGATATGATAAGTCAAGTGAAAACGTGAAGGGACACGTAAACCACAAAAGCGGACAGGCCGACCTCGCCTGTTGACTGACAGAGACCGTCGACAGTTGAAGAGGGTCGTAATGTGTAATAGGCAGACGTCTATCCAGACCATCACACATGAATACCAAACTACCAAACTGCATCAGTATCCACAGCAAGTTCAATGACAGTTAGGCGGGAGGTGAGAAAACTTGGGATTTCATCGTCGAGCGGCTGCTCATAAGCCATACATCACGCCGGTAAATGCCAAACGTCGCCTCGCTTGGTGTAAGGAGCGTAAACATTGGACGATTGAACAGTGGAAAAACTTTGTGCGGAGTGACGAATCACGGTACACAATGTGGTGATCCGATGGCAGGGTGTGGGTATGGCGCATGCCCGATGAACGTCGTCTGCCAGTGTGTGTGTAGTGCCAACAGTAAAATTCGGAGGCGGTCGTGTTACGGTGTCGTGTTTTTCATGGAGGAGGCTTGCACCCCTTGTTGTTTTGCGTGGAACTATCACAGCACAGGCCAACACTGATGTTTTAAGCACTTTCTTGCTTCCCACTGTTGAAGAGCAAATCGGGGATGGCGATTGCATCTTTCAACGCGATCGAGCATCTGTTCATAATGCACGGCCTATGGCGGAGTGGTTACTCGACAATAACATCCCTGTAATGGAGTGGCCTGCACAAAGTCCTGACCTAAAGCCTGCAGAACACTTTTGTGATGTTTTAGAACGCCGATTTCATGCCAGTCCTCACCGACCGATATCGATACCTCTCCTCAGTGCAGCATCACAGTACATATATTTGAACCTGCTTACTTTATTCATGTCTTGGTCTACCCTTACAGTTTTTGCCCCCATACTTCCCTTCATTAATAAATTGGCTATTCCTTGATATCTCTGAAATTGGCCTATCAACCGATCTCTTCTTTTAATCATGTTCTGCCATAAATTTCTTTTTCTCCCATTTCGATTCAGTACCTCTTCATTGGTAATTCCATCTGCCTGTCCCATCGGTATTCTACTGTAGCACTACAAATCAAAAGCTTGCTTTCTCTTCTTGTCTGTACTGTCTTGTCGTTCATGTCATAAGAGTTCAGCCATAGTCACACGGGACAAGTTAGCTACCGTGACATGGCGCTCTGCAACTTTTCTGATGTCGCTTCCAGCTATTTCACGTTAAACAGTCATTTTGTCTTTGATGAGCTATTTTGTCAGTTCTGCGATATTTCGGCAACGTGTCACCTAAACGAGAACCGATAAGAGGCAAGGTCGCTCTCTACGTCACAAGCAGAACTTGCGGGACGCCACATATTGTATTTGTCGTGTTCAGCTGAAGCCCATATTTGGTGGTGTTTGTGTTATAACTTAAATGCTATGAATATATGCTGTTTTTATGCACCAGCACAATAACTCTCTGAAGAACGCGTCGTTATTGGTACGATTTGTTACAATACAGTGACAGGAAACGTCAAAGTTATGGTTAAACAATTTTTGTATTTAGTTATTTTCGTGTTATAACTAGTGTGTCATGGAAGTACGCCGTTTTACGGCAATGGTACATTGAAAATTTATCAAAAACGTGTCGTTCTTGGCAGGATTTGTTATAATTAAATGTCAGTTAATGAAGTATCACGTATATTTACTTTTTGTCTTGTTTCATGTTCAAGGATACTGTAGTTTTTATTTACGTATATTACAGACAGAACAACAACTGCAGTGGTGACTAAGGAAGACGCATCGCATTGTGAATGAATTCAAGTGTGTTTTGCATGTACTATCATATTAGAGATACTAATTACTTTTTAAAAATTTCATTATGATTTCTGTGTTATCAGTTACGAGTTGAAATTGAAGTAGCACTTAATGAAACACGTTTTTCACATTTCTGCTTAAATTGTATTAACCTTCAAAATAAAGGTGTTGAAGGTGCTAGGATTCTCAGCGTTTTGTCAGATGAAAAATTTTGGAACCCCAGATACTGAGAACAGCATCGTCTGCGAATAGGGTTATTGCGTCTCCAGTGTTACCCACTAAATCAAAATAATGAACCAAATAACGAAACTCATTTGCTACTTTTTGTGTCTCGTTTCCTAATCTAAATCCCTCAGCAGCACGCGATTTGAATCTACTTTCCATTACCGTTGTTCTAATTTTGTTGTTGATCATCTTACAAAATCTTCACGACACTATCTAATTCAATGAACTGCTCCTGTGAGTTATTTTAGCGTCTCTGACGGAACTGCAGTGTCTTCGGTAAATCTGAAAATTTTTATTTCTACCGAGCGAGGTGGCGCAGTGGTCAGCACACTGGACTCGCATTCGGGAGGACGACGGTTCAAATCCCCGTCCGACCATCCAAATTAAGGTTTCCGTGGTTTCCCTAACTCGCTTAAGGGGAATGGCGCTGCGTTTCCTTTGAAAGAGCACGGCCGATTTCCTTCTTTATCCTTCCATAATTCGAGCTTGTGCTCCTTCTCTAATGACCTCACTGTTGACGGGAAGTTAATCACTAATCCTCATTCCTTCCTAATTTTACTTGCTTCTCCCTGAGCTTTGCTTCCCCTTTACGTATTTATCCTTGGTTTCTTTTACTGCTTGCTCAACGTAAAGATTAACTAACGTTGGGAATAGGCTACCAAGCTGTGTTACTTCTCAACAATGGCTTCCCTTTCATGTCGCTCGACTCCCGCAACTTCCATCTGATTTCTGTACGAGTTGCAAACAGCCTTTAGCTCCTTATATTTTATCCCTACCACATTCAGAATTCCAAGAGTGAATACCAGCCAAAACTGTCAATAGCTTACTCTAAATCTACAAATTCTATAAATGTAGGTTTGTCTTTCTTCAACTAACCTAAGATAAGTCGTGAGGACAGGACTGCTTCTAGTGTTACAGGCTTTTACCAGTTTCTTGAGAACGGCGAGTTGTTCCTTCTGTTAGTTTCGCGTTTACTGCAGATTGAACAAATTAACGCTGTCAAACAAAAAACAACTGCCGAAAGGGTAATTCTATCCTAACTCTGCAGCATGCAGTTGCGATCAGTCTGTCGACTACATCACCTAATTACGGAGTCACTATAGTGAGTGCTAGGATATTCATGTTTTTCTTACTGTTGTTCCGCCCTTGACTCCACCTCACGACTTCAAGTACCTTTTCCTCGTCCGAAATCCCGGAAAAGACACGGAGTAAATTTTATCGTATCTTTTGAATAGGGTGTAAATCCCTGCATTATGAGCGGTACTGCAAACTCTGTAAAATCTCGCGGGTAACATAATAGGTAATTCAAATTTCAGCCACAGTAGCTTTTTGTGCTATCAAATGTGCATACAAGCATGTAGCAGGTGTGATACAGCTGCTAAATGTTGTAGGTATAGAAAGGGTCGAAGTGATAGGAACATGGAATACACGACGTTACTTCTGTAAGGAGCGGTCATAGACGCAGTCCAAACAGAAAGTGGTACGGTCTGCAGTACGCAGCGACCTCTCCGCTGCAAGGAGTACAGGCCATTGGGGAAAAGCCAAGGGGAATACATTCACGTCCTCGTCATTAACGCCATACTCCTTTCACTCATCAAACTTGGCTAGAGAGCTTCTAAACAAGTATCCACTAACTACACAACATATTTATCTGCCAGTGAACACAAAAAGTTCCTGCTGAACCACTATTTTCCACAGTGTGTATAAAGATACTTTCTTCAACTTACGGATGCTGGAATACCATTCAGACTCACGCTTCAAAGTTTACGGCGTCGTCATTCACGTTATTATATCACAACCGAGAATCTCATAGCCTAGAAGACTTACCACGCTTCAGCTACTGACAACTGAAAAAGGAATTAAAGGCACACTTCGTGAAGCTGTACAGATGTGTTGAGTTGGGCATTCAAAATAGTTACTGTAAACAAAAATAAGGGCTCGTATGGTTAAAAAGAACATGCAAAAATTGTTCTGCTCATCAGTCGTTATAGCTATGCCGCAAGAACTGGGAATAAAATGACAGTCAACGAGAAACGAGTCCTAAAGGTAGCCCAGCTGCCGTGGAATCCACAATTTTAATCGAAACAGCAAGGACGCAGAACTTAGAACACTGCCATCAAATAAATTAATCGTTTAGCGAAATTCATCTGACACAGTGTCACCAAACTGGTGTCTAAATCTCGGAGGGGTGGAGAGGGGGGGGGGGGAGAGGGGGAGAGGGAGAGAGAGAGAGAGAGAGAGAGAGAGAGAGAGAGAGAGAGAGAGAGAGAGGTTCGCATAACGATGTGGAGACACCCATCGTATGCTATGTCTTCTGAAGAAGAATTTTTTAGTAACTGATGCCAAAAGCGAGTGCGTAGCTTCCTGAATTCTAGAATCCAGACATGACAGCTATTAACTATTCGCTCCAGTCTTTTCCTACATGTCTACTAAGAATAAGAACATAGAAAGATTGAAGCGATACACACACTCTGCACACAAACTTATTTGAAAATTGGAGTACAGAGAGATGGATTTCATCCCGCGTAGCCTTGGAAGCAACACACTAGATCCTTACTACAGTAGTGAAACAAGCTGTCAATTGTTACACCAATTAATCAGGGTTAATCGTGGGGATATCGGCGAACGGTAGCAAAAATGGTAAGAGGCGTAATTTCACTCTGTGACTGAGATGCATTGTGCATCAGATTTACATGTCTTTAAGAAACAAATCATTTTAAAATAATTTTGAACTGATATTGAAGGAAAATAATGCTTCTCATCTACATCGACATCTATACACAGAAAGTCACCTGATGTGTACCACCACTTCCCTGGTGAGCCTCCACGGGAGCTTGAATATCTCTAATTTTACCTCTCCATGGTCTTTCTCGTGAGATATACGTAGGAGGAAGCAATTTATGGGTTGAAACTTCTAAGAGAACGTACGATCTCGGAATTTTAACAGTAAACCACACCGTGATGCTTAACGCCTCCCTTGTAGTGCCTATCACTGAAGTTGGCTGAGCGTTTCCGTGACGCTTTCGCACAGCTAAATGAACCTGTTATGAAACGTGCTGCTCTTCTTGGGATCTTGTCTATGTTCTGTAGCCATCCTATCTCGTACGGATGCCAGACTAGCAGCAATATTCAAGTATTGGTCGAACGAAGGTATTGTAAGCCACCTCCTTTGCGGTTGGACTACACTTCCAGAGGATTTTTGCAGTGAATCTCAGTCTGGCACTAGCCTTTCTTACGATTACTTTTACGGGATCGTTCCACATTAAACCGCTCCGTACGCATACTCCCAGATATTTTATGGATGTGACTGGTTCCAATTATTGTTCTGCAAAGGTGCACTCATACAAGAAAATGTCTTTTCACATCGTTGTGAGCAATCGTTTGCTTATGTTGAAGATATAACGCTCACACAATGTTCTCCTGCTGTACGCCCAAATTTACTTTTACGTCTCAAGATTTATCTCCGTAAACAATGACATGCTGTGTTTATTTGCTAAGAACTCTTCAATAGAACCACAAGGCTGGTGTGATTGTCAGCTCGTATTTTGTTCATTAGGCGACAGTGAGGAACAATGGCAAACGCTTTCTGGAATTCAAGGAACACGGCATCAACCTGGCGGCCGATATCTACTGCTTTCTCATTCTCAAGAACAAATAAGGCGAGCTGGGTTTCACAGATTGTTGTTTGCGGAATCCATGTTGATTCCTGCAGAATTTTTCGGTCTCAAAAAATGTCATAATACGCGAGCACAAAACATGTTCCAAAATTCTACAACTCGTGACCGGTAAACGTTACGGTCTATATAGAGTCTGTGAGGTCTCAGTACAAGACTTGCTCAAGATGTCCCATAACACGAGGAGGGGAGGAGGAGGTTAGTGTTTAACGTTCAGTCGACAACGAGGTCATTAGAGACGGAGCATAAGATCGGATTAGGGAAGGATGGAGAAGGAACGCGGCCGTGCCCTCTCGAAGGAACCATCCCGGCATTTGCCTTACGTGATTTAGGGAAACCTAAATCAGGATGGCTGGACGCGGGTTTGAACCGTCGTCCTTCCGAATGCTAGTCCAGTGAGCTAAGCACTGCGCTACCCTGCTGCATAACACGAGGTCCATTGTGTCTCATACCGACTACACGACGCAGACGTTACGTGTTGGCTACTTCAGTACACTGCCAAAAGTGAGCGTATGTGATTCTGCTGGGTCCTGTTTAATGAACTGGTCCCAGCAAGAGAAAAGCACACCGTCTTGCTTGAAAATACGAATTTTCTATCAAAAAACGGTATCATTTTCATTAGCAAGTTCTAAGATAATTCTACAGTGGCAAATAACACTGAATTAAAAAGTACTCCACATCAGTACGAAAATAATGGTTAAATTTCAGTTCTACGATAAATAATGTAAATTGAATGGTTGTCGATTCAACTAGATACCTACGGATTATAGGTGCGAACAACTCTCAATGGAACCATCTCCTAGAAAATGATGTGGGAAACACGAACCAATGATTACCGTGTTCATTGTTCCCACTTGATATTAAAAAGTGGAGCAGTGGAGAAATATTGTGAAAGCGGTTCTATGCACTTTCTGCCCAACACTTACGTGAGAATTGTAGAGTGTGATGTAAATGTAGATGTAAAAGAAAGCTATATCCATAAGAGTCATCTTTCACACGTTGAACAACGTGTTTTTAGATATTACGTTTTACAGAAAACCACCTACACTAACGGAAATTAAAGCTCTTCCTAATAGGCATCACTATTTGTCAGGAGGCGAGCACAAACGAAAATGAGGTATCTTTGCCTTAAGCCTGTGACTTCGTTAAAATGAAATGCCGAATCAGTGGATTTGGGTAATGCAATTCGTCAGTCTGTAAGACATTTCAGCGTTCTTACTGAAGCACAAAGTCATAGGGGAAAAAAACCACCACGTCGTCGGTGTTCCTAGAGTATTTTTTTACTTCAATCAGCGCTCGGCGCGCAAGAATTCGCTTTTTCTATACTGCCAATCTAATCACCCACACTCCTTTCTTTTGTTACACCTCAAAGAATTTAGACCATAGGCTCACAGGTGCAATGTTAACTGCTTGTTCAGATAGGAGTTTTGACTGTTTAGTTCCTGATCATATATTTCCTTCAGTTTGCTTGGCAAATCAAAAATAAACAAGTAGATCTGTAACATAATTCGTGCAAAGCGCATTCATCTGGCTCCAGAATGATGTGTTACTTTCAAACGGTTTTGGTCTTTACTTTTAGGCGGACTAAAAATATTGACGGAGTAAAATTAATTCCCGCGCCACCAAAATGTCTACGCTTGACACAAAACTTAAAGTAGCAACGCTACATAATACTGAAACAAGACTATGCGATCGTCAGGAAGATGAAAAGAATTGAACTTCTGCGTGGGATGTTAACACAGTCGGCAGCTGACTTGGCGGATTTATACGGCAGATAGAATGACTGCGTAATACGAGAAAACTTTTCTGTTCTGCTTGTTTATCAGACGCTGACAAGCGGCTCCGTGACGCAGCCTGTAGGTTTCGGAGTAGGCTGGTTATCTGTACAAGGACTGATTAATCATATTACTCAGTTTACCGCAATTGCTTCAGCGCGAACAGCGGCATTAATTTCCACTGATGGAAATGTTCGAAGCTATCGACGCAAATAGCCTATAAACTGGCCATTACTGCGTTCGAAAGTGGCGAATAGAGACAGTTGTATATGGTAGTACGCCAACATAAACAGCTACTTTACTAAACCATTCACTGAATTATAACCCAGTTTACGATTTCCACTGCTAAAATCCTCAGATGACTGGTAACAGGAAGAGGTCAATGGCGCTACGAGAGGTTATCTGCCAAGACGAGTTAACACCCGGTGGCGTTTCTACTCATACGTAGATACTTATCACTCAGTAACTTCGTAAACTCCACACTACTATAAAGTGTCAAAAAAGGGGAACAGTAATAAAAACCTAAATAAAACAGCAACGTTTCTGATTCAGTTTTTTAATGTAAGTAACTGAAACACGAACTTCGCATTGTGGTTGTTCTGGCCAAGTTATGTGTTTTTTATCTCGGTAATGTAAAAGCCCAGTAGCAGACAATTGTGTTATGGGTAGAAAAACTAAAGGAGGCGACAAGTGGAAACCGGTGCCAGCTCGTTGCCCACTTTCGTCAAACACACTTATCGGCAGACCCATTCACTAATACTCTCCACAAACTGAAAAAGAGAAAAACACACCACAGTACAACTTACGACTATAATGGTGATAATGGTGCTGTGTTACCAGGAAGCAATTGAACCCTACAGCAGACCACAATATCTGTGTGCCGAGTCAGCAACATATCTTAAGTCCGAACAGAAAAAAAAAAACAACTACAACGCGCTTCTAGTAACAGCTGTGGTCATAAAATTTTCTAAGTGAACCAAAATGCATTTCACGTTAGAGTTTGAAAACATGATGACAACCTATTTCAGCATTTGACAACGTTCCAGAGTGGAAAAGAAGTCACCGAGATTTCACTAGGCCTTCCTCAGAACCAGGCGCTAGCAAATAAACGCTCTTTACCAGCTCCAGCTGCGGTAGTGCGCCCGTACCAAAGACGTTGTCTGTTTGAACTCATACGAAGATATTTATTTCTTTTTATTACAAAGAGGGTGACATCACTGAGCAGGAATCCTGTGCTTGTGTGGTGTATTAGATACGTTGCAGTGCACTACTGCAGGAAAGGTAGAAGTTAAAAACGGTTGAAGTTCTGTCCAGATCAATGTACGCTTGCGATTATAATACAGTTCCATATACAAAATACCATTTGTGTATCAGTTCGGTGTCGTAATCAACAATGAACGAAGGAAGGCCACTTCCAGATTGTTACACACAGAATAATAATAGAGAGAAAAAAGGAATTTGGGGATTTATTTGAAAACTCTATGTTGCATTTTAAATATACTGCTCATTTTCACACGGAGCGTCTAGAGTATAGGCTGCCGTCAGGACGATAAACTGAACAGCGACTTCTTATCCAACCCATTAGTACATGTTTTCCTGGTTTTGTATAGTTTTCTTTCACGAGACAGTCGATCACATACAAAACATTCGCACTCAGGAAGTAATCATAAGCATCACGGAAGCCATAGAGGCTATTCTTGACAAAACCGAGGAAACTCCGCCTGGTATCTCTTATAGAGTGCCTATGCACGAGTTGAAGTCAGAGTTTCATTATCAGGGATTCAGTTCTAATGCAAGGACCTTCACTGTGCTGTCAACTTACCAGAAACGTTCATCTGGAATTTTGCTAGTTTCCTTGGTACACAACTTGATGAAAGGTATCCGGACACCCCTATATATTGAGGAATTAATCACGCAAGAGGTGGACCCGCAAGTATAGAAGGAGGTGGGGAGTATTGTGTTGTCAGTAGAGTGGTTAACACCTGATAAGGTCGGTCGGGAGAGCTCAGTGGCTCCGAAAGTAGACAAGTCATAGGACGTCACCTGAGTAACATTTCAATCTTTCCAGCGCTGCGTAAGTCCACTGTTACCACGATATGGCTGCCTAATTCCTTCACTCTCACAACAGATTTTGTTTTTTAGAATTGTATTAATTTCAGTGAAAGAAATTGGCAATACTTCTACTTGCTTAAAATTTTGTGGAATGACTTTTTTATATATTCAGTTGCTTCTTCACCTGTGCCATTTAATGCTTTACCTGCTGCTACGTTTAGAAAGTGATTGTTAAAAGTACTTGCAACTTGTGAATTATCAGTCATAAGATTGTTATTTAGTTTAATTGTAATGTTCAGAACTGCAACTGCATTAAACAACAAGTTTACTGTTTTGTGCGTGTGCGTGAGTTTGTGTGTGTGTGTGTGTGTGTGTGTGTGTGTGTGTGTGTGTGTGTGTGTGTGTGTTTAAATTATTAACAATATATCTATCCGAATATATTATTTTATATCCTACTGTGTTACTTCAACCTTCACTTAGGTTAACATAATTATTACACTTACTTTTTCTAACATGTCACCTGATTACTTAAATGTATACGAAGTTATGTAAACTTGACGTAGAATAATCTCTGACCACTGGAGATATTTACACTTACATTTCTACTCCTCTAGCATTCAATGACCTCCACAAGGCTTTCAGATTAGCTCCTAAACAGTGTTTTGTAACGCTATTACGCTCTTTACATTTATCATTACCTAGACGCCAACTTTGTTACCTCAAAGTTTACAAATTGCGATGAAGTACGTGAAGTCGAGGGGAAAGGAACCTGTGAGTCCTGAAGATATTTTTATTTTATTCATTTTACTTCTACGTTTATATTTTCGTTCAACCTTTCAGTAAGAGACCACCGCAAAACTATGAACCATGTACTGAAATAGTGTTTTGCTCTCTCCATTTGACAATGCCACACGTTACTCCGAAGTCTTAACACGTACATCGCATATTAACCGCTACTACATTCATGAGGTAATTTATTACCCCACGCATCACTCTTTTGTTTCCAATTCAGTTCCTACCGCAACGTTGTCACACCGCTTCTATGTAATCTTAGTACCGGCTGTGCTTTTGCACTGTGCAGGCACGTTGTAAGTACGACAATTATTTCCGTAGGTACGTACCGGTTCGGATCTACACCAGGGAGCTATAAACGATATTTTTCTCATTTATCATCACTAATTGTTTTAAACTGATTTATACAGAATGGAGCGACGTTAGACCATTGATACAATTTTTGAGTAATTGTTTGCTAGTGAAGAGAGTGACTCATTGGACACACCAGATTCTTTTCAAGATGCAGCCGAGTTTAGTGAGTATTAAACGGAAATATGTGCTCATAAAACTGACAGTGAAATAGAAAACGATGAAGGGTCAGAAAAAGAGAACGTCCACGAAGAAAACCAAGAAAAGGTAGGGCAAACTGTCTGTTTTTACGGGAAAAACCATCGTAAATCAGAATAGCAAGTTTGTGCATTGAGATTTTGTAAAACTAGGCAGGGCATTTATCAAAGCAAATATCAAAGAAAGGAAAACTGATTCTAGGTATTTTTCCAGGGACTTGCAGACTACAACGGACAAAGTACTTTGTAAAAATTTTGAAAATTATAGCAGGGTCAACAAATCAGCAGTGCAATTCCAACGACGACCCATGCCTTTGCCAATGTTAACACCACGACACCGGCAACTACGACTGAAATGGGCACGTGACCATCGGCACTGGATGTTGGCGCAGTGGCAGAGCGTTGCATGGTCTGATGAATCCCTATACCTCGTCCATCATCCCGATGAGGCGGGGGGGGGGGGGGGGGGGGGACGCACGAATCCGTCGTCTTGTAGGGGAACAAGGCGGGGGGGGGGGGACGCACGAATCCGTCGTCTTGTAGGGGAACAGCTCCTTGACACCTGTACTGCAGCTAGGAGACAGACTGGCGGCGGCTCTATTATGCTCTGGGAATATTCATCACGTGGGCACCCATGGGTTGAGTGGAGCTCGTGCAAGACACCATGACGTCCAAGGAGTATCGTATACTGGTTGCAGAGGACGTACACCCTTTCATGATGACCGTGTTCCCGACGGCAGTGGGCTTTTTCAAGAAGATAATGCGCCGTGTCACAAGGCCAGGAGTGTGATAGAGTGGTTCGAGTAACACAGTGGCGTGTTCCAATTGATGTGCTGGCCGCACAACTCACCAGACATGAACCCGATCGTTCATATGCGGATTGTGATTGAACGTGGCGTTAGAACTGATTGCTCCACCTCCCCGGAATTTACGGGAATTAGGTGAGTTGTGTGTGCAGTTGTGGTGCCAACTCCCTCCTGCGAACAACAAAGGCCTCTCTGCTTCCATGGCACGACGCTTCGCCGCTGTTATCCGGGCCACAGTTGGACATACCGGCTACTAGGTTGATGGTCATTATGTTCTGGCTGATCAGAGTATGAATGCTTCAGGGGCCTTCCTTCCAATTAGTCCTTCCGGCGCACTGCCTGATTCTGAATCTGTGTCGTATAAAATAGGGTCAGAGGAAATTGTTGCATAAAAAAACGAAGTCTGGCACGAGAACCCATCACTTGGCCCACTAACCGATTTCTGCTGCCTTGCCTTTCTATTCTAGCACATTTCTCGAATACTTTCGGGAACAGCTTGCACTCCTACATCAACGAGCGTTATATCACTTTTCAAAAGCTTTCGACTACCGTTAATCGTCGCTTTAAAGAAAGTTGTTGGTTTCAGAATCTCGGTTAATGCAAAAGCTAAGGGCATTAATTATGCAAGAAAACTGGCTTCGCACGACTTGCCTGATGCAGGGGTGATAAATAATATACAGAAACCTTTCTTGTGAATCAATCTATTAGTGAAAACCGTATCGACATTCCTGCAGTAGTTCCCAGGATTACTTTTCACACACAGACAGAAAAACACCGCGGGGAAAAAAATGGTTCAAATGGCTCTGAGCACTATGGGACTTAACTTCTGAGGTCATCAGTCCCCTACAACTTAGAACTACTTAAACCTAACTAACCTAAGGACATCACACACATCCATGCCCGAGGCAGGATTCGAACGTGCGAGCCGGCCGGAGTGGCCGTGTGGAGTCTACAGTCTGGAGCCGAGCGACCGCTACGATCGCAGGTTCGAATCCTGCCTCGAGCATGGATGTGTGTGATGTCCTTAGGTTAGTTAGGTTTAATTAGTTCTAAGTTATAGGCGACTGATGGCCTCAGAAGTTAAGTCGCATAGAGCTCAGAGCCATTTGAACCAGCGACCGTAGCGGTCACGCGGTTCCAAACTGAAGCGCCGGCACCGCGGGGAAGTTTAATTTATAATATGTAGTGATTACTTGCCCCTTCGCCGAAAACTCTGTTCCGATATATTGAACCTTTAGCGAAGTAAAAGGTTTGATAACGTCTAATGCAACTCACGCTGTAGATGTGGATGTATATACCTGAGGCTGGGTAAAAATATGAAAACACCAGGAGAAGTGCATACTTCAGCGTAAATGCAGATGCTAGACAAGCCTGTTGTGACCACGATCGGTATCTGCGCAGTGTCCTTAATAAGGTGCAAATGTCGGCCATTGTGAGAATAGTCATCTGTGTAGTTTTCAGTGCACTATGTCGGAGCTGAGTGAATTCCAACATGGGCAACTTGGTGGTGCTCGTACCGTAGGTGCTGCCGTAACCAAGGTACCCGAAGTGTCCGGTGTTTCAAGAGGCACAGTATCGAAGATTTATACTGCATGCAGGGAAAACGGAAAAACATCATCTGTTAAGTGAGAATGCGGACGAAAGTGTGTGTGTTGACTGATCGTGACAGACGGTCATTGAAGAGGATTATGACCAAAAAGGGATGACGAAAACTGCAAAAGTCACTGCTGAACTAAATGTCGCACTCGCGAACCCTGTCAGCACCAAAACAACACGAAGGATGCTGCAGAAGCAGGAAATTACAGGGCGAGCTGGAATTCCAAAACGACTCACCAGCGACAGGAAAAACGTGGTGTCAACGCCAAAAAAAAAACAAAAAAACAGAAGTACGCAGCAACGGAAGAAAGTCACTTGGTCAGATGAGTCTTGTTTCACAGTGCTTCCAACTTCCGGCCGAATTTACGTCCCAAAGGTGAAAAGAGGGTGGTGGGGATGGTTCGGCGATGATTTAGGCAGCCATATCGTGGTATTCTATGGACGCCATGGTTATTCTGCAAGGTCGCATTAGTGCCAAGTATTATGTGACCATTGTGGTTGATCAGGTCCATTTCATGATACATTAACGTGGATATGCAGCAGGATTTTGGAGCATATATTGTGTTTAGGCATTATGAATTATCTCGAAGAGAACGGTCTGTTGACACATAGTCTACACGGCTCTATAAAACACTGTTCTTTTGAAACACAATTAGCTCTTTATTCACACGAAGTGCTGAGTGCTGTCTACAAGGAATTTCAAATTGATTCCGTAGTTCTTGATTTCCAGAAGGCTTTTCAAACCGTACCTCACAAGCGGCTTGTAATCAAATTGCGTGTTTGTGGAATATCGTCTCAGTTATGCGACTGGATTCGTGATTTACTGTCAAAGTGGTCATAGTTCATGTTAATTGATGGAAAGCCATCGAGTAAAAAGTTCCCAAAGGAAGTGTTCTAGACCCTCTGCTATTTCTTATTTATACAAACGATTTTGGAGCCAATCTGAGCAGCAGTCTTACGTTGTTTGCAGACGGTGCTGTCGTTTATCGTCTAGTAAGGTCATCAGAATGTCAAAATCAACTGCAAAACGATTTAGATTAGATATCTGTATGGTGTGAAAATTGGCAATTGACCATAAATAATGAAAAGTGAGAGATCGTCAACATGAGTGCTAAAAGGAACCCGTTAAACACGATAAATCAATAAAATCAAAAAGCAGTAAATTCATCTACATAGCTACGAATTACAATTACGAAGAACTTAAATTTTAAATAACACCAAGAAAATGTTGTGGGGAAGGCGAACCAAAGACAGCGTTTTGCCCGCAGAACACTTAGAAGATGCAACAGGTCTACTAAAGAGACTGCGTACACTACGTTTGTCCGTCCTCTTTTGGAGTACTGCTGCACTGTGTGGGACCCTTACCAGACAAGATTAACTGATTACATCCAGAAAGCTCGAAGAAGAGCAGCACGTTTTGTATTATCGAGAGATAGGAGAGAGAGTGTCACGGACATAGTACAGGATTCGATGAACCCTCCTCCAGGCACTTGCGTGTGATTAGCGGAGTAGCCATGTAGATGTGAATGTAGCTGCTGCTTTCCAAGACGTCAGGGCCACTGTTCATATAGCTCTATCGTCCAGGACTGGTTTTGTAAGCACGCAAATGAATCTTCCTTGCCGTGATCGGTACCCAGCTCCATCTTCGTTACCTGAACTTGCCACTATTTTGCAGGAAGAATGTTATAAGATTCCCTTGAATACCATACAGGACCTCTATTTATCTATTTTGAGACAACTGTAAGAAGTTTTCAATGCCAATCGTTTCTCTACACCGTATTAGGCACGCTAATATGTTGTGTTTTTTGGTGTTTCTATATTTTTGTTCAACCCCTGTAGTGCCAAAACTGCCAGTTGCTTATGTTGGTGACACGACTTCACTCTTGCCGTTTGGAATGATGCACGATTAATTGTAAAAGAGGCAAAGTACGTAGTGTCGTCTACTGCTCCGGCGAGGAGCGGTCCCAGCGCACACGGGGAATAATTAAGGCGGCTGCGTGAAAGCAAAGCAACTCCGGCGGCGGAAAATCGATCCAGGTCCGGCCACTGCGCCGCCTGACCGCGGCTCAACTGCCGCGTCACGTGGTACACACGCCCGCAGCCGCTTTACACGGACCTATTGCGTTGCCCTGTTCGGTTCGACTCTCTTCTTCTCTGCAAACCAGTCCGAAGTGTATGGCGGGGAGCACTTCCCGCTGTACCACTTGGGCTTCTCGTTCCATTCACGCATTGAACGCGGCGACAATGATGGTTAAAACACCTCCGTGAGCTCTATAATCATTCCAAACATGTCTTCTCGGTCTCCACGGGAGTCCTACGTAGAAGAGCTGTAGTGTGTCCCTATTAAGTTGGTGCAGAAGTTCATAGCGTTTTGTTTGAATATAGGTATTCCGGTTGCTATTCGCTTATTTAGCGAATTTGCTACGTAAAATCGCGAGTGAGGTGTGATACTAGATAGGAGTACGAGATCAGCTATTATTGACGCTATGATAATAGTGAAATAGGCACAGGTATTTTTGTGACCACTCTTTAATGCCACGTTTCCAAAATATCACCAGAAGGCTCAATTAAGGGAACAGATACCATACAAAATGCCGGCCGGGTGGTCGAGCGGCTCTATGCGTTACAGAATGGAACCGCGCAACCACTACGGTCGCAGGTTTGAATCCTGCCTCGGGCATGGATGTGTGTGATGTCCTTAGTTAGGTTTAAGTAGTTCTGAGTTCTAGGTGACTGATGACCTCAGAAGTTAAGTCCCATAGTGCTCAGAGCCATACCATACAATGTACTGAGTCAACTTCAGTGTGCCATATTGAATAGGAACTCATTTCCTATTCAATAGCGCACACTCAAGTTGACTCAGTACATTGTGTCTGTTCCCTTAGTTTTATGTTACTTTCCTCCGTATATTCTGCATTGGCAAACGAGAATGGTAAACTGCGCAAGCTGTGTTTACGGTTGAAAAATGGTATGCCATACCAGTTTTGTTAGTCTCTGCAGGCAGAATGTATCCAGATTTGGCTCAGGTCTTTGATCCGGGAACACTCGCCACCACATCCCTTCCCGGATATTACTTCCGCCTTTAGGTTTATTTCGAGTTTACAACTTGAGTATAACTGCACTTAATTGAAAGGGAACAAAATCACGATTACTGTAACCGTTACCAGTTTTATATCCTCACATTATTCTACGTATTAAATAATTGACCCATAGCGCAAGGTCAACTTCAGATACACGATGGGTCAACTGTGTTTTATCATAATTGTGTTTTGTTTTCACTCTTGACAGTGCGTCCGCTGCTTAGCTGAGTGGTAACGTGCTTGCCTACCATGCAGCGGGCCCAGGCTCGATTCCCGGCCAGGTTGGAGATTTTCTCCGCTCGTGGACTGGGTGTTGTGTTGTCCTCATAATCATTTCATCCTCATCACCGGCACGCAAGACGCCCAATGTGGCATCGACTGAAATAAGACTCGGCGGCCAAACTTCCCCGAATGGGGCCTCCCGGCCAATAATGCCACACGCTCATTTCATTTCATTTCTTGACGGTGCATATCTTGGCTATACTTTTTTATGTTTTGATTACTAGATTACGAAGACAGATCTGATGATGATATTCTAGACTGAGACCAGTCAAGAGATAAATAAAAAAATTGCGATCAAAGACGGATTTCAACTCTGCTAATTTCGAAAATTGGATCGCTGTATATTTCAGTACGATGATTTAATACTTCATTTCTTGGATGTGTTGGGTCACGGTTTTACTCGACGAACATCAAGCGTTTAATTTACAGTTGATTAGTCACGTTTCCGTGCTTACCAAGAGAAATACTCAACCGGTGCTATCTGCTTACATCAACTTCCCACCAATCTTTTCAACGCATAAACATACGCATGGCGTTCGGAACTGATGGCATCGGGCACGCAAGGGAAAGGCACGTTTCGTGTCGAAGCCTGACACAAACTGCCGCAAAACACGTAGAGTAAAGAACCAAGATCGACTACACAAAGCCAGCCGGAGTGGCAGTGCGGTTCTGGGCGCTACAGTCTGGAACCGAGCGACCGCTACGGTCGCAGGTTCGAATCCTGCCTTGGGCATGGATGTGTGTGATGTCCTTAGGTTAGTTAGGTTTAATTAGTTCTAAGTTCTAGGCGACTGATGACCTCAGAAGTTAAGTCGCATAGTGCTCAGAGCCATTTGAACCATTTTTGACTACACAAGGCAAACGGGCAGAAATTTTAAAACCCGTCTTGAAGACCAGATTGACTGTTTCAGACTTGATAAAGCTGTGTTGCAACAAATAGCGATCTTAAAGTACTGCATACTTTAGAGAAGAGGTGGAAAATGGACATCTTGGAGTAAACGGAAAAATTTATACACTGTCAAAAGTGGAAAAACGAATGTCAGAGCTCACATTTCTTCACCAACTTCATTTCAATATCGTTAAAACAGAAAATACGTAAAAATTAAGGATACATATGAATTTGTGTAGCAGCAATATCTTTGTAATTCTTCAAAACAATTTTTATACTGTAATTTTTAACATCAAATAGTCACAGTATCTCTTACTGTAATATATTTCGTCGCTCAACACCAGAGATGCAACAGTAAGATATGCAGAAGACATTGCCAGTGACTGACAAAACCAAGATCATCATATCGACAGTTAAATCGAAATTAGCTTTGTTCTGACCGCCATCTTGTTTTACGTCACAGTAGAACCGAATGTGATTTGTTTTTAGTGTCTTCTGCGGCAAGTTTATGAACAGTTGTTAATAAGAAGGAACGAATATTAGTGTTTAACGTTCCGTCGACAACGAGGTCATTACAGATGGAGAATAAGCTCGGATTAACAAAAGATGGAGAAGGAAACACGCTGTGCTAATCACTACGACGCTCGATAGTTGTTAAGGGGACATTGTACGTCCTTTGCCGCCAATGTTAAATTATCGAATTTTGTGATCCATGATCTTGAAAACTTTTTAAGACACCAACTTACTATTTTTCATAATTATTGAATGCAGGTTTCTAGATACACTGAACTAGAATTATTACTAAAATTGTCTTGTGGGGCATGTTATTTTTTTTCTTTCAAACATTCCATTTTTGACAGAATTTTGTAAATAAGTGAACATAAAAACAAAACAACTCAGGACATTTTAATTATTCTAGTTTCATGTGTGTTGAATCTCACACTTGACATGCTGTGAAAATTTCATATCTCTACCATCAGTACTCTTTTGGAAAACTGGTCATTTACTGCAAAAAATGTAGTTCAGAGATATTGAGGTTTAAAACTTTTTTTATTACAAATTCTTATAGAGACTTACATTTCTGCGTCTTTTATGCAGTAGAACTGCCCTGTATCATACTCTGTCTTCTTCAGTGACACAACAGCCCAGTGCTTGCCTCCTCCTTTTCTTTCTTGCTTCTTTTGTCATTTGCTGAGCAGCTAACTTCACGTACACGAAGTTCATCCAGTTCCCGCAGTCCTTTAGCTGTGTTCTGTCCAAACCTTACCCCTAACTTCTCCAGAACCTTAAGGCTTTCATAGTGCTCACCATTCAAAGTATTTACAACATTAGACACTGCAAACTTTAGACTCATAAGGCCAACAAATCCATTTTTAGGCACACGGCACCACACAAAATTATTGCAGTACGCATTCACATTCTGGGTCTTCCCATGTAAACAGTTCTTTAGAAGCTCACAATTTGCCAAATCTCTGTAAATAGGTTTTATTGCCATAATATCTTTACTTTTACCACTGTCACCCGTTTCTACTTTCCTTTTCGATGCACTATGGGGCGTGGTCACTTCAGAAACATTATCGTGGTTTCCTTCACTGCAGGCACACGTGCTTTCAATTATTTCAGAAGAAAATGCAGGTCTCACATATCTGTTACTCGCAATTTTGCGTTTCTTGAAGTTATTTTTACGCGTAGTCATTTTATTTACTATAAAAAGCAATAGAAATTAGCTTACTACAAAAATAGCCGATAATCACACAACTTTCAACGAAAACTAGTATCAGAAACAGTGGTCTGATTTGTTTATTCGTAATACCAACTTCTGAGATGTAGCAGTAAGCACAAAACAAAGGAATTTACAGCCTTCTAGACTGTAGTTCCCAAGATATAACTGCTCAACTGTGGCAGTATATGCGTAGCCGCGAAATTTGACAGTCACATGACAACATTCAAAATATTATTTGAAGGTCTCACAATTGCCTGATTCTAATGTATTATATACCAAAATGTTCAGGGAAGTCCAAAGTACATTATGGGGTAGAAAATAAAAAATGTCAAATTTCAACGAATTTCACGTGCGATGTTCCCTTAATAAGGTCCAAGAAGGCACCACAATGGAAGGAACCAAACAAACCACAAGAAGACCATCATTTCATATGAACAAAGTGAGTGATTATTTAAAACTTGTATGTGAACAGCAGATCAACATAAGAAGTGAATATTCCCTCATATTACGTTATCCCTCTCCTTCTCCACAGGATGCCAAGACTGTACAGAAAAAAAATTTTAGGATATGTGTGTACTTTTGTTAAATGTTTTTATACTATCAGTGTATCCTGAAAATGAGGCTTATACATCGGAACATGTTTCATTATATAACTTAAGTAGTCATCAAATTTTGTGACTGGTAGCGATCTATAAAAGAAAACCTTATCATAGGTCTGCCAACTTTTTTTTAGAGAGAAATAAATTTAGTATTTCAAGGAGAAAAATTATATTTCTAGAAATGAAGTATTTTCAAAAACTAAGTATTTATTTACATAAATACGAATTTTTCGTACTTCTGGCATTTAACGTAAGATTGTGGTTGATTTTAAAAGCTTAATAACTTGTGTTTCACCGTATATTTATGTTTAAATAAATGAATAATTACTTTTTAATTTAAATTCGTTGAAGCACTTTCTTCCCGCTGGTTTGCACTCATCATCGATAATTGTCTTTCGGTAAATGCTGAGGTGACTGAACAGAAAGCACACGGGATTTCATCACTTCTTTTTAAGCATATACTGCCACTTGTTGAACGTTTTCTTATTTTGTGAAAAATATTTCGTCATCATCGGTTAGTTTTCTTTAAATTGTTTTAATTAATATAGTTTCAGAATATAAATCATCCTTGCAGATATTGTATATCGCAAGAAATTTGAGGATCACTTTTTATCCAGCCATATGATTTCTCCCATTCCCACGCTACAGCCAGTTTAGGTATTTTGCTTCGTAAACGCATAATTCATGAACACTGAGGAAAAACTGAACTATTGGCACTAAATAAAAAGCAAATATCGGAACGACAGTAACAGAGGCCACAAGCGATAACGGAGTGCAGTCAACAATGATGAGTTAACGACACCAAAACGATCGATTGGTTCCGCTCAGTAGTGAAAGCACCGGGGCTCAGGCAAGTCCTGTACTGTCGCATACAGCGTTTCAGAGAGGTGCTAACTTCGTTATTTGTTCCAGACTGTTTACACTCTATATCGTTACCTGGAGACAGGCTTAAGTGTGAAATTGATGCATCAATGTGTGGATATCAATAGCACTACTTCTGATCCGTGAAATACTGTAACTGCTACTTTTCACAGGCTGTGAAATGTATACAGGTTTTTATGCATTGGTGTTATTTGTACGTATATAGCCCGTGACAGTGTTCTGCACAAAATCTTTACCTTCCACAAAAATAAATGACTGAGTAAGCGTTTAAGGGCAAGATTCAAGTGATTTTTCATTTATATCAATGACCACAACGTTTCAATAAAATGGTAATGTTCCTTTCTTCTTCACGTACCAATAAAAGAGCTTTTACACTCGATTTTGTACCCCCAACAACAGATCCGCTTATTATCAGTTGCGCGTTAACTTGCACCTGGAACAACTTAATCCACAGTAATACAGCAATCAGTTTTGCAAGATTAAAAGAAGAATCAGTGTATTCATTAGATAAACAAACGAATATGTACAACGCTTATTTTACATTCGGCGTACACCTGGGGATGGGTACTGTCCTAGGGTATGAATGCCCCGATAGTATACCACTGCTTTAATTCACCCAGTGAAAGTACTACAGACTGGTTTACTCAGAAGAATGTATGACTAATTCTACTGATAATAAAACCAAACCGAATGAGTCGACTGATTTCCAACAACCGACTGAATCGATGGTTTTCGTTATGTTGTTTCCATCATTAGCCTCGCGCCCTTCCACACAGCTTCTGAATGACACCATATTCTACCTGATCAAAACTGTCCGGGCATACCTACGTAATGCGAAACTGACCACTAAATGTCACGAGAGGCGAGCACATGATTATAAAAGGAGGCGAGTAGTGTTGTGTTGTCAGAGGACAAGCAGTATGGGCCGATTAGGAGGGCACAGTGGCTTCTACCAACGACTAGTCGTTGGATGTCGCCTGAGTAACAAATCCATTGGTGACAATTCAACCCTTCTTAAGTTACCCAAGTCCATTGTCGTCGATGTGAGCGAAAATGCGAATGCACAACCACAACTAAATCAAAACCACGCAGACCTCATGTATTGATGGCCAGGGACCGTAGAGCATTGCGGAAGATGATTGTAAGAAATAGAATGAAATGAGCGGAAGGAATCACTTGTGAGTTCCAAATTGCAACCAGTAGTCCAACTAGTACAATGACTTTTCGTAGGGAGTAAAATGAATGGAGTATAATGCTCGAGTAGCTCCTCATAAGCCATACGTTTCTGCAGTCAATGCTAAGCGACGGTTGAGCTGGTTTAAAGAGCGACGCCATTGGACAGTGGATGACAGGAGAAGAGTAATTTGAAGTGATGCATCGCACTATACTCGGTGGCAATCTTATGGTAAGGTTTGGGTTTGGCGGATGCCATGATTACATTGCTATCATGTGTAGTGCCAACACTGAAGTACGGAAGAGGTGATAATACAGTACCGGGGTGTTCTTAAGTGTTCAGCGTGTGGTTCCCTTATTGCGTTTAAGAAAACGCTAAATGCTGAAGGATATGAACACATTTTACTGCATTGTGTACTGTGTACAGGAAAAGAACAGTTCGGAGACGATGGTTAATGGGTCGTGGGCAACAACATTCCTGAAATAGGTTGGTCTGTCCAGAGTCCTGACCTCAACCAAATGGAACACCTTCAGGATGAGTCAGAATCGACTTCGCTGCACATCCCAGCATCCACTATCCCTACCTTCTCTAGTTTCGGCTCTTGAGGAAGAATGGTTGCCATTCCTTCCAGATACTCAGACACCGAATTTAAAGTGTTCCCAGCAGAGTTCAAGCCTATAGAAAGGCGAAGGATGGAAAGACCCCATATTAATATCCACTAGTAAGTGTCCGGATACTTCTGATCAGGTAGGGTACGGCAAAGAATGATACGGCGGCCGGTCGGCATCGCACAGTCTCTGGGCCTGATAGCGGAGTTGAGTTTCTAATTTTACCGCATCAACGATCATCCACGCATGAGGTGTTTATCTCGACCTCAGGATTCGCCACTGCCCTAACCGGAACTATCTGCTACACAGCTAATGTCGCCACCACTCTCTGAGTCGGTTCCAATTTCGCGAGTAATGGAGGCAGATAGGGACAAGAGTTGTAACGCTGTCACAAGAAATGAGGCCCGGAGAATACTCAGGTGAGATTATCGATAAACGAAGATGTAGGAAAAGTTCGGTTTCGAATCTCTCCACCTCCTGCATAAAACGTTGTCTAATTTGACATAATATTTTGGATCACCATTCTTCCTCCAAGTCCGAATTGACAACCTCATCATACGTCAGACAGAGATTTCGCATTAAGGCCAACTTGCTGAATATCTAGTTCGTGACAATATGTTTCTATTTATTTCTGCATATATTTTACAATTTTATACTTTTTGGATATTCTAGGCTTGCTTACTAATTGTCGAAACACGATATTTTACGTATCAGAAAGGACGTCACATTTACATACAAATACGATCTCTGAAATAACAGAAGACATGTAATGTAAGACTCTCTGGCCTATCTGTCAGTTCTGTGTTTACGTTATTGTGCCAAATGTGACCACGAAATGTCACTGCCTAAGATCTGACTGCAATAACATACACGAAAACTTGTGTACTGCTAGGTAGCACGGGTTTGACATCCTAACATATTAATATAAATATACTTTTAACTGAGTTCTAGGTATCCACATGGTCGCTTGCTTTCTAGACGAACATCAAGTTGAATATCACTAAGAATTTACACTACTAGCCATTAAAATTGCTACACCAAGAAGAAATGCAGATGATAAACGGGTATTCATTGGACAAATATATTATACTAAAACTGACATGTGATTACATTTCCACGTAATTTGGGTGCATAGATCCTGAGAAATCAGTACCCAGAACAACCACCTCTGGCCATAGTAACGGCCTTGATACGCCTGGGCATTGAGTCAAACAGAGCTTGGATGACGTGTACATGTACAGCTACCCATGCAGATTCAACACGATACCACAGTTCATCAAGAGTAGTGACTGGCGTATTGTGACGAGCCAGTTGCTCGACCACCATTGACCAGACGTTTTCAATTAGTGAGAGATCTGGAGAATGTGCTGGCCACGGCAGCAGTCGAACATTTTCTGTATCCAGGAAGGCCCGTACGGGACCTGCAACATGCGGTCACGCATTATCCTGCTGAAATGTAGGGTTTCGCAGGGACCGAATGAAAGGTAGAGCCACGCGTCGTAATACATCTGAAACGTAACGTCCATTGTTCAAAGTGCCGTCAATGCGAACAAGAGGTGACCGAGACGTGTAACTAATGGCACCCCATCCACGCCGGGTGCTACGCTAGTATGGCGATGATGAATACACGCTTCCGATGTGCGTTCAACGCGATGTCGCCAAACATGGATGCGACCACCGTGATGCTGTAAACAGAACCTGGATTCATCCGAAAAAATGACGTTTTGCCATTCGTGCAACCAGGTTCAAAATGGTTCAAGTGGCTCTGAGCACTATGGGACTCAACTGCTGAGGTTATTAGTCCCCTAGAACTTAGAACTAGTTAAACCTAACTATCCTAAGGACATCACAAACATCCAAGCCCGAGGCAGGATTCGAACCTGCGACCGTAGCGGTCTTGCGGTTCCAGACTGCAGCGCCTTTAACCGCACGGCCACTTCGGCCGGCCGTGCAACCAGGTTCGTCGTCGAGTACACCATCGCAGGCGCTCCTGTCTGTGATGCAGCGTCAAGGGTTACCGCAGCCACGGTTTCCGGGCTGATAGTCCCTGCTGCTGCAAACGTCATCGAACTGTTGGTGCAGATGGTTGTTGTCTTGCAAACGTCCCCATCTGTTGACTCAGGGATCGAGACGTGGCTGCACGATCAGTTACAGCCATGCGGATAAGATGCCTATCATCTCGACTGCTAGTGATACGAGGCCGTTGGGATCCAGCACGGCGTTCCGTATTACCCTCCTGAATCCACCGATTCCATATTCTGCTAACAGTCATTGGACCTCAACCAACGCGAGCAGCATTGTCGCGATACGATAAACCGCAATCGCGATAGGCTACAATCCGACCTTTATCAAAGTCGGAAACGTGATGGTACGCATTTCTCCTCCTTACACGAGGCATCACAACAACGTTTGACCAGGCAACGTCGGTCAACTGCTGTTTGTGTATGAGAAATCGGTTGGAAACTTTCCTCATGTCAGCACGTTGTAGGTGTCGCCACCGGCGCCAACATTGTGTGAATGCTCTGAAAAGCTAATCATTTGCATATCACAGCATCTTCTTCCTGTCGGTTAAATTTCACATCTGTAGCACGTCATCTTCGTGGTGTAGCAATTTTAATGGCCAGTAGTGTATAACTGACAAGCGTGTCATTGAGACAGAGATACATAATGGAAATAGACTTACGTTTCTGCTCCTATGTAAAGAATTATTATGTTGCAGATAACGTTGCACGTTGAACTGTTTGTTGGCTCCCTGTATCTGATGCCACTGATGATTCACCCCAACACTGGTTTGGTTATTAATCATTTAAGTGCAGCTCATGGTGTCCAGAAGCTATCCTTTAACCAAGATGTAGAACACGCGTAGGTGAAGATAGAGCGACACGAGGAAGTGCAAGGGCAAAGTCATCCAAGAACCAGAATAAGAGCTGGAGTGGAATATATATCCTGCGACTCCTTTTCCTCCCGCCCCCCCCCCCCTCCTGCATCGACACTAAGAGAGGATACAAAAAAAAGGGTTTCCATATCGCTGGTGTGATGGTATATTAAAGCACGTACGTAACGTGACCACTTATTAGTAACAGCTAGCGTTGCTAATTTAATTGATTGTGTCTGAGTGTACACATGCTTACGAAATCAAAATGCTCTTATTTATTAAGTAGAGATACTGGACAGATGACGAAAAGCGTTGCCATCATCCCGTTTGGGTCAGCTAGGTCACCGACTCACAGCAGTCTGGATGTGTGAATTTTTATATAACTGCTACCGCAGTGTCAGTGAACAAAATGTCAGAGTGTTTACACCATTCTTTCCTCTCTTGAAAAAAAACTTATCACGTAATAAAACGTCAGTTGGCACATGAAACAATTTTAACAGTTCAACTCTGTCACTGCTGCCTGAGCCAATTCCTGAACTCAGACCTATGCAATAATGTGACTAAGGACTTTAAAACATACATAATACACTATGACCAGTATTATAACCAGAAAGGTAACCTTTCATGTTAATTATCAGAGGTAACATTTAACCTATTTCAAATTAAATCATATTCTGACTTCAATTTACGTAAAAATTCTGTAACACTCAGCTTCAGAATAACATTAACTACTGATTATAACGTGAAATGTGTATTTCTATACAGGGTTTTATTTCTGTGCAAAAGCTGCGTGAAATGTGAGGTAAAGCTATTCGAATTATTTGTGAATATATCCACATTAACAAACACGGTGTTTCATAATTCGTATTACGGGCTTCTAGGGGTTGTAGAGGGATCTTAGTAGACAAGGTTCTAATAAGGAACCTATGTCCGGGAATGTACCATTTGGATATAAAATAAGTTTGAAGATGAGATCACTACATACATACATAGACAGAGGACCAGCCTCAGGGTAAGAGTGCAGGAGGAGGAATGCTGAATCGCCGTCCTAGCCAAGGTCTTAGTGGAGTCGGCATACCGTTGTTTTAGTACGACTTCTTGTTGTGGTGGTGGTGGTGGTGGTGGTGGTGGTGGCGGCGGCGGCGGCGGCGCGGCTATCAGCGCCCGCACAAATTCCCAATGTTTACACAGTCCAACATCGCGACTTCCACGAATGATGATGGAATGGTGAGGAGAACACAAACAGCCAGTTCCCAGGGGGAGAAAATCCCCAACCCGGCCGGGAATCGAACTCGTGATCCAGAGGCAGCAACGTTAGCATCTAGACCAAGAGTTGCGAACTGTATGTGTCGTGTGGATGACCGTGATAAATGCTTGTGCAGTGTAATTGTGAGTTTGTGTTGTTGTGGGCGAAGAGGAAGGAGAGACTGAAAGCCGGTACCGGCACATGACCTAATCCTCTCGATTAGCACCGAGGGTGACGCACGACTTAACGTCCACATTCCGACGGACGTATCACCATCAACGTGTTCTCATTTCACGTGACACAGTGACGAGGCTTGGAATTCGATCCGTGACGCTGGTGCAGAGTCTGGTGATCAGGAACTTTACTACCACAGCCTCACCTCCCCTTGCCTGTTAAATACTGGCAGTGAAAATTCTCCACCGCGAGGATTCGAAACCGTTTACCTCCGAGTCGAGCGCCACAGCAAAAGCGTGCGTTAGCGACTTCGGCTACGGAGGCGGCTTTCTAAAACCCCAGAAGTGTGCAATAGGAATTACGAAACATCCTGTATTGTGTATTTGTACGAACAGTAACGTACCCCCTCGATTATCTTAGACCAGAGATTGCACCAATAACCGAAAAACACGTATAATACAAAATATACGTCATTTTAAGAGAAAATGCTATTTACTGTATTTATAAAAACATTTTACATGTCACGATTGACAGCCCGCTGCATTACTTCCACGACACTCGCCCGAAACTGACAACTTATTTACAAAATTACATAAAAACACGCCGCGCTTCTTACAACTTGTTTTCACTTCACTTTCAGAAAAATAATAATCCAATTATTTTCCGTTCCCGTCTTTTACTCACTTTCTTCCTGATAACTACTCCAGTTTTCCGGAGGTTCAAAACACTGGTACAGTCAAAGGAATTTTGTCCTGCATACTCTAACAGGTCAACGTATACTGCGACCACAAAAGTCATGAGATAGCAATATGCACACATACAGATGGTTGTAGTGTCGTGTACATTCAATACTCCTCCACAGTGTCAACAGTGTGCTGAGAATACCAAATCTCAGACATTACCTCTCACCACTGACAATGCAGTGGGCGACGGCCTTCAATTAACGATCAAGAGCAGCGGCGTTTGCATAGAGATACACTAATATGCCACATTCACGCGCATTTCATTAATGTTCTTTAAATTTTATTTCGATTTTGTCCGTTTCCAATCTTCAGACTTCATTTCAAATTAAATTCAACTTCTGGACAATCAGTGGAGATTCACACAGAAGTTGTGAGACTAACTCCTCTGGAGAAATTTTTATTACCATTCGCAGCTATGGACTTAGCGAGGTGATAGCACTTCTAAAAACAGATATACCATGTACCAATATTTTACTGTCACAAATCACACCAAATATGGCGCGTTTTTGATAGATATTTAATTCGCCCGTGTGTTAAAATAGCATCTTTTTATAGCATGCGAATTATAATACACTAACATCAATTGCGACATTTTTGGCTTCGGAAAACTGAACTCCAATATGCTGTCGACCTGCGACGTGAAAGTTATCTTGAATCTCATTGTCTCACATTTAGTATCATATCGGCAAAATCTAACTATCTCCATTTTGCTGTCGACACTCTGAAATACTTCGCAACGTGGAGTCTTCACATCCACGGTCCCTTGCGAGAACTGCCCCTCCAGATGTCACTGCATGCTGATACAGGCGTTTGGAACACATTACCAGGTAGATATCAGTCCACTGAACTTTTTGACTGCACTTTGTATTACTGAAACTGACAATGAGGAGTATGGACGCCTACTGTCCGCTTCCCGCTGCGTATTGCCGCCATGTTGGTACGTCTAACTGCCAGGGGCCATGGATACACGCGGCTTCTTTCCGCGGCTCGTCGAAACAACACAGCTGTCTTGTGACACTGACCAAAAAATAGTCCATACAGACACCGGTCGTTGGAACAACTTTTTGTCAACGCGTTTATATTTTTACATACACCCAATTCCCAAGTTTCTCAACGAACTATCGGAGAATAACGTCACACGAAAATTAAGTCTAGAAAATGGCGAGGAATTGCAAAAATTACATGTAGTGTTTAACGCAGGATAATTTTCAAGTGTTTGCCTGTGCGTCTACCCGCTTGGGTGGATGGCTGAAGAGAACATTCCAGCCAGATAAAAGCGGCCACTCGTAGAGTGATCGTACCTACCTCCGACACGGTTCGCGAGGCCACAAGTAGGACCGACGAACCCAAGGAAACTGATTACGCGAAGACGAAGGGGAAAGACGCACGTCATCCCATTCAGAAGAAAGTAACAAAAATCTGGGTTCCCGAATGAAGGCGGAAATGACTGAAAGAAACAGCGTTCCCCTCATTTACATGCTCGCACGGCAGACACGTGTTCAGTCTCTCCGTTTTAAGTGAACTAATGGTAAGTGAATGAATAATCCGATAATATAGTGTAAATTTTGTTTTTCTCAACGTTGTCAGTGTTTGTTGCTATTATATAGACCGTGAATCATCTAAAACTTCAACCGCAAATATTGCGGAAATGTGAAGTGCTGCTGGTATGCGGTTTTCACAGAAAGGATTAGTAGTCAGCGGCTCGTATTGTTAGCCAATAAACATATTGTATTAATACTTAGGAACTCTATTTTTTGTGCAAACATATACTTCTTTAAATGGAACAATGCCTGCTGACAAACTATAAAAGTAGGGTAAATCAGAATGTCAGTGGTGTTTGTTGCAGAATCCTAGTGCGAGTCGTTTACGAGATACCGTATTTTGAAAAATTCCCACGCCGACACTCGCACAATACCTGTCGTAGCACAACACAAGTGCATACACTAGTTACTGTATTCTGATCAGTAATGAGACAACTGACCATCACAGGCTGTGTTAAAAATGACCACCGGCAGCGGCAATTCACGCCTCTAGTCTGGTATGTAACGACTGCTGCACACGTGCCAGCATTTCAGCGGAGACGCCCGAGCGGGCTGCAGTAACACTTCGTTGCACGTCTTCGGGTGTAGTTGGTGTGTGCTTGCAGACAGCGTACTTCAGCTTTCCCCACAGAAAAAAGCCTAGAAGCGTCAAATCCAGGGAACAGACCGGCCACGGTACAGGCCCTCTGTGTCCAGTTCTACGATTTGGAAACAGTGCGTGAAGAAATGCTGTAGTACTTTCTGCACTATGTGCTGGACAGCCATCATATTGGTACCACAGCTTCCCCCTAGACTGCAGAGGAACCTCATCTAGCATCCGTGGAAGATGATTTGTTAGGAGGCTGCTATACTTCTACGCGTTCATTGTTCTGTTTATGAAACACGGGCCTATAGGCTGCTACTTCACTATCCCACACCATACGTTTACACTCCATGGACGCTGACGTTCCACCTGACGAGGCCAACGGGAAATAGCGAATGGTTCAGTGGTTTACCTGGCCATGATTAGTAACTGTGGCTTCAGCACTAAACAAGATACATTAGAATATCCTGTATTAATTCCCACGTACAAAAGTTAACACGATTCTCATAAGCGTTTCCATGCAGCTCTTGATGGAGAGAGATGTGATAGGCATGGAATCTGTGTCGATGGAGGATGCGCAGACACTTCCCTGACTCATGCCATGTCCAAATGAGATTGCGCGGGAGCTAACGTGCGGATCAACTGCAACACCAAGAACATTAATTTCCCCCACTTCTGTTGTCACTTGTTTCCTTCCGTTACGTAGTCTAGGTATTACACTACAACTTTCAAGAAACAGGTTGATAAATATCTGCAGAGATGGTTGACGTCTATTGGGCTATCTTGTCGCATACACCGTTCAAGAACAAACTGCATTCTTCCTCAACTCTCCATACACCATGAGCATGTTGTCTTTTTCTGTATTGGTAAATCCAATCGTCCACTCACGACCTACTTTTTAGAATATCACACACTAACTGACTAGCAGGTCGTAATGCACCCAAGGAACACACAAGCGTACTGTAAGCCAATTTAACAGCATCGTACCAAGCATCTACGCAGGTTGAATTGCACAAAAAATTGTCAGTGTGTAAACTTTTCAAAATACGTTATCTCGTAAACGACTCGCACTACAATCCTGCAACAAAAATCACTGACATTCTACTTCACCCTGCTTTTAGTTTGTTAATGTCAGTAGCCATCGTTTGATTTTAAAAAGTGACTGTTTGCACAAAAATATGGTTTCTAAGTATTATTAAAATCTGTTTATTGGCTAACATTACGAAACCGTGACGACTAACCCATTCTGTGAAAACCGCACATACTTTACCCTGCTTTTAGTTTGTTAATGTCAGTAACCATCGTTTGATTTTAAAAAGTGATTGTTTGCACAAAAATATGGTTTGTAAGTATTATTAAAATCTGTTTATTGACTAACATTACGAAACCGTGACTAACCCATTCTGTGAAAACCGCACATCAATAGCACTTTCCATTTCTGCAATATTTTCCGTGCAAGGTTTACGTAATTTTTAACCTGTACAGTTCTTACATGACACATGTAATTCTCAAATTTTCATACATATGCTTTATTTATCTTAAATGCAATTTCTCGCTAATTATGCTAAAGTGATGAACAAAGCACTGATGTAAACACACTATCATTATAATTACAAACATATTAAAACATTTCAACATTTTATAATAATTATTATGATCGTAGAATTGTGAGACATTAGTCTGTCTAGATCCTGGTACTACGCGTGAAGGCAATACACGAAGTAAACGAATTCAAACATCAACATGGAACGAACTGTTCGCAGTAATGTTTCCCTCTTCGCACACTACTAAACACAGTGACAAGTCCAAACATTACGTCCACCTGCTTTATAACATGTTGGTCTGATCTGAAAAGAAATACAGCAGCAATCATAAGTGCCATGGATTCAACAAGTCTTTGGCGGGTTTCCGGAGGTACGAGGCACCAGAGTCTAGGCACAAGTCAAGCGATTCCCGTGTATTAAGGGCGCCCGACAGCGTCTCAGATGTGTCCCATCGGGTTCAGATAAGGCGAATTTGGAAGTCAAGATATTAACCTGACTGTGCGACAACCTCGGTCATGATCCGATCCCCCCCACATACACCAAGATGATATCGTGAGTTCACTACCACGTTCCTCAAACCACTATAGCATGATTCTGGCCTTGTGACACGGACAGCTATCCTACTGGAAAACATCCTGCATGAAGGGATGCATGTGGTCAGGACATCACATTTCAGTGACTTTGACAACTATGTTGCAACGTTTTAATGTTTACATTGACTTCATTCCTCGTAAATGGAAATGTAAAGTAAACACAAGCTTCTGTTACAGATGATGTCATTATTCAAAATAATACAGATGATCTCCGAAGATCAGGATACCAACTGAACAAAATATACAAGAAAGATAACTTTAAAATTTCTGGTAATAAAACAACAATAATGGCATTACGAGGAAAATATCTAGTCAGATCAAAAATTGTTTTGGATAATTCACCTTTAGAACAAGTCTCTCAGATCTCTTATTTAGGCTGTGATTTAAGTTATGCTTTTGATTCTGATGTTGAAAATAATACACACAAATTCGAAGCTGTCCGTGGTACCATCAGCAGAACATACGGCCATATACACTCCTGGAAATTGAAATAAGAACACCGTGAATTCATTGTCCCAGGAAGGGGAAACTTTATTGACACATTCCTGGGGTCAGATACATCACATGATCACACTGACAGAACCACAGGCACATAGACACAGGCAACAGAGCATGCACAATGTCGGCACTAGTACAGTGTATATCCACCCTTCGCAGCAATGCAGGCTGCTATTCTCCCATGGAGACGATCGTAGAGATGCTGGATGTAGTCCTGTGGAACGGCTTGCCATGCCATTTCCACCTGGCGCCTCAGTTGGACCAGCGTTCGTGCTGGACGTGCAGACCGCGTGAGACGACGCTTCATCCAGTCCCAAACATGCTCAATGGGGGACAGATCCGGAGATCTTGCTGGCCAGGGTAGTTGACTTACACCTTCTAGAGCACGTTGGGTGGCACGGGATACATGCGGACGTGCATTGTCCTGTTGGAACAGCAAGTTCCCTTGCCGGTCTAGGAATGGTAGAACGATGGGTTCGATGACGGTTTGGATGTACCGTGCACTATTCAGTGTCCCCTCGACGATCACCAGTGGTGTACGGCCAGTGTAGGAGATCGCTCCCCACACCATGATGCCGGGTGTTGGCCCTGTGTGCCTCGGTCGTATGCAGTCCTGATTGTGGCGCTCACCTGCACGGCGCCAAACACGCATACGACCATCATTGGCACCAAGGCAGAAGCGACTCTCATCGCTGAAGACGACACGTCTCCATTCGTCCCTCCATTCACGCCTGTCGCGACACCACTGGAGGCGGGCTGCACGATGTTGGGGCGTGAGCGGAAGACGGCCTAACGGTGTGCGGGACCGTAGCCCAGCTTCATGGAGACGGTTGCGAATGGTCCTCGCTGATACCCCAGGAGCAACAGTGTCCCAAATTTGCTGGGAAGTGGCGGTGCGGTCCCCTACGGCACTGCGTAGGATCCTACGGTCTTGGCGTGCATCCGTGCGTCGCTGCGGTCCGGTCCCAGGTCGACGGGCACGTGCACCTTCCGCCGACCACTGGCGACAACATCGATGTACTGTGGAGACCTCACGCCCCACGTGTTGAGCAATTCGGCGGTACGTCCACCCGGCCTCCCGCATGCCCACTATACGCCCTCGCTCAAAGTCCGTCAACTGCACATACGGTTCACGTCCACGCTGTCGCGGCATGCTACCAGTGTTAAAGACTGCGATGGAGCTCCGTATGCCACGGCAAACTGGCTGACACTGACGGCGGCGGTGCACAAATGCTGCGCCATTCGACGGCCAACACCGCGGTTCCTGGTGTGTCCGCTGTGCCGTGCGTGTGACCATTGCTTGTACAGCCCTCTCGCAGTGTCCGGAGCAAGTATGGTGGGTCTGACACACCGGTGTCAATGTGTTCTTTTTTCCATTTCCAGGAGTGTATTACAACGGATGATCATGAAACTCTATAAAGTGATTGTTTCTTGTTTTACCTTATGGAAGCGAAAGCCGCGTTACCACAAATAAACTAATAAATAACATAAAATTCAAACAGCAGAGATGAGGTTCCTAAGAGAGACAAAGGCCTGCACAAGAAGAAACATGATTAGAAATGAAGATATTATAACAGAGTTAAAAGATATTATAACAGAGTTAAATATTTTAATTGAATTAAAAAGTTTAAAAGTATCGTGGCAGACACCACCTCACGAGAACGCCAGGTCACAGAATTTTCCAGAAGATCCCGATCTACAAGCTGAATGGGAAAAGGAGATATTGGACGACATCGAAAAAGATGGAAATGATTTTGTTTGTAAGTTCGGAACAGGCAACAGCCTTATCCTTGAAAGGATGATGATGCTGTCATGTTTAAAGCATAAGCTTTCCTTCTTAAAAAAGTTAAATTCGTAGGAGACATTGTAGAAGAATTCTTAGCCGCCGTCTGACAATATGCCAAGGCCGGAAACTACTTATGGCGAAGTAAATCATTTGTTCAAAAGCTTTTGTATGTCCATCCTTTTAGCAGGATGTCTCTGGGACGTCCGTTTACTATCTTGACGAAAAATAGAAACACCTACAGCCGTCCTTATGATTTTATTTTATTTTATTTTGTGGCTACCAGTTTCGACGCTTCATTGCGTCATCTTCAGACTGTTTTGATGCGGTACAGGTGGATGCGATCCCCATGCATAACCCATCCGTTGCCAGACTTACTGGATTCGCAGATAATCTGAAACTCACGTGTCAGCACTCCAACCATCACACGTGAGTTTCAGATTATCTGCGAATCCAGTAAGTCTGGCAACGGATGGGTTATGCATGGGGATCGCATCCACCTGTACCGCATCAAAACAGTCTGAAGATGACGCAATGAAGCGTCGAAACTGGTAGCGACAAAATAAAATAAAATCATAAGGACGGCTGTAGGTGTTTTTATTTTTTGTCAAGAATTTGTTCAAAAAGTGTGGCTGATTGCAGATTTTCCTTCAGTAATATTTACGAAAACAGCCGCGGTGTTCTCAAACCAATGTGGATAAAACAAGGTAGATTAGGGTTTAACGCCCCGTAGACGAGATGGTCATTAGACATGGAAATCGTGAGAAGGAACTCGGACGTTACATTTCCGAAGAAAGCTATTCCGGCATTTGCCTAAGAGATTTAAGGAAACCACGAAAAACATAAATCTGGATGGCTAAACAGATATATGAACCGCCGTCTTCCCGAATCCGTGTCCAGAGTCCAACCACTGCGGTATCTAGCTCGGTCCCAAAATCAGACGAGGGTTCTCATAGAAATCCAATTTTGCGAGTCCTTTCCCGCCGTACTCACCGTACACTGCAGCCTACACCACAGTCAATGGTGCTACTTTCACCTGAATGTGGCTGAGGCCGATGGTATGAGGGACATATGGCGAGTAAACGCTTCGGAAAAAGTGTTTACTGATGGTAATTACTCTGGACACATCTAACAAGCCAGAATAATACATTTATGCCACGATCAGAATGGGCTATTGGTGGTCAGTGTGGATACACGTATTCGCAGTAATATTGACTCTGCGGACGGCCTACGCCGATGCAGATATCCGCGAGTGTATCTGTCGATATCCGCAATTTGTGTTTACAAGCTAAAGGCCATTGTCAATATTACGCTTTTCGTTACAAGTGATCGATATGATAATAATAATAATAATTATTATTATTATTATTATTTCTTTCCTTTCTCAGACCTTAGGTCTGGTTCGAAATGAAAGTGACGCGGACCGTGATCAAGCGTGACTTCCTTTTAACTGTACGGTATATGTTACATTGCGTTTAGGAACTTTCGGGTAATTGAACATGTATCAATAATTACGGATTTCTGTAGTTGTATATATATGTTTGGATGTAGCTGTACTGCGTTGATGTACTGGTGGATATTATGTGGTATGACTCCTGTAGTTGATAGTATAATTGGTATAATGTCAACTTTATCCTGATGCCACATGTCCTTGACTTCCTCAGCCAGTTGGATGTATTTTTCAATTTTTTCTCCTGTTTTCTTTTGTATATTTGTTGTATTGGGTATGGATATTTCGATTAGTTGTGTTAATTTCTTCTTTTTATTGGTGAGTATGATGTCAGGTTTGTTATGTGGCGTTGTTTTATCTGTTATAATGGTTCTGTTCCAGTATAATTTGTATTCATCATTCTCCAGTACATTTTGTGGTGCATACTTGTATGTAGGAACGTGTTGTTTTATAAGTTTATGTTGTAAGGCAAGCTGTTGATGAATTATTTTTGCAACATTGTCATGTCTTCTGGGGTATTCTGTATTTGCTAGTATTGTACATCCGCTTGTGATGTGATCTACTGTTTCTATTTGTTGTTTGCAAAGTCTGCATTTATCTGTTGTGGTATTGGGACCTTTAATAATATGCTTGCTGTAATACCTGGTGTTTATTGTTTGATCCTGTATTGCAATCATGAATCCTTCCGTCTCACTGTATATATTGCCTTTTCTTAGCCATGTGTTGGATGCGTCTTGATCGATGTGTGGCTGTGTTAGATGATACGGGTGCTTCTTTTTCCAATTTACTTTCTTCGTATCTGTTGATGTTATGTGATCTAACTGGTTGTAGAAGTGGTTATGAAATTGCAGTGGTGTAGCAGATGTATTTATATGAGTGATTGCTTTGTGTGTTTTGCTGATTTCTGCTCGTTCTATAAAGAATTTTCTTAAATTGTCTACCTGTCCATAATGTAGGTTTTTTTATGTCGATAAATCCCCTTCCTCCTTCCTTTCTGCTTAATGTGAATCTTTCTGTTGCTGAATGTATGTGATGTATTCTATATTTGTGGCATTGTGATTGTGTAAGTGTATTGAGTGCTTCTAGGTCTGTGTTACTCCATTTCACTACTCCAAATGAGTAGGTCAATATTGGTATAGCATAGGTATTTATAGCTTTTGTCTTGTTTCTTGCTGTCAATTCTGTTTTCAGTATTTTTGTTAGTCTTTGTCTATATTTTTCTTTTAGTTCTTCTTTAATATTTGTATTATCTATTCATATTTTTGTCTGTATCCTGGATATTTATAGGCATCTGTTTTTTCCATCGCTTCTATGCAGTCACTGTGGTTATCCAATATGTAATCTTCTTGTTTACTGTGTTTTCCCTTGACTATGCTATTTTTCTTACATTTGTCTGTTCCAAAAGCCATATTTATATCATTGCTGAATACTTCTCTTATCTTTAGTAATTGGTTGAGTTGTTGATTTGTTGCTGCCAGTAGTTTTAGATCATCCATGTATAGCAAATGTGTGATTTTGTGTGGGTATGTTCCAGTGATATTGTATCCATAATTTGTATTATTTAGCATGTTGGATAGTGGGTTCAGAGCAAGGCAGAACCAGAAAGGACTTAATGAATCACCTTGGTATATTCCACGCTTAATCTGTATTGGCTGTGATGTGATTTTATTTGAATTTGTTTGGATATTAAGTGTGGTTTTCCAATTTTTCATTACTATGTTTAGGAACTGTATCAATTTAGGATCTACTTTGTATATTTCCAATATTTGTAGTAACCATGAGTGGGGTACACTATCAAAAGCTTTTTGGTAATCAATGTATGCGTAGTGTAGCGACCTTTGTCTAGTTTTAGCTTGATATGTCACCTCTGCATCTATTATCAGTTGCTCTTTACATCCTCGTGCTCCTTTGCAACAGCCTTTTTGTTCTTCATTTATAATTTTGTTCTGTGTTGTATGTGTCATTAATTTCTGTGTAATGACTGAAGTTAATATTTTGTATATTGTTGGTAGGCATGTTATGGGGCGATATTTCGCTGGGTTTGGTGTGTCTGCTTGATCTTTAGGTTTCAGATAAGTTATTCCATGTGTAAGTGTATCAGGGAATGTGTATGGGTCTGCAATGTAACTGTTAAATAATTTAGTTAGATGTGAATGTGTTGAGGTGAACTTCTTTAGCCATAAATTTGCTATTTTATCTTTTCCAGGGGCTTTCCAATTGTGAGTAGAATTAATAGCTTGGGTGACTTCATGTTGCAAAATTATCACTTCAGGCATTTGTGGTATCATCTTGTATGTGTCTGTTTCTGCTTGTATCCACCGTGCATGCCTGTTATGTTGTACCGGGTTTGACCAGATGTTGCTCCAGAAGTGTTCCATGTCTGTTATGTTTGGTGGATTGTCTATTTTAATGTGTGTGCTATCTATTGTCTGGTAAAATTTCTTTTGGTTTGCGTTGAATGTTTGGTTTTGTTTCCTTCTATTTTCACTTTTTTTGTATCTTCTAAGTCGTTTGGCCAATGCTTGTAATTTCTGCTTCTTCTCATCTAATTGCTCTATCGCTTCTTGTTGTGAGATTTTACCTAACGTTTTTCGTTTTTTTCTGACATTTCATTTCTTATAAATTGTGTTAACTGTCCGATGTCCTTTCTCGGTTTTTCTATTCTGATCTGTAGCCTGTGTTGCCATGCTGGTTTTGTGGGTTTCTTCTGTGTATTGGTTGGTTCTGATCTCTGCCTAGTGTGTATATTTAGTGTAGTGAGTGCTCCTATATAAACCAGTAGTTGTAACTCTTCCATAGTTGTGTATTCATTTATTTTGTTGTGTATGATTGTGTTGACAGTTTTTATTGTTGTTTCGACTTGTGGGTTACTTGGCAGTCTATGCAAGAATGGTCTAATGTCTGTATTTGTGTCTTTGTATTCTATATATGTCAACTGAAATTTTTCTTCTATATCTAACATGTGTGTCACTTCGTGTTCTATTTGTGCTTGTTCTGGTGGCTGTCGCAAGATTTCGTTTGATGCGTGTTGTTCTTTGTTTGTTTGCTCTGGGATGTTTGAGTCCATTACTCTATTTTCTTCTTCTTCTGTTTGCACATTATTTTGTTCCAGTATTTGTTGTACTTGTTGTTTGATGTTTTCTAATTCTGACTGGGGTATCCTGTTATTTTTGATTATCACACGGATCTGATCAGCTACTCGTTGTTCTGTTAAAATTTTTAATTCTCGGTATCTGGCAATAAATGTTGTGTATACTTGTGATCTGTATCCAGTTGTGTTGGTTCCTAAGTTTGTTGCTTGGTAATAACAGAACATGAGGTGTCGATTAACTTCATCTGACCATCTCATCCTCTGCCTTTGTTTTCCTTCTAGGGTGGTTGTAGGAAGCATATCCTGCAAAACACCTCTATTTGGATTTAAATCATTTTCCAGTTGGCTAGCAGTGTCGTTACCATTGTGGGCGGGCATAGGGTTCAAGCGTCGTCCCCGACCATGACGGCGCTTGTCCGAGGCTTCTTTAGTTCTGTCCTGAACCAACTCATCACACTAAAAGGGGGTTAGCCCTATTAGTGGTTTGTTCTTTTCGTCGCCTTTTACGACTGGCAGAACATACCGGAGGCCTATTCTTTTCCCGGGCCTCCACATTATTATTATAATTATTATTATTATTATTATTTCTTTCTTTTCTCAGACGTTATGTCTGGTCAAAAATGGAAAGTGACGTGGACCTTGATCAAGCGTGACTTCCTTTTAACTGTACGGTATATGTTACATTGCATTTAGGAACTTTCGGGTAATTGAACATGTATCAATAATTACGGATTTCTGTAGTTGTATATATAAGTTTGGATGTAGCTGTATTGCATTGATGTAATGGTGGATATTGTGTGGTATGACTCCTGTAGTTGATAGTATGATTGGTATAATGTCAACTTTATCCTGATGCCACATGTCCTTGACTTCCTCAGCCAGTTGGATGTATTTATTATTATTATTATTATTATTATAATTATTGAAGTCATGATTATTACCCACTCAAGACGAACTACCTCTATACTGGCTTCAATGCTCAGTATCCTACAGCACGCCCAACAGGTATCTGCACATGAAATGATACTGTCTTGAAATCGATAGTATATACAGTATGTTCCGAAACTATTCGTTCAGATTAATAGAGGAGATAGAGAACATAAAAACAAATACAGTTGTGGTATATATGGTCCCTGACGGAAATTTCTGGTGCTAGGGGCGATTTACACAGAAGGTCGTTTAGCTTGCTAATTACAGCAGTGGCGTTCACAGAAACTGCTCGAATGCGTGACCACTGGCCTATACGCAAGCGCACATCGTCGGACCATTGGACTGTCGTGTCCGTTCGACGATTCCTGCCATATCCACAATGTTAGCAGCAGCAGCAACGGCAATTCTAGCGCCGAGGTCGTCTTCTGCTTACAGAGCTGCTTCGTACACCCCCAGAGGAAGAAATCAAGACACGTGAGGTCAGATAACTTATGTGAGCCACCTCCGTCGAGCCATCGATTCCCGAAGTTGGCTCCCAGATTATTCATCACAGCAGTGCTGAAATAGGCTGGCATCCCATCGTGCTGGAACTACACCCTTTGCCTAACATTCAGAGGTGCAACCTCCAGCAGTTCTGGCAACCCATGTTCAACGAAGTAAATATTGGAAATCTTGTAAATCACTTTTACCCCCTTCGGTACGCTGAAGTGCTGAACTTTGGTCTTGTGAAGTGAGACATTGTAATTCACATTCCATAGGCTGACAACGTAGATTCTGATCACCACCGCACTTTAATATAGCGTGGTCTCTGAGGTCATTGAAACGTTTCGTAAGTTAAGTCTTTGTTTTAATTATTGTGAAATATTCTGCAGAATATAACCTACAAATTGGGAAGTTAACGAAGTTGTGTTACAAATTGTCACATCCTGCATACTGCTAAATATTAGCCGTATATTTCGGTTACCAAATTTACTTTAACTCATTATAATGTTAAATTATGATAACGTGCTACTCTTCTCAATTTAATACACGCTGAATTGTGTTTATGAAAATATTTTTAAGAGAAACGTTGATAAGATCTCTGATTTAATACCAAAAATTATTTATGACGTATGTGATAAACACAGACGGGAGTCGCACGATAAAGCACACGATGCAGTGAGAGTATATCCATAGCGTCTTCTCAACCGACAGGTTCAAAACAACTGACATTCGGACGTCTACACTGCGGTTCAAGACATAACCTTGGGTGGAATATGTTACATGACCAGCAGCTTCACCCTTTCCATCGCGTGGGCCCTCAGGGGCTCAGCATTCGTTTGCTGAGTACGGGCTTGGCGACCCTGGTTTCCCTGAGTTGGGGACTGATAAGCGACGCCAGTCCCCTGCCATCGTAAGCTCTGGGCATGCTTCAGAGTGCGGCAGTGGAATGTTCTGTGTTACGGGGAACAGAGATCTTGGCTTGACTGCTCGGATCGCTAGGATGGAATAAATCTCTGTAAGAAAATCCTCAATCTCAAGGTGTGCTATGCGCTGATGAGATGCATGGCTGTTGAGATGGAACAGTCGTTAGCGGGCAGCCTCTGGGGAGCCTGCCGCACCTCAGTTGTATAAGGTTTACTTAGGCACGCGGTGCTCTGTCTGAGTGGACCCTTATTTCCCTTGCTGCTCGTGGGACCGAGATGGAACCCTCGAAATCTCCCTCTTCTCCTCCCAACCTCATGGGTGTACCGCCTGGGAGTATTCACAACCATTCACCGAAAACAATGACAGAGGCTAGCCGTCCTGTTAGTAACAATAATTTGAACGAAGGTAAGGGCTCTTGGAGCCATAAATAATATGTTTCTGGTGATAAAACGGAAGTAGGGGACATTCAAAAAAGTGTCCCCTTTCTATATCCATAAAGGCTTGGAGGGATTTGCTGGCACCTTAAAGTCTATTAAACGCTTACGTAGTGGTTCCTTGATAGACGGAACTAACCAGCCAAAGCACGTTGAGCTTGTTAAGAAATCGCATAAATTGGGTGAATATGATATCGTTGTTGAGATGCACACCTCTCTCAACTCCAACAAGAGCTAGGTAAGTGCCGTCATATCTCGGACGTGGACGTAGCAGAACTAAAGCAAGAAAGGGCATCCCAAGGCACAGTCGATGTGGAGCAACGAACGCAAAGGAATAATAGAGAAACTGAAATGACTGCCATTTTCACTGTCACATTCAATTCTCCAACTGTGCCTGAACAAATTACGGTAGGGTTCCTTCAACTTAACGTCATACCTGACATATCAAACCCTATATGGTGCTATAAATGCCAGCGTTTTGGCCATACAACCGTGAGTTGTGGAGGTGATGCGATCTGCGGGACGTGCGGAAAAGCAGCCTACGACGCAGGGGGTGACTGCCCATCTACAGTGATCTGCATCAACTGCTTTGTGATCCGCCCAGTCTGGAGCCGAGACTGCCCTGTTTTTGCTGAGGAACGCAAATTAAGGGAAATAAAAGTGACCAAGCGGATCCCCTATGCGGAAGACAAACAAAATATAAGACTATGAAACCCCCTGTCTTTGCCACTTCGTATTCGTCCGTGATACAGAAATATTTTTCCCAAGGTGGACTCTACGAACAGTTGATCTCTAGCGTGCAACTATCCACCAAAAGCACCTGTAGCTGCGTGTGCGCGTGCCAAGGCAAAGTGAATAAAGGTAAAGCAATCCAAGCAGCTGCCACGGAAGAGACCAGCTCTAGTTCTGCAGTGGGCATCAAGAAGGCACACGAAGAGCAGAGTGGCTCTCAACGCCTCCTTTCCCCCTCATCCTCGAAGTGACAGGGTGCAGGGGAAGGATCACGATGTTCGGGTCAAAAGCTATTCTGGGCGCCGTCAGACATTCTGGCGCGTCTGAGGAGGAGGAGGAGGAGGAGGACATCATGGAGTTTGACGCCTCGGATTCAGGCAGCCTCTCCACTCCCCCTCGTTCTACAAGTGTTTCACCTTCCAAGTGCAAAGGTATGGTTAAATTAAAACCACACGGGTGAAATGGCTCCCATACTACAGTGGAACTTGAATGGGCTCAGGACTCACGTGGAGGAACTGAAACTACTAGCACAGGCACGCCCCTACTGCTTGTGTTGACAAGAAACACATTTTAAAGATACTGATGTCCCTCTGCTATGGGGCTATACGCTATACCGCTGGGGTGTCTTATCAGGGGATAGAGCCAAGGGAGGGGGGGGGGGGTCTGTGTTTGTCACTAACACGTACCACTCTCCCGTTCTCCCCCTGGCTACTGACCAGCAAGCAGTTGCCGTTGAAATTCACACACAGTTTTCTCACTGTATTTACCTCCGACTGGTGGCGGAAATTCTGAGGCTCTCACAGATCTTATGGAACAACTCCCCTAACGATTTCCCCTCCTGGGAGACTTCAATGTCCATCATGTCTTGTGGGGCTCGACTTCTACTTGCCCTCAAGGTCGCGTTTTGGAGAGCCTCATGACGTCTCGCGAACTGTGCATCCTTAACACATTTCTGCACTGCTACTTTGTCATTCTCGGCCATCGACCTCTATCTCTGCTCTCCAGCTCCCGTCGACTCTATTCAGTTGCAGGTCACTGTCGACCATCATTCCAGTGAGCACTTCCCACTCCTCATTCACCCACTGGATGGGGCACTACCTGAAGAGAAGCCACCAACATGGATGGTCAGCAGGACTAACTGAACGCTGTTCAGCAAGCTGGCTGTGTTTGAACATCGCAACAGTGTCCAGGAATGGGTGGACCCCATAACCCGAGCAAGCCGTCATGCTGCTGACTTATCCATCCCAAAGTCCTCAGGTTCTCTTATGAGGCGACCTGTACCTAGGTGAACACATGAGTGCCGTTCAGCCATCCGAGACAGACGTGCGGCTCTTCGACGATTTAAATGCCGCCGTACAGCGGACAACCTCGCAGCCTTTCGAGTCGCGAGAGCCAAGGCACGACACGTAATTAAGGAGAGCAAGAAGAGATCGCGGCAAGCGTTCCTGAACTCTGTAAACCTTTCCACCTATTGTACAAAAGTATGAGAAGTCATCAGGAGAATTTCCGGTAAACATGGGCGTTTACAAATAGCAGAAGTACTGAAACAGGGATGTCTCCAAACAACGCCAGGAGTTATCGCTCAGACGCTGGCAGAGCATTTTGCAAAAACTATTGCCGATGCCAGCCAGGATCCGGCGTTTCGTCGCTACCGTGCGTCTGTAAAGAGGGGAAAACTGGACTTCAGATTCAACAATTCGGAGACTTACAGCTACCCTTTCTCCATGTGGGAGCTGGAATCGGCCGTGTCTTGGACTAGTGGTACTGCATGCGGTCACGACCAAATCCGATACTGCGTTGCCAGCAACGTCAAAGAAAATCTTCCTCGAATGTTTTAATCTTATATGGCAGACAGGGAACTTCAACTCGTGGAGAGAGGCACTTTAGACACCTCTCCTCAAACTAGGAAAGGACCGCACATGTCCCAGTAGTTATCAGAGTATCACCAAAACGAACTGTGTAGGAAAGAACCTGGAGCGAGTGCCTGAACGTCGTCTGGTCTGGTTGATAGAGATCAGGCAATTCCTTAGCCGCTCTCAGTGTGGCTTCCAGAGATGTCGGTCGACTGTCGACACCCTGACCCTGCTGGAAGCGCTATTCAGTAGGATTTACTATATAAAAATCACTGTATCGGAACATTCTTTGAGATCAGTAAGGAGTACGATACTACTTGGAGTGCTGTATTCAAGCACAACTACATCGATGGGGCTTTCGTGGCCACCTACCCACCTTCATACAGTCTTTCCTCTCAGCGGTTTTTTAGGACCCTAGTTGGTGACTCGCTATCAGATCGCGTCGAACAGGAGAATGTTCTCCCTCAGGACAGTATTTTAAGTTTTATCCTTTTTGCCATAGCCATAAACAGTATCACGTCTATGGTAACGAGTTCTGTGCATTGCTCCTTATTTGTGGACGATTTTGCTGTTTTCTGTTCCTCCTCCAGTGTTGCAACAGCGAGCCGTCAGTTGCAACTTACAATGCAAAGGATAGAGTAGTGAGCTGCAAAGACGGGTTTTCAGTTTTCTGCCGATAAGTGTGTATGTTCGTTTTAATAGTTCTCTTCGTATTTTTAATTTACGTGTCCTGCGTACGAGGGACACCATCCTACATTTCAGAGACTCAGTGAGGTTTCTGGGCTTCATTTTGACTCCAGATTGTCGTGGTTGTGCCACACTTGAGACACCTGAAAGCCAGAACCTTGAAGGCACTATATACCTTAAAGTGCCTTAGCCGCAGATCTTGGGGAGCAGACAGGGCGAGGCCTTCTTATTTGAATATCATTGATGTCCACCATGAAAGGATTCGGGCGGCCACGGGTGCTTATAGAACCAGTCCCATACTCAGTCTCTGTGCTGAGGCTGGGGAACCGCTACTCACCATACTGTGGCAGCTCCTCATGGTGTGTAATGTAAGCTCCAAATTCACCCGCATGCCATACTATTGCTCATCTGCCTCTGGAACACATTATATCCTCCAACCATCCACGAGCAACAAGGCCATTTGGGATCCGTGTGCAGCATTTGCTGGAGTCACTTTGAGTGGAACAGGTTCAACCTCAAATTCAGGGTTTTTACTGTCTGCCACCGTGATTGCTTCAGAGGCTCAGAGCCACTTTAGATTTAGTGCAGTACAGGAGAGATTGCACTCCTGTTCCTATGTTTAATGCGTTATTTTCTGAAATTTTATATGAGCACCACGACTATGTAGCTGTCTTTATGTATGGGTCTAAACAGGGGGCTCCGTTGGTTCGCCGTCCGGGGTGGCCGAGCGGTTCTAGGCGCTACAGTCTGCAACCGCGCGACCGCTACGGTCGCAGGTTCGAATCCTGCCTCGGGCATGGATGTGTGTGACGTCCTTAAGTTAGTTAGGTTTAAGTAGTTCTAAGTTCTAGGGGACTGATGACCTTAGAAGTCCCATAGTGCTCAGAGCCATTAGAACAGTTTTTTGAATCCGTTGGTTCCTATGTTGTTTTTCGGCGTCGTGTCCTCAAGAATCGACTGCCTCACGACTTTACTGTCTTCGGGCACTGGAGCAAATGAGACGTTCTTCCAGTGCTAAATTCGTTGTCTGTTTCGATTCGCTGAGTGCACGACACACACTACAACGCTTGTACCCAACTGATAAAGTCGTCCAGAACATCAAGGAAGCTCTTCCTTTCTGCTGGGTACCAAGTCAAATGGGTTTTTGGGGGGGGGGGGGGGGGGGGGGACGAAAGGACGGATTAAGCAGCCAAGGAGGTGAGTCATGTTCCTCAGTTGTTTTAGTATGTCATTCCCCATTCCCCTGATTGTTACAGCCTCACTGTTGAAGTTCAGAGTCTTGCGTCGGTGGGAGAATGAGTGGCTGGAAGTGACAAACAATAAGCTCCGTCTAGTAAAGCGCACAGCGCGCCCGTGGCGTACTTCCTTCCACCCAAGTAGGAGGGACGAGGTCCTTCTTACTCGTCTTCGCACAGCCCACAGCCCTGTGAAGCATGGCGTCTTTCTCCGGCGAGAGGAACCTCCAATGTGTGGGGCTTGTGGTGTACAGATCACTGTGCGCCACATTTTATTGGACTGCGTTTTATTTTCCGACCGGTGGGCCTAGGCTGATGTGCGACGGATCTGCTCTCTGTTTTAGATAACGTTCTAACGAATGTGGTTAGAATTTTAAAGTTTTGTGAATTGTACAACATTTTTTCCAAGATTTTGGGGTGATCATTTTAATGTGTTAACAGGGTGACTGGATCACCCATATTTTACATAAGTGGTCAGCCAGTGACAATTTCCTGTGCCCTCCTTTTAGGTACTTTGTCGGTTTACTTGTGTTTTAGTCCCCTGTATTCTTTTCCGTTGTCTTATAGTATGTGATAACATTTTGGTAATTTTTTCCACATTCGTTTCTTTTAATGTGTGTAAGAGCGCTGATAACGTCGCCGTTGAGCGACCATAAGCACCAAACACACACACTTCAGCGCGCGGCAGCACTAGCACCTGAAGATTCGCCCCAGGGTGTGAAGCGCGCACAATAGTTTTTACAACAGACTGCCATGCACCCCTTATTCCGACAGGAGTCCTTTACACCGACGAGGCTTTGTTTACTCGTGATGGCTATTTCAATATCCACCGTTCGCGTGTTTGGGCACATGTGAATTCATGTAGAACTCTGCCTTGCGCCCATCAACAGCGATTCAGTGTTAATGTGTGCGCCGGCATTCTCGGTGATATATTGAAGGTTGACTGGACTATACATTCTTCCATTCCGCCTCAACGGACGGAGATATTGCATCTTCATTGTATTTTTCTTTTCTACGCAAAACTCTAGCTATAAGATGCCCTCGTAACTGTCCTGTATGATATGTGATAAATGCTAACTACCAGTCACAAATAGCATACACTCCCTCCGAAGGCAGTGGTGTGCTCGCATTGAGCCTCGGCCAACCTTTTGTTTTATGTGGTTCAAAATCACGAAGTGATTAACAGGAATGGTAGGAGCAATGTTCTCGGTACCGCGCCATATGGCAGTCGCAGCAACAGCTGTGCGACTGAGAACTAAATCCGTTCACACGTTTCCGTTTAACTTGCAGTACTAGGATCGCGTTTCACGAGCGTAATGCCTGTATCAGTTTTCTGCTCATTTCCACTGCCAGCTTCAAGACCTTCTGTTGTACTAAATAAGAAAATAAAATCAGTACAAACAGAACACAACACGTAAACAGACCGCAACAATTACGTTAGAGGGATCTGAAGTACTGGAGGGAGATCCAACCATCCGTCCTCGGAGCTTCCGTAGAGTCAGGTGAAAAAACACACTAGCGGCTGCGGCCAAGAACCACGCATTCTTAAGTCGAAAAACTGGTCGATTTGTGAAGTCACAAGGCGGAGATTTGACGTTCTACAACACTTCGTTTCGTAGAGAGGATAATGGAGCCAATGATACACAAGACGCGTTCTATGTCACAGGTAGAATTTAGGAGACCATTGTTATCAGTCACAATTATCACATAATCCTTGCCAATAATGCGACCTTGAACAGTAACCATGCGAGACATGGAAAACCACGATGTGGCTGCCCACGTCACCACCGAACCACCGCCATGTTTCCATTCTTCGGACGTGAACTCTGTCAGAAGTTGGAAACTGTGTGAAACAAGACTCATCCAACAAAATGACTTCCTTCCATTGTTACAAAGTCAAGGTTTTATCACTTCGGTACCACGTTTTCTGTAAAGGGCATTTGCATCCCTGATGAGTGGTTTTGGAATTCCAGCTCGCATGCAAATCCATGCTTATCGAGCTCCCGTCGTGTTGTTTTGGTGCTGACGAGGTTCGCGAGTGCGACATTCAGGCCTGCAGTGGCTTTTGAGCTGTCGCTCCTATATTTTTCGTCACAATCCTCTTCAATGACCATCTGTCACGATCACTCAACATATACTTTCGTCTGATTTGTGACTTAGCGGATGAGGTTTTTCCTCTTTCCATGTATGAGATATGAATTTTCGATACAGTGCCTCTTGAAACACCCAACACTTCGACACCGTTGCTAAAGCTAGAGGAGGTTCTTGGTTCACTTTATAGGAAATACAAAAAGTTAATTATATGTGGTGACTTCAATATTAATTGTATAAGTGATTGTGCAACGAAAAGGATGCTGGTAGACCTCCTTAATTCATACAATCTTATGCAAACCGTATTCTTTCCAACGAGAGTGCAAGGGAACAGTAGAACAACTATAGACAACATTTTTGTTCATTCCTCATTACTAGAAGGGCATTCTGTTAGCAAAAAAGTGAATTGCCTTTCAGATCATGATGCACAAGTTTTAACTCTAAAAGATTTTTGTGCTGCAACACATGTTAAATGTAGTTATCAACTTTTTAGGAAAGCTGATCCAGTTGCTGTAGAGACCTTTGTAAACCTTATCAAGGTCCGCAGCTCGTGGTCGTTCGGTAGCGTTCTCGCTTCCCACGCCCGGGTTCCCGGGTTCGATTCCCGGCGGGGTCAGGGATTTTCTCTGCCTCGTGATGACTGGGCGTTGTGTGATGTCCTTAGGTTAGTTAGGTTGAAGTAGTTCTAAGTTCTAGGGGACTGATGACCTCCGATGTTAAGTCCCATAGTGCTCAGAGCCATTTGAACCATTTTGAAGGTTGTATATACAAGGGTACTGGAGCATTAAAATTCACATAATTTGCTGTCAAATGTACAGTTTGGTTTTAGAAATGGTTTAACAACTGAAAATGCTATATTCTCTTTTCTCTGTGAGGTTTTGGACGGATTAAATAGAAGGTTGCGAACGCTATGTGTTTTCTTTGATTTAACGAAGGCTTTTGACTGTGTTGACCACAAGATATTACTGCAGAAGTTGGACCATTATGGAGTAAGGGGAGTAGCTTACAACTGGTTCGCCTCTTATTTCAAGAACAGAAAGCAGAAAGTAATTCTCCGCAATATTGAGAGTGGTAGTGATGTTCAGTTCCAATGGGGCACTGTTAAGTGGGGCGTTCCCCAAGGGTCGGTGCTGGGGCCACTGCTGTTTCTTATTTATATAAATGATATGCCTTCTAGTATTTCAGGTGATTCAAAAATATTTCTGTTTGCTGATGACACCAGCTTGGTAGTGAAGGATCTTGTGTGTAATACTGAAACATTATCAAATAATGTAGTTCATGAAATAATTTCGTGGCTTGTGGAAAATAATTTGATGCTAAAACACACTAAGACTCAGTTTTTACAGTTTCTAACTCACAATTCAACAAGAACTGATATTTTGATCAGACAGAATGGGCATATTATAAGCGAGACGGAACAGTTCAAGTTCCTAGGCGTTCGGATAGATAGTAAGCTGTTGTGGAAAGCCCATGTTCAGGATCTTGTTCAGAAACTAAATGCTGCTTTATTTACCATTAGAACAGTATCTGAAATAAATGACAGTTCAACACGAAAAGTAGTCTACTTCGCATATTTCCATACGCTTATGTCACATGGTATTATTTTTTGGGGTAATTCTTCTGATTCAAAGAGGGGATTTTTGGCTCAAAAACGGGCTGTTCGAGTTAGATGTGGTGTAAGTTAGAGAACCTCTTGTCGACCCCTATTCAGTAGTCTGGGAATTCTGACATTGCCCTCACAGTACATATTTTCTTTAATGTCGTTTGTTGTTAGCAATATTAGGTTATTCCCAAGAGTTAGCAGCTTTCACTCAGTTAATACTAGGCAGAAATCAAATTTGCATGTGGAATGCACTTCCTTGACTCTTGTGCAGAAAGGAGTGCACTATTCTGCTGCATCCATTTTCAATAAGCTACCACAAGAACTCAAAACTCTTAGCAGTAGCCCAAATGCTTTTAAGTCTAAACTGAAGAGTTTCCTCATGGCTCACTCCTTCTATTCTGTCGAGGAGCTCCTGGAAGAGTTGAAAAATTAAGCAAATTCCAGTGTTACATTGTTGATTTTCTTTATTTAAACTTACGAATTGTCGCCTGAATACGTTTCTTGTATTTCATTTTATCTGTTTCTACTATCGTGTTATAATTTCATGTATTGACTCGTTCCATGACCATGACCTTAATTTGGTCCCACGGAACAATAAATAAATAAATAAATAAATACGGAAGCACCCACTATACGAGCACCAAAATTTTGCCCACGTTCGAATTCACTTAGTTTCGACACAGGGCACTCACAACTACACAGAAAGATGTTCTGACGACGACATTTCATCATGTGTCGTTCGTGGACAAGTAAAAGAGCGCAGCCTGCAGGCTTCGATACAATCTGCATTTATGTTCAAGCCTGCATTCCTCGCGGTGTTTCCACATTTTTGTCCAACCACTGTATGTTCTGTGTGTGGTCGAGCGTCGTCCAGTGGCCCACATGAGCGTGCACTATGGCTGTGACGTACAGTAGCCCTGTCAGAGCTACCTGAACCCCTACCAGAGGTGACCCTATAGTTCTCAAAATCATAATACCAGTGAGACTCCGGAAAACGTTGGTACTATACGTTCTCTCCATTTGGAGCCACAACATTCGCAGGCATTGATCATCCAAGGTTGGGTAGAATTATTATATGAATGCGTGGTATCGCTTTCACGTAACTGATTCACCTAGATGGGCAATGGATCCAACTTCTTCAGTGCAGATGCACAAGTACGTCCGACCTCGTGCAGGAATCTCTCAGCAGCGAGCATGGAGGAAATGGACAGCAAGAATGTGAGTCGGCCGTGAGGCGTGTCGAGATAGTCCGCGCAGTTACGATAAACACTACGTCTCGGATGGCGCAGTAAGCAGGAGAGCCCGGATTCAAATCCCAGTCCGGTAAACATTTTCACTTGTCGCCGCTGATTTCGCGTACTGTCCCGATGCAGCTGACATCAGTAATCCCTTCCCTTCCATCCTCTCCACCTTCACTTTACCTAAAGGGTAGAACGTTGATTCATCGCTGTAAATGATGGAATGCCATTCGCTAGCAGTCCATACTTTCCACTTGTCGCATTACTCCAAACGCTGCCGTCTGTGTTGTGGTGTTAACGGCAGCCTTCTCATGGTATGGCACAGTATCCGCTGGTCTCCAAACAATGGTCCGAGAAGACAGGTGATATTGCGGCGACTCGATTACTCGTGTCCTGATGGCAAGTGCAGACGTGGAGGTGTTACGAAACCCTTCGCTAGGTGTGATCAGATTCGGTCGACCAGAACCTTGAATCTGTCCAATACTGGGCAAATGTAACACCCAAACGCCCCACATGCCTGGATGCTGCACAACTGAACAGGTAACCAACTATATGTAGATCCACAATGATACCCCTTTCAAACTACAGGTACGCCAAGTGCTGGAAACCTTGCCTCTTGAAAGTACGTAGCATTCTGTGTGGTCATTCACAATGTACACTAACAGTCCGACGTACTGGACGCACATAATGTAGCTCATCAGATCCGATAACATAGTCATGTTGTGGTGACAACGCTAATGCACTCTGATCATCGTTGTAAGTCACAGATGATTACCATTCTAAAAATGTTCAAATATGTGTGAATTCCTAAGGGACCAAACTGCTGAGGTCATCAGTCCGTAGACTAACTTATGCTAAGAGCAACACCCATGTTCGAGGGAGGACTCGAACCTCCAGCGGGAAGGGCCGCGCAATCCGTAACATGACACGCCTCACACTGCACGGTCACTCCGCGTGGCTACAATTCGAATCTTTTGCGTATCTGCTGATTATATAAACGTGTACGTAATAGCGTCTGTTGTTGTTGTTGTTGTGGTCTTCAGTTCCAAGACTGGTTTGACGCAGCTCTTCACGCTACTCTATGCTGTGCAAGCCTCTTCATTCCGAAAAACATGCTACAACCTGCATCCAACTGAACCTGCTTACTTCATTCATCCCTTGGCCACCCTCTACAATTTACCCCCCCCCCCCCATCCCCATCACCACACACACACACACACACATATTCATTTCCCTCCAAAGCAAGAATTCCTTGATGCCTCAGAATGTGTCCTATCAACCGATTCCTTCTTTTAGTCAAGTTGGGCCATTCATTTCTTTAAATGAAATTATGACAGTTAAAATTTGTACTGGACCGGGACTCGAACCCGGATTTCCCGATTACTGCGAGGGGTCGCCTTACCATGTGGCTATCCGAGCACGACTCACGGGCAGACTCAAACTTCCGTATGTCGTCAACCATGTGCGTACAACTTCTACTCGTACATCCATTATGTCTGTTCCCGTACAGGGGAGACATTTTACTTGAAAGTCCCTTGCCCGGTGTCGACGGATAAATACGATATTGCAGTGCCTATGTTATTCCGAATGACTACGCAATGTCTCTTCGGGCATGTTCATATATGTTGTTGATATATACTTATCATTTTGTGCATATTATTATTATTATTATTATTATTATTATTAGTAACCTCAAGACTTTTTGCAAATGATGCAGTTATCTGTAACGAAGTACTGTCTCAAAAAATCTGCATAAACATTCGGTAGGATCTTGATAAGATTTCAAAGTGTTGCAAAGATCGGTAACTTGCTTCAAATGCTCAGAAATTTAAAATTTTGCACTCCACGGAACGAAAAAACGTAGTATCCTGTGGCGAAAACATCAGTTAGTCGCAAATGGAATCGGTCAACTCATACCAGAGTGTAAAAATTAGTAGGTATATGAACTGGAACGCTCACAGAGGCACTGTCATGCTCTGACCAACTTTTTTCTGTTGACTAGTCATACTTAGCAACGATGGTGTTACACCTCATGTTGTGCATACATACTGATTCTTTAGTAAGCGTGATCTGAGGAGGATTGTTAATCGTCCGAAAACGGTAAAAAAGAGACTGGCTTTCCCAAACGTACTTTGTTTCTGATCAGTCACCTGTGAAATATTTTAATAAAAGGAAACAGCGCGGAGATGTGGTGAAATACATCAACGTAACTGCGCGAGCTATTGGACTAGTGGGTGGTCTCTGATATAAGAAGTGTTTATTTTCTCCTCGCACTCTCTCTCTCAGAGCATGCGTAGGAAAAGGAGTAGCTTGCGTGCCTCCGAGCGTGACCTACACGCTCTTATCTTGCCCTTGCGGTCGTAACATGAACCTTACCAGGGTGAAGGAGACAGGTTTCTCAATCCTCGTCAAGCAGGGCTCTAAAAGAGCCTAACCGTCCTCCGCGACAAACCATAGTCCTTCGCCCACTGCAGTTAAAAGATGGGACGTCTATTCAAAAACAATTAGGTTGCACACTTTCCAATGTCGGCAACAAGTCTGTTCCAGAACGGTAAAAACACAGTTCACTATTTTTATCTCGTTTTATTAATGCAAGTGCATGGGAAGCCTGCGGTTTTCTAAATTTCTTAAAAGTGTTCCACCACACTGTAGACATATCATACAGAGTATCTTTACAAACATGCGATTGGATAGAAACTTTAACTAACAGAACCCATCAAGACATACGCATGACAAACTTTCAACGGAAACGAAATTAATACAGGGTGTGTCAGATCAAAACGTAACACAGCAGCTATTGTCCTCAATAGACATCAAAAATTTATCCGATTGTGCAGGACGACTGGGGCAGACTTTCATCTTAGTATAATGAAGGAGAATCTCTTCAAATGTGGATAAATTCAAGTTAATGTCCAGAACTAGAACAGAGAAAGCAACAGTACCCAACTAATAGATAGTGCCGCGAAACTATATTGTGTAAGTTTATCAGGACAGCCAAAAGCCGCACTCAATATTTTTTATTGATCAGTTTCGCTCAAACTAACAAGACATCGTCAAAAATTGTGGAACTCAGACTGTGGAATATACGAAGTGTTAGAATATGGAATATTATATTGATATAAATAACATATTCAGTTTACAACATAACTTCCCTTCCAAGTAATTGGCTGATTACAATGCCGATGCTAGAGATTTTCGTAGAAATGAGGAAAAACCAGCAATATTCACTAGATGAAAAAATGAAATCTTCCAGTTATTCGATGCAATGTTATAGATAAGCAGTCAAGGCACAATCTCAACAACTGGCGTTTTATCCTTACAGAAATATTTTCAAAGGCGCCCTTTTTAAAGGTGTATTTAACGATATATTTGCAAAGACATTTTCAAATATGTACTTTAAACAGATTGCAGCACAACGAAATTAGTCTATACATACACCCACAATGGGATCAGGGATTTTCTCTGCCTCGTGATGACTGGGTGTTGTGTGATGTCCTTAGGTTAGTTAGGTTTAAGTAGTTCTAAGTTCTAGGGGACTGATGACCATAGATGTTAAGTCCCATAGTTCTCAGAGCCATTTGAACCATTTTACACCCACAAAAGCGGCGATTTAAACGGAAATTTTTATTTCCTGCAGCAATTTGAACGTATGTGAAGTGACAAAAGTCTAGGAAACCTGATACCGTGTCGGATTTCCTTTTTTTACAGCGAAGTGCAGTAGCTCGATGTGACATGGACTAGCCATACTCTCTCTATAGCCACCCGCAATTGCGAAAGTTTCGGTGCACGAATTTGTTCACGAACTAACCTCTCGTTTATGTCCCATAAATGTTAAGTGTGATTAATGTAGGTTGATTCTCACAAAGAAGAAGACAGCAACAAGTCACTATTAATAATACTATTTATTTAAGTAAATAGCGCCGTAACCGGTTTCGAACTGACAAGTTTATCATCAGACGGCTTTTCACAAGATTCGCAAGACGCACTTTACATAATCGTCTAATGCTGAACTTGTCAGTTCGAAACCGGTTACGGCGCTATTTACTTAAATAAATAGTATTATTAATAGTGGCTGGTTGCTGTCTTCTTCTTTGTAAGAATCAACCTACATTAATTGTACACAGCCACGGTCTCACCATGTCAGTTTTAGACAAAATACCATTGAGTGTGATTCATATCGTGCGATCTGGGTGGTCAAATCATTCGCTCGAATTGTCCAAAATGTTGTACCAAGAGGCATTGTCACTCACAAAAATTCCATCGTTGTTTGAGACCATGAAGACCAAGAATGGGACAAATGGTCTCCAATTAGCCGAACATAACTATTTCCAGTCAATGGTTGATTCAGCTGGACCAGAGGACCCAGTCCATTCCATGTAAACACAGCCCACACCTATATGGAGTCACCACCAGCTAGAAACCGAGCGAGGTGGCGCAGTGGTTAGCACACTTGACTCGCATTCGGGAGGACGACGGTTCAATCCCGCGTCCGGCCATCCTGATTTAGGTTTTCCGTAATTTCCCTAAATCACTCCAGGCAAATGCCGGGATGGTTCCTTTGAAAGGGCACGGCCGACGTCCTTCCCCATCCTTCCCAAAACCGATGAGACCGATGACCTAGCAGTTTGGTCGCTTCCCCCAAAACAACCACCACAACCAGCTTGCACAGTGCCGCGTTGCAAACTTTGTTCCACTGCTTCGTAGGGTCTGCGCCACACTTGAACCCTACCATCACAAGCTCTTATCAACTGGAATCGGGACTCATCTGGCCAGGCCAGGGTTTTCCAGTCGTCTAGGATCCAACCGATATGGTCACGAGCCCAGGAAAAGCGCTGCGGGCGACATCATGCTGTTAGGAAAGGCACTCGCGTTGATCGTCTGCTGTCATAGCCCATTAATGCCGAATTTCACCGCGCTGTCCTAACGGATACGTTAGTCGTATGCCCCACATTGATTTTTCAAGGGTTATTTCAGGCAATGCTGCTTGTCTATTAGCAATAACAACTCTACGCAAACGCCGCTGCTCTAGGTCGTTACGTGAAGGCCGTCGGCCACTGCGTTGTCCGTGGTGAGAGGTAATGCCTGAAATCTGGTATTCTCGGCACACTCTTGACACTGTGGATCTCGGAATATAGAATTCCTTAACAATTTGCGAAACAGAATGTCACATGCGTCCTACCTCCAACTACCATTCCGCGTTCAAAGTCGTAATTCCTGTCGTTTGGCCATATACGTCGGAAACCTTTCCACATGAATCACTTGAGTACAAATGACAACTCCGCCAATGCACTGCCTTTTTATACATTGTGTACGCGATACTACCACCATATGGGTATGTGCATATCGTTATCGCATGACTTTTGTCACCTCAGTGTGTATCACATTGTAAACTGAATAAGTACTTCCAGAATGAGATTTTCACTCTGCAGCGGAGTGTGCGCTGATATGAAACTTCCTGGCAGATTAAAACTGTGTGCCGAACCGAGACTCGAACTCGGAACCTTTGCCTTTCGCGGGCAAGTGCTCTAGCAACTGAGCTACCCAAGCACGACTCACGCCCCGTCCTCACAGCTTTACTTCTGCCAGTACCTCGTCTCCTACCTTCCAAACTTTACAGTAGCTCTTCTGAGAACCTTGCAGAACTAGCGCTCCTGAAAGAAAGGATATTGCGGAGACATGGCTTAGCCACAGCCTGGGAGATGTTTCCAGAATGAGATTTTCACTCTGCAGCGGAGTGTGCGCTGATATGAAACTTCGCAGAAGAGCTTCTGTAAAGTTTGGAAGGTAGGAGACGGGGTACCGGCAGAAGTAAAGCTGTGAGGACGGGGCGTGAGTCGTGCTTGGGTAGCTCAGTTGGTAGAGCACTTGCCCGCGAAAGGCAAAGGTCCTGAGTTCGAGTCTCGGTCCGGCACACACTTTTAATCTGAATAAGTACTGGTACGTCAGTTTAAAATTCCATATTGTGACACTTTATATGTTCCAGTTTCAGATGATGCTCTTATTAATTTGAGCGAAACTGGTCAATAAAAAGTACTGAGTGCGACTTCTGGCTGTCCTGAAAACTTTATTTCAATAATTGCTGTTTCCCGTACAGGCAATTCTATTGCCATACTGAATAAAATTGAAGAACCTCTATTCGAGCAAGTACGCTGATCGAAGGTATACAGACAGCCCAATGTAATGCGGAACTAACCTCTACATATCACGAGAGGCGAACCCGCCAGTATAAAAGGAGGCGGGGTACAGTGTTTCCAGTGGAGAAGCAGTTAACAGCAGGATGGGTCAGAAGAGTTCAGTGACTTCGAACGTGCACTAGTGATAGGATTTAACATTAATAACAAATCCATCATGGACATTTTAAGCCTTATAAAGCTGTCCAAGTCGACTGTTGGTGACGCGACTGCCAAGGGGAAAGGCGAATGAACAACTACAGCTAAACCAAGATCAGGCAGAACTCGTGTTCTGTACGACAGGTATCGTAGAGCATTGCAAATGGTGGTTAAAAACAACGCATGAAGTCGGCAGAACTAATCACTCGTGACCTCGGAAGTGCTAACAGCAGTCCAGCTAGCGCAATGACTGAGAATAAATGGTCTACAATGGTTGAACAGCTTCTCATATGCCACACATTTCTGTAATCAACGTTAAGCGACGGTTGAGGTGGTCTGAACAGCGATGCGACGGAGTAGTCGATGGCTGGAAATCAGTGATTTGGAGTGATGAATCACGCTGTCTCTTGTGGGAATCCGATAGAAGGATTTGGGTTTGGCTTATGCCCGGAGAACTGTATCTGCCATCATTTGTAGTACCATCAGTGAAATACAAGAGAGGCGGTGGTACAGTATGATAGTGTTTTTCGTGGTTAGGGTGTTGTTCCCTTACTAAGCTTAATGCCGCAGGTCATGAACACAATTTACAGCATTGTGTACTGCGTACAGTGGAGGAACAGTAAGGAGACGATGATTTTACAGGCATGACAATGCACCCTGTCAAAGTAGCATCTGTGAGGCACTGGGTTGTGGACAACACTATTCTAGCACTGGAGTATCCTGCCGAGTCCCAGTTCGACACCTTTGGGATGAGTTAGAACGTCGACCTCGCTCCAGACCCCAGCGTCCCTACGTTCTCCGGTTTTGCTCTTAAGTAAGAATGGGATGCCAATCCTCAACACACAATTAAACGCAACACTGAAAGTGACCCCACCAAGTTCATGCCGTTATAAAGGGGAAGTGTAGACACACCCCACATTAATTCCTCCCCCCCCCCCCACACACACACCCCCCTCGCCTCTGCGAAACGTTAAATTCCTCGGCCAGAATATTAGACAGCTACTGGAAAATTCTGCAACCCAAGGAAAGGTAGATGGACACCGGATGTTGGACACTGGGGTCTGAAGCGAGGTCTAATTCATCCCAAAAGTGTTCCATTTGGTCCAGGTCACGACTCTGGAGAGGCGATTCCATGTCAGGTACCTCGAGCGTCGCCCAGCCTTGACTACAGAAACGTGTAGCTTATGATGAGGTGCTCTACCACTGTATCCCATTCTTCTTAACTGCCTGCACACAGTCTCATGCTAGATGGACTGCTGGTAGCACTTTGAAACTCACGAGCGATTCTTTCCGCTGATATCATGCGATTTCACACAACCACCTTCCGAAATGCTCGACGGTCCCTCTCCGTCAGTATCTGAAATCTTTCTGGTCTGCCGGCAGCTGTGGCCGAGCAGTTCTAGGCGCTTCAGTCTGGAGCCGCGTGACTGCTACGGTCGCAGGTTCGAATCCTGCCTCGGGCACGGGTGTGTGTGATGTCCTTAGGTTAGTGAGGTTTAAGTAGTTCTAAGTTCTAGGGGACTGATGACCTCAGAAGTTAAGTCCCATAGTGCTCAGAGCCATTTGATCTTTTTTTTTTTTTTTTTTCCTTCCTGGTCTATGACTAAGTGTTCCTTCCCCTTTGCCACTTCACAATCACATCACCAACAGACGACTTAATTAGCTTTAAAAGAGTTGAAAAACCCCTGATGGATTTCTTATTGAGGTGACATCCCACGACTAGTGTCCCTTCGAAGTCACTGAGCTCTCCTGACGAACCCATTCAGCTGTCGCAGCTTTCCCACTGAAAACGTAATATCCCCCGCCTCCTTTTATACCGGCGGGTCCGCCTCTCGTGATATCTAGTGGTCAATTCCGTATTACGTAGTGGTGTCCGGATACTTTTGCCGGCCGGAGTGGCCGTGCGGTTCTAGGCGCTGCAGTCTGGAACCGAGCTACCGCTACGGTCGCAGGTTCGAATCCTGCCTCGGGCATGGATGTGTGTGATGTCCTTAAGTTAGGTAGGTTTAATTAGTTCTAAGTTCTAGGCGACTGATGACCTCAGAAGTTAAGTCGCATAGTGCTCAAAGCCATTTGTCCGGATACTTTTGATCAGGAGTGTACGACACGTACGGGTACGACATTCCACGCTGTTTCAGCCCTATGTTAGAAGTCATAAAACGTAGGGACTGGAGAATGATTGTGTACTAGGTTCTCTGAAAACCATGCTAGATGCTTACAATGGGTGAGAGAGCTGGAGAACGTGCAGGCAGGGCAACAGTTGAAAACCCTATGCATTAATGTAGCTGATGACAGGTAACATGCAGTATTGTCTTAGCTTGTGGAAAGATATCGTCACAGAGATTTTAAAGATACTGCACAGCCATTGATCTTAATACGTCAGAAATGCAACGCATGCTACTCAGATTAACCAGATGTGATCTTAGATTAACCAGATGTGATCTTGTTGTATGCCCAATGGTACTCCTTATTGCCACGCCAGGTGCTGGGATCGTATGACGATGAGTAATCTGGCAACATTAGTTCTCTTTGGAGCAAGCGCGCGCGCGCGCGCACACACACACACACACACACACACACACACACACACACACACACACACACACACACACACAGAGAGAGAGAGAGAGAGATCTCCATCTTGATGCTATATGCAGAATCGGGACTAGCCTGAAAATATGACGTGGTGTCTCTCTTGTGTACAGCTAGCTCTGCTCCTCCATGAGACCCATAGCACTGCAGACAATGGCGCTCAGGTTGATGACGTATTCCCTGACTTCTGGAAGGCATCTGACACCGTCCAGCACTACACTTTCGTGAAGAAATACGAGCTTATGAAGAATCGGACCAGATCTGCGAATTGATTCAAGACTTCCCTGCAGATAGAACTCAACACATCGCTCTTAATGGAACAAAATTGACAGATGTAAAGGTATTTTCCGAAGTACCCGACAGAAGTGTGACAGGACTATTACTATTTACATAGGAATGATCTAGTAGAAAGAGTCGGATGCTCCTTAAGACAGTTTGCAGATGATGCGATTGTCTATTAAAAAAAAAGTAGCAACGCCAGAAGACAGTATCCATTTGCAGAATGACCTGCAGAGGTTTGATGATTGGAGTAGGCTCTGGAAATTGTCCCTGAACGTAAATAAATGTGACATATTGGGCATACATCGCAAAAGAAATCCATTGCTGTACAACTACACTATTGATGAGAAACTACTGGAGACAGTATCTACTATACAATGTCTAGAAGTAACTATCCATAGAGACATTAACTGGAATGACCACATAAAATAAACAGTAGGAAAAGCAGACGCCAGATATAGTCATAGGAAGACTCTTAATGAAATGTAACTCGTCCACAAAGTGGCTTATAAGGAGCTTTTTTAGAGCGATTTTTGAGTACTGTTCATCAATAGGGGATCATTACCAGGTATGTCTGATATGAGGAAGGGCGGGGGAGAGGGCGGAGAGAGCGCATCAGTGCGTTTAAGAGGGGTCACACCAGAAAACTTCGAGACAGACAGGACTTCGATAAGGGGATGCTCTCTCATGTGTTCTGTTCAATGTCGTCTTAGAGAAACTAATGTAGGTAACAGCTATGGGCTGAAGTACAGATGAATATTAATTTCTATTGTCTCGCATATGCAGATGATATAATTCTGCTAAATGAGTCAAACCATGACTTGAAAGAAATGTTCCAGAAAACAGACAACTACGTACGGAAGGTTAGGCTAAAGGTGAATCAAGACAAAACCGAGTTTATGGAATTACGAAAATGGCAAGAGCGGCAAGAAAGACTTGCGATGGATAGCATGAGGCTCAGGAGTTTTAACCAGTTCGAATACTCGGGATCTCGGTTTACCAGCAACAACAGTATAGAAATGGACATCAAGGAAAGAACAATAGTGGGAATGTATGCCCTTAGGGAGACGCACAACTCAGAATCAATATAAGCGAATACTGCGCCGAGAACATATAACACAGTGATATGCCCAGCAGTCATATACGGTTCAGAAACCTGGAGCATGACCAAACGAGAAAATGCAAAAATATTAATATTTGAAAAAGAGTAATGAGGAAGATACGGGAACCGATCATACATAAAGGAGAATGGAGGAGGAGGAGGAAAAATGAGAAACTGTTCCTCTTGATGCAAGAACCAACAATACTATAGACGCCGAAGAGCAAAAGAATTCAGTGCGCAGGCCATGTAGTCCGTATGCCAGAAGAAAGAAGGGTGAAGAAAGCGCTTGAGGAGAAACCATACACCGGACGCCCCGTAGGACGATCGAGACAGGCCTGGATGGACGAACTGGTGAAAGACCTGGCAGCCCTGGGGATTGATGGAATTGAGCACAAAACAGAAAGGAAGGGCGGCATTATGTGGAAACAGCGCGTGATCCTCAGGGCCTGCGACCGCTGGATGTATGTATGCTAACAGACGCTTCTGCTTCTTTCATGAAGCATACTCTTCTCACAAAAAACGTACATTCATTGCTAATACTGAATGAGAAACACAATCCGAAACTCTTATCTACAGAACGTAGGTGTTCTTACTCCTACCTACTTGTGCTGACATAATTGTAATTTGCACATCCAAGCACGTAACGCAGTTCATGCGATTATGACCCTTACAGTGTTGCTATTTTACTAGCCAATAGTGCAAGGAACAGTGCAGGCTAGCGGTTGCAAACTGTTAGGCTCACGGCACACACACACACACACACACACACACACACACACACACACACACGCTGACAGAGAGAGAGAGAGAGAGAGAGAGAGAGAGAGAGAGAGAGAGAGAGCTTAATGTGCGGTGAAAGTGCGTGCAGTAGGAAGATTAGGGTTCAACGTACAATCGACATCTAGGTAATTACAGATGGAGCACAAGGTCGGATTGTTTCAAGGACGGGAAAGGAAATGCGCCGTGTTCCTATCAAAGGAACCATCCCGCCATTTGCCTGGAGAGATTTAGAGAAATCACGGAAAACCTAAATAGGATGGGGACGGGGATTTGAACCGTCGTAATTCCGAATGCGAGTCCAGTGCACTAACCACAGAACCACCTCGCTCAGTGCACGCACAGCATAACTTGCTTGAAGGAGAGATAAGAAAGAGTGAAAGGTATTGCGCAAAAAGTAAAAACAAGCATGGAGTCGAAATGAGGCAGTGTTCCAGAAGAAAGGAATTTACAGAGTCCACATTCCACCGGGAATTCACGAAGGGCGTTAGTTGCGTAAGAAATTGACACAGAAAACGCTGAACTAACGAAATTCATGCTGGAAGAAAGAGCGGAAGGATGCACACGAGAAGATCAAGTAAAACGAGAAAAATAATCTGAAAAGCGGTGAGAAGAAAGAGGAGGAAGATGGAGATAAAACACAAGAGACTGCAATGTTAGGGCAGGTTTCGCCAGCTACACCAGTAGGAAAGCAACAGGTCAAGAAAAATCGCACGGAAATAAAGCTGACATTGTGAATCTGGTAGAGATGGTAACAGGAGAAACGTTGTGCGAAGGGGGTGGCCAGCTTAAATGAAAACACACACACACACACACACACACACACACACACACACACACACACACACGTGCAGCGAGCGACGTCGAGAAAAGCATGGAAAGACTGGGGAGAAGGTTACCAACTACAAAACAAGTGAAAGATTTGACACGCTTAGAGGTGTTGGGTTTACAACATTACATTTCTGCAGAAATTGCAACTAACTTACATACATGAAGAAGGGAAAGACACTACCTATTACATTTGCCACCGACGTAATTCTATAGAGTGCCTACATAAACCAAGGAGTGCGAGAATATACGAACATATTAACTTCACGCACAGACACAATATCAAAACAATTAGATTTCGAACCTCTTTTAAGCGCACATGAACTACAGCGCATAAGCAAGCCAAACACAAACGCATAGCTACCCTGCGATGTCTCCACACCGAATGCACGCTCCGTTTGCCGCTGAGTTCCGACGTCAGGCCCTCCCTTCACTTGTCCGTCCTGTCCAGAAGTTAAACGCCAGTACATCTAGTTGGCAGCATGTATTTGGTCTAAAATAGGAAAGGGCTGCGAAAGTTTCGCCCGGCAATACGGGGCCTGCCAATGGAATAATCAACAACACTGGAGCGGTCCAACAACGGTCCAGTGTTAACACATTCTGGATATCACGTTTGTTTTAACCCAAAACACCACTCACACTGTTTCAGGTAGGTTACCCATTGCATGGTAATTTCCCCCACTATTGCAAAATGTTTTAGTCAGTCCAAATAATTTCATTATCTCTCTCTTCCTCTCTGAGATCCTGACTAAAACGTTATTTTGCAATAGTGGAAGAGGTTGCTATGCACTTGCTGTTGTGGTGCTCACAGAGAGAGAGAGAGAGAGAGAGAGAGAGAGAGAGACCAGAACAGTTCCTTCTGCCATTCTGTCGTGTCTCCACGTCAATCCATGTCACTGCGATGACACAAAGCGCTTCGAAGCAACTAGTGTCCTATTTTAAGTGGGTTACTCATATTTTGTTCGGTGAGCTCAGATCTGTCTTCTCATTAATATGACATGTGAGCTAGAGAGAACTGATGCTCAGTAAACCGTCTTCAATGTCATGGTGACACTGTTTGTACGCAAAGATAACAGTGGAAAGTAGAAAGGAAGACGGGGGGGGGGATTTGGGTATACGGTCCAGTAGATGATGAGGTCGTTAGAAAAGGACTGAACTGGGGAAGGGAACGACCGGATCATTTCCAATGATACCATGCCAACATTTGCCTTCAGCAACTCAATGAAACCTCAGAAAACCTAAATCTGGGAAGCCCGACGGGAATTCGTGCCCCCCTCCTCTCGGGTACGAATCCAATGTCGTGTCACTGTTCGACAGGTGACTATGTTCGTCCTTACGGTGTTCACAGACTGTCGCTAAAGGTTCGTTCAACGGTTAAGACGTCCACCGCTTCTACTCACCGCTCTGTTCTCAATTTGTTGTAGCTAATGGAGGGATGATAGGGGGCGAGAAGTGCTTCGCGAAAGTGGTACGCACCCAAGCCGACGAGGTCCTGCCCGCCCATCCGATCTCGGGTGGGTGAGTCTCGTGTTGCAACTTACATTCTGCGTTTAAAAATGTACTCACAAGCGACGATCCACCGTACCAATGTTTGACTGGTGTACAAAACTACAATGTTCACGCGTGTACAATCTTTGAAAATTTGAAGGTAGCAGCGATTAAACACGAGGAGAGAAACGTTATTTGCAACTTATACAGGAGCGGAGGAGAGTGAGGTAGGCTTGTAGCCTATCCCCAACACTAGTGAGCATATACACAACCGGGAAAAAACCTCAAAACAAAACAAAAAAATTAATGAAGAGTAATGACATTTCGGGAATACATTTGTCTACGTAACATATTTAAGTGTGTAAAGATGCAAGATCACATGTCAATGTGAGCACGAGATAAGCCTTTGCAAATGTGAAATGCTAGTACATTAATAACCGGTGTAACTGCCATAGTTTTGAATGCCAAGCATGCTAACATTCATGCATTGTGTTGTAAAGGTGTCGGATGTCAGTTTGTGGGATGGTTGCATTTGGTCGGTTAATATAGGGACGGTTAATGCTGGCTGTGACTGACGCTGGAGTTGTGGTCCGATGATGTCCTATATGTGCTCGACTGGAGACACACGGTGATCGAGCATGTACTGGTAGGCAATGATGACTCCTGTTGGTACAGCTATCTTTGAATGTCCGAGCATCATCATATTTGAAGCAAGTTCCATACGATGGCTACTGCCATAAGAGTCAAGACAGACTTACTTAGCCGCGCTGGATCAGCCGAGCGATCTGAGGCGCTGCAGTCATGGTCGGTGCGGCTGGTCCCGGCGGAGGTTCGAGTGTCCCTCGGGCGTGTGTGTGTGTGTGTGTGTGTGTGTGTGTGTGTGTGTGTGTGTGTGTGTGTGTGTGTGTGTGTGTGTGTGTCCTTAGGGTAATTTAGGTTAAGTAGTCTGTAAGCTTAGGGACTGATGACCTTAGCAGGTAAGTCCCATAAGATTTCACACAAATTTGAACATTTTTTTTTAAGGCTTACTTAAACGTGTAGCATCTGTGGTTTATAACTATCAAAGAAAGCCACTAACCGACGCATGCAATCACATAACAGCCAACAAGATGTTTGGCCCATCTCGAAGAATCGTCCTCAAAGAATAGGATATTTGACTGTTTTCTGGAAACTGACTTAAATTATTGTCATTTCATGCCACTGGAATTTTCCCTTGAATTTCAGTATTCTTTTATAAAAATGGAGATGAAATTAAAATAATTTGAAAGCCCGCTAAAACGTTCTATTCCGAGTCATGTGGTGCCTGTGACGTCACTGGCTAGCTCGCTGCTCCTGCTGACATCATGCTAATTTACAGTGATGTCTTGTTTTGGAACGCACGTTTCGCAAAATGGATTACAGATGCTGTGCCATACAATACTGTACAAATAAATCCATAAAAACTCCTAAAAAGTTGTTTTCGAGTGTTCCAGATAATGATAATATGCGTAAAATGTGCTTAGAAATGCAACCATGGTCAACTTAAAATACGCTGTCGTGTGGAGACCAATAACTAAATACAGCAAATGAGGCACTTTAACCGACGTAAGATATATCGGGCATTAGCACCACTACAATTCAGAATTGTCTTAAGGCCCCGAAACACGGACTGCAAATAACACAACTGAGAGGTTAAAAGGAGAAAACAACCACAACAACACTAACACATCAACAGACTTCGTCTCCAGCTGGATACCACAGCAACAGCCCTGCTAAACAACTTCGAAAACCAGTACCCCCCCCCCCCCCCCCCAGATAAACCCAATCTGGAAACCCACTGAAGCACAGACAATTACTCAAACTTAGAGGCAAAGCAATAAATATGAACACCAACGCCTACTAGATAAATACGGTGAACTAAACATACTCAGTTCTGGATGCGCTTTCATATAACCGAGTGCGGTGTCACCCTATTACTATTTACTAACACGCAATTTAAGGAAATACCTGCAACCAAAGCCAATCTACTTGAACGGATGCTTATACGGGAATGGAACCCTTTCCTAATGAATATTACTTACACCGACGGACCTGTACATTGTAAAAATGTCAACGATGTATCATCAGCACACCAGACTTAAAGTACCTACTCGTATTCCCTCAACAACACCTAACACAGGCAGAAACACACATCAACGAACTTGCAAACATCGACGGCCGGAAGATAATCGAGGTGACCAACGACCTGTAACTACCCACTTCTTCAAAGAACCAAAAACACAAAATATTTAAAAAAAACGTAACCACTAGTCGCATCTCTTCAAGACAGCAACGCGTCGATGGCCCACCGCACACACCACCACGGAGGCTCCTTCCGCAACGGTTTGATGCAGCCGCTCCTATAATCAACACTGTAGCCCATCACGGCCGAAGACGAAACAAATGCTCGCAGGAAGTAACCTAGGGCACAATGAATTTCAATAAAAGTAAAACAAAGGTACTGGAATGCCGTCCAATGAAATCAGGTGATGCTGATAGAATTACATTAGGAAATGACACACTTCAAGTAGTAGATGAGTTTTGTTACTTGGGAAGCAAAATAACTGATGATGGCCGAAATAGGGAGAATATAAAACGCAAACTGATAACAGCAAAGAAAGCATTTCTAATAAAGAGGAATTTCTTAAAATATAATATAAATTTTACTGTTAGGAAGTCTTTTTTTCAAGATATTTATCGTGAGTGTAGCCTTGCACAGAAGTGAAAAGTGAACGATAAGCGGTTTCGACAAGAAAAGAATGATTAAGATGGGGAAATTGAATATGTAGTGAGAAGTTACAGAATCGAAAAAAAAGGAATTTACAATTCGACTAAAAGAAGGGATAACTTGATAGGGCACATCCTGAGACATCAAGGATTAGTTAACTAGGTGATGGAAGCAAGTGGGTGGGTGGGGGGGGGGGGGGGAGGTAAAAATTGAGAACGGAGGTCTATGTATGCAAACAGTATGCAGACTCAAATGAATGTAGGCTGCAGTAGTTATTCAAATATGCAAGGCTTACGCAAGATAGACGAGCATGGACAGCTACATCAAACGAGTCTCCGGATTTAAGACGACGACGACACCTCAAAGTGAACAAGATACCAAGCTGAGACGGAATTCCTGTTTCATTTCACGAGAGCGATTCAAATGAAAACCTTAATTATTTATTATTATGAAACTGAGGTAGAGCCTATTACCGAAAAATTATGGATCTAGCATTTTTGACGTTATTTCCACGAGGCGTAATGCACACATTCCACCGTTTCAGATATGCAGGGATACCGCGAAGAATTCTTTTGGTTGTGCAAGCAGATACTCGTGCAATACGATCTCCCCCCCCCCGTCTTCTTTGTTCCTAAATGCTTGCCTCCCAGCGTTTCTCTGAGCTGCCCAAACACTCGGGGCGAGGTCTGGGAAGTAGGGTGGGTATTCGAGTAATTTAAATTTCATGTCCTGTATTGTTGCTACTATTGAACGAGCAATATCTTCTTGTTGCAACAAAACTCCTGCACCCAGAAGTCACCGTCGTTTACTTCTGATTGCAGGGCGAAGGTAATTTCGTAGCACATTTGAGTATGAATTACTCTTTACTATTAATCGCATTTTGTATGTAATGCGCCAAAATCACCCATTTTGCATCCCAAAAGAGGGCGAGCATAACTTTTGCCATCAGATGCTCGAGTGCGGGATTTTTTTTTTTTTTTTTTTGGACTTACAGAAAATCGTTCCCATCAAGCCACCTCGCTTTATTTACACAAGTCTTCCACATGGTAGATGCACGTAAACGGATGGACTCTGTCTTCCTAGACTTCCAAAAGGCGCTCGACATTATACCATATCGTCAACTAATAAACAAAATGATGTCGCACGGAGTGTCTTGATTAATACGGGATTGGCTCAATGTTTTCTCTCTCTCTCTCTCTCTCTCTCTCTCTCTCTCTCTCCCTCTCCCTAACAGAATGCACTGCGTTATGCTGGACGGCAAACGTTCACCAGAAACGAAAGTAACATGGGCTCCGCCCCGAGGACTCGTAACAGGTCTCCATGTTCGCAATATACAAGGACGATTTATTAGACAGTGTGAGCAACACTACCAGACTGTTCGCTGACGATGCCACTGTCTGTATGAAAGTATCTTTGATGGACGGTAGCCAGAAAATGCACAAAGACTTGGACAACATTTTCAATTGGTATGACTTACAGCAATTATTTCTGAATGTCGATAAGCGCAAAAAAAGCTCTACAATAAAAGTGAAACATTCTGACAATATCTGATTACAATACTAGTGGCGAACATCTGGGACACGTCAAATCATATACATGTACTAGGTGTTTCGCTACTACAGGTTCGAACGAAATGGGTCTGTAGACAACAACGATCCTAAAAAATAAGGTTTGGAAACCTACGGTTCCTCCGATACGACGCAGTATATGAACATCTCATGACAAAGAGTCCCCGATGATCCGAAGTGGTTCAAATGGCTCTGAGCACTATGCGACTTAACTTCTGAGGTCATCAGTCGCCTAGAACTTAGAACTAATTAAACCTAACTAACATCACACACATCCATGCCCGAGGCAGGATTCGAACCTGCGACCGTAGCGGTAGCTCGGTTCCAGACTGTAGCGCCTAGAACCGCACGGCCACTCCGGCCGGCGACCCGATGATCCGAAGTGTAGATATGTACGAGGGCGCGCTGAAAAGTAATGCCTCCGAATTGTTTATGTGAACTTTCTTAAAGTTTTTAAATAAAGCAAATGTTATTAATATTCTACATTTTTATTGTTCGTGTCTTTCTCAGCACAGTCGCACTGGCGATGAACACATTTCTCCCAACGAAAGAAAGTTTGTTGATGTTTGGCTTTGTTGAAGCAGCCACGACCTCGCCTGTGCTCACACCGCTTCATCGCTATCAAAGTGAAGTCCAAAAGTGTGTTAAGTTTTGAAAACAGAAGAAAATAAAAAATGGTTGAAATGGCTCTGAGCACTATGGGACTTAACGTCTGTGGTCATCAATCCCCTAGAACTTAGAACTACTTAAACCTAACTAACCTAAGGACATCACACACACACACACACACACACACACACACACACACACACACACACACACATGCCCGAGGCAGGATTCGAACCTGCGACCGTAGCAGTCGCGCGGTTCCGGACTGAGCGCCTAGAACCGCTAGACCACCGCGGCCGGCAGAAGAAAATCGGATGGCGCCAAGTTAGGACTGTATGGAGCATGTTCGAGGACAACGAACCCCAGGCGTCGGATTGTTGCTTATGTCGCAGCGTCATGCTGAAGAAGAGGGTGTTCCATGTGTGGACGAATTCTTCGAATTCGAAACTGTATTACAGCACGATGTTTGTAGCGCACCGACAAGTTACGTTACACACCGTCACGTTACACGCTACAATTCGGAGCCGTCTGGCGGCACAGGGCTGCAAATATGTAGACATGAAAAATAAAGATGTAGAATGTCAATAACGTTTGTTTTATTTAAAAAGGTTTACGAATTTTCACATTAAAAATTCGGAGGCATCAGTTTTCAGCACGCCTTCGTGTTTCAGGATAAACACGTTACAAGCGTCCCACATGCCCACCGTTCAGGTGAAGGTAGGTTTTAGCACGCCTTCTCATCGATGCCTATTTACGTTCAAAAATCCCATACATGTTATGAATGCACTGCAACCATCCACAATGTGTTCCCGGAGTTCATGTATACCATCAACAGGGCTGGAATCTACCAAAGCTTTTAAATAATCCTACACAAAGAAATTCAACAGGTTTAAGTCGGGGGATGTGGGAAGCGACCCACGTTCGATTCACTTGGTGTCATAGATTCATGCTACGTTTACGTGTGCCGGTGCAACATCATGCATTTACCACACATGCATTCACTCACCAAAAGGAACGTCATCCAAAAAGCGTTTAGCTTGTGTTGCAGGAAACGAAAGTATTCACGACTAGTAAATCGGCCAAGCAGGAAATGTGGCCGTATCGGGGAAACCGTTGGTTTCCAGACCTATGTTTGTTAGTATTACAGTGTGGTAACAAAAGTCATGGAATACCTCCTAATATCGTATCGAACCTCATTTTGACCGGTGTAGTGCAGAAAGTCGACGCGGTATGGACTCAATAAGTCGTTGGAAATCCCCTGCAGAAATACTGAAAACTGCAGAAAACCTCTAAAGCCGTCCATAACAGCAGAAGTGTTGGCGACGCAGGATTTTGTGCACGAACTGGCCTCTCGAATATGCCCGATAAAAGTTCGATGGGATTCATGTCGAGCAACCTGGGACGCCAAAACATTCACTCAAACTGTTCAAAATGTTCGTCAAACCTATCGCAAAAAACTGTGGTCCAGTGACACGCCGCATTGTCATCCACAAACATGGCTGCAAATGGTCTCCAAGTAGCCGGACATAAGCATTTCCGGTCAGTGATAGGTTCTGTTGGACTAGAGGACCCAGTCCATTCCATATAAACATAGACCACACCATTATGCAGCCACTACCAGCTTGCAGAGGGCTTTGTTGACAACTTGGGTCCGTGGCTTCGTGGGGCCTGATTCACAATCAAACCATACCATCAGCTTTTGAAAACGGGATCCATCTGACCAGGCCACGGTTTTCCAGCGTCTAGGGTCCGACAGATATGGTCACGAGCCCAGGTGAGACAATGACGTCCTGTTAGCAAAGGCACTCGCTCCGGTCGTCTGCTGCCACACTCCAATAACGCCAAATTTCGCTGCACTGTCCTAACGCATACGTTCGTCGTGCGTCCGACATTGATTTCTGCGGCTATTTCACATTGTGCTGTTTGTCTGTTAGCACCGACAACTCTACGCAAACGCCGCTCCTCTCTGTCGTTAAGCGAAGGCCGTCGTCGGCCACTGCGTTGTCCATGGTGTGAGGTGATATCTGAAATTTGGTAATTCGGCACACTCTTGATCTCGGGATTCTGAATTCCCCAACTATTTCCGAAATGGGCCCCATACATTTAGCTCCAACTACCATTCCGCGTTCAAAGTTTGTTAATTCCCGTCGTGCGGCCATAATCACGTCGGAAACCTTTTCACATGTGTCAATCATCTGTGTACAAATGACAGTTCCACCAATGCACTGCCATTTTATACCTTGTGAACGCGGTACTACAGACGTCTTTATATCTGCATATCGCCATCCCATGACTTGTCATCTGAGTGTATTTGGTTTGTTTCATTGTTCTCTACTCACTTCTGTCGTTTGTACCTGTAATACTCAAACATAATATATACGAGTAATACTAACAAGGGAACCTCCCCATCGCACCCCCCTCAGATTTAGTTATAAATTGACACAGTGGATAGGCCTTGAAAAACTGAACACAGATCAATCGAGAAAACAGGAAGAAGTTGTGTGGAACTATGAAAAAATAAGCAAAATATACAAACTGAGTAGTCCAAGTGTAAGATATGCAACTTCAAGATGTATATAAGCTGAGGAGCGCCGTGGTCATGTGGTTAGAGTGAGTAACTGCGGAACGAGAGGTCCTTGGTTCGAGTCCTCCCTCGAGTAAAAATTTTACTTACTTTGTTTTCGCAAAGTTACGGTCTGTCCGTTCATTCATTGACGTCTCTGTTCACTGTAATAAGTTTAGTGTCTGTGTTTTGCGACCGCACCGCAAAATCGTGCGATTAGTAGACGAAATGACGTGCCTCTCCAATAGGAACCGAAAACATTTGATCGCAAATTCATAGGTCAACCGATTCCTCCACAGGAAAACACGTCTGAAATATTCTATACGACACTGGTGACGGCATGTGCGTCACATTACAGGAATATGTTGTCGACCACCTAACTTGCGCACTTGGCGAATGGGTAAAAAGATTCTTCTACCTCGCCCGATTTAGGTTTTCTTGTGGATGTGATAATCACTCCCAAAAAAGTGACATAAGAGTTTGTCACATAAACGGCAACAAATGAATGCAAGTTTCACAGTCGCACAGTTTTCCCTGTGCTCTGTCAAAACATACGTTTTTAACGTTTTCAAGTTTTTCCGTGTGTAGACCGTCAAATCCTGCATGTGTCCAAGCAAATCTGAACATTTCCTGGAATTCTGGAGAGCGAAGTTGATCATGTCTGAGTGCATGAACTTTGATAATTGTCTGAAAATAAAAAATTAAAACTTTTCACTCGGAGGAGGATTGAACCAGGGACCTTCAGTTCCGTAGCTGCTTACGGTAACCACGGGACCACGGTGCTCCTCGGTGTACACGTACCTTGATGTGGCTTATCATTCACACGGACTACTCAGTTTGCATATTTTGCTTATTTTTTTCATAGTTCCATACAACTTCTTTCTGTTTTCTCGATTGATCTGTGTTCAGTTTTTCATGGCCTATCCCTGTGCCAACTTATAACTAAATCTGAGGGGGGTGCGATGGGGAGGTTCCCTTGTAAGAAACGAACACGTAAGATCAGTAGTAGAGAAGTCTAATACAAGCCATGGATTTGTTGCAAGGGCTCTTTGAAAGCGTTGTGCACCTGTAAGGGAAATTGGAATATTGCTCCTATGTTTGGAGTCCCTGTGAAGTACGCATGGTAGCAGAAATCGAACGAATTCAGAGACGCATTGCTAGGATCATGACCAGTTTGTGTAGCCCATACGAAACTGTAACTGAGGCGCTCAGGGAACTTAATTGATCGTCTTTGGGAAAAAGAATGGCGACGTTGTAGTCACGAAACACTGTTGGGTAAATGTAGAAAGCCAATATTTGAGGTAGAGTGTGCGACGATTATACTACCACCAACGTGAGAGAGATTATACAGCAAATAGCTGTTCTCTCATTTTACGCGAATGTAATACATCGCTAATATTGATACAAAATACTCTCTGCCAAGGTCTGCAAATTGGGCTGCAGAGAATATATACAGGGTGATTTCGCTAAATGGGACAAACTGCAGGGCACGATTCCTGAGACGGTAAGGAGTAAAAATGTAAATGTGTTTCACACTTAACGGTAGGGATAAGAAACTTTTGGCAGCGTAGGTTTGAATGACTGACAGCATATATGAGAACACACCAACCATGTGGGAATGTTCTTCCTGTATTAGTGTTTTAGGTCCACACTAAAGAGGGCAGTGAGCTGGAGCATTCACGTAGCAGCCACATTACTCTCGGTACTACCAGAGGCATGTCTTCCAGCAGGGAAGGCAGCGTCACCCGCAACAAGTCCAGATATGCCTTGTCTGTGAGGCATTGTGGAAGGATGGGTGACCCCACGAGGCGGTCGCCAATAATCACTGCCCACACACTGAGGCTGCTGCACGGGTTCTGGCGGGACGCTGTCACCGCACCATGGGGATTCTCCATAGCCCACAGGTGAAGTTAGCCTCATCTGTTAACAGGATGTATAAAAGATATCCCAGTACCATGGTGGTCTGTGCGACGAACCAGAGATAAAACCGCAGCTGCGAGTCATGTCCGTAGGTAATAATGCCTGCACGCGTTGTAAATGATACGGATAGTGGTAGCCGTCGTGTACAATATTTCACACGATCTTCTGGCTTACCCCATGCTGCGGGCCACCTGCCGTGTGCTGATACACGGGTCACTGTCAAAGAACTTCTATCTCCACTTTAAGTGGGTGTACCTCCCTTGCAACGCACTTGCAGCCATATGTCCGTACGACCTTTTTGATCCTTGTCCTCTCTGGGGCCCTTTCCTGCAGTTTGTCTTCATTTAGCAAAATCGTCCTGCACGGGTACAGAAGTAGGACACTCAGAAGTTTCGTCCATGGGCTACAATGCGGACTGGTCACGCGGACGGAGCTTTCAGCTGTTTATATAGCTCCCCTGTGACACACTCGTAATTTAAATGTCGACGATTTCGCCTCGTTGGGTTCTATCTACAAGTAAGTTGTGAATCCATTCAAAAAACTAGTCCGATATCCATTACCTGGAGGCCCCTATATACGGTCCACTGGATCCAACAGACCAACAGCTAGCCGAGATGCACAACTTTTTTGTTGCGGAATCCATCTTGATTCGAAACTGGAATAGGGTATAAAAGGTAATAACAGAATAGTCAAATGACGACAGTGTTACATTTAGATAATTCTACATGAAAGATTCCCAGGAATGGGAACATAATCGAAAATAAGCAAATCCTGACTTTTCACTGTATACTTTTTTTTCCAGAATCTAAGGAATGTTTCAGCACAGAACATTGAGTTTACCAGTGTCTCGTAATAGCTGCATCATTTTACGAACACAAAGGCGTTCATTAATGCTCATAAATGTGATCGTCCAAATCAACGACGTGTCCTAAAACCTACATACGTTCAGATCATACACAACTTTTAGTGACGACACTTCCCACACTCAGCATCGTAATTACAGGTCCCAGAACCATAATACCATGATGTGTTTAGTTTGAATGCGACTTCACTCTTGCAAAAAAGCATACGTGAGGCAGAGGAAATGCCTGCTTAAGTTTAATTTATTAGTCCCCCTCACTTCTTTTGTATAAGAGCAAGGACTAAAGTCTTATGTGGTCTATCTTAGGCATATGTGGTACTTGAATACAAACAAAATGGCTATCTACGAGCAGAATGCTACAACGATCAGACATCACTGCTTAAGAAAATAAGCTTTTGCCACAAAGAAAGGAAAAAAAGAAAGCGAGACATGAACCGTGGTGCCAAGAAAGTGTGTATAAAATAATAATAAACAATATTAAAAAGGATAACACTTTCTAAAGTTCTGCAAAATTAAATTTATTTGACCACGAAGCGGCTTTCGGCTTCTCATGCCATCTTCAGCTGACAAGTGACTGTCGCAAACATAGATAAACATGGTGTGCGACTTACACAGATATTATTTCTACAGACGATACAAAAATGGCAAGTTGTTTACACAGAAAAATATTACAGTTATTACATTAACTAAAATGGGAGTTAACAAAGATTTTATGTACAGATACATACAACAACTGACGAGAAATAAAATGAATTTACAGTCAGAATCTAGTATTTGTAACGAACACTTAATTTAACAATACTAGATTCTAACTGTAAATTCATTTTATTTCTCATCAATTGTTATATGTATCTCTACACAAAAACGTTCTATACCCCTTTTTTAGTTAAAGTAATTAATGTAATATTTTCCTATGTAAAGAATTAGTCATTTCTGTATCTTCTGTACCAATATTATCTATGTAAGTCGCATATCATGTTTATCTGTATTTTCGACAGTCAGTTGTCACCTGAAGATGGCCTGGTAAGCCGAAAGCCGGTTCGTGAGCAAATAAATATAATTTTACAGAACATTGGGAAGTGGTAACATTTTAATATTATTATCATGTTCTGTCAAAAACCGATGGAAAGTTCTGTTAACGTTGTAATAAGAAACATTTTATATTCTTGTGTACGTCTTTGTCAGCCTCTGGAATCACAATAATAGCCCTGAACCAGTCTCATTTTCATCAAGTATATTCCAATCCTCCGAGAGACAATTGGCTGTTTAATAACTCTTCAGAAGCGTTTAGTACCGAGTCTTAAGTGCTTACAAACTGCCCTCTCGCTTTCAGATTCTTGAAATGTTTGATCTCGTTTGTAAGTTAGCGTTCAAGATGCTATCGACAAGCATATCACACGAGAACACTAACCTACTGAGGCCCTATCATTCGGCAGGAATTACTAGCGGAATCCACGAACAACCGCAGCAGGATGGGTGTGATTCAATCCTCGGTGCTTTCAAATACTACCGTACTTTTGTTTTCCACATTCTTTACCAGCCAAAATTCTTCAGAGCTGTCACTGAGGGGTGTTGGGATGGAGGAAGGGAGCTCCAAAGGACTATGGACAAAAATGCGATATATATGGTGCATACAACATACTGCAACAAAATGTTGCTTGTGAATTGAAAAACTGTGTGTAAGGTGGCCCTCTAGCCGGAGGCAGGTGGTTCAAATGGTTCTGAGCACTATGGGACTCAACTGCTGAGGTCATTAGTCCCGTAGAACTTAGAACTAGTTAAACGTAACTAACCTAAGGACATCACAAACATCCATGCCCGAGGCAGGATTCGAACCTGCAACCGTAGCGGTCTTGCGGTTCCAGACTGCAGCGCCTTTAACCGCACGGCCACTTCGGCCGGCGGAGGCAGGTGGTTCCAATCCTGTCAGATGAAGTCTTTTTCATCCCTAACATGTATACCAAATACCTGGTTTACATTCCAAATCTTTCCGTAATCTCTCGTAAAGGGAGAGCATGGCATACTACTTATGGTGAGCCATCGGCCGTATGGGTGCGTTAGGCGCGGTGGTTCCCTTGATGCTCCGTGCCATTATCAGATTTCACACACTCCCTTCGTCTCATTTCACACTCGTGCTCAACAGGGACATCATACTATACTCTCACAGTACTCAACACAGTCAGTCATATGACGCACGAATGACTATGTATACGTACTAAGGCAGTCGAACGAATTGATGTTACCTGATACCTTGTAGGAGTGGTGTTTTAACATAACAAGCGGTAAAGTTTACGGTTGGTTGATTCGAGGGAGGGGGGCAAACAGCGAGGTAATCGGTGCCACTGGATTAAGGGAAGGATGGGGAAGGAAGCCGAACGTGCCCTTTCAACGGAAGCATCCCGGCATTTGCCTGAAGCGATTTAGGGAAATCACGGGAAACCTACATTAGCATGACTGGACGCGGATTTGAACTGTCGTCCTCCTGAATGCGGGTAAAGTTTACGCCACTCATTATAACGTTACTAGGAATGAACACTAGCTCAAATCAGACGATGGTGTGCAAAGAATATTCGTATCCTCTCCGAAAGAACCCCATCTGCACTTTCTTCAAATAACGAAGAGATTTTTCGACGATGTAAATGTTGGTCGAACAAATTTCCATTAAAGGACCAGTATTGTTTTAGGGTTATACCATCTCATTCGATAAAGAAACACACACGCAGTACCGAATCGAACCTATAGAAGGAATTAGTGTTACAGAAGTTCAGGAGCAAACGAAGATTCTTTAAAGATATGCGTGGAAGTGCGGACGGTAACGAATCAATATCACACCGCAGGTTGATCTTCTGTTTAGCGCACCTGCTTGTGGGCATATCTAAAGAAGAGTACGACTCATATGGTGAACTAAAACGATGGAGGAGCTGGGTGAACACTTGAGAGAGACAAAACGTCGAGTTGTGGAACGCAAATTGCGCCTTCAGGCATTGTACTGAAATTAGTAAAATAGAGGACAATATTCAATGGTGATCCAAAAACATGCGTGTTCAAATACGTATCAATATTTACATAGTATTAAAATTACTTTTGTGCCAACGAAGACTTCACGGGTACGTGACATTTTCATGCGTATGTTACACACTGTGCCCCTCTGCAGCCATGCCACGGGAAACGGAGCCCGAGAACCAACGGACAGTAACGAGGATTACCGAGGCCAACAAACAACGAAGATTACAATAATTAAATGTACTTCCGCCTTTCCTTATGAGACTCCACAGCCGATTATTTACAAAGCACAATCTCAGAGCGATTTGTAACAAAACGACTCAGTACAATTACTTCCGCCATCAAAAAGTCCAACTCATCCCGGAGTCTCTCGTAATTAGCGATTTTCCAGGCAAGTCGCCAATTTCGTAATAGGAAAGTGATCTCGGCAAGGAAGGCAATCGAACGTAGCATTTCAGAATTTTTTTGCTCTCTCGTATATCGGTTATACTGATATATTTGACACTCTGTAAAAGAAATATTATGGCAGTTGCGGCAGGGATCCCAACGGCCGAAAACAATATAAGTAGAAAAAGAACACATCTAATGGACAAAGATTCTATAAAAGGGCGGTCGAATTCATTTCAACAAAGCGGCTCAATTTCTAAAAAGCAAATATAAACACAGAACAGTATATAACGAATTGATTTATATGTAAGAAAGTTCCTGCTGCTGAGGTGCTTTTTACGCTGTTGTACATTTTAGTCTTTCGTGTTTCAACGTAAACAAATGCTAGTCGTGTACATAGGTTGTGGGATGTGAACTACGATTGTGTGCATTAAGGCTCGTATTAATTCTCCATATTTCATATAATTCTGCACGTACGGCGATCAAAACATATATTAATTCATAGGTTTTTACATTATAATACAATAGTTATCCTTGGATCCAACGGAATGTAGATTCTGGGCTGTGTAAAGAAGTTAAATACTTACATTTCTTTAAATGCAGTACTTGAAATGTTATATCATTACTAAAGGCTACTGTATTACAGCGCCAATTCTAATTTTAAAATAGCCCAAAACTTTAAATTTGTGTGTTTCTGCAAAGATATTCTTCAACAGTCTAGGAGTTGCCCAACAGAAAGTTCTTTAGTTAAGTATTAAACTCAGCCACATTAACCACCAGACATTCAATATACATCTAAAACTTTTCTGTACCAATGTTAAGAGTTCATGAAGTTTTTATAGAGACTGTTTTTTATGCTAGTGTTCTATTGTTTAAACTTTTTTGAGAAAGGCAAATATTGGGAATGACAAAAGACATTGATAATAACTGCACGGGGATCATTGGCTGAGTGCATGAATTTCACCAGGATGCCACTTCGGTGACTTGTGCGTGTATAACCTACACCAGTGATCAAACCTAGGAAAGGGGACCTACAACTTAACAGTGAATCCGAACCATGTGTCATTCCTGGTGACTTTTCACATCATTGTGAAGTGACGGCTAGATTAAAGGCATACTGAAAACTTCCATGGTCCAGCCGGGATTCGATCGTGTGACGTCTCGGTTTTCAGCCACACACTTCACTGCTAGACCACCAGGCAGACACAAAGGAAATTAATACATACCAACTTCTTAGATGATGTGTCTGGAGGAGTTCTAAAAATAGCATCAGCTTATATATGAATACATGTGTCCACTCCAGTACGTATTTTTCATTTAGTGGCGTGGATGATACTCAGATGTTTAACATTAAAAATGAAAACACTGCCACAAAAGTGTGCAATATTGTTTACACAGAACTGCCATGAACTTCAATTCTGTGGTGTATGTGGCTTTTGTTTAACTACAGTATTTAAAATATGACAACAAAAGTACTTTTGGAAATCCGTAGATACAGAAGGTTGCTTCTGGAATGAAACTGTATGGGTGGAAAGGGAAAGAACTCCTGTACATTTTGTGCTTAGTGACTTTTTTTGTTACAACTAAATATTATCAAACTAGAAATATACTAGTCAAGGGAAATATGGCAGTACAGATTATCTATGAAATTGTCTACAGTCCTCATGCACAGAAGATTCAGTGTTTTAACATCCAGTAGATGTTGAGGGCATTATAAAATGAACAAAGATCCAGACTGCAAAAAGATGCAGAAATAACTAGCTTTGGTCTTGTTTAAGGGGAGATCCTATGAATTTTAAAAATCGGTGAGCAACCTAAATCAGAAAGATATCTGAGTCGTTCTTCTCATGACCAGGAGTCCAATATCTTAAATACAGTTCCACCTCTCCCAGTAATTATCGTAGAACAGAAGTTGGAGAAACAGGGTGTATGTAAAGACCTCTGCTGAAGACAGTAGAATAATTTGACATGAACAACAAAGCATAAAAACATTTCAGTTTCTTTCAGCATAATGTTGGGTTAAAAATCTGCACAACTAATTATTTCTTCTGACAGTCACTTTTATTTCTGGAAGGACCTAAATAAGTATTTTTGTCAGTCACTCTTCACATTGCAGTCAAGTAACACCAGAGGTGAAGAAACATTAAAAATTGGGCTTAGACAAAGAAGAACCTCTCACTGACATGCATATTCAAAGAATCTCTACAGAATATAAGATAAATTAGTGCAACCTCCGAGGTGAGGGAATTCTAAGAGGCTGTATCTTGGCTGCAAGAAAATTATATTTTATCAAGACTGCTATCATTCAAAGCAGCTAATACATTATTTCTCTAATACAAAAATTAAAAAAACTGACACTAATATTCTTATTACTGTAGAATTCAGCCTATTCACTGAATCTTGTCTTCCTTGATTGCAACATACCAAGTACTCTTCTGCTAGTGAAAACAGTGGAGTAATTTGATAACTAAAAGTTACTCTGAAAAGGAAGGAAGGAAAGTTTCATGGCTCCTAATTCTGTGAAGTCCAGCACATCCTCATGCCAAAAAATGCATGTGGTAGACCAACAGCCTTTTACCAAGTCACAGGAGGGAGAGCTAATACTCTGTGATGTAGTCTCAATCAAGTTAAAGATTAAATAAAAGAAAATACATAAAATGATCATGGTTCAATTTGTTCTATTTTCCTTTGCATCTGCCTCACTCAGCCAATTCAAGTAACTTTTTTGGAACTGGCTATTCTAGACTCCCATATTTTTCTCAAGTACAGTCTATTCTACCACTTTATATCAAACACTAAATCCGAGGTTCAAAGAAAATAGATCATAATTAAATTTGGACAAAACTAAGTACAAATAATTCAGTAACCGTTGCCTAACACTACAAAAATACCTTACTCAAACAATGTAATGCAAGAAGCAGAAAATGTTACTTTTTTGTGTAATACACAGATCACATCTTAACAGAAAACCCACCCCCTAGAATGGTATAAGTGTACTGACTTAGTTCAGCTATGTTTGCAGTACACAATTCCTGTGTAACTTAAAAATGAAGAAACTAGTTTATTCTGCCGATTTCAATGCACTACTGTGTTAGAGAATCATATTTTGGGGGAACTCATCTTACAGGAAAAGTATTTTTAGAACACAGAAGTGTGTTATAAGAATTATATCTGGTGTTAAGTCTAGATGAAGGCTTCAAGGGGTTAATATTGGTACACAAGGCAGCCAGATACATGAGGACACACAAATCTAACAAAGTCTATAAATGTTTGTTAGGTAATGTGGTAGAGTTTAAGACTGAATTAAAGAACTTGCTATAGTGCAACTCCTACCACAGTGAACAGTAGTTTCACATGAGCTCTTAAAATTAATCTTTTATGTTATTTTTAGAATCACTGAAATACAATAATCTTTCATAATGTTCAGCTGCTTCATTATACTGCACTTAAGCAAAATGCTCATCTTTGACTACTTTTCATATCCTAGACATACCACACAACTAATTTAATGTAATTCAAACAAATGTCTATCATTGTTCATTTATTCATTTGTACTCTTGGTGTCAATATTATCTGCCTCATGTTTAAAACAAACAGAAAAATAGTATCAGCTCTGCTGAATATATCACACATATTTTGTACTTAATATTATTAAACAGAGAACGCAACAGAAAAAAAGGTCTAGAAATAATACTATTAATTTGGAAGCAGAAATTCTTGGGAAACTAGGTGGAAATCACATTTCACTCTCTACTGACGAGACTATGCTACACAACAATGATCAAATTACAACTACACTGTTTACAAAAATTAATCATTACTTCCAATGAGAAACTCCTAGCACTTCGTTAAAGTACAAGACAGACAATATATTAAGCCATAAATTTACGTCTGTTGGTGAACATGCACCATTATATCCTGTTTTCTTTGTGTGTTCAAAACTCTATAGCTGTTAGATACATGTGAATGTACTCTGAATTGTCAACAGCGCACCCTATGACTGTGGCACCAAAAATCTGCTCTGTATAATCAGTTAAGCTTTGAATGAAGATTAATGCTTAATCCTTTGTACAACAGTCAAATATTAATCGCCACAAAGAGAGGTCAAACATTTTCTATGCAGCATGCCTTGCAGTCAACTAATATTTCTCAAACGACATCATTTTCACAAACAGCAACCAATATGTTATTTATCAACACCAGATTTTTTTTTATAAACCTATCATCATCAGTCAAATGTGGATATTTAGAATTAACAGAATTTTCATACATATGCCACAGTACAAGTACTTCTCAACTGTCTTACATTTGGGAAAAAAAACTGTCTATCACATATTCAGCAATTCACACAACAGAAGATGTAAGCTAAAAACAAATGACAACATGCACCAATCAGTATACTTCACAACAAACTATATGTAAACATAGTCAATTCTGCATATTTTGATGTCTTATAGTTCAAAATATTTTTATTCTCAAACAGGTCCCCATGCTAATAGATAAAATATTGTTCCAATTCTATGTTTAGGTCATTATCAACCCTTCTTCACATGTTATCCTTGTAATAAATATGTGAAGGAGACTATTTTGGACACTGCAATTCAAGCTATGCTGTATGTATGTCACCACAGTACATTGTGAAATATAATACACTGCATGTCATTGCCGTAAGTAGCTGCAAGAATAGCTTTACAACCTCTGTACACTGCAAGATGCATGTAGAAGGTTAAATCATAACAAGTAAGCTGCAGCATGTGTGCTGTTATCAATATAGGGCATAAATCATTCCACTTTTCCAGTTTTGAAAAAGAACACATAGCAGAGATATGGGAAACAAAATATTTGTGTACAGTTTGTACAGGAAGTTCCATATAAACAGAAGAATTTCTAGTGTTTCTATGATTCCGCTTAAACTCCTTCTAGGTCGTTGTCTTATTACTGAATTTGATATCAACAGTGTCTGAATGAACGTATATATCAGTACTAATTAGTCTTTCTCCATACGAAATGCTTGAGCTATTCAATGGAAAGAAATAAACTAGTTATCCTATACTAATGACATAAACAACGGGCAACGGGAAACAACCCATTAGTAATGCATTGTATTCCCTTTGTTGAACTCTCTTTCCAAAGCTTCACGTATTCAAGAACACTTATACAACAGATACATAACATTTATTAACAGTGGGTTAGTACACAAATAGTTTGACAACTTTTAACTGCCTATAATCCGGCTACGAGCAGGCTACTCTAACACACGTGTGAGTGCAGGGACGCCAACCACGCCAACAAATTATCATATTTTTACCACATTCGTGTATATTTTAGAATAACAACTACAGGTAAGGGCCCCAGTATATATCTGTCGTTTACGTGAAGCTTCCCTCTTCCTTGTCAGAAAATCAACACAGGTTTACTTACTTTTTCCTCAGCAATCTCGTACGAATGTTCGTTTACTGACATTCTCCTAACCTCTTGAATTTCGAAAACACATCCATGAATCCTACCGATGCACTAGTATTTGGCGAAACAATTGAAATATTCGCCCACTAATTACTTTTCAGAAGCCATTATAGTACACTGAACGCGAAAACAAACGATAAACGATAATTTTCCCATTATTTCTTACATCTATCACGAGATACCGCCACATACAAATGCCACTACAGTTCTGGCAGCTTTTACCCCGCGCGTTTTCAAACTGAGAGAAATTTACCACTTAAGCGAATTTTTAGTCTACGATGTGAACAAAGAGCAGTTTACTCGTAGGTGAACAGTTTTAGTTTCTGCTACGTAACTTTCTCAGTTTGCTACGTAACGGGCAAAATTGGCCTTTTTGCAAAAGAAAATCTCATATTTTCTCAAGCGGCAACGTAACTGTGTGGCAGACATGGTAACTTTCTTGAATTATTATAATCGGTCAGTTAATTTCACCACACGTTTACTAGTTTTGAACACATTAGTAGGTTAAAATTCTGTGATAAGAAAAAATGGAACGACACTATTCCCGAAAGCCACAAAATATAAGGCGAGATACTGTTCCGGAAACATTAACAAGTGGAAAAATTACTGCAATAAACTGTAAAATAGATGTCAACTCTTCATAAATAACAATAGAGGGCAAAGTGATACGACAACATTACATATCATAATCCTTGCGAATTTTCAAGAGCTAAATAGTTTTCTTAGTTGAATATTATCTCGGTGTTGGGCACAATGCGATATTTTTGAAGTTTTGTTTCAATAGGCAAAGTCGGGATTATTCACATTGCGTTCTCCATTAGTCAATTACATTGTTTTCCAACTTACACTCTATGTGTTCCATTACGGCAAGTGCACAGTTTCAAATGCATGAATCATTTTCTAGATTTTTTTTTTTTTTTACTAATTGGATATGAATCCCACGAAAAATTAGACAAAGAAGGACGTCTATTCAAAAAGAACACAGCATTTTCAAACTGTCTGATACTTTTAATGTATGCACATTTGTCTATTTCATTTTTGTTATAATATTATTACTGTAGATTTGCTGTAATGTAAACTGCTGTAATCAGATTTGTCGGTTCAATGAATAATCTTCTTGTGCTTTCCTCATCTTCTGATGACAGACATACATGATCTATGACAGCGAAAGATGTATGGTGCAGGTTTTCTTGCTGTTCACTGCACATAAACAGCATTAAAAACACCAAAGACAAGGTGTCTCAGGATTTGGAATTCCAAAACTTTTTTCCCATTACTAGTGCCCTACACCTTTTCTTGGGTATATTTTTTCTGCATCACAGCTATCTGTGATAAATTCATCTACTATAGCTATCGCAGACGACTACTTATAGCATTTTTACATTACAACACTAACTCTTGAAGAAATAGCAGCGCAGCATTTCGTCCGTTGCGATACGGGTTTCCGCGTAAGCAGCTACCGACTGCAAGAGCCATCTACTCGTCGGACTAGGAACTTCTTTTTACGACCAACTCCCACTAAGGAACTTCCCCGCACTATATTTGACACCATCGTGGAGTCCAAGATTAAGCATATCGGTACTGCATTATTTTCTTAACGAAGATTAGTGTTAAAATGAGTACACTTTCTGTGATGCGGAATCTGCAGTTAATTTGTTGCAGTTACTGCGGTCTTCAGTCCGAAGACTGGTTTGCAGGAGCTCGCCATGCTGGTTTATCCCGTGCAAGCCTCTTCATCGCTTCATAACTACTGCAACCTACGTATATTTGAGCCTGCTTACTGTAAACAAACCATGGGCTCTCTCTCCATTACCTGTCTCCCGCACGCCTCCTTTCATCATCGAATTGACGATTCCTTGATGAACCATTTAGTGCCCACTGACGGACGAGACAGGAACTGAAGCTGAAGGAAGCAAATCAGAAATGCTGAACTACGTTCGCAAATGTTTCAAAGGAAAATCCAGGGATGATGCCCCAATTTTAATTCTCGTACCACTGCAAAGATGAGTGATATTTGTAGATATTAGTGTCAGTAGTGCTCAGAAACATCCGAAATCGCTACAAATCAACAAAGCTGCAGGGATCAGTAGAATCTCTGTCAGATTCTATACCGAATTTGCGGCGAAGTTCGCACCTATTTTAAACATTATCTACCGTAGATCATTCGAATAAAAATTGTACCTAGTAGCTGGAAGAACGTACAGGTCATACCCGTCTACATGAACGGCAGCAGAAGTAGGGCCGGCGCCAGGGTATTCGGACCCCCGGTAAGATTTCTTAGCCCGTTCCCCTTATTGCTTTTATTTTAAGCTTTGGTTTCTTGGATAAAGACAGAAAATTTCAAAGCAAAGACAAAAACAACGCCCTTTTTTAAGAAACTTTTTTAATGCTCGCAATTTACGTACATTGAATACGTCACAGATTTCTACTTTCTTTCCAGTTTTTTAAGATGCGAACTCTTCTACATTGAAGAGCCAAAAAACTGGTACACCTGCCTGATATCATGTAGCGCCCCCGCAAGCACTGAGAAGTGCTGCAACACGACGTGATATGGACTCGACTAATGTCTGAAGTAGTGCTGGAAGGAATTGACACCATTAATCCTTCACAGCTGTCCATAAATCCGTAAGAGTGGAGGGGGTGGAGATCTCTTGCGTACAGCACGTTGTAAGGCATCCCATATGAGCTCAATGATGTTCATATCTGGGGAGTTTGGTGGTCAACGGAAGTGTTTAAACTCAGAACGGTGTTCCTAAAGCCACTCTGAAGCAATCCTGGACGTGTGGGGTGTCGGTGTCGCATTGTCCTGCTGGAATTGCCCAAGTCCGTCGGAATGCACAATAGCACTGAATGGATGCAGGTGATCAGACAGGATGCTTACGCATGTGTCAGAGTCGTATTTAGACGTATCATGCGTCCCATACCACTCCAACTGCACACGATCCACACCATTACAGAGCCCCCACCAGTTTGAACAGTCCCCTGCTGACTTGCAGGTTCCATGGATTCATGAGGTTTCCTCCATACCTGTACACGTCCATCCGCTCGATATAATTTGAAACGAGACTCGACCGACCAGGCAACATGTTTCCAATCATCAACAGTTCAATGTCGGTGTTAACGGGCCCAGGCATGGCGTAAGGCTTTGTGTCGTGCTGTCATCAAGGGTACACAAGTGAGTCTTCTGCTCCGAAAGCCCATATCGATGATGTTTCGTTGAATGGTTCGCTGGCTGACACTTGTTGATGGCCCAGCATTGCAATCTGCAGCAATTTGGTGAAGGGTTGCACTTCTGTCACGTTGAACGATTCTCTTCAGTCGTCGTTGGTCCCGTTCTTGCAGAATCTTTTTCCGGCCTCAGCGTCGTCGGAGATTTGATGTTTTACCGGATTCCTGATATTCACGGTACACCCGTGAAATGGTCGTATGAGAAAATCCCCACTTCATCGCTACCTCGGAGATGCTGTGTCCCATCGCTCGTGCGCCGACTATAAAACAACGTTCAGACTCACTTAAATCTTGATAACTTGCCAATTGTAGCAGCAGTCACCGATCTAACAACTGCGGCAAACACTTGTTGTCTTATATAGGCGCTGCCGACCGCAGCGCCGTGTTCTGCCTGTTTACATATCTCTGTATTTGAATACCCTTACCTGTATCAGTTTCTTTGGACCTTCAGCGTATAATACCGGTGTAATGTAACGAACGGGTTAACTCTGACTTTCTTGCAATAATAGCTAATCCATCAAGCCGCGCGGGGTAGCCGCGTGGTCTTAGGCGCCTAGCCACGGTTCGCGTGGCTCCCCCCGTCGGAGGTTCGAGTCCTTCCTCGGGCATGGGTGTGTGTGTTGTCCTTAGCGTAAGTTGGTTTAAGTTAGATTAATTAGTGTGTAAGCTTAGGGACCGATGAAGTCAGCAGTTTGGTCCCATAGAACTTACCACAAATTTTTAAAGAATAATAAAATAATAATCCATCAATCCGCTCTCACCTTATTGTATTAACCACATGAAAACAGTAGGCAAGCAAAACAGAACAATGCTTGCTTTTCTTTTCCCCAAACAAGCCCCATTTTTTTAAAAGATACGCTCAAATACACCTAAATGGAAAGGCTGATTACTTTTTCGGTCCCGTAGCAGTCTTTTTGGTTTTTGCTCAAGTCCGCGCCTAATAGTTTCTTCTACCTCTGAACTGGTAAGCGCTTTTTTCCACTCCACAGACCTATACTGGAATGTAAAAATGTCTCATTCTTTGTCGATCTAGCCGTTAAAACATGTTCAGTTTCCGGAACGATTCCGTCACTGTTGCTGTCGCTTCCTCCAATACTAATACGTTCTTTTTTTTTTTTTTTTTTGCGTGCACTGCTCCTCAACGCAAATTGCTCCCATTCTGTCGTCTCTCTCTTAATCGATGTGGTCCCATCTCTGCACCGCCGATGCAGCCTACACTTCGAAACAACATCTTTCTTGTATCTCAACATCTGGAAAATTAAAAAAAAAATGGCACTAATTTTTGTACGAGAGGGTCGTTCTAAAGTACCTACACCACAAAAACTGCTATCAGTTATAAATGGAACTCTCTAACTAGTACGTACCTTGTCTCTGATAACCCTGATTCTGGTCACCATCAATTAAGAAAACCTCAAGGTCACCTTCGCGTCCTTCTGGCTCCCCCGCCACTGCTAGTTTAGCGACTGGCGCAAAGTGTAAAAATGTCTGTCCCTTTTCGCAACATTGTCTTTTTCAGCCTTACTTTGACGAAGCACTCATTCTTTTCGCCACTCGGGCCATTCCTTTCCACTACACTGGTGGAAATCAGTATAGAGGCATGGAGCAAAATTAACATTGCCGGTTGGAATAGTTCTGCAGAATGTATATGCAACAGTATGAAATCCAGCATACCGACAAATGCAATCAAATGGTATCGCGTTTGATGTCAGTAATACAATACACAGTATAACAAGACATCAACGATACAGGTGGTAGAGGGTGGAAGGCGGTCTGCTCTGTGCGGTGTTAGTGCGTGCGTATGTGCCTTTACTGCAGACAAGAAACAGACACTATTAGTGACAGTGAATGTTGTGCACATAAATCACTATTGTGACAATGCAATACAGAAGACAGTTATCATGTGATGAAAAGTCCGCCCCCGGCAGTTGAGTGGTGCCAGCACGGTAACTCAGCGTGTTCGGTCAGAGGGTTAGCTGCCCTCTGTAATAAAAAAACTCAGTTAGCGGATCATCGACGAAATGAAAACGGATGTCTTGCGACATCCGCCCCGAGCAGATAAAACGAACAAAATGAGATTAATAATTTTAAAAAAAGTGGTCGGCGCGACGGACTGTCAATCCTAAGGGCCCGGGTTCGATTCCCGGCTGGGTCGGAGATTTTCTCCACTCAGGGACTGGGTGTTGTGTCGTCCTAATCATCATTTCATCCCCATCGACGCGCAAGTCGCCGAAGAGGCGTCAAATCGAAAGACTTGCATCAGGCGAGCGGTCTACCCGACGGGAGGCCCTCGTCACACGCCATTATTATTATGTGATGAAAAAGCAAAAATTGGTACGAATTTGAGAATGGGATAAAGTGATCTTCAGTAATTTAGATGGTCTAGAAGGATTTCAGTATGATTGCCATGCTCTGAGAACAGAGCAGCAGGTAAGAATGAAGAGAAACTTTGTTAGCGGAAGTGTTATGATTCAGATAGCCTTCTGTGCCAAATGTAAATGACGCATTGCTTAGCTGAACACTAGAATGAACTCTATGTACACTGCCGGCCGGAATGGCCGAGCGGTTCTAGGCGCTACAGTCTGGAACCGTGCGACCGCTACTGTCGCAGGTTCGAATCCTGCCTCGGGCATGGATGTGTGTAATGCCCTTAGATTAGTTAGGTTTAAGTAGTTCTGAGTTCTAGGGGACTGATGACCACAGCAATTAAGTCCCATAATGCTCAGAGCCATTTGAACCATTTTCTGTGTACGCTGAGATCCTAGAAACACAATTGATTAGAATGTACGAGGAGACGAAAGTCTATTGTTTCAACAAGATAATGTATATGTCTATAGTTGTGCTAGAACCAAAGAGTGGTTTGAATATAAGGATATCGATGAGTTGCCCTGGCCTGCTCGTAGCCCAGATTTGAACCGCGTGTAAACCTTTTGTAGAATCCAGAATGAGATTTTCACTCTGCAGCGGAGTGTGCGCTGATATGAAACTTCCTGGCAGATTAAAACTGTGTGCCCGACCGAGACTCGAACTCGGGACCTTTGCCTTTCGCGGGCAAGTGCTCTACCATCTGAGCCACCGAAGCACGACTCACGCCAGGTCTCACAGCTTTACTTCTGCCAGTATCTCGTCTCCTACCTTCCAAACTTTACAGAAGTTCTCCTGCGAACCTTTTGTAGAATGCTTGCAAGGCGTGTTTATCGCAATGGAAGGCAATTTGATGCCGCATGTGAGCTGAAAAGAGCGATACGAAAAGAACAGACGACAAATTCACTGCAAGAACTAAAAATCCTAACAAAGTCAGTGCCAAAGAGAATTAATGAGGCCGTGCAATTCTAGGCGCTACAGTCTGGAACCGAGCGACCGCTACGGTCGCAGATTCGAATCCTGCCTCGGGCATGGATGTGTGTGATGTCCTTAGGTTAGTTAGGTTTAATTAGTTCTAAGTTCTAGGCGACTGATGACCTCAGCAGTTAAGTCGCATAGTGCTCAGAGCCATTTGAACCAAGAATTGGCTCTGAGCACTATGGGACTCAACTTCTGAGGTCATTAGTCCCCTAGAACTTAGAACTAGTTAAACCTAACTAACCTAAGGACATCACAAACATCCATGCCCGAGGCAGGATTCGAACCTGCGACCGTAGCGGTCTTGCGGTTCCAGACTGCAGCGCCTTTAACCGCACGGCCACTTCGGCCGGCTGAACCAAGAATTAATAAGGTAGTTAGCAAGAAGGAAGATTGGACAAAGTACTAACACAATGCGATATCACAACAGGACAGTAAATGCCTCTATATCACTCCTTCCAGGATATGCTAACGCCTTACTTTCTTACTCGTGTTATGAAATAAACTTTGTAATTCCGTCATGATTGTTCATGTCTACTTTCATAGTAAATTGGATACATGTATGCTTCAGACATGGTACTATTACTTTCGTGGAACCCTGTCTTTATAATGATTTCCACAACTGTATAACAAAACTCTTAAAACTGTGTTATACAACGATACAAAAACAACTTAAAATTGTGATGCGACGGTACACAAAAGTAACTTCCTACACAACCATAAAAGAACAATAGCGAGCAGCAGGCTATTCAGCTCGACTGACCTCTCAACAGTACAACGACAAGCCACAGTACAAAACAAAACAGAACAATACAAACTTTTGCATGTCCATACTCGCGCGAATTCGATGCTTTAATCTCGGCCCGTCAAAACTTGCCTTCGATTTTTGGCCCGAACAGCAGCTCATAGCAGAGGCTGACGTGCAGCTCGGCCTGCCGCCGGCCTTTTCAAGTAAACAAAAGTGAAAACGTAAACATTTTTAAAATGGCCGAAACGTAAACATTTCTGTCTACAATGTCGTCCTAGTGCTTTAAAAGGCGAAAATCGTTTCGAAATGACGAGAAGAAGGAAATAACAAATTTAAAACTTCTAGACGTTAATTAAACTTCTTATGTATTTAACACTTTTATCCGGAGGGTAAATTAAAAGCTACGCAGCACAAAAATCCTTTTAAGACACTTCATTCTTTTGCTAATGAATATGCTGTAAAGAATTACATTAATAACAAATGAAAGTAATAAAAAGTTTTAAACTTGTCGAAATGTTCGCCGCAGCTCAGATAGTATGCGGAACCAGAACTTAACATACTCGTACATACAGGATGACAATTATTGAGCTACATGAAAAAAAACGTAAATTAGTTACAAACTGCCGCGTGCACACACTTTACTCAACATGTAAACGTCACTACAGATATTCGGATTTAGGTTATGTCATGTCCAACATGCCTGTCATCATTGGCGATGATAACGGATAACAAAATTCTGCATGACCCGCTGAAGTGTCGGAACATCGATGCTGTCGATGACCTCCTGAATGGCCGTTTTCAGCTCAGCTTAGTGTGCATAATACTTGCACGTATGTAATGATAATATTTTTTGCTCTACAGTGTTTGATGTATAGGTCGTGTCATTCATGCAAATCATAGTATTTTGCATTAATTTAACCACTAGTTATATATGGAGATGCTTTTTTAAGACGGTCGCTCAAGTTTATTGGAGGCCTCCAGCGCTCAGACCATTTGTTCAAAACCGTAGGTCCAGATTTTAAAACTTGCGTTTGGCTGCTATTTACAGTGGTGCAAATATTTATTGCATCACTATGAATTACTTCGTCTTTTTGTCTTTTGCAGCAGTTTGCTTCAGGTTATACCAGTCCCATTGTTGCTAAACTTTGTTAACATATTCTTGCCTTGGTAATCTGACTTCTTCACGCATGTTTTCCAACAATACACAACTCTTTGTTGTTGTCGTTTCGTTTTACAATGAAACCAGTGTTTATACTGCCATTTTGAGTTGAGACTTTGCACTGAGAAGATGGGCAGGTCAGTTGAATTAACGCCAGAAAAGAAAGCTGCTATACTTGCTTATTCGTCTGTTGGTCTCAGCACCAGAGAGAAATCCTCTAAGACAGGATTTAATCAGTCTATGATTTCGAGGTTACTGAAAAAATACAGGTAAAAAGGAAATGTTGATTGTGAGAAAGGAAGAGGTCGGAAAAGGGCATCAACTGCCAAACAGGACAGGGTATTGAAAAAGCTTTCGGTCAACGATCGTCTCCTGTCATCAACTGAACTAAAGCGAGACTGGGAAGAAATGTGGGACATCTCAGTAACCAGTAGAACTGTAAGAAATAGGCTACTGGAGGATGGACGCTTAGCTCGTCGTTCTAGAAGGAAGCCTTTATTGACCAAGATAATGCGACAACAGCGACTAAAATGGGCAAAAACACATGCGACATGGACACCAGAAATGTGGAACAAAGTAATCTTTATCAGACGAGTCCAAATTTAATCTGCATGGCTCAGCTGGAAAAGTGTTCGTGCGTCGAAGAAAAGGTGAAGAATTTTTGCTATCATGCATAACATACAGTCAAACGCCCACAAGGACGGACTGGGGGTGCATTTCCAGTCACGGAGTAGGTCGTCTGTACTTCATCAATGGCACTGTCAACGCAGGTGCCTACATAAGCATCCTTGAAAGGAAGCTTATGCCGACCATTAGGGACCAGTTTGGAGATGTTTCCAATTGCATTTTTCAGGACGACTCCGCTCCTTGCCATAGAGCTTTGAAGGTGAGTCCTATGACTAACATTTGTACCAAGCACGAAGCAGATTACTTTCTTGGTTAATTCTACATTTCAGGTAAAATCTTTCCTTCGACAAAATGGGGTTCGAGTATTAGAGTGGCCTGGAAACAGCCCTGATCTCAATCCTATTGAGAACTGTAGGAAGTTTATGGGAAATGCTATCACCAGAAAGAAGCCACGCAATAAACGGGAGCTGTTGGAGACCCTTGTGCGTGTGTGGTTTCATGAACTGAGTGAGGAGTTCATTAAAATGTTAATTCTTTCAATGCCTTCACGGTGCCAAGCAGTGATTAAGGCGCGTGGTGGAGCAACAAAGTATTAAATGCAACAGTGTGTTCGTATGAGACAATACAAACACTAAAATCCATCAGTGTTATGTTACAACATTAATATACAGTGTTTCTTTCAACATTAGTATTCATATTTCAGAATAGCAAACAGAATAGCTGACATATCCACTTACACTCATTTTTGAAGAAAGTGTTAAATTATTTAAAAAAAAATTATACAGGGTGAAAAGTATTTAAACCGACAAACTCTGGGAGGTTGTAGGGGACATCAAAACAAATATTTCTCCCTAATGTCATTTTTTCCTATGAGGAGTATTTAAACCGGTAAAGGAAGATTTCTCTGGCGGCAAATTAATTATACCAACAAACACTTTTCCATTTTTTATGACCAAGAGACAACACATTAACACAACCCAATTTCAATTACAGTAGATTTTCAAAAATGCCGAACCATCGGTCCAGGAATCGACGCACACGACGACTGAAACGTGCCGGCGCCCCGTCATGTTGGAACCACATGCGTTGTCTTGTAGGGAGCGGGACGCCTTCCAGCAATTCTGGCAATGCTCTGGCGAGGAAATTGTAATAGTGGTCATTTAATGGCCTAGGTAGCAGATACGGCCCAATTAAACAGTCCCCAACAACACCGACCCACACATTAATGAAAAACCGCACTTGATGAGCGCTAATAACTGTGGCATGTGCGTTATCCTCACTCCAAACATGCGAATTGTGCATGTTGAAGAATCCATCACGCCCGAACGTTGCTTCATCGGTCAACAACACAGAGGATGGAAATGTAGGTTGCGTTTCACACTGTTCCAGGTACCACTGCGAAAACTGTGCTCTGGGTGGATAATCAACTGGTTCCAGGTTGTGGACACGCTCTAAGTGAAACGGACGTAACAATTGCTCTCGAAGGACTGTTCTTACATTCGTCTGATTCGTCCCCATGTGACGTGCAATTGCACAAGTGCCGATTGAAGGATCCCGCTCCACATGCTGCAAGATAGCTTCCTAAAATTGCAGCGTTCTTACCGTGCGATGGCGTCCCTGTCCAGGTAACCTGCTAAATGACCCGGTCTCACGCAGACGTTGGTACACAGCAGCAAAGGTCGTATGATGCGGGATACGGCGATTAGGATATTGTTGTTGATAAACCCGCTGTGCAGCTCGTCCGTTGCGGTGCGCTACGTAGTACGCACCAGCCACATCAGTGTACTCACTCCAGGTGTATCGCTCCATTAGTAAACAGAGACAATTCACTACTACACCGGTGGATTGCTATCCACCTACAACTGAAGATCGTAATACGGCCTCTAACAACGGAAGAGCGTAATACGGCCTTCACCGGTTTAAATACTCCTCATAGGAAAAAATGACATTAGGGAAAAGTATTTGTTTTAATGTCCCCTACAAGCTCCCAGAGTTTGTCGGTTTAAATACTTTTCACCCTGTAGAAATAAAAATTAAGATTAAAAACAAATCGACAAAAATTATTGTGTATATTCATTTCTGATAGAAATCAAGAGAAATCAGGTAAATTTAGCTCAGTTGTTCCATGAATGTAACAAAAATTGTTAATTGTAAGAGGTGATGCAATACATATTTCCACTACTGTAGTTAGTTACCCGGTCCTTCGGGGGGTCTGCGACGGGCGCACTCTTGCCACCTCGTTTGGTGTGCAACACCGTTGGACCAGTAGTGGCCGGAAGAGGCCCCGTTCCAGGCTAGCAGAGGAGGGAGGCGCAAGGCCGTGTCCTCATATGCAAGTCCAAGGCGAAGGTCCAGCCCCACTGAGCAACAGCCTAAAGGTCGGCGCAGCGCCGCCGACACGCAGCAGAGCACCGGAAGAAGTCGGTACATATTTAAGCAAATCGTAACAATTGTAACTGTAATTCTAAAACTGTTAGTTGTTAATCTTTGCCGGCCGGGGTGGCCGAGCGGTTCTAGGCGCTTTAGTCTGGAACCGCGAGACCGCTACGGTCGCAGGTTCGAATCCTGCCTCGGGCATGATGTGTGTGATGTCCTTAGGTTAGTTAGGTTTAAGTAGTTCTAAGTTCTAGGGGACTTATGACCTCAGATGTTAAGTCCCATACTGACCGCAGCTCGTGGTCGTGCGGTAGCGCTCTCGCTTCCCGCGCCCGGGTTTCCGGGTTCGATTCCCGGCGGGGTCAGGGATTTTCTCTGCCTCGTGATGACTGGGTGTTGTGTGATGTAGTTAGGTTTAAGTAGTTCTAAGTTCTAGGGGACTGATGACCATAGATGTTAAGTCCTATAGTGCTCAGAGCCATTTGAACCATTTTTTTTGTTAATCTTTTATAATTTTACTATGCACCTCCCCCCTACCCCCTAGCGAAGGTACCTCATCAGTAAACAGTAAAGTAAGTGCTAGGGAAGCGATGAAGCTTTGTATGTTCTAGGGAAATCTTTTGACGGCAGCAAGAGGGACCTGAGAGAAATCAATGTACATTACTGGTCATTAAAATTGCTACACCAAGAAGAAATGCAGATGATAAACGGGTATTCATTGGACAAATATATTATACTAGAACTGACATGTGATTACATTTTCACGCAACTTGGGTGCATACATCCTGAGAAATCAGTACCCAGAACAACCACCTCCAACGGCCTTGATACGCCTGGGCATTGAGTCAAACAGAGCTTGGATGGCGTGTACAGGCACAGCTGCCCATGCAGCTTCAACACGATACCACAATTCATCAAGAGTAGTGACTGGCGTATTGTGACGAGCCAGTTGCTCGGCCACCATTGACCAGACGTTTTCAATTGGTGAGAGATCTGGAGAATGTGCTGGTCAGGGCAGCAGTCGAACATTTTCTGTATCCAGAAAGGCCCATACAGGACCTGCAACATGCGGTCGTGCATTATCCAGCTGAAATGTAGGGTTTCGCAGGGATCGAATGAAGGGTACAGCCACGGGTCGTAACACATCTGAAATGTAACGTCCACTGTTCAAAGTGCCGTCAGTGCGAACAAGAGGTGACCGAGACAGTCACAGTCACGCCAGGTGATACGCCAGTATGGCGATGACGAATACACGCTTCCAATGTGCGTTCACCGTGATGTCGCCAAACACGGAAGCGACCATCATGATGCTGTAAACAGAACCTGGATTCATCCGAAAAAATGACGTTTTGCCATTCGTGCACCCAGGTTCGTCGTTGAGTACACCATCAAATGGTTCAAATGGCTCTGAGCACTATGGGACTTAACATCTGAGGTCATCAGTCCCTTAGAACTTAGAACTACTTAAACCTAACTAACCTAAGGACATCACACACATCCATGCCCGAGGCGGGATTCGAACCTGCGACCGTAGCGTTCGCGAGGTTCCAGGCTGAAGTGCCTAGAACCGCTCGGCCTCACTGGCCGGCGAGTACACCATCGCAGGCGCTCCTGTCTGTGATGCAGCGTCAAGGGTAACCGCAGCCATGGTCTCCGAGCTGATAGTCCATGCTGCTGCAAACGTCGTCGAACTGTTCGTGCAGATGGTTGTTGTCTTGCAAACGTTCCCGTCTGTTGACTCAGGGATCGAGACGTGGCTGCACGATCCGTTACAGCCATGCGGATAATATGCCTGTCATCTCGACTGCTAGTGATACGAGGCCGTTGGGATCCACCGATTCCATATTCTGCTAACAGTCATTGGATCTCGACCAACGCGAGCAGCAATGTCGCGATACGATAAACCCCAATCGCGATAGGCTACAATCCGACCTTTATCAAAGTCGGAAACGTGATGGTACGCATTTCTTCTCCTTACACGAGGCGTAACAACAACGTTTCAGCAGGCAACGCCAGACAACTGCTGCTTGTGTATGAGAAATCGTTTGGAAACTTTTCTCATGTCAGCACGTTTTAGGTGGCGCCACCGTCGCCAACCTTGTGTGAATGCTCTGAAAAGCCAATCATTTGCATATCACAGCATCTTCTTCCTGTCAGTTAAATTTCGCGTCTGTAGCACGTCATCTTCGTGGTGTAGCAATTTTAATGGCCAGTAGTGTAAATGTTGATTCAGCATCTGAATTAGTGGACCCAAAGGGTCATGGAAACTATTTTACATTTGTTAAAGTAAAAATTACGAGTGAGGCAATATCGAGAGGGCAAGTACGTGAGAAAAAGGGTACATGAGAAGAGGTAGAACAAATTTTAGAAGAGAACTACGCGAGTAAGTGGACGATCGACTAATATGCGTCTAGGACAAGACAAGGCCATGGGGAATCATTCTCTTCATGGACCAATAGGACTGGCGAAATTTAGAGAGAGTTTAGGGAAGGTATAACTAGAGTCACAAGTAGAGAAAACAGAAGAGATGACATAGAGCTTTTTAGGTAGAGCAAGCTTTATACAAGGGTTAAGTAATGTCAGAAGCTTGAACGTGGGGTTAAGTAATGTCAGAATCTTGAACGTGGTAGGGAAACTAGAAAATCTGAAAAGGAAAATGCAAAGGCTCAATCTAGGTATAGTAGGGGTCAGTGAAGTGAAGTGGAAAGAAGACAAGGATTTCTTGTCAGATGAGTATAGCGAAATGTCAACAGCAGCAGAAAATTACAGTCAACATGGGTTTAGAAAGCATCGTTTTTGTGAAGCACAACTAGCTCTTTATTCATATGAAGTGCTGAGTGGTATTGACAAGGGATTTCAGATCGATTCCGTATTTCTGGATTTCCGGAAGGCTTTTGACACTGTACCACACAAGCGGTTGGTAATGAAATTGCGTGCTTATGGAATATCGTCTCAGCTATGTGACTGGATTTGTGATTTCCTGTCAGAGAGGTCACAGTTCGTAGTCATTGACGGAAAGTCATCGAGTAAAACAGATGTGATTTCTGGCGTTCCCCAAGGTAGTGTTAAAGGCCCTTTGCTGTTCCTTATCTATATAAACGATTTGGGAGACAATCTGAGCAGCCGTCTTCGGTTGTTTGCAGATGACGCTGTCGTTTATCGACTAATAAAGTCATCAGAAGATCAAAACAAACTGCAAAACGACTTATAAAAGATATCTGAATGGTGCGAAAAGTGGCAGTTGACCCTAAATAACGAAAAGTGTGAGGTCATCCACATGAGTGCTAAAAGGAACTCGTTTAACTTCGGTTACACGATAAATCAGTCTAATCTAAAAGCCGTAAATTCAACTAAATACCTAGGTATTACAATTACGAACAACTTAAATTGGAAGGAACACATAGAAAATGTTGTGGGGAAGGCTAACCAAAGACTGCGTTTTATTGGCAGGATACTTAGAAAATCTAACAGACCTACTAAGGAGACTGCCTACACTACCCTTGTCCGTACTCTTTTAGAATACTGTTGCGAGGTGTGGGATCCTTACCAGATAGGACTGACGGAGTACATCGAAAAAGTTCAAAGAAAGGCAGCACGTTTTGTATTATCGCGAAATATGGGAGAGAGTCTCATAGAAATGATACAGGATTTGGGATGGACATCATTAAAAGAAAGACTTTTTCGTTGCGACGGAATCTTCTCACGAAATTCCAATCACCAACTTTCTCCTCCGAATGCGAAAATATTTTGTTGACACTGACTTACATAGGGAGGAACGATCACCAAGGTAAAATAAGGGAAATCAGAGCTCGTACGGAAAGATATAGGTGTTCATTCTTTCCGCGCGCTATACGAGATTGGAACAATAGAGAATTGTGAAGATGGCTCGATGAACCCTCTGCCAGGCACTTAAATGTGATTTGCAGAGTATCCATGTAGATGTAGATGTAGAACAGGAGTAGGATTCGTTATAAATAGGAAGGTAGGGCAGAGAGTATGTTAGTGTGAACAGTTCAGTTATAGGGTCGTTCTTATCAGAATCGACAGCAAACCAACACCGACAACGATAGTTCAGGTGTATATGCCGACGTCGCAAGCTGAAAATGAAGCGGTAGAGAAAGTGTATGAGGATATTGAAAGGGTAATACAGTATGTAAAGGGGGATGAAAATCTAATAGTCAATGGGGACTGGAATGCAGTTGTAGAGAGTCCGCAGCTCGTGGTCGTGCGGTAGCGTTCTCGCTTCCCACGCCCGGGTTCCCGGGTTCGATTCCCGGCGGGGTCAGGGATTTTCTCTGCCTCGTGATGACTGGGTGTTGTGCGCTGTCGTTAGGTTAGTTAGGTTTAAGTAGTTCTAAGTTCTAGGGGACTGATGACCATAGATGTTAAGTCCCATAGTGCTCAGAGCCATTTGAACCAGTTGTAGAGGAAGGAGTAGAAGAAAAGGTTACAGGAGAATATGGGCTTGGGACGAGGAACGGGAGAAGAGAAAGACTAATTGAGTTCTGTAACAAGTTTCAGCCAGTAATAGTGAATACTCTGTTCAAGAATCAAATGAGGAGGAGGTATACCCGGGTGATACGGGAAGATTTCAGTTTGATTACATCATGGTCAGACAGAGATCCCGAAATCAGATACTAGATTGTATGGCGTACGCAGGAGCAAATATAGACTCAGATCACAATATTGTAGTGATGAAGAGTAGGCTGAAGTTTAAGACATTAGTCAGGAAGAATCAATAAGCAAAGAAGTGGGGTACGGAAGTACAAAGGAATGACGAGATATGGTTGAAGTTCTCTAAGGCTATAGATACAGCAATAAGGAATAGCTCAGTAGGCAGTACAGTTGAAGAGGAATGGACATCTCTAAAAAGGGCCATCACAGAAGTTGGGAAAGAAAACAGGTACAAATAGGGTAACTTCGAACAAACCATGGGTAACAGAAGGAATACTTCAATTGATCGATTAAAGGAGGAAGTACAAAAATGCTCCGGGACTCAGGAATACAGAAATACAAGTCGATGAGGAATGAAATAAATAAGAAGTGCAGGGAAGCTAAGACGAAATGGCTGCAGGAAAAATGTGAAGACATCGAAAAAGAAATTATTGTCGGAAGGACAGACTCAGCATACAGGAAAGTCAAAACAACCTTCGTTAACATTAAAAGCAAGGGTGGTAACATTAAGAGTGCAACGGGAATTCCGCTGTTAAATGCAGAGGAGAGAGCAGATAGGTGGAAAGAATACATTGAAAGCCTTTATGAGGGGGAAGATTTTTCTGATGTGATAGAAGAAGAAACAGGAGTCGATTTAGAAGAGATAGGGGATCCAGTATTAGAATCAGAATTTAAATGAACTTTGGAGGACTTAAGATCAAATAAGGCAAAAGGGATAGATAACATTCCATCAGAATTTCTAAAACTATTGGGGGGAGTGGCAACAAAACGACTATTCACGTTGTGTGTAGAATGTATGAGTCTGGCGACATACCATCTGATTTCCGGAAAAGCATCATCCACACAATTCCGAAGACGGCAAGAGCTGACAAGTGCGAGAATTATCGCACAGTCAGTTTAACAGATCATGCATCCAAGTTGCTTACAAGAATAATATGCAGAAGGATGGAAAAGAAAATTGAGGATGTGGCAGATGACGATCAGTTTGGCTTTAGGAAAGGTAAAGGCGCGAGAGAGGCAATTCTGACGTTGCGGTTAATAATGGAAGCAAGACTAAAAATTAAGACACGTTCATAGGATTTGTCGACCTGGAAAAAGTGTTCGATAATGTAAAATGGTGCGAGATGTTCGAAATTCTGAAAAAAGAAGGGATAAGCTATAGATAGAGACGAGTCATATACAATATGTTCAACAGCCAAGAGGGAATTATAAGAGTGGACGACAAAGAACGAAGTGCTCGTACTAAAAAAGGTGTAAGACAAGGTTGTAGCCTTTCGCCCCTTCTGTTCAATCGGTACATCGAGGAAGCAATGATGGAAATAAAAGAAAGGTTCAGGAGTGGAATTAAAATTCAAGGTGAAAGGATATCAATGATACGATTCGCTGATGACATTGCTATCCTGAGTGAAAGTGAAGAAGAATTACATGATGTAATTCTTCAATTTCTCCAGGCGTATTTTCTGACGAAATAAATCTCGGTTGTTCACCCGAGATTTATTTCGTCAAGAATTACATGATCTGCTGAAAGGAATGAAAGTCTAATGAGTACAGAGTGTGGATTGAGAGTAAATCGACGAAAGACGAAGGTAACGAGAAATAGTAGAAATGAGAACAGCGAGAAACTTAACATCAGAATTGATGGTCATGAATTAGATGAGGTTAAAGAATTCTGCTACCTAGGCAGTAAAATAATCAATGACAGACGGAGCAAGGAGGACATCAAAAGGAGACTAGCACTGGCAAAAAGGGCATTCCTGGCCAAGAGAAGTCTACTAATATCAAATATCGGCCTTAATTCGAGGAAGAAATTTCTGAGAATGTACGCCTGGAGTACAGCATTGTATGGTAGTGAAACATGGACTGTGGGAAAACCGGAACAGAAGAGAATCGAAGCATTTGAGATGTGGTGCTACAGACGAATGTTGAAAATTAGGTGGATTGATAAGGTAAAGACTGAGGAGGTTCTGCGCAGAATCGGAGAGGAAAGGAACATGTGGAAAACACCGATATGGAGAAGGGACAGGATGATAGGACATCTGTTAAGACACGAGGGAATGACTTCCATGATACTAGAAGGAGCTGTAGAGGGCAAAAACTGTAGAGAAAGACAGAGATTGGAATACATCCAGTAAATAATTGAGGACGTAGTTTGCAAGTGCTACCCTGAGATGAAGAGGTTAGCACGGGAGAGGAATACGTGGCGGGCTGCATCAAACCAGTCAGAAGACTGATGACCAAAAACAATTAATGACCGAATATCAACAATTGTGAAAAGTCGAGGTGACGAATTTGGATTAGCTGCCACAGTAGAATTATCATTACAGGAAGAAAGCGCATATTGTCAATGAAAGAGCAGGGAACAGCCCCACGAACAAGGAAGGAGTGAGTGTGCTAACGGAACATTGAAGGAGATTAGTGTTTAATGTCCCGTCGACAACGAGGTCATTAGAGACGGAGCACAAGCTCGGATTAGGGAACGATGGGGAAGGGAATCAGCCGTGCCCTTTCGAAGGAACCATCCCGGCCGGCCGGGGTGGCCGAGCGGTTCTAGGCGCTACAGTATAGAACCGCGCGACCGCTACGGTCGCAGGTTCGAATCCTGCCTCGGGCATGGATATGTGTGATGTCCTTAGGTTAATTAGGTTTAAGTAGTTCTAAGTTCTAGGGGACTGATGACCTCAGAAGTCCCATAGTGCTCAGAGCCATTTGAATAATTTTTTTGAACCAGCCCGGAGTTTGCCTGAAGTGATTTTGGGCAATCCCGGAAAACCTAAATCTCGATGGCCGAACGCGGGTTTGAACCGTCGTCCTCCCAAATGTGAGTCCAGTGTGCTAACCACTGCGCCACCTCGCTCGGTACGAAACACTGAAGTCAACTACGGAAGCAAAAGAGTTAACATGTTTTACGTGTGGTTTATGAGGGTATATAGCAAGTAAGTGTAGGAAAAACAAGGCGGAAGGAAGAGTTCCCACTATCCAGGCAAAACAGTTCACAAATTTCTGATATGATTGTGGTATATCAGGCCACACATGGTCGGAATGCAAGGAAAGTGACGGAAATAGATCCCAGCACAGTAAAAGGGAATTGCAGAAAAGTCAACGGATTGCATCCATTGCGTGAACGGAGATGGCCAGTGCGTAATCTGCCAGGTAACTACGGTGCACCGTGCACCGCGGTATAAGACGTGACTTGTTTTAAATGTAAACGGCCAGGGCACTACGCCAAGGACTGCTGCAAAGGGCCTTTGCATGCATGGAGAAAAAATAGAGTTCCAGTGTCAAACAAGACAGCGAAACAGTTCGGAAAAACTAAAGGGTGCCTAAGCCGTATAGGCGGTCATTCTCGCGGTAAACAAGCTCACAATTAGGGTAGTAGACTGTGCCACAAAAAATGGTGTCAGTGTTATATTGTGTAGAACTAAGGGTAATGTTATACTGTGTAGAGCTAAGGAGGAAATTAAAGCTGTTAATAGATACAGGTGGACAGCTATGTTTGTTAAAGAGCAGTATTTCCGTAGACAGTACAACCAGAACAGATGAAGCGGAAAGGCTTCGATTAAAGCGTGTTACCGACGAAGCAATTAGTACATTAGAAGAGGTGCAAATACGCCTAGGTGTTGGAGACATGGAACACACGTTTCATGTGTACGGGTCAGGGTTAGACATCCAATACGGCGGGTTGATCGGTATGGATTTTCTAAGGAAGCATAAAGGTAAATTAGACAATGCGAGAAAAGTATTAAGTTTACAAGGGAAAGACATATTTTAACAGTGGAAATGGAACCGAAAGGATATGAGCTTGAGACCGATCAGGAATCCGAAAAAGCAGTCGAACCACGCGAGGAAAACATGTAAGAGGAAATTTCGAAACGAGTGTACATTCCGGAATCGTGCGAAATGGTTGTTGGATAGCAAGTGCAACATATCTATCAGAGGTCAAAGTACACTTAAAGAACGTCAGATTAGCGACAGAAGGATCATCGCAACTAAGAAAGGTATGCGAAGTAAAAAGCTGTGAGGAAGTCATAGAAAAAACAAGAAATCGTTGCAGCATTTTGCAAAAACAATTGAGAGTGGATCATTTTAATGCCGAAGAAAAGAGTGCATTAGTAGAAGTTTGCACAGAGTTGTTGTTGTTGTGGTCTTCAGTCCTGAGACTGGTTTGATGCAGCTCTCCATGCTACTCAATCCTGTGCAAGCTTCTTCATCTCCCAGTACCTACTGCAGACTACATCCTTCCGAATCTGCTTAGTGTATTCATCTCTTGGTCTCCCTCTACGATTTTTACCCTCCACGCTGCCCTCCAATACTAAATTGGTGATCCCTTGATGCCTCAGAACATGTCCTACCAACCGATCCCTTCTTCTAGTCAAATTGTGCCACAAACTCCTCTTCCCCCCAATTCTATTCAATACCTCCTCATTAGTTATGTGATCTACCCATCTAATCTTCAGCATTCTTCTGTAGCACCACATTTAGAAAGCTTCTATTCTCTTCTTGTCTAAACTATTTATTGTCCATGTTTCACTTCCATACATGGCTACACTCCATACAAATACTTTCAGAAACGACTTCCTGACACTTAAATCAACACTCGATGTTAACAAATTTCTCTTCTTCAGAAATGCTTTCCTTGCCATTGCCAGTCTACATTTTATATCCTCTCTACTTCGATCATCATCAGTTATTTTGCTGTCCGCAGCTCGTGGTCGTGCGGTAGCGTTCTCGCTTCCCGCGCCCGGGTTCCCTGGTTCGATTCCCGGCGGGGTCAGGGATTTTCTCTGCCTCGTGATGACTAGGTGTTGTGTGATGTCCTTAGGTTAGTTTGGTTTAAGTAGTTCTAAGTTCTAGGTGACTGATGACCATAGCTGTTAAGTCCCATAGTGCTCAGAGCCATTTGAACCATTTTTTTTTTTTTTTGAGGCTCCCCAAATAGCAAAACTCCTTTACTAGTTTAAGTGTCTCATTTCCTAATCTAATTTCCTCAGCATCACCCGACTTAATTCGACTACATTCCATTATCCTCATTTTGCTTTTGTTGATGTTCATCTTATATCCTCCTTTCAAGACACTGTCCATTCCGTTTAACTGCTCTTCCAAATCCTTTGCTGTCTCTGACAGAATTACAATGTCATCGGCGAACCTCAAAGTTTTTATTACTTCTCCATGGATTTTAATACCTACTCCGAACTTTTCTTTTGTTTCGTTTACTGCTTGCTCAATATACAGATTGAATAGCATTGGGGAGAGGCTACGACCCTGTCTCACTCCGTTCCCAACCACTGCTTCCCTTTCATGTCACTCAACTCTTATCACTGCCATCTGCTTTCTGTACAAATTGTAAATAGCCTTTCGCTCCCTGTATTTTACCCCTGCCACCTTCAGAATTTGAAAGAGAGTATTCCAGTCATCATTGTCAAAAGCTTTCTCTAAGTCTACAAATGCACAGAGTATGTAGATGTATTCCATCTGCCAGGTGACAAACTGTCACATATCTCCACAGTGGTGCACAGAATCACAATACCCTCGGAACATGCGGGAAAAGTGACAAATACTAGACCATACAGTAGCGATCACCAAACATTTTTGCTCAAGAACCAATAATGGTAGCGCAGTGGTTAGACACTGGACTCGCATTCGGGAGGACGACGGTACAATCCCGCGTCCGGCCATCCTGATTTAGGATTTCCGTGATTTCCCTAAATCGGTCCAGGCAAATGCCGGGATGGTTCCTTTGAAAGGGCACGGCCGACTTCCGTCCCCGTCCCTCCCTAATCCGATGAGACCGATGACCTCGCTGTCTGGTCTCCTTCCCCAAACAACCCCCAACCCCCAATAATGATACTGTGGGGCGGCACTTCGGGCCGTATATGTACCGCTCCTGTTATTAATTAACTTGGGTGAACCCATCCTTGCTATGTTGGATGGAGGGACAACGGTTGATATGCATGTAAAAAATCCATCAGCCGTAAGTTCATCTCCACATTATTTCATAGGTTCAAATGGCTCTGAGCACTATGCGACTTAACTTCTGAGGTCATCAGTCGCCTAGAACTTAGAACTAATTAAACCTAACTAACCTAAGGACATCACACACATCCATGCCCGAGGTAGGATTCGAACCTGCGACCGTAGCGGCCGCTCCATTATTTCATAGGCTATCGGTTTCGGTGATATCATAAGCCGTCATCAGGCCCTCTGTTCTACATGGTGGCTGAAGTTTTCAGTGATACAGTTTTGGAACGTCGCACCACCTTATGTCCGCACTACTTGAGCACACGCCACATATTGTGTTCTAGCTATTGGCGTTTGCTAATGTCGTGTGCAGATAACATTTTTGTTTGTTAGCGAGCAGGGAAACTACACTCTTAAGAAGCTCTTAACGTTAGTTGACGATTCTGGATTCGGCCTATTATTATAAAATACCGCTTAGAACGGCGGGCCGTACGAATACTTCATTCGAGCTGCATACGGTCTGTGGGCCGTAGTTCGACGACCACCGCCATACAGAATACCCGAGGCACAGAAAGAGGTTTTGAAAGAGTAGGTAGAAAAGATGTTGAGCGATGACATAATTCTCGAAAGCAAGAGTGCCTGGAACGCGTATTTATTGTTTGTCCCAGCAAGTGGTGAACAGAAGTGGAGAATCGTAGAGCACTGCAGGTAATTGCGTGGCGTTACTGTAGGTGATGCATTTCTGCTACCAAATACAGGGTGTTTCAAAAATGACCGGTATATTTGAAACGGCAATAAAAACTAAACGAGCAGCGATAGAAATACACCGTTTGTTGCAATATGCTTGGGACAACAGTACATTTTCAGGCGGACAAACTTTCGAAATTACAGTAGTTACCATTTTCAACAACAGATGGCGCTGCGGTCTGGGAAACTTTATAGTACGATATTTTCCACATATCCACCATGCGTAGCAATAATATGGCGTAGTCTCTGAATGAAATTACCCGAAACCTTTGACAACGTGTCTGGCGGAATGGCTTCACATGCAGATGAGATGTACTGCTTCAGCTGTTCAATTGTTTGTGGATTCTGGCGGTACACCTGGTCTTTCAAGTGTCCCCACAGAAAGAAGTCACAGGGGTTCATGTCTGGCGAATAGGGAGGCCAATCCACGCCGCCTCCTGTATGTTTCGGATAGCCCAAAGCAATCACACGATCATCGAAATATTAATTCAGGAAATTAAAGACGTTGGCCGTGCGATGTGGCCGGGCACCATCTTGCATAAACCACGAGGTGTTCGCAGTGTCGTCTAAGGCAGGTTGTACCGCCACAAATTCACGAAGAATGTCCAGATAGCGTGATGGCAGTAATCGTTTCGGATCTGAAAAATGGGCCAATGATTCCTTTGGAAGAAATGGCGGCCCAGACCAGTACTTTTTGAGGATGCAGGGACGATGGGACTGCAACATGGGGCTTTTCGGTTCCCCATATGCGCCAGTTCTGTTTATTGACGAAGCCGTCCAGGTAAAAATAAGCTTCGTCAGTAAACCAAATGCTGCTCACATGCATATCGCCGTCATCAATCCTGTGCACTATATCGTTAGCGAATGTCTCTCGTGCAGCAATGGTAGCGGCGCTGAGGGGTTGCCGCGTTTGAATTTTGTATGGATAGAGGTGTAAACTCTGGCGCATGAGACGATACGTGGACGTTGGCGTCATTTGGACCGCAGCTGCAACACGGCGAACGGAAACCCGAGGCCGCTGTTGGATCACCTGCTGCACTAGCTGCGCGTTGCCCTCTGTGGTTGCTGTACGTGGTCGCCCTACCTTTCCAGCACATTCATCCGTCACGTTCCCAGTCCGTTGAAATTTTTCAAACAGATCCTTTATTGTATCGCTTTTCGGTCCTTTGGTTACATTAAACCTCCGTTGAAAACTTCGTCTTGTTGCAACAACACTGTGTTCTAGGCGGTGGAATTCCAACACCAGAAAAATCTTCTGTTCCAAGGAATAAACCATGTTGTCTACAGCACACTTGCACGTTGTGAACAGCACACGCTTACAGCAGAAAGACGACGTACAGAATGGCGCACCCACAGACTGCGTTGTCTTCTATATCTTTCACATGACTTGCAGCGCCATCTGTTGTTGAAAATTGTAACTACTGTAATTTCGAAAGTTTGTCCGCCTGCAAATGTACTGTTGTCCCAAGCATATTGCAACAAACGGTGTATTTCTATCGCTGCTCGTTTAGTTTTTATTGCCGTTTCAAATATACCGGTCATTTTTGAAACACCCTGTACCTCCGATCAGCTAGGATAGGCAAAGTACTTCTCAACGCTTGACCTTGACTACCAAATGTTGACGGACGAGAATGATTGAGAGAAAACTACGTTCAGCTCAAACTATCAACATTATGAGCACAAACGAATGCCAATGGGACTGAAGGGAACCCCAGGATGTTTCCTACGATTAATGAACCCAGTTTTTGTAGGTCTTCAAGGTATTAATGCTTCGTGTAGCAAGACGATATAGTGTGTCGTGCAAGAAACCTGCAGGGGGATAATCGGAAGCTTCGTTTAATTTATGATAGGTTGCGAGAGCACCAGTTAAAGCAGCGACCAGATAAGTGCAAGTTCTTAAGAAAGGAAGTGATTTTCTTGGGTCATGTCTCACAGATAAGGGATCGCGCCGGAAACGGCAGAAGTGGAAAAAGCGAAGTTCTTTCCAGAGACAAGGACAACGAAATAATTGAAAGGGGTCTTAGAATTAATCGGGTACTACTGCTAGTCTCTTGCTAATTTGAGCAAAATCGCGAAGTCTCTACACGAACTGCTAAACAAAGGTGTAAGATACGAATAGGATCAAAGACAAAATTATCCTTTTGTGCAACTAGAGACGAAATTGGTTAACTCACCACTATCTCAGTACCCAGATTTTACAAAATCGTTCATAGTGACCAACAGACGCTAGCAATTCAGCTATAGTAGCCTCCTTGTCGTAAGGCGAAAAAATTGGTGAAGATTTGCCCATTGTATACTCATCTAGACCATTAAACAAGGCAGAATTATAGTATCACAGAGAAAGAATTGTTGGCTATAGTATTTGCAGTTATGCAATTCTGAAAATACATATACAGATGACGGTTTACAGTGGCAACAGATCATAAGCCATTAACACGAATATTCAGTGTAAAGGATCCTAGTTCAAGACTCCTGAAGTGGAGACGTAAACTTGTGGAGTATGACTGTGATGTAATTTACAAGCCGGGTAGGTTGAATAGCAGTGCAAACGCTGTTATTAGGATACGGTCCAGTGAGAGTACCATATTGACAGAGGTCAGCTGGAAGGAAAGAACGAGAGTAATCAGGCGAACGTGTGACAAATCCAAGTGAGCACTGAAACAGGACGTGATCAGAAGATATCAGTAGACAAACAAGCAGAAAGCGAGATTAGTCCTGAGAAAAAGCAACCGATACTACATGAAATGCACGATAATCCGTCGAGAGAACACCAAGGCATGTATAGACCGTTCGAAAGGATAAATGATTATAAGCAGAGAAAGGGAATGAAACTCAATACAGAAGAATATATACGTAAGTGTCCATCATGCCAGAAGAATAAGCTTACACAGGCAAAAACAACAATGACGTTAGAAATAGCAGCTATGACGGAAAGTGTATTCGAAAGGCGTTCAATGGACATTTAGGACCTTTAAATGTGTCAAGCACAGGTAAGAGATAAATAATGACATTTCAAGAAAACTTAAGTAAGTTTACGTTAGCCGTGCCAGTAGAACATCAAGACTCTGACACAATAGCAGAAGAATTTGTGGAATACATAGTTTTAAGATACGAAATTCGCTCATTACTTCTAATTCACGAAAGACCAAACTTTTTAAGTGATCTTTTCAACCATGTTTGTAGATTGTTACATATTAGTAAGATACACATAACGGTATACCATCCACAACCGAACGGTGCGTTAGAGAGAAATCAGTGGGGGCAAGTGGATACCATACGCAATTTTCGTATTAAACACAACAACACACAGCAATACAGGCTAAACGCCCTTTGAATTGATGTATGGCAGAAAGGTAAATACACTACGAACATTGCAATGAGAATCCGCAAAGGTCAACAGACTGAGAGCTAGCCTGCAAGAGGCACTTAATGTAGGAAGACAATCTATAATACAAAACAAAAAGGCTAACAAGATAAAGTATGATAAACGACAAAGTATTGCTGTACGATGAAACAGTAAGACGTGGAAGATCTAGGAGACTCGATTAACAGTGACAAGAGCCATATGAAGTAGTTAGAATAGGCACGCCGAACGCAGTCATAAAATTTAGAGGAACCAAAGAAACAAAGGTACATGCAAACAGATTAAAACAGTGCTCCTAATTTCAGGTATGATACAGGCAGGAAGAGTACTACGACTACTACTGCTACTAGCAATCACAGCAAGAGCTAAACCATTGACAACGGATTACGAAGGTTCAAAAATAGATAAGTCTTCAGGATTGTACTAAGATAGTTTAAGAGAAGTAGAAATATACACATGGAGGACTGTAACAAAGTAGTAAATTCACATGCTGTAACTGAACGTTTTCAGAAGGCTGAAAGGTATGGCAAACTAATAGCACAGAGGTCTAGCGACACTCTAAAAGAACTTAATGTAGATTTAATAGAACGGGGGCCACATCACATAGAAAAGGTAACAGAGTTACAGAGGCTGGTACACCAGCTGACAAGGCGTGAGACAAGAAAGAAGAGAGGCCTGTTTTATTTTGTCAGTGAGATACAATTTATTACGCTAGATGAAGATGATGCTAAGTGTGGCAGGGAACACGTAGAGGAAATGGAGAGGGATTCCAAAGATCTTTTGAGGTTAACTAAGGAACAAGTGGCAATGGTAAGAGCCACATTATCAGGAGTAAATAGGGCAGTACGTGCGATAAAAGAAAACCAGGATAAGTTAAAATTTGGGATGGAAAGGCTAGAAAGATTCAATAAGTCATATGTTAAGGAGACAGACATAGGATTTAAAAGAGTTGCAACATTTGTAACCGTATGTGAACAAGCACTGAAACTAGCCAGATGTATTTGGGTATATAGAATCAAAGTACGAACAAATGATAAATGCTACAGTTAATGCACAGAAAGTTATACTGCAGCCTCATATCATAAACATGATACAAATTTGAAATTCCTCAGCCTAATAAGAGGTAACTGAAACATTTAAGGTTACCTGTCCCTCTAGCCAAATCATGAGGATACCTCTTGTTAAAGTTAATCGATGTACATGTCTTTATAGCAGGAAGCATATTAGGATATGTGATAAATGTCCTCTTAGTAGATAACATGTTTACCTTATACAGACTGTTCCCTTCACCACAAGAAATCCCTCAGTGAAAAGGGATGTACATTTTCCTTCAGCCAGAAAATGAGTACTTACTCATAGACGAATCTGATAGGCAATACGCCAGTTATAGGCAGAGAAATTATATTGTAAGGATCTAAATAAGAATTAAACACTTTGTAGACAAACATTGGCTCCCTTGTCTACTTTTGACCAAGAAGAGTATGAGGTAGAGTTGCTTCAGCCAACAAGTATAATGCCAGATGATTGTGAAAAAATAATTATAGTATTAAAGCAAAGAATATGGACACCTTTAAACAACGGTGAGTGTTTACACAAAGCATAGTTCCTAAGGAGGAAGGTCTGACAGTACTGCGTGGGAAGCAAGCCCCAAGGGATGTAGTGCTAAGAGGAGCTGGAAAAATAAGTTTCTACAGTAAATACAAGGGATATGGCCTTTATACAGACAGACTAAGTAGTAAGCATCAATACAACTAAAAATGATGTAATACCACAAATAGAGTTTGAACTCAATTTTTGCACTGTTAACAAGGAAAACACAAACATTTGTTTGCTAGAGTCACCATTAGATCATGTGCTCACTAGACGAATCAAAGGTTACTGGAAAGCATCTAAACGATTTAGATTATATGATTAATGAACAGCAGGAAAGGATGAGACACTAATTAACTGACATACTATTCTACCAATACATATGTGTTCATATTGATTATGCTAGCTATAATAACGTGTTGCTGCAGACACTGTAAATGTTGTAAAGAATGTTTTCGATTTATATGAAATTACTTCGATGATGGTAACTATTGTAGTAAGATATGTGTAAGAACTACCATCACAAATCAAGGTGCAGAAAATCCAGTGGTGTGAAGACTTCTTAATGGTGTTCCTGAGAAAATAGTATTACAGGAACATAAAGACTCAGTACACTTAGAAACAAACGATAAACGTAATTGTAAAGTATAAAATGTAGTTATCTCAGGTATGAAGTAATTGTTTCAGATGAAAATATAATGTAAATTTGATTGAGAATAAAATAAATTGCGTTATTGTAAAGAAAAATAAACTGAAAATCTATGTTTCTTGAAAAAGATAAATGAGGAATTAGAATACATCAAACTATGCAACTAATATCTTGTTGAAAAGAAATTCTAATAAAAATTTTAATTGACGCTACTCTGATGAGTAACGTCAATTACATCGGCAGAGAAGATGTCTTGTATCCACGGAAATGACAGGCAAGTCTTAAGGGAAAGGCTTCACGAGCATAATAAGGGAAAAGTTATGACGCAGGCAGGCAGCACCAAAGCACGACAACAAGCTTACATAAAAAGTCAGATGCTTAAAGTCACGTAGAAGGAATCTTTTCAGCTGGTGGTGCCACAGGGACGCCAGCCACGCTTAAGAAATAACACTGTAAGATGTAAATATAATTCAGAGTGAGAGTAAGAGAGGGATAAGGGAGAGTGTCTCTAGAAGGCTCACATATACGTAATGAAGAGTCTATACCAGGTTCAGGACATGAATTTACAACAGGCGCTTTCCTCCCTCCATTCACATTCTGAAAAACAAAGCATAGTAAGAGCCAATGCGATGGCGATGGTCCTTCAACATTACACCAAGTCAGGGACTGGGTGAGGAGAAGGAGAAATTGATTAAAACTAGGATGCAGTCGCTCTGAAGAGAGAGTCATGACAGTTAGAGCAGACAGGAGTAGAGGTTAGATGGGACAGGCAGGTCCTAGTGGAAGTAGAGAGTTAACAGTGTTGTGGGAAACAATCTAAGTTATTAGATAAGCAGGGCTGAGCCGATTTATCTGCAGTTGTTCTTCTCTACATCTACATCTACATCCATACTCCGCAAGCCACCTGACGGTGTGTGGCGGAGGGTACTTTGAGTACCTCTATCGGTTCTCCCTTCTATTCCAGTCTCGTATTGTTCGTGGAAAGAAAGATTGTCGGTATGCCTCTGTATGGGTACTAATCTCTCTGATTTTATCCGCATGGTCTCTTCGCGAGTTAAACGTAGGAGAGAGCAATATACTGCTTGACTCCTCGGTGAAGGTATGTTCTCGAAACTTAACAAAAGCCCGTACCGAGCTACTGAGCATCTCTCTTGCAGAGTCTTCCACTGGAGTTTATCTATCATCTCCGTAACGCTTTCACGATTACTAAATGATCCTGTAACGAAGCGCGCTGCTCTCCGTTGGATCTTTTCTATCTCTTCTATCAACCCTATCTGGTACAGATCCCACACTGGTAAGCAATATTCAAGCAGTGAGCGAACAGGTGTACTGTAACCTACTTCCTTTGTTTTCGGATTGCATTTCCTTAGGATTCTTCCAATGAATCTCAGTCTGGCATCTACTTTACCGATGATCAACTTTATATGATCATTCCATTTTAAATCACTCCTAATGCGTACACGCAGATAATTTATGGAATTAACTGCTTCCAGTTGCTGATCTGCTGTATTGTGGCTAAATGATAAGGGATCTTTCTTTCTATGTATTCGCAGCACATTACACTTGTCTACATTGAGATTCAATTGCCATTCCCTGCACCATGCGTCAATTCGTTGCAGATCCTCCGGCATTTCAGTACAATTTTCCATTGTTACAACCTCTCGATATTATTATTATTATTATTTATTTTATGGCCTTCATTGGACCACTGTAGTCAAAAATACAAAGTTCTAAACAAGTTGTTACACAGCGATACAATTTGGTTCGACAATAACTTAATATGATATTTAGGTAATATACACTCCTGGAAATTGAAATAAGAACACCGTGAATTCATTGTCCCAGGAGGGGGAAACTTTATTGACACATTCCTGGGGTCAGATACATCACATGATCACACTGACAGAACCACAGGCACATAGACACAGGCAACAGAGCATGCACAATGTCGGCACTAGTACAGTGTATATCCACCTTTCGCAGCAATGCAGGCTGCTATTCTCCCATGGAGACGATCGTAGAGATGCTGGATGTAGTCCTGTGGAACGGCTTGCCATGCCATTTCCACCTGGCGCCTCAGTTGGACCAGCGTTCGTGCTGGACCTGCAGACCGCGTGAGACGACGCTTCATCCAGTCCCAAACATGCTCAATGGGGGACAGATCCGGAGATCTTGCTGGCCAGGGTAGTTGACTTACACCTTCTAGAGCACGTTGGGTGGCACGGGATACATGCGGACGTGCATTGTCCTGTTGGAGCAGCAAGTTCCCTTGCCGGTCTAGGAATGGTAGAACGATGGGTTCGATGACGGTTTGGATGTACCGTGCACTATTCAGTGTCCCCTCGACGATCACCAGTGGTGTACGGCCAGTGTAGGAGATCGCTCCCCACACCATGATGCCGGGTGTTGGCCCTGTGTGCCTCGGTCGTATGCAGTCCTGATTGTGGCGCTCACCTGCACGGCGCCAAACACGCATACGACCATCATTGGCACCAAGGCAGAAGCGACTCTCATCGCTGAAGACGACACGTCTCCATTCGTCCCTCCATTCACGCCTGTCGCGACACCACTGGAGGCGGGCTGCACGATGTTGGGGCGTGAGCGGAAGACGGCCTAACGGTGTGCGGGACCGTAGCCCAGCTTCATGGAGACGGTTGCGAATGGTCCTCGCCGATACCCCAGGAGCAACAGTGTCCCTAATTTGCTGGGAAGTGGCGGTGCGGTCCCCTACGGCACTGCGTAGGATCCTACGGTCTTGGCGTGCATCCGTGCGTCGCTGCGGTCCGGTCCCAGGTCGACGGGCACGTGCACCTTCCGCCGACCACTGGCGACAACATCGATGTACTGTGGAGACCTCACGCCCCACGTGTTGAGCAATTCGGCGGTACGTCCACCCGGCCTCCCGCATGCCCACTATACGCCCTCGCTCAAAGTCCGTCAACTGCACATACGGTTCACGTCCACGCTGTCGCGGCATGCTACCAGTGTTAAAGACTGCGATGGAGCTCCGTATGCCACGGCAAACTGGCTGACACTGACGGCGGCGGTGCACAAATGCTGCGGAGCTAGCGCCATTCGACGGCCAACACCGCGGTTCCTGGTGTGTCCGCTGTGCCGTGCGTGTGATCATTGCTTGTACAGCCCTCTCGCAGTGTCCGGAGCAAGTATGGTGGGTCTGACACACCGGTGTCAATGTGTTCTTTTTTCCATTTCCAGGAGTGTAATTATTAGAGGCTATTCTTATATGAAAGGTGTTATGCTCTTCTGTCTGCCCAATATTTCTTCATTCTTTCAGATATTTCCTTTCTTTCTTTCTTCATCTGAGACAACTCTTCCTGTACTCCTTTTATTGATTTTCATTTGTAGTCTGGTTCGCGGGTCTTGCAGTATTCTGGTTTTCTCTGTCTTGTTTTTAGGTCATCTACTGTAATTTGAAGTTCTTTTATATCTTCCTTAATTTCTATGCTCCATTTAATGTCGCTCTTGCTATTCCACAATTTTTGTATTATTTTTTTACTAATTCTTTTTTCTGGAGTTCTCACCAGATGTCCAAAGAATGAGATCCGTTTCTTCCTGATTGTGCTCATGACTGGTTCTATTTTCTTATATACTGTTTCATTTGATGCTATTCTCCAATGTCCATTTATTTTATACTGTTTATTTATACATGTCCTAATTATTCTTCTTTCTATTTTTAGTATTCTGTCAATTTCTGCTGTATTAGTTGTTTTGAAGATAGTTTCAGCTGCATACGTTATTTCTGGTTGTGTAACTCTTTTATAGTGTTTTAATTTTGCATCTATAGATAGGCTTTTTTTGTTGTATGTAGTTTTGGTAATGTAATTTGCATAGTTCAGTTTTTTTATTCTATTTTGTCTTGATGGCTTCTCATTTAGATTGTATGTTATTATTTCGCCTAAATATTTAAATTTATCAACAATTTTGATTTCCTGTTCTCCTATTGTAATTTTGTTTGCAAGTGATGGATCAGTTAGCATAATCTCCGTTTTTTCAAATGATATTCTAAGGCTTACTTTCTCTGCTATTTCTTGTAGTGATTTCACTTGTTGCCTGGCTTCTTGAACGGTGTTGGCTAGGAGAGCAAGATCATCAGCGAATTCCAAGCAGTTTAAGCTAATATCATCTTTTGCACTTCCAATTCTTATCCTCTTTGGATTGTCCTTGTACCATTCTCTCATTATGTATTCCAGTGCACAGTTGAAAAGTAATGGTGATAGGCAGTCACCTTGTCTTAAGCCTGTTTTTATGAGAAATGGTTGCGAAATTTCTCCTCTAAACTTCACTTTTGATTTGGTGTTGGTTAGAGTGAGTTGTATTATTTTAATTAGTTTTGGATGGAGTCCTAGATTACTTAAAATTTTTAATACTGAAGGTCTGTGGAGACAGTCATATTCCTTCTTAAAATCTACAAATATTATTGCCAGAGGTTTGTTCTGTTTCTTGTAGTATGCCATAATCAATTTTAAACTAATTATCTGCTCTGCACAGCTTCTCCATGGTCTGAAACCTCCCTGATATTCCCCTAACTCCTGTTCTAATTGCTCCTTGATTCTTTCATATAGGATCTTGGATAGAATTTTATATGTGCAATCTAGGAGAGAGATTCCTCTGTAGTTGTCTGGGTTGCTCTTATCTCCCTTTTTGTGTAGTGGGTGGATGATAGCTGTGGTCCAATGTTCGGGAAATTGTTCTGTTACCCAAATTTTTGTTAGAGCCATGTGTAAGGTGGTCTTGACTGTGTCACTTGCATATTTCCACATTTCAACAAAAACCTGATCTTCTCCACATGCCTTATAATTTTTTTGTTCTTTAAGAATTTCTTCTACTTCTTGGAAAGTTGGAGGGTCTAGTTTGTTAGGTTTGGTTTTTATTGGGGTATTTATGTTGATTTGTAAGGGTTCTTTGGGTTCCTCGCAATTCAGAAATTTGTTAAATGCTTTTGCCATGATTTCTGCATTTTCCTTGTTACTGTGTGTAATTCTTCCATCTTCATCTTTCAGTATTAGTGTAGGGGCCTCATATTGTTGTAGTTGCTTCCCAAAGATTTTGTAGTAGTTCCTGGAGTTGGTTTTATGATAATTACCTTCTATAGACTTTATAATATCTTTATGAAATCCTCTCTTGATTCTTCTAATATTTTGAGTGAATTATTTTCTTTTATTTTTTAGGTTGATGGCATTTTCTTCAGTTTTATGTGTTTGAAACTTTAACCATGCTTGGTGTCTATCTTCATGGAATTTGTCACATTCTGATGTCCACCATGCATGTTTCCTTCGTGGGTTCAAGGGAGCTAGATTCTCTGCTTCTTTTTTAAGATTAGGCACTAGTTGTTCTAGATCATCTGTTAATTTGATGGTTTGTGTTATTTGTTGGTACTTATTATTTTTAATTAGCTGATGTGGGTCAAACCTCCTTTTTATTTTATTAGTTTTTCCAGTCCTCTTCTTTAACGGTGTGAATTTGATTTTAATTTTAACCATATAATGGTCTGAGCTTGTGTCTACTCCTCTCAGTACTTTAACATTGTGGATCTCCTTATGAAAATTTTTGTCCATACAGACATGGTCTAGCTGCCACTCGCCCTTCCTCCAGTCTGGATGTTTCCATGTTTTAAGTTTACTTGGCTTCCTCTTAAAGTATGTTGATTTAGATATAAGGTTGTGTTCTCTGCAGAGTTCTAAAAGTCTTTGACCGTTTTTGTTTGTAAATTCATGTGGACTCCATTTACCAATTATATCTTTATATTTCCTTTCTTTTCCCAACTGAGCATTGCAATCTCCCAATAAGATGTTTACATTCTTTTTATTTACTCTGTTCACAGTTTGTTCTAGAAGGTCCCAAAATTTATCTAGCTCTTCCTTTGTTTTTGTTAGACAATTTTTTTCATTTGTTGGGGCATGAGCATTTATTATTGTATAGGTTTTATTCATTGTTTTAAAGCTTAGAGTCGCAATTCTTGGTGATACTGCTTGGAAATCCGTTACTGAATCTATTATTTTTATGTTTACTAAAAACCCTGTTCCAAACTGGGGACATTGTTTCCCATTATAAATTCTGTATCCTTGTGATTCGAATGGGTCCTCTGTGGTGTTTCTCATTTCTTGGATCCCTGTTATTAAAATTTTTTGTTTATTTAGTTCATCTGTGAGCTCCTTGAGTTTTCCGGTCTGAAGTAGTGAGTTTATATTGTGTGTTGCTATATAATTTATTTGCTCATGTTTAATCTTCTTTTTGTGTTTTAGTGTGCATTTGGATGGTTGCAAACGTTCTGATTCGTTGCTGTCTTCTAGTTGACTACCCACCGAATCTGATGTAGCCTTTTCCTGCCTTTTTGAGCAGGACGGTGGAATTTTTTTCCTAAAAGACCTTTCCATTTTTGACTGTCGAAGGTTGTCAATCTTAGTTGGAGCAAGTTCCGATTTACAACTACGGTTGTTAACCGCAGAGGATGTGTTTGGTCCGCGAGAGCTATTTTATTTCACTCAAGTCCGCCAGTAAACTGGTGAGGACTTCCCTATCCGCCACCTGGGACGCGCTACGTAGGAGTATCACCTCTCCTCCTACTATGACAGCATAGTAGGTTCGATATACCAAAGTATAATCCGCAAAAAGTCTCAGTGAACTTCCGATGTTATCCACAAGGTCATTTATATATATTGTGAATAGCAACGGTCCTACGACGTTCGCCTGTGGCACACCTGAAATCACTCTTACTTCGGAAGACTTCACTCCACTGAGCATGACATGCTGCGTTCTGATATCTAGGAACTCTTCAATCCAATCACACAATTGGTCTGATAGTCCATATGCTCTTACTTTGTTCATTAAACGACTGTGGGGAACTGCATCGAACGCCTTGCGGAAGTCAACAAACACGGCATCTACCTGGGAACCCGTGTATATGGCCCTCTTGAGTCTCGTGGACGAATAGCGCGAGCTGAGTTTCACACGATCGTCTTTTTCGAAACCCATGCTGATTCCTACAGAGTAGATTTCTAGTCTCCAGAAAAGTCATTATACTCGAACATAATACGTGTTCCAAAATTCTACAACTGATCGACGTTAGAGATATAGGTCTATAGTTCTGCATATCTGTTCGACGTCCCTTCTTAAAAACGGGGATGACCTGTGCCCTTTTCCAATCCTTTGGAACGCTACGCTCTTCTAGAGACCTACGGTACACCGCTGCAAGAAGGGGGGCAAGTTTCTTCGCGTACTCTGTGTAAAATCAAACTCGTATCCCATCAGGTCCAGCGGCCTTCCCTCTTTTGAGCGATTTTAATTGTTTCTCTATCCCTCTGTCGGTTATTTCGATATCTACCATTTTGTCATCTGTGCGACAATCTAGAGAGGGAACTATAGTGCAGTCATCCTCTGTGAAACAGCTTTGGAAAAAGACATTTAGTATTTCGGCCTTTAGTCAGTCATCCTCTGTTTCAGTACCATTTTGGTCACAGTGTGTCTGGACATTTTGTTTTGATCCACTTACCGCTTTGACATAAGACCAAAATTTCTTCGGATTTTCTGCCAAGTCAGTACATAGAACTTTAATTTCAAATTCATTGAACGCCTTTTGCATAGCCTTCCTCACACTACATTTCGCTTCGCGTAATTTTTGTTTGTCTGCAAGGCTTTGGCTATGTTTATGTTTGCTGTGATGTTCCCTTTGCTTCCGTAGCAGTTTTCTAACTGTTTTCTTAACAGTAAATGGAGTTCTATCTGGGTAGTTTAAAACTCCTCCATGTCATATCATGGGCGCAGATGCAGTTAGTACTGACAGGTTCTTTTAATAGATGAAATGGTGCTAGATAGTCACCATCTCTGTGTAAAGACTTGACCTATTGTGGATACAACTCATTTACAACAAATGTATACTATGTTGACAGTATTCTCTGAATAACGTCAGAAGTCGTAAAACACTCAGTGTTAGTCATTCAGTACTCATTCCGCTTCTTACCTTTTGTAATAAAGGAATTTTAGCAACACAGTCAGGTCAAGACTCTCTTTTAGTTGGGGCAACCGACTATTTTCTTTTCTCCCTGAACCCTCTCACCCTGTCTCAAGCAACACTTACGTCTGGGATGCAAAAGTACACATAATTAGCATACTTAAAAGGTATAAATATCTTATGTCACACATATAAGTAATATGTAATGAAGTTATAGGGTAGTATCAGGTAGTTCTGGTTTTACCCCATTGCTTCTACCTGGTTTTACCACAGCTGTGATTTTTCTGTAAAATTGCTTCTGCATAAGAAACAAAGTGAACAACTGATTTCTAGGGACCAATGACCTAAGCAGTTTTGTCCCTTAGGAATTCACACACATTTGAACATATTTTGAACAATTGATTATCATGACATATGTTCATAAGGTGTGTTAAAAGTATTAGTCATTGTAGTTACAAGCTTCAAAGTGTAATACAACACTATAAGTTTGTTACTGAACACAAAAATAAGAGACACTGGAATAGGGAAAGGTCTTGCAGCTTTCATATTTTATAAAGCAATGTGTGACAAACTTAAACTGGGTCGCGCTATCAGTTTCTGACAAGTTGTGAGCACCACTCAGTGTCCACATAGAAGAAGAAACCCGTGAGATGTCTAAGAAATTGCATCGGATCATCACTGTCAGCAGCTCAAAGTATCCTGAAGCAGAAAGGAGTAAGAAGGAGAAACATCTCGGGTTCTACCAGTACTTAAGATATCAGGTGGAATTATCCCGTTTCTAATTCCTTCACTGGCGGGACTTTCAGCTGTTGGATCATTGTCCAGAGAATAGTTAGCCACCGCCCAGACAGTGAAAATGCACAAAGTGCTCAAGAACATCTTGATGAGTCGAAAGGGCACAATAGTATGATGGAACCTGTCGTTATCTGGAAAATACTATATTTAAAACTGCACACGAAAGAGCCTGGGCTGTTCAAAAAAAGCCGCTAGCTCGAATACCTGAGGATTTCATAGAGTGTTTATGTGGAATACAATGCCTAAGACTATGTGGAAATCTAGAGAATATGGGATTTTAAATTTAGATGTTGTAGGAGGATCTGGAACTCACTGTGTTGCATATGTAAAAAGAAAATTGAAGAGCATCTACTACTTCCATCCGTTCAGAGACTCACCTCTGTCAAAAGAACTGCACATTCTCATGTGTACTACTATTTTCGACGCTACCGACACCTCAGTACATATCTCTTTGGATTTCCTCCAGATGACTGCATAAAAGCAAGCAGCACGCACATTGCGGCATTAGATGAGGTTTAGCTGTGATGTCGTACACTCTGACTTTAAAAGACTGACCGTCATTTCTACGTGTCAAATACTTTCCACCAACTAATCTAAGCTTTCATCGGTTTGGAAACATACAACAGCATTCCAAACGTCAGTGATGTGAATAATAAACCACGTCTTGGAAGTGATAAACTGCAAAAATAATCTCGCCAAAGAATACTTTTGTAAAGCAATCTGTAGAACGGTTTAAGTTATGCACAAATGTTAATACATTTAAAACCAAAATAAAGATGGCATACTAGACAATAGGCTTTAGCCATAGCGTTTCAATAGGATGATTGCTAGGTTTCTTAAGGAGTCAAGTTGTGGAGAAGAATACTAGAAAATTTTACAAGTCGGCACAAATGGTGGATTTACTACCAGTTAGCACGATTTGCGTTGAGTGTAATATTGCAAGGAATTCATGTCTCAATGACAGATTGATTCACACAATCTACAGATTCTTTCCTACAGTGGACCCAGAGCAATAAATCGTTGTGGTCCTGCCAACACCACATAACTTCCAGTGATCATCCAGACATTCGACTATCTTGACTTGCATATTGTGTACCTGGGCAGGAAGCTAGTGGATTTTCGAGGTAAAGAAATCATAATATGGCTACAGTTGAAGCAGGAACAACAACATGGGTGTAAGATATAAAGCAGATGCACACAGCCATCGGCACATCACGCTGCAGTGGAAGCATAAGCGATAATATGGAAGAATTGCTAGTTCCTTAAATCGGTAGGTTTGAAACCACACAGTGTCATCACTTAACTCCAGTTCAGTATGATAAGCGAATTATTTGCCAGGAATATTTCTTCCACAAATCTTTTGCTCCAGGGATGTTTAACAATAATGATGAGATAAGAACTCTTATTCAGCATCAAGGTGCTTTAACAATTCCAAGCAACAGTTTTCTGTAGTTGGAAGGAAAATTTATGAAAAAGGATGGAGGCCTTATAACAAAATCGGAATTTGCACATAATACTTTCACCTTCCTATTTCAAGAAATTAGATACAAACTGCATGGGATCGGGATTGACCTACTAGAAATGTTGAAATCACATCAATCCTTAAAACATATATTAACTGCTTACTTGAATGGTTCACAAAATGCAGAATGGTTCACAGATGATTGATAAGTGACTATGATTGCTTTAGTGTGAATATGCTACTCAAGATACTTATGGGATTCCTCAAAGACACGAAACACATCATCATGAATGCAAAGCGAGAACTAATTCTGGTAGGAAGTCCGACATATAGGAACTCGTACACTGAAGATCAGACTAACCTCCAAGAAAATAAAATTTTGATTTAGAAATTAGGATGGAAAATGCCTCACATCTCTGTAACGGACAAGGAGCATTTAAAATGTTTAAAGACATTGTACGCTGATGTTCAGCAGCCATTAACTTTCTATTCATGGTAACTGTTTGACTATCCTATTATACTGACTACATCGATACAAATGTGTTATTAAAATGGCTGTTCAATAAGAAATGCCTTGATTCATTATACTGGTACGGTATACCCACAGAAAGGGGAGTCCAAAAAAATATTGCAGCGTGTTTACCAACTGTAAACTAACCAGTGCTAAAGTTTACCTTAATTCAGAGTTTTACCAATATGACATTTTACAGCTGGATTGGGGTAATAACATCTACAGCCTAGTGTTTGACTTTTAGCGAGGTTTCACCCTTCCCACTATGAGGATGATGAATACAGATGCATGCTCAGCCCACAAAAATTTGAGGAATTAGCGCCCATCAAACCATAACAAAACTGTGGAATCAGGACTGATAGATATCTGTATAGAATTTAAATCATCAGAAAATGTACCAACGGATACTGCAGCGTACACATTATTACTACATGACTATGAGACTGGCGCAATGAGTTGTATAAGTTAACAGGAGCAACATCATCCCTAAAAAGTTTCACGATGACATCTCAAAGCATGAATATCATTAGAGACACTCAAGACTTCTACAATAAATGAGGAGAGTTTCTATCTATTCTTCATCACATTCACAAAGGTTGAACATCTTATCACGACGTTCACCACAAATGTTGCACTACCAAAACCTTTCAGTGATGTGAAGTGTGGCAAGACTCAGAAAAGTATGTTATGGTTGATGCATAATTTCCATAGAGTATGCTGGCATGATCCTGGGATGGCTTACAAAGATATGGAGACATCACTTCGAATTTTTGTCCATGTCGTGTAAATTTACTGATATCATTCAGACTGTGTATCATATCACTCACCCCTCTACTTGATCACATAACTAATCCATATGCAGTGATACTTTCTCAATGCTCACTATTAAGCAGGGGCAGCTACAGTGACCACTGTATGAGGTCAGCATGAATAATTCTGCACTATCTTTCCTCTTGAAGCACGACTCCGTGGATTCATGTTGATTTGGTGATTCTCAGTAGACTATTTACAAACAAGACTCAGGGATATGATATCAGTCACTAATTTGAAATAATTTCCACTGTAGCACATTGTCTCTTTTGCAGATTAGGGGCACAAACGTTTTGACTAATACTGATTGGCAAAATTTAGATCAGGTCTCAGCAGTTAATTTTAATTGAGCCTTAATAAATCTCCGTTGTTATAGTTTTCACAGATATCAATCATAACTCATAAACTTCAAGATATTATCTTCATAATTTTATGTCATAATCAAGTATGCAATGAGTTAGTGAAGTGTACTATTCCTCCTGACATTTAAATAAAGTTACCTTTCTTGCAGTAGACTCACTTTTTGAAATAAAATCACACAACACTGATATGCTTTTTACGTTACAATATTTTCACATTATAACAAATGAAGAAAAGCAAGCTATATAGTAGTGTTTAAAATGATCTACTCTAGATATGTCAGTACCATTACTTACCATATAGTGTAACGTACTATAGAGGCATTATGTGCTGCAGTCTTGATAAATATCAGCACATAATCCCTTCCCAGAGTTACAGTGTTTGATGGGAATCTAAATGTTAAACCTCTATGCTATTACTTGGAGACATTTCTCCATTACTAGCTATAATGTGTTATTCACTTACTAAGAAATATTTTACTATGATAAATATTTTGATAAGCATACACTCTGCATAATATGGTGTATATTATTAAATATTGCCACAAAGTCTTTATTTTTTTTTAATTTGCCAGTTTACAAAATATCAGACAACGTTAATTTGTTGCATAACTAGTGAGAATATAGGTCAAAGGCTCTTCATGAAAATTACTTTCATGTGTACTATCCCAAGAACTATGAATACATGTAAGTGTCCTGTATTCTGCAGTTATTGTTCTATCTTGATTATTTGGATGCATTTTTCTGTTAAGTGATCATTCTCATTAGGAAATCCTCTTTTACTTTTACTGCATCCCAAAATCTCGTCATATATGATGGCACACAATTTACTGTCTAATTACGCTGGTTACGACATTTATGGTTAGCTATAACACTAGAATCTTTCACATAGTATTCTTCTTTGATTAAATTAAGATTATTCTTGTTCAAATAGCACTGTTACTCGACACCTTGCTAATACGAGCTCATTGTTAATTTCTTTAGGGACAGATGGTGGAAGTTCATTACAGTAGCACCAAACTTCATGGTTCTTCTGGATGTCAGCCTAAGGACATCATATACAATTATATCTTTTTAGTTGTTGGTATTTTTAAGTGGTAAATCTACATTTGTTCCCATGACCCCTTGTGGCCTGCATATTAGGACACAACGGTCATTATTTGATGCTTTGTCCCCGCAAATGACGCCATAGGATATGCCTCCTACAGTCAACTCCGATCTTCTTTTATTCTACAAACGTTAAAGTTAGTGTGCGCAGTCCCTTTGGCTCGCTAATTCTCCTATCTATCATATATCCCTCTCACAGCTATTTATTTCGCTTCAAAAACTCCAATAATGTAATATGAAGCCACTTCTTATCCTTAAGTATATATTAAATACAACAAACCATCTACCGCTACTTTACTTACAAAGGTCTAAACCCATATTCTAGTATTTCATAGTGTTAGTGGACTTCCATAACTTGACTGTGAACTAATTAATTGTTGCTTACTACCTGTGTTTAGTTATTTTACGCATGTGACAGCTTAATATCATTATTAATATTGTGTAATGTTTGATATCTGTCCATACCAATAAAAACAGCAAAGCACTTGTTATTTTGATAAATGTCATCGTCACAGAAAAGAGATTCTCCATGATGAGTATCTTTAATATTAAGGTGCAAAATTACTGAACGCTGTAGAAATGGATATTTAGTCTTTCTGTAATAAAATGAAACTTTTACAATTGCCTCCACAATCAGCACAAAAGTTATAGAAGTACACATCACTTCCCCTTAATCTTTATAGTCATTAGGATAATTACTATAGTGTCACTACCCAGTATTTTATCAAAAGTAATAAAACGTATTGAGAAAGCTGCTGTGTAGCTACAGAGGGGCTATTTGTTGGTCAAAATAACTTGCGTGTAAGAGGATTGTGGGATCAGGCTAGCTGCTCTCAGCAAAAAAACTTCACTGTGCAACGGTAATAACTCTAGCAGGCAAGTTGATGTCACCACACCAGGGCAAGCCTCTTATTACAGGAAACAAATGCACCTCAGAGCAATATAAATAGGTCTGAATTTTGAGGCAGAGACACTTCCTCTCGCCGGAGTCCAGCGGCACCATCATGACGACATAGCCACAATGTATACCCTTGGTATCACATATATCTTTCTCTCTATCTCTCTCTTAGTGTGTGTGTGTGTGTGTGTGTGTGTGTGTGTGTGTGTGTGTGTGGACTGCAGTATAGTTACCTGATGTAATGATTTTTTTCCCCTTTTAATTTTCGGTTATGTTGTGGACAATGGTGGCTGCTGTGTACGTGCACCAGAGCATGTGAACACCTTAACTTTTGAGTAAAAATCTCTCGGTGTACATGCCGCGTCAAATCAGGATAAAACTCCAAGCTTTCGACCACTACCTCCATGGTCGTCGTCAGGGCTAAAACTGACTGTCGTGAACTAGCGAGGTTCCCACATTTATATGCAAAGGACAGCTTCTGATTGGCTGGAATACGTCAGCGATATGGCGCGTAGTGAAGTGATGCCCTCTTCAAATAAAATCTTATGCTTGTTAAGCAGGCTGTGTTCAGCCACCGCTGAAGAAAGCAGAGTAATAGCCCACACCTCCTGATTCAAGGGATGGCGCTGCAAGCAACGCGGGATAGCAACTACATCTATGGAAGTAGGGGGCACCACTTCACTACGCGCCATATCGCTGACGTATTCCAGCCAATCAGAAGCCGTCCTTTGCATATAAAAGTGGGAACCTCGCTAGTTCACGACAGTCAGTTTTAGCCCTGACGACGACCATGGAGGTAGTGGTCGAAAGCTTGGAGTTTTATCCTGATTTGACGCGGCATGTACACCGAGAGATTTTTACTCAAGAAATACGTCGCGAAAGACTTCGTAGCCATATTAGTTTCCTCTACGGGGAGGACATAGCGCGCAGCGTTTGTCACCTGGAGAAGCTGCGCCTGAAACAGTCTCAGTTGCTGAGCAATCTGGCTTTTTTACAACGCTGTCGTGACAAGGAGGTAGTACCGAAGTTTGCAGTCGTCAAACACCACATCAGAAGCGCTGCAGTAAACAGAATTTTACGAAAGAACAGCCATGCTATTGTCAAGGAGAGGATACGTCATACCAGGTATGAACTAGACATGAACGCTCGCCTGTTATTTAGTTGCCATTTATTTCTGGCCGAAGTCCTCTCACCATTGGACTGGGAATGGGTGGATATGACTTTGGCGGCACACCAACGAGCCAATTTAAGCAGGACTACGGCGAAACAGGCCGATAAATTTGAGCGGCTTAACCGTGATCAAGGAACTACTGGGTCCAACGGCATTCACCGCACTGTTATCAACTTCTCTGACAAGGAACTTGATGAAGCTACCATCTCGGCTCTCAGTAAAGGATTGAACTTTGCCCCAGCTCCACGTAAGTTACCGGTGGTTGAGATCATTAGTGGAGTGGAACAAGCAGTTCGTCATCTTCCTCAAGAAGCAGCGGATGACGTAAGGCTTGCTACTAGCCGGATTTTAGCGACATCCAAGCCGCCTAAGTCAAACATCAGCAGAGAGGAGAGACAAGGACTGAAATTGTTGCAGAAGGATGAAGATCTAGTTGTTTTACCTGCTGACAAGGGGAACGCCACGGTAATCCTCAATGCCACAGGCTACCATAAGAAAGTTGGATTATTACTGGAGGACATCACATACCGGGTTCTCAGACGGGATCCCACATCGGCGCTCAGCAGGAAGACAAGGGAGCTACTAAAAAACTCTGGCCTCTCCGACGAACTGGTGAAGAACTTACGACCGAGAGCACCTAGGCCACCAAGACTGTACGGTTTGCCAAAGGTTCATAAGGAGAACGTCCCATTGAGACCGATTGTTAGCGCTATTGGCTCTCCTACGTACAAGCTTGCAAAGCACTTAACTAAATTGTTGGCGCCTATAGTTGGTCACTGCCCACATCATATTAAAAATTCAAAAATGTTTGTTGATATCATAAAACAGATGAAGATAGGCCCAAGTGATATCATGGTCAGCCTCGACGTGGTTTCTCTGTTCACCAAAGTACCTGTGGATGACACATTACAACTGTTGGCTGCTCATTTCTCCTCAGAAATTTTGAAGTTGTTCCGGCATACCTTGACGACCACTTATTTTTTATACAGTGGAAATTATTATGAAATGACGGATGGAACAGCCATGGGTTCTCCACTGTCACCAGCAATAGCGAATTTTTTCATGGAGTACTTCGAAGAGCGAGCCCTGAGCAGTGCTCACCTCCGCCCATCATGCTTCTACAGATACGTCGACGATACTTTTTTAATCTGGCCACACGGCAGCGACATGCTGCAGCAGTTCGTCGAACATCTGAATGGTGTACATCCAAACATAAAATTTACATTGGAGGTAGAGAAGGAAGGGAAGTTACCTTTTTTAGATGTGTTGGTAGAGCGAAAGCCGGATGGACGACTGGGCCATTCTGTGTACAGGAAGCCAACCCATACAGACTTATATCTGCATAGCCATAGCTTCCATCATCCGTCTCAGAAGAGAGCTATGCTGAATACTTTAGTACACAGAGCCAGGACTATTTCCGACAAGGACCACCTCGGTCCCGAGATTAACCATTTGACGACTGTTTTCAAGAGGAATGGTTATTCTGCCGGTGAAATTAAATCAGTATTGTCCAAGAAAGTAAGACACGATGCCGGCCACATACAAGAAGAGGACCAACACATAGCGCGGCTTCCTTTTTGCGGTGCTACAACGAGCAAGATAGCCAGAGTCCTGAAGAGGCAAGGAATAAAACCAGTTTTCCGACCACCTAGGAAAATTAAGGAAATGTTGAGACCAGTCAAAGATAGTCTCGGCTTAAGAGTGCCGGGAATTTATACTATTCCTTGCGAATGCGGCAAGAATTACGTGGGCCAGTCTGTAAGAACCGTTGTCGACCGCTGCATCGAGCACCAACGCCACCTGAAATACAGGTATTTGGAAAAATCAGCGGTGGCTGAACATAGCCTGCTTAACAAGCATAAGATTTTATTTGAAGAAACCAGAGTAATAGCCCTGGGACTCTGTGATCCGGGAAGCAGTCGAAATTAGACTCAGCGATAATAACTTTAACAGAGACAACGGCTATGCACTTAGCAACACTTGGAAGAGTGCACTGGATAAAGAAAAATCGCAGAGAAAAACTTCTCGCACTTTACCTCCTGATTCAAGGGATGGCGCTGCAAGTAACGCGGGATAGCAACTACATCTATGGAAGTAGAGGGCACCACTTCACTACGCGCCATATCGCTGACGTATTCCAGCCAATCAGAAGCCGTCCTTTGCATATAAAAGTGGCAACCTCGTTAGTTCACGACAGTCAGTTTTAGCCCTGACGACAACCATGGAGGTAGTGGTCGAAAGCTTGGAGTTTTATCCTGATTTGACACGGCATGTACACCGAGAGATTTTTACTCAAGAAATACGTCGCGAAAGACTTCGTAACCTTAACTTTTGATATCTTGCGGATTTATTGGTTATTTTTCTTTGAATGCTGTTAAACATAACGTAGGTGCGGTAATCTGAAATACATGGAACTAAATCTACTGCGCTCTGCTAAATATTGCTCCAATAGACTCAGCGATATTTGGCAATCAGGGTCTTGAGCACACCTTCATTTGCGGAGTTTCATGGAGCTTCTGCGCATGCGCAACTGGCGTAACGTAATTGCCTTACGGACCAAGTACATATGGATTTGATAAACAGTGTGCACGGTTCATGGCGTGTGCTGTTAGTCCTTACCACTCAACTACTAGTTTATGTCAATGCCACTAGGTGGTAACACACTGCGGCAGACTTCTACCTATTTTCACTTGGCATAAATCCCACTAGGCGGTAACACATTCCACAGATGCGAGAATTCAATCTGTACAGTAAAATTAGATCGGATATCAGTATATGTTATACCAATAAAAAACCTGAATGAGGTATAGTTCATTAAGTTTTGGATTTTATCATACAGTAATCCATTTGAGGCGGTGAGATCCATAAACCACATAATTGTCGATTGTGAGACTGCAGCATTTACTCATGCTTCTTCAATGGCTCTGAGCACTATGGGACTTAACTTCTGAGGTCATCAGTCCCCTAGAACTTAGAACTACTTTCTTCTGAGGTCATCAGTCCCCTAGAACTTAGAACTACTTTAACCTAACTAACCTAAGGACATCACACACATCCACGCCCGAGGCAGGATTCGAACCTGCGACGTAGCAGTCGCGCGGCTCCAGACTGTAGCGCCTAGAACCGCTCGGCCACAACGGCCGGCCTCATGCTTCTGACATCTGCTCATCGTATGGTGGGTCAGGTTTATCTGTACTGTATGCCCACATTGTATGTATATCTGAACATTCACAAAAAGCTGTCTCACTGGTTTCTCTGATATTCACTTAAATATGAGAGGTCGAAGATGGTGTGCTTTTGGCTCTTACGGCTCTCAGCAGCTCATTAGTATTCTGGTCAAATGACCTTGTTGGTAGATAGGACTACTTGAATTTAATTATTTCCGCAAACGGCAGTTTGTGTCTGGAGTTGCTTGTCTACTGCGCAGGAATCGGCTTTCCTGTAGAGTGTCAACATGAACTCTGTTGAAGCACGAACAGAAAAGCAAATTACCAGGAAAAGTTAGCCACAACGAAACTAGGGAATTCCAGACCAGATCCGTTGTCTGGAAAAGTGACGAAATCAAATAAGCGTGACTACAAGTGTACATGCAACAAAAAAGTGTATAATAAGCGTTAGTTGTTGTGTGGGTGCAACCTAAGAATGTCTGAAGTTAATTCGTTAACTAATGCATGAATTAGGGATCTTGCAGATTTACATAAAAAACCACGGAAACTCACACTTATGCAAAAACGTGAAACAGAGTAGCGAAAGCTTAAACATTATCGCGCTGTTGCCATAAAGTGTACTTCATTATGTATAAAACAAAATTCCATAAAAACTAGCCTTCATTTTTTCAGACAAGTTATACATATTATTATTATCATCATTATTGTCACTGTTATTATTATCATTGACAGCAGCTGAAGTTGAATAAATATGCTGATAAGCATAACTGTTCCACAGCGGATTCTATTAACTTCAGACTCTCTCATATTTATCTGAATTTAAAAATTTCTGAACACCCAGAATGTATACCTACGAGCCGCCACTGGTTGTGGAAGAGGTTGAGTTTAGTCCTCTGACTATGCCCTCCCATAGGGTAAGCCCGCTACCTAGCCTCTCTGTGATGTCCACACATAGGATGTAGGCACAACGCCTTGTCGACAGGTTCACATTAAGGAGAGGATAAAAATTATCCTCTCTATCCATCTCTCTCTCTCTCTCTCTCTCTCTCTCTCTCTGTGTATGTGTGTGTGTGTGTGTGTGTGTGTGTGTTTATGCTTCTTTATACGACACTGTCTGTTGTGTTTTCAGAAATACTGCAAGCTGACCAAGTCCCCTGTGGGATGTAAAGCCCTTGTGTAGATTATGTTGTGCAAGCCATGATGGCATTTTCAGCTCTATGGTCCCAAGGCTTGACTTAAATTATGAATGAGCACATACATATGTAGTGATACGTATTTCTTCTTATACAATCGCTATTATTGTTATTTACACTTGCATTCATAGCTTATGAGATGTTCTTGTTGCTAGACGTTACTGATACTGAGAATCACCCAGCTCAGGCTATGATGCCCATCTCCAGCATAAGCTCACAGGGATGGACTTTTATCATAGACAGGCTGATACTTAAGTAGTAGTAATAATTCTTTTTTTCATCTACATTAATTTTACACTTGCATTTCTATCAAGGTGCACTCGATAAGAGATGTCGCAATGGAGGAGAACCTGGATACAATCCCAAGAGGCAGCACACCATTAGATGATGAAATGAGGTCTGTATTTAGCGATGCAGATGCTGATGAATAGGTACAAAACTACCAGAAATTGTAATAATTAGAACTTCGAAATGATTCTTGTTGCCAGCCGGGATGGCCGAGCGGTTCTAGGCGCTACAGTCTGGAACCGTGCGACCGCTACGGTCGCAGGTTCGAATCCTGCCTCGGGCATGGATGTGTGTGATATCCTTAGGTTAGTTAGGTTTAAGTAGTTCTAAGTTCTAGGGGACTGATGACCTCAGAAGTTCAGTCCCATTGTCTCAGAGCCATTTGAACCATTTGATTCTTGTTTCGAAATCGTTATGCACACAAGATGCTTTTTAGTCTCATTGTTTTCTCCGTCGTCGTTGCCAGAGTCTGAGGAAGGTCAAATGGTGGAATAGCAGCAATAATATCACTCCCTGACAAATCGGCAGTGCATTTTCTGTGCCTTGGCCCGCCAATTCAGCTACCCCCAAGCCCAGGACCATCAATGCCTGTGCTGGCTCCCACAAAAATGCCTTCAGCTTGCCCTGATCCATCAAAAAAGCATTTACTGCACTGTGGACCTTCAGTCACAAGCTCATTTCTCGCTAGGCCACCTTGTTCTCCTTGTCCTGAGCCTTGTTATAGTAATACTTTGCTTAGCAGCAGTCCTCTTACACATCCTGTTAACAAGCACAAGATTAGTCATATGTCAGCTTTAAATTACTCTGTGATTGCAGGAACATTTGGTGACCATATGTTGTATGCCCATATAGCTAGCTCTACTGCAAGTTATTGAGACCCTAAGATTTTTCTAAATGCATGTCTACCTGTTTTGAAAAGGGAGGGCCTGAAAATCATTAATCTTCTGCGGTATCTCATGATTAAGTGTAATGCAGTTCTACACTCGAGTTCATATAGCCCCCAAAAGAAGTTGGTGATGCAGAGCAAAAAAGCATTATCCATATATGGGGGAAAAAGGAGTGGTATCACAGAGCACTTCAACTGCAGAGTGGTTCAGAAGTTTTACTTCGAGTGTCATACTAAGTCAATTTTCCAAAATGAAGGAAAGAGTTCCTGGCAAGGCACTTAGCCGTGTACACCACCTTGATGTAAGCTTGCATGTTTATGACTGAGTTAGTGGTGGGTCCAGTTATATCTCTCTTCCAGAGGATATTGTTACTACACTGGCTTATATTAGTGTCCAAAATCTAGGTGAGGATGGCGAATTTTGCTTTGCATGGTCACCTCTGGTTTCCAAAAAAATTACAAGAAACATGTATGACTACACACAAAATAAGCCATGTTTGTGAGCATTACAATTTCCAGGGCATCTCATTCCCCATAAAACTCCACAACTTACCAAAATTCTAGAGGCAGAATCCTGATTATACAGTTCATGTATAGCTGGCTGTTGTAGCTGAGCGGTATTAGGCGCTTCAGTCTGTCACCCCACGACCGCTACGGTCGCAGGTTCGAATCCTGCCTCGGTTATGGATGTGTCTGTGATGTCCTTAGGTTAGTTAGGTTTAAGTAGTTCTAAGTTCTAGGGGACTGATGACCTGAAAGTCCCATAGTGCTCAGAGCCATTTTTGAAGTTCATGTGTATCGAAGGGGTGTTGATGGTAGCAAGCAAGATGAAGACCATGAGTGCACTACGTAGAACAAAGAAATAAAGAACAAATTAGTTCGATCCCTCTACTTCTCAAAAGTATGCTCTCAGTACCCTAAATGCATGGATTTGTTGTTATTCTCTAAGGGGGAAAAACAACACTATGAATAGATCAAAAACGGGTCCCATCCAAATTCCATCCAATTGAGTAAAAGGGAACATAAATGGTATTTTCTTTCCTATATATCTCAACATGTTTATAGAAAGTGAGCAACTAGAAAAGAATCTCATAGACTGCTCTAGACAGGAAACAATAACGGTCAAGATGCCGACCAAGGCAAACAAGTTCTTAAAGTTCAAGAACATCCACCAACAGAAGTACTGCCTCTTTGTAGTATACACTGATTTTGGGTGCCTCCTAGCTCCTGTGGAGCATTGTGAGGGTGACCCCACTGCCTCCAATAGTACATTCCCAGAACGACTTGTACTTTATGTGTGGTATATCATGCTGTACGCTAATATGACTCCAGTCTTAGCCATTTTGATTCATACTTTGGGGATAATCCTGTGTTATGGTAGCTGTCTGATGAACAGCTACCAAGGTATGTTGATGAGAATTATTACACCAGTATTCCCATGACCAAATCACAGAAATATGATGCCTTACACAAGTGTGCAGTTGACTGTCATATTTTTGGGCTGTCATCCGAGATGAAAGTGCAAAGTCCAAATAGAGACCACTATAATCCAACAAGGAAACTGCAGCGCTGAACACAGTGCAAGCAACCTGAAATACCATCTGCCATATGATATGATACGTTCTAGACATTTCTACAAAAGATTGTAACAGATGGTGTCGAGCATGTGCATCATGATGTACACTATCAGTGAATATTATGACAACAACAGAACGAGTTTTGACAGCTGAGGGGAGCTAGATGAGCTTTGGAACTTTAATGCACAATGATTGGTAGGCCGATAAGTACAGGAAATCCCGAGTGCAGATCAGATTGCTGGAGACACTTGCCATGTCATAGGAATAAACTGACCTTTTACATGGACTGGGGTTGGGGGGTAGCTGGCATGGCCGAATCAAGTGAATAAAGAAAATAAGAAATAATGTTAATTCTAAATCAAAACTAACCGAAACCAGTGACAGAGAAACCTGTCACATGATCTACCAGATGAAAAGAAGATGAATGCGTGAATAAAGATATGTCCTCTTTAAGAGATTTACTTTTCAAGTTATTTAATGTTGAATATTTTGGACGTAAAGTGATTTTTAAAAATTAATAACTCACTAATACATTAAGTCATTCATATAAATATTGTGTCAGTGGATAGGTCTCAGTAAGTACTATCGACCTGTTTGGTAGATATTTTGTGAATTTTATGTATTTTAAATTACAGGTCAGAATATATATTACACACTCGAAAAAGTGAATTGTCTCATAAATAAAATAGGAAATAGTGAAAGTAGCGGCAGCATTAGTAAATGGATGTAATTGGATATATATGACTGTAATTAGTTAAACTGTTTACCGTTTATTGGTAATAAAATGACATAAAATAGCAACCATATGAACAAAAATCCTATTCGTAACAAAATCATTAAAACTACATGACAAGTGCGAGTGTCATAGACCACCCGGCTAGCCACACCATCTAACGCACTGCTTCCTAGCGGGAAGGTGTGCCGGTCCCCAGCACGAATGCGACCAGTGGATCAGTGTCTAGGTCCGGTGTACCGGCCAGTCTGTTGATGGTTTTTAAGGCGGTTTTCCATCTGCCTCGGCGAATGCAGGCTGGTTCCCCTTATGTCGCCTCAGTTACAGAATGTCGGCGATTGCTGTGCAAACACTGTCTCCACATACGTGTACACCATAAGTACTCTACCAAGCAAACATTGGGACTACACTCGTCTGGTATGAGATGTTCCCGGGGGACTCCACTGGTCGTCAAACTGCACAAAAACCCTGGGTTCGGAGCAGGGTGGCATTGAAGTGGGTGGACTTCTGTGGCCTGTTGTGGGGTTGTGAACCACTGAGGGCTACAGCGGGACAAAGCCTCTGTCATTTGTAGGTCCCTGGTGCAATACAGACACACAAGACCAGCATTGAAAAGCTGATAAAATTTGTGTCCAAACTCATGTTTAATATTTTAATAAAAATTATCAGTTCATTTATTATAGGTATAATTATCAGTACCCTGATTATAAAGTTCAGTATTTCCTTTATATTTTGGTTTCATTACATTATAGAGAAAATAATACATAAATTCCTTTGATAAATCAAATATAGCCATTCCAACATAAACAGGTTCATTAAACAAATTTTTTGTTTTAATCATATGGACAACAACTAAATGTTTATTAAATGCTTTTGTATTTTTAAAATTTGGTTTAGCTGTTAATTTATTATATTTTTCAGCATATGAGACTCAGTTTCTTATATTTTTCACAATTCCTCCAAATACAGCATTATTTATCAGTTTGTAGAAACCTTTTTCAAAATAACTCTTTTGCTTTCATTCTCATCTGTATTTAAATCTATTTACTTTTTTAAAGTAACAAATTGTTTATATTTTAAAACTATATAAATTTCTTTATTTTTATTTCCTAGAGACAGATAGCAGTTTAAGGTTTCTAAAATGAACAACATAATTCAATTTATTATCTAAAATTGTTAATAATGTTTTCATTATTTAGAGAAACAGTTTTATTTTTTGGGGCCTAATGGTAAATCTTTATGTAAATCACATAAATTTGTTGGATATATTTAATCTACTTAAAAAGACATAAACATTTTTAGAAGTATAATAAAATACAACACCTTTCGATATTACTTATTATATGGCTACCAATTTTGGTGTTTCAGTACACCATTTTCAGACCTTAAGTGTCATTTAGGTGGCTAAATCCAATTGTAACACGATTACATCAGTCACCAGCATTTATGAACTGGTTTTAGCAGACTAGTTGTAACAACAATGTTCTATCTCCAACATCATTGTTAACAGGTAGTCAACAAAAACCAGTTCAAATAAATGAGAATCATGTGCTGATAAATTATGTAAATAAAGTGGTAGAAAACTAGGATTGTTTAGTTGTAGATTACAATTATTGCATAATGGATTTCTATATCATCCAGTCAAATGATCATGGAGACAAACTTTTTATTTTTTTGTATAATATTTTCCACATAAAGAACAAATTGTAGATTTATTATGTCTAGATTGTTCTTCATTTATTAGTGGTTCCATTTCTTCAATTTCAGAATAAATTTCAGCAGTTCTATCAACTTCTCTTTTCATACGTACAACAATTTTTTTTATTTGAATTTGGTCATTTATACATAACATTCTTTGTAGGAACCATTTATATATTTAATATAATAGCAAAAAGCACTTTGTTCTTGTTTTTGATATTTTATAGTTTAAGAGAAGTAATTTAATTTTAATTCTACTGTATTTATTTTCTCATTGCTAAGTTTGTAACTATCTTCTAATATTTCTTCCTATACCTCAACATCAAAATCATTCTGTGTTAATACTGGATAGTTCTGAACTACTTAAAATATTTTTATCATTTTCAGATTTGGCTGTCAATTATCCATCGATAATAACAAACATTCAGAATCAGCATAAACAAAAAAGGAACTATTTGAGTACAATTATAATTTTTAAATTCTATATATGCATTTTTTGTTTTAGTTCTACTTTACCTGGATGATTATTTAAACAATTGTTTATGTAATCATCTACTTTTCCTTTAATATTAAAATGTAATAATCATATTTCACAAATAAATTTCGATTCTTTATGTTTTTACATTTAAAGTGAAAGAAGTGTAGAAAAATTTTTTACACAATAGTAGTGTGAATAATTTCCTTCTCTCTCTAACATTTAATAAATTAATAAGTTTTCTACCTTAATTTTTAATTTTTGTTATGTGTAATGTATATACTTGGTACTTTTTATCAAAAGAAAAAGTAAATACATATATTAATTTTAGTCCCAATTATTGAAATATCATTAATCTTAATTGTTAATTCAAATATTTAAGTTTCTGGTCAGTAGGGATTCCTACATTTTTCTGGCTTATAACTCTTGTGGATTTTTATTTACAGGATATAATGCAGTTTTTAAAGCTCATAGGAAACATTTGTGATCAGTATTTTTAACATTAATGTAAGTGTTTTTATTTTTTCTGCTAATTCGATATAAGATGAGCCTCTTATGGAACATAACTATTTATTGCTATCTGTATTCCATTAATTATGCTGAATATCCAACCAGAACCATGAGCCTGAGAAGTAGTTATTTTTGTTAAATATCTTGTTTCAGATTTTTACATTTTTTAATTGTATCTTTTTCTGTTGTAATCCTATAATTTGGTGCTTGATGTCCACATTCCTTCACATCGTTATTTTTTTGCATTTGGTTCTCACAAGATAAATTAAAATTTATTTTTAAACCTTTAAATAATTTAAAATTTTTTTAAACTGCTTTCATACTTTTTGGCTTTGTTGCATTTAAGAAATTATTAGGCCCAACCGACTTATCATTATTTACAAAAAAATACTTTGTAATCTTTTTTTAAATGCTTTTTCAACTACATAGTAATTATTACTTAACTGCTGTTCTAGAATGTTTACTTTCAAAAATTTCATCATTCTGATTTTCGGTATAAGAGAAGTATAACAGATAGTTAAGGATTCTCGATGTTTATATTCGTTGTTAAGTGTTTCCTCCCCATGAACCATGGAACTTGCCATTGGTGGGGAGGCTTGTGTGTCTCAGTGATACAGATAGATGTATCACAGGTACAGCTGCAATGGAGGGGTATCTGTTGGGAGGCCAGACAAATGTGTGGTTCCTGATGTGGGGTAGCAGCCTTTTCAGTAGTTGCAGGGGCAATGGAATATTATTGGAGAAGGGGAGAAACATACGAAATTTTTTGGAGTCTTCATATTCTTAAAATTCAGTTATTTATTCCAGTTAAATAAACTAGGCAAAAAAATTGGCATCACCTTCATATCCCTGAACATGAGTTGGCTTACATTTAAGAGAGTGGATGGGATGGCTTATGAAATAAAAAAGGAAACTTTAATGCAAAATAAAAGCAAAGCAATATGAAAAAAGTGAGTCTGTTCATTAGTGTACAGTTTTCTATACCTTGGAAATTAAAAACTACAGCTGGATTCGACTTGTTCTCCACGAGGAGGTTGTGTCACTGCCGTTCAAGCGTATACCACTCATCTGTGACAACAGAATGAAAATTTCAGTTGATGCAAAGCATCCTAAATCTGACTGATATCAGCGGATACCACAGGTGCTTCGATTCAGTTGATTCCTGTCAATTGGAGGGGCGCTTCCTGAAAGACGACAATATAGCCGAAATGTTGGAAGCAAGGTTTGACAATATGCTGGATTATTCTGCCCCGAGACTCCACAGCCCTCAAATTACTCTTGATAGCGTTGAGAGGTATCTGGTATCAGTACACAATAAGAGTCTAAAATATGAAAGTACCATAATTCCACTGAACCCTTGGAAATACATGCAGAGTTAGTTAGTTAGTTGATTAATTACATGTTTCCCATTTCATTTTAACGCTTCTTGTGTCGAAATGATGTGGAACGAGTCAAGTTACAGGATATGTATACATGATTGATGTGAACATTAATGAACGTATACTTTTCAGTTCTAATCATACAGCTACACTTAAAAACCAGTTCTCTTTTACTGGTTACCAGCTATTAACTAAAATTCCATGATGGAATAGAAGAAGTTGTGTAGGAGAAAAGAATCTAGGTTAGAATTAAAACTCGCTTTGTTACCTGTTAGAGATTTTATGATATTGGGAAAATGATCAAAAAATTTTGTTGTTTCATATTCAACTCCTGCCTGAGTCACTAACAGCGTCAATAGTGGGCAATAAAAGATCATTTTTCCACCTGCCAGGGTAACCGAGAGGGTTCATGCGATGCTCCCTGGACTCGGATAGGCGCGCCGACCCCGGATCGAATCCAGCCGGCGGATTAACGACCAGGGCTGGTATGCCAGTAAGCCTAGATGTGGTTTTTAGTGGTTTTCCACAGTTGGCTGGTGAATACTGGGCTGGTCCCCACATTCCGCCTGAGGTAAACGACTCACAGACATCTGAACATGTTCGCACTATTTAATGGCTTACAATAGATGCAGACAGCTGCAGTATACTATTTACTCCCCGGGGATTTGGAGTGGCGGTAGGAAAGGCATCTGACCACCCTCTGCAACTAACACTGCCAAATCCGACCCTGTGTTGGAGAGGGACAAGCCCCAAAGAAAGAAAAAAAGGTCATATTCACTCTAGTGTTTTAGGTAACTGCATGGATATTCTTCTTGAACTGTGATGCAATATTTATGACAAATTTCATTGGGGGATACATATATTGCTTTGGTACAACGTCTCACTCCTTGAAAAGGGGCCAACATGACAACCACAGGTGAACACCACATGTTATTCTTACTGATAGCTTTTGTGCAACCATACTTTATTTCTAAGCAAGAAGTTACCCTAGAAATATATTCCGTAAGACACTGTTCAGTGGAAATATACGAAATATTTCAGCAGGTTCACTCGTTTGTTTCGAATACTAGCATTTATATCAAGAGCAAAAGTAGCTGAACTTTATTGTTTGAGTAACTCAATAATATTTATCTTCCATTTCAAAGTTTTTTCATCATGTGACCAAAAAAATTTGTGGGATTCTACCCGTTTGCTCACTTCTGTTCATGTGCTTCATCAACTCTTAGTATGTCTACTAGGTCACAGAACTGAATATAGAGTGTTTTTCAAAATTAAGGAAGAGTCCATTCTCACATACCCATTTAATAATACTTTGAAAGAGAAACATAAACCCTTCAACAGTGTAGTAACTGTAGTGTAGTGAAAAATGGTAGCGTGAAAATTGATCAATAGATGGCGCTCTATGTTCTACCTTAATATTCCATTGAAATTTGACGTCATTCTGACCAGTGGTATTATTGCTACAGTGGTTTGAAAGTTTAACTTTAATTATAATCACCCTGTATATATGTGGGGGAGTTGGAATATAAGTTTCACCTGTCGACTGTGGTCAGAGTTGTGTGTGAAAGGAAAACAAAGAGAATGAGGCATTAAAGATAAGACATATCTTTACTTTTCTATATTGAGACATTTGTCATACCATTTTATAAGCTTCAAAAATCCTTCCATGAAAAAAATCAGGGCATTGCATACGGAAGACATGTTGAACGGCTTGTCTGACATCAGCATGGCTGCCAAAGCGCCTTCCACCGAGTGTCTTGTTGAAAGCAGGAAACAGATGAAAGTCACTTTGTGCGAGATCCAGACTGTAAGGCGGATGGTGTAGGCGCTCCCATACAAGAGTTACAATATGGTTCTGCCTGAAACATATGAAAATATTAATGATGCTTTCTATTTTGGAAATTACAATGAAAAGAGCTTTTCAAATTTTATTCATATTATGAGTTTAAAAATTTATTATGAAGCTGGGAAAAAAGCTTAAGAATAAATGGACATATAACTGAATCTTTTTAATGGAAAATATGTATACATTAAATATGAATTGTATAAATATGAAAACTCTATTAAGATAAATTTTATGTAATAATGTAACTTTATAATGTTCATATAGTAATGATGTACTTTATTACCCAAAACATATCTTTTATCATCTTGTGGACTTTCCATATTAACCTCAACAGAATAAATTACATCGTTATTACTTGGAATAAAATTCATATTTCTATATTGTTCAATATTATAAAACAAATCATCATTATAATCTTGTATGCTTATTCTATTTTTACAACATATTTCTTATCTCCTTTTGATGTTTTCTCCTCATTATCACCAATTATTTTATAAACATTTTTTATCTTATGCTACATAATTCTTCCATTATTTTTCCATTACATTTATTTTTCACTTTACCTTTTACTTTTTTAGTTAGTTAAGGAAAGCCAGAAGTATTACATTTTGGATACTTGTATCAAATTTAGTAAGAATTTTCCTCATATCTTTATAAAAAAATCTTCTGTTTCTGTATTATAAAGGAACTGTCAGTATCTTAATAACGAAATTAAATTCTTTCAACAAAACGAGTATGCTTATTAATTTGTAAATCTTATCGTTTGGTATTAATTTGTCTTATTCATGTGAATTTCAGAAAGATTTTCATTAATATTTTTCATCTATTGAAACTAGTTTTCTCCTATAATTTTTTCAGATTTCAGTGAATTAGAAATTAATTTTATAGCCACTCTCTTTCTAACATTTTTCGTGGTTTCTCCTAATACTAGATCATTCATTAAATTGTAGAATTTTTTAAAAAATCATTCTTCTTTTAGTTCACATTTCCATATTTCATCTGTGTACTTTTTCAACCAAGCACATTGTTTAAATTATAATTTTTTTGTATTAATGCTATCTTCATTCCTTGAGAAAAATATTATTTAGTGTTTTCTGTATTGAATTACATAATTTTTGTGACATTTAAAGTTGTTAATTTTTGCTTTAGTCCCAGTCACAATTTTGTTCTCAGGGGCATAATACAAATACTTATGTTCATAATGCCAATTTCTTGGATATTCTAACTCAACTTCAAAACTATATCCATAATCATACTTGTTTTGAATTACTCTTATTTATTTAGAATCAAAATAATTTGTTGTATCCCATTCGAATCCATCATATGCCAAATATATACTGATCGCATACCTGATAAGTTATTTGCATCTAATTATGGTAAATAATTTATTTCTTATTTTTCTCTTAATTTGTAAATACATATTATTTGCTGTGACATATCTTTTGCAATATTGAGATATAACACCTTCAATTTTTCTCATTCATTAGAATAATATCATGAACATATAATGAAAGTAGTTTAAATTTCTTCATTTTTAACATCGAATCCCAGCTTAAACCTGATGCAGTAAAATACCAAGATGGATCTAAATCAGGTGTTTCTATACGTTTTTCTAGTATTTTCGGGACTTCATCAATTTTAACATACACATCATAAACTTAACAAAGACTATTATATGAAATGTTTCTGCAACTAAATTTACATGTTTGTAACCTTTATCACTAATATCATATTCGTTTAATTTAGTACAGAATTTTTGTTTTAATGGAAGATCTGTTCCTTCAAATTTTCTCTATCTATCTATACAATCATAAAGATGATCTCTTTTCTTAAATACGAAATTAACCAAATGTTTGGAAATTTTTTAAAAATCTTTGTCATTTGTTATTTTCTCAGAGTTGATAAAAATTTGTCAAGCCATAAAACTTAATGTATCAATAAATCTCAATTACAAATTTAATGTTTTTTACCAAAACCAACATGTCTATCTTCATTATTTAGTATTAGATGGATTTTTCATTGTAACTGAGATCTTTTATGAACAAATAGGAATCACATCTTGATAAACCGAGTAAATAAATAGATACAAAACTTGAATGTTTCAGTTGTAAATTCTAAATATGATGAAGTGTATTTATATATGCGTATATACATATAATCAATGCAAGATGAACTTCTTCAACTGTTAACTGTAGTGCACTAATTCGAGCTTATCTCCAATGTGATCCTCAAGCTTGTAATTCAGAAATACATGGTATAAATTCTTTGTTCTCAGTTTTGTAGCATTTTATCAAATCTTTTTCACTCATGTATAACTCTTTCACTCTGAATCTTATTATTTAATCTTACAGACACAAAAACGTATAAAATTTATTTTCAATCAATTATTTCATTTTAAATTTTCTTCACTATTTCCATAAGGTTTCTTTTAATAGTTTAATTTCATTGTTATCGAAAAACTCATAATTTTCAATTTCAAAATAAGGTTATTGTTTCCAAGTATTTGTCCTAATACTAGGATGTTAATTTATAAAAGCAATTAAATCATTTCTTCATAGTCTAGTATATGCAGTTAACTTATTGCTTTTACAATAATCAAGAACCTGAACAGCTGTAATGTGTCTCGATTATGTGCTTATTTTCGAGGGAAAACGTTTTATTAGAAGTATAAAAATAGACAACATTAAAAATGATACAGAATTGTTCAGTATGCATAAAATACAAGAAAAATTAAGTTTTATATTGTTTTTCCTTTGTTAGAAGCTGGCTCTTTTTATCACAAAATGTGTTGTGAGAAATTAGAAAATGAAAATTAAAGATTTATAAACAATTATTAATTATAAATTAAATTGCATACAAACAGTTTTTTATCATCAGGTTACTTATTTCATAAGAATGCAAAGTGAGATTTGTCTTGAAATAAAGTATCTTACCTCATGCTAAGCATGCTGTTTTGTTTCTGATGCTCCAACATTCTCGAAAGCAAAATGAAATCAGCAGATGCAGCAGCTAAAGAAAAAATTAACAGCTCACTACAAAATTGGTTTTTTGCTTGTCAGAAACAATCTGTGGTTTAGTGTGGCGAAAGGTGTAATGCACACAAAGCAAAATACTTCATTAAGTATGATGGAGTAGGGTTTTATTTTAAACAAAGTAGTTTTTCAAAAATTAAACTCTGGTTGTTGCCAAACAAGGCTGTACAACATAAAAGATCCTAACAATTAGGAATTTCTCTCAATACAAAAATTACAGACATTCCAACCAACTGCATTGTTTATGACACAATAAAAAACAAAGAGATCAAGTTAACACTAATCATAAATGTTATTAGTTTTCTGAAGAACAAGGATTTCCTTCCATTAATATTTCTGAAAAACAAACATTTCATTCTTATGCATACATTGGTTACCTTGAAAACTTCCTCAAAAATGTTTCTATCAGTACAAGGAATAACATATGTTTACAAACGAGTTTTCATCTCCATAATGCAGTAGTCCAGATAACTTCCTTTAAATTCACAAATATCAAATCTCCTCCTTTAAAAACTCCTTTGGTCACTGTTATGCATCGAATAAGGATGCCCCAACCCTGCACAACTAACTGGCGACCATTACATTCAACACATAGTCAAGGATCTTCTTCACTGTTTGTGCAGAACACTCATTCATCTTTGTCCCAGTACACAAAGGTAAATTATTTACAATGACAGAAAACATATGAAAACCTCACATTATCCCCTGTCCCCCAGATAAAAATTTTCTTAGCTCTGGTAAGGCAAGGCAAAAGAAATTTTTTAAAAAATTATGCAGAAGCAAGTGCAATTAGCTACAATTATAAATCACGTGAGAAGTGTTATGTTTTTAGGTTATATTATCTACAAGAGAATGCTCTGATAGTGTTTTACATATGACTATTGTCTTTACACGGGGAGAGAGCACACAAACTACACTCCTGGAAATGGAAAAAAGAACACATTGACATCGGTGTGTCAGACCCACCATACTTGCTCCGGACACTGCGAGAGGGCTGTACAAGCAATGATCACACGCACGGCACAGCGGACACACCAGGAACCGCGGTGTTGGCCGTCGAATGGCGCTAGCTGCGCAGCATTTGTGCACCGCCGCCGTCAGTGTCAGCCAGTTTGCCGTGGCATACGGAGCTCCATCGCAGTCTTTAACACTGGTAGCATGCCGCGACAGCGTGGACGTGAACTGTATGTGCAGTTGACGGACTTTGAGCGAGGGCGTATAGTGGGCATGCGGGAGGCCGGGTGGACGTACCGCCGAATTGCTCAACACGTGGGGCGTGAGGTCTCCACAGTACATCGATGTTGTCGCCAGTGGTCGGCGGAAGGTGCACGTGCCCGTCGACCTGGGACTGGACCGCAGCGACGCACGTATGCACGCCAAGACCGTAGGATCCTACGCAGTGCCGTAGGGGACCGCACCGCCACTTCCCAGCAAATTAGGGACACTGTTGCTCCTGGGGTATCGGCGAGGACCATTCGCAACCGTCTCCATGAAGCTGGGCTACGGTCCCACACACCGTTAGGCCGTCTTCCGCTCACGCCCCAACATCGTGCAGCCCGCCTCCAGTGGTGTCGCGACAGGCGTGAATGGAGGGACGAATGGAGACGTGTCGTCTTCAGCGATGAGAGTCGCTTCTGCCTTGGTGCCAATGATGGTCGTATGCGTGTTTGGCGCCGTGCAGGTGAGCGCCACAATCAGGACTGCATACGACCGAGGCACACAGGGCCAACACCTGGCATCATGGTGTGGGGAGCGATCTCCTACACTGGCCGTACACCACTGGTGATCGTCGAGGGGACACTGAATACTGCACGGTACATCCAAACCGTCATCGAACCCATCGTTCTACCATTCCTAGACCGGCAAGGGAACTTGCTGTTCCAACAGGACAATGCACGTCCGCATGTATCCCGTGCCACCCAACGTGCTCTAGAAGGTGTAAGTCAACTACCCTGGCCAGCAAGATCTCCGGATCTGTCCCCCATTGAGCATGTTTGGGACTGGATGAAGCGTCGTCTCACGCGGTCTGCACGTCCAGCACGAACGCTGGTCCAACTGAGGCGCCAGGTGGAAATGGCATGGCAAGCCGTTCCACAGGACTACATCCAGCATCTCTACGATCGTCTCCATGGGAGAATAGCAGCCTGCATTGCTGCGAAAGGTGGATATACACTGTACTAGTGCCGACATTGTGCATGCTCTGTTGCCTGTGTCTATGTGCCTGTGGTTCTGTCAGTGTGATCATGTGATGTATCTGACCCCAGGAATGTGTCAATAAAGTTTCCCCTTCCTGGGACAATGAATTCACGGTGTTCTTATTTCAATTTCCAGGAGTGTATTTGTCAAATTTTGTACATTGCTGGTAAATATTGCATCACTTATAACCATCGAAGAATTAGTTAAATCCCTGGTAACTTCATTGAATTTATGTTTTGTTTTGCAATACATTACAAAAATCTGAACTGCACAAACAATATTGTCTCCCTAAAAATGACCTATCTATGTGAAATATACAAAAATTTATGAATTGTTCATAGATAGTAAAAATATGACCTTATTCCTAGCAAATATGTGAAATCGTACAAGAGCATTGTATGAAGTGTAAGATACAGAACATGAATATGTGTAGATTACAGTAATCAGTATGATCAGAAAACATCTGTATACACAAATAATTATGCAATGTTCTGTGCAAGATACAAAAATAAACTTGAGCAAGTGGAGCACATAACAAAATATTAGTACCATCTAATGGTGATGAATGGCAATGAAAATGTGCAAGAAAATCTAGTGTGCACACAATAAAAAATCGTATGTTAGCTAACCACTCAGAATATGTGCAGTTACACAGAACTAATGACTAACATGTAAAACATAAAACCAGCGGTAATAAAAAATACATACATGAAAAGCACACACACATTGTAAGAGCAAGAAGGTGTTCAAATCAGATATAAAGGACAAGCAAACAAATGTATCAGGGCTCATATGAAGGGAAAGGAAGGAGAACTGAGTCCACTTCAGAGTCATAGTCTCAATCTGTGTGGTAGTTTATCCTAGTGTAATATACTACTCTAATGTACTGATCAACTTTCTAACTTCTATACTGCATGCATACTTCATTAATTTATATTTGCACTGAAACCTAATTATTTCATACTATCGTTTATCTCAGTTTACCTGCAAAAATATTATATTCACATAATAATACGTTTCATATCAATTTATCTGCCAAAAAGTTCTTTCGAATATTTCGTTAAAACATTATCATAACATGTCATAAATCATAACCATTATTCAATATCCGATACTCATTTATATTTCCACTTTGCAATCCAATAAAACTATAGGAGCCACTTTATACATATATTCACAAAAATATTTCATCAAATAAGCAATGCAGCCAAATTCATTATCATATACATACGAACATGACAAGTATTTCATCAGAGAGGGAATGCAGCAAAGTATAGTATCCTACACATATACTGCAAAAACTCGAATGGTAAACCAGTATACAAAACGAAGTATACATTCTTAAATTATCTCAAACTAAATACAATGTGGTTTATCATAAAACCAAAATAATGCTGCAACTAAAGCAAAGTATGTCTTCACAGAAATGCAAAATACCAATGTCATCTCAAAATGGCAATAAGAAATCAGTATCAAAAAATATGTTGGTGTACCAATAACTGTGTAAAGCAGAAATTCACACAAGGCAATAGCTATGTTAAGCAATAGATATATTATGCAACAAAATTAAATACATTTCACAACAGTAGCCAAATCAATGCCAAGAAAATTAATTAATATGTGCTAAAAATCTAAAAAAAATTTCGCTTAATAGTATATTACTCATTAAAATACGCATTTTATCACAAAAATACAAGTGTATTTCAATCAGTAGTCTTCCCATTCATGTTTTCCATCTCTGCCTAGTGGCATCAACATATTCAAGACATACGAAATTTATTTCTTCAGCAGTGATTTTTTCAGTCCTGCTTATAATATTGGCAGCTGCCTGTGCTGCAAGTCATTATTGTGTGTTACTTCCATGCCATTGGTTGTTGGCTGGGATAGGCGGTTTCACTTCAACTATCTCAATGTTCCATGGCAGGCTTTATCTATTAGCGTTTTGCCAGTATTGACTCTGTTGTTGTCTGTTATTGTTTTGATGATATTCCCCAGTTTGATGACTGTCGCAGTAATTCCTGTTTTGGTATGAGTTTTATGGACTTGATCTACCAGAATTGTTTTCTTAAGAATACGAGTTGTGCCTGTACTTGTTCTGATTACTGTGATAGTGTCTGCACTCTTATTCGTTGTGTCTGTTCTGTCAATTACTGTGATCATAATCGTTACTACATAAATGGCTTCTGTCACGATAATTGTTTGGGTTTTGCCAGTGTGTATAATGTGCATGATGCATGTTTCATCATCTGTAATTGCCTCTGTGGTAATTAGTTTTGCGAGAGTGTTCACCATTTCTATGATCGTTTGGTGGTAATCAATGTCGCAAGTCAAGATTTCTGGTGGCATGTTTTCTATGGGTACAGTTATCAGTGTCTAGTTCCACTTCTTGTAGCATCTAGGTCATCCTGGCATCTTCCTGCTAATATCATGTGTTGCAAATGTGAAGGCAACTGTACTGTACTGTATGGGTTTATGAGATATTGGTTGCTATTTAACATCTTCTCAAAATAACTGACTGGCCTAGAAAACTTGGATTGATTAAAATTTTTCATCATTATGATACTATGGTTTACTCGATCTTGAGTAGCTTGCGACTAATACACAGACAGGAAAGTGTGTTAAAAATCAAATTCACTTTGACAATCTCTGATTACAGACCAAATTCTTACAGCTGACTCTCTTTCGAGATAGCCACACACGAATTCCAGTTTGTGATCTAAAAGCCAATTTGGTGGTAGTGAAAAAGGGCCAGGCTTAGGGGTGGATACCATTGCTAAAATTTCGAAAAAATTTGAATATATGAACAGTGAGAAAGTACCTGTAATCGAAATTGTGATTTTGGTGAGGGCAGAAATATTTTCTGCTGTGCCTGACAGGAGGCTTGCTATCATATCTTGGTGAAAAGTATTGTTCACTGGTAAAAAAACAAAGATGCCACAAAGTGTTATTTTCGTTGCAATTTCCTGATCATGGGTGTGAGTGAATGTGTAAAGTCAGTGATGTCGTCATTATTATTTAGTTTGCAATCAATATGTACCATCTGTCCTCAATGCTGTTTACGCCTTTTTTTCTGTAGTTAACTGACTTTTAGTCTGTCTTCCTTTAAAATTATTAAGTGCCTGATATTCTGCTGTGCCAGAAAGTGGCACAGGATGTGTGAAATCAGAATCATTGTTTACGTTTGAGAACATATTTTTCAACTTTTTGTCATCAAATCTTCGACATTCTCCGTTAACATACAAAGTTGCTCTTTTTGTTCTTCAGTATTCAGTTTTAAATCGTCTACTTACTATCAACAGCATTAATAACATATGTTTACAAACAAGTTTTTACCTCCATAATGTAGTATTCAAGATAATTTCTCTCAGATTCATAAATATAAAATCTCCTCCTCTAAAAGCTCAACAGCTCGCTATTCTGCCTCAAATAAGAATTTCCCAGCGCTGAACAACTGATTGGTGACCAAACGCACCACAGATTACATTCAACACAAAGTCAAGTTTCTTATTCACTACTCATGCAGCATCTTTGCTCTAGTACAGTAAAAGTGAATATTTTACCACCACAGAAAACGTATGAAAACCTTACAGTTTCTCATGACGAATGTGCAAAACGAGCAGCATGCGCATCAATGTGTCAGCTGAGCCTGAGATGTCGTGTTACACACTCTGACTCTAAAAGATTGCACAGCTGCATGAAGAGCAAATTAGGTACCCCACTGGGTCTGTGTGGGGATGAGTGGTGTGTTGCACTGATCAGTCTAGAAACCTACAACGTCATTCCAAACATCACTGAGGTGAACGATAAACTTCACCCCGGAGGCAGCAAAGTTGTAAGAATACTCCTGGCTCATACGACTCTGCCGATCTAAATGAAATTATAAAACGATCTGCAAAAGGCTTTGATACATGTGTATATGTTAATATGTTTAAAACAAAGATAAAAAACGACAAAACACACAATAGACTTTAGCCAGGAAGGCTCAGTAGGATCAATTTCCAATTTCTTGAGGAGTCAGGTTTTGACTAACAATACTGAGAGAATTTACGAGTCAGATCGCCAGTGGACATTCTTCCTCTTAGTACGATCCGTGTCAAACGTACTATTACTAGGAATTCATACGTCACCAACCAATTAACACATACAATCTATGGGTTCCTTCCTACAGTGGGATCAGGATACAAACTTGTTGAGGTAACAGGTAGTCCAGTATATGACAGTTCACACTTCAGACCATGACGACTTGAACATTGTTGACCAGGACGGGAAACGTTGATTTTCGAGGAGAGGAAGTCATGGTACATCTTCATTTGGAGCAGCATCACGGGATTAAGATATGAAAACAACCCACATACCACTCTGTAGCAGAAGGACAAGGCGACAATATATATGAATTACAAGTCACTCAAGTCGATGAGACTGAAACCATGAAATGGCGTTACTCGAAAAACAACACGAGTTCACTCATCAGGATTATGTGTCACACAAACCATTTGCTTTGATGACATTCAGTTATAATAATGACAGGCAAGTACTGTTCAGCATCAAGATGAGGTAACACTTCCAAGCAGCAGTTTCCTATTCCTGGAAGGCATATTTATGGAGAACGATGAAAACCCTCCAGCAGGAACATCAGGTATTATACATAATGCATTCGCCTTGCTGTTTCTGGAGTTACGATATGTACTTAATGATGTCAAGGTCGACCGTACAAGAAACAATGGAATCACATCAACACTCAAAACTTACAAATCCACATTAAATTTGGAGCTGAATGTTCTACAAAACACACCCTGGTTCATTCACAGATCAATAAGTAATCTATTTAGTATGTGAACTCTTCTCAAAATGCTTATAGTGAACTTTGAGGACAGTAAGAGAGCCATTTTCAATGTCAAACAGGAACTGATTTGAAGTGCAATGATAATAATGTGTATACTCAAGAAGCGCAAACAGCAGAAAATCAGATTTGTTTTCTTCTTCTTCTTCTTCTTCTTCTATGGTACTACAGCCCTTGATGGGCCTTGGCCTCCTCCACAACCTTCCTTCTAACATCTGTATTCTCTGTGTTCCTCTTCCATCCTCGGATCTCTATTTTGGTAAGGCCAACCAACATTGCCCAGTCATCTAGCTCTTGTTTGGCCCTTCCTTCTGGTGGAATACAATTTGCCTTCCATTATTAGTTTTGGCACCCTGTCATCTGTTATCTTGTCCATACGTTCTAAACAGAGTATTCTTTGAGACTTAAGAAATTTCATGGTTGTACTTTTACTCCAACCCTCTGCCTATCTCAAGGGTTCATAAATTTTATGAGTTGTTCGTATCTGTGATTGTCCAGATTTCTTACTCATACGCAACCACTGGTCGCTCAAGGGAATAGTATATTCTTGACTTTGTTGATCTTGTAATTCAACAATTGTTGAATAACTGTAAGAGTCTCTGCTTCCACTTGTACCCTTTCTCTAATGTATTGCCTCATATTATTATCGCTGGTTTGAGAATACACCTAAATAATGGAAGCAGCCGACAGCATTAGAGACATTCAGGACATGCGGTGTTCTTCTTCCCGTAGGATTGGACATCACCGAGTATTTGGTATTGCTTTTGTTTACTGTAATTCTAATTTTTGCACCTTCCTCTTCCATTTTTTCATACATTTGGTTAACGGTGTTTACATCGCTTGCCACAATTGCAATATCATCGGCATATTTTACATATCTGACTATTTCATCATTATTGTTCCTCTCTTGCCTATTTTTTGTATCAGACTATGCAGTGCCAATTTGTAAAGTTAAAGCTCATGGTCATTTTGTTGTTCACTTTTACTTTTGCCTTTGTGTTCTTTGTTGTTAACTCGACTAAACTTGTTAACTTGCCGCAAATGATGAATTCTTTTAGTACATTACACAATGCTGGCCTGTTAGCACCATCAGAAGCTTATTTAAAATCAAGAATCAGGATGTGGATTTCTATCTTATATTCATAAAATTTCTCCATTATTTGTCTAACAGCATACAAAAAATAAATGGCTCTATTTGGCTGGAAACTAAATTGGTATTTTGGTATTCTCTGAGGATATTTTCAGCCCACTTCTTTATCCTTCTGTTCAGCACTTCAGAAAACACCTTGTGGGCTGTATTCAATAAAGTTATGCCTCTATAATGTTCGAAAGCTAAATTTTCTCCTTTTTTATATATAGGGCATATTTTTACAGTTTTCCAATCCTCCATGTGATTTAATTTTCTCATATGTTGTTTACTGATGCTTGAGTTTCATTTTTTAGAGGATGGCATCCAAATTTTATAAGTTCTAACACCATCCCATCTACTCCAGCTGCACAGTTACTTTTCAATTCATATATCTCTCACTCTGCCTCCTCCAATGTTCGTCTTCTTGCTTCTTCTGTTTCGTCTTCTCTTGCCTCTATATTCTAATCCTGTTCTTGTGGATCTCTTGATATCTGGTCAGAGTTGTTATCGAGCATATCTTCAAGATATTCTGCCTATCTCTGATTATCTTAAAATTTCTATTTTTAAATGCATTTTGCGTGGGACGAAAATTTTTTCTTATCTTTCCTGTTGCATGGTAGTCTTTCCTTGTCTTATTTTGTTCCTTTAGTTCTTCAATATCTTGAAATTTTGCTTTCAACAATTCACTTTCTTTGTCTTACATGTTTTATGAGCATTAATTCTTTATACACCTTCATGTTTCTTCTTACCTCTCTCTAGCGTTCTCAGTTTTTGTCCATTTTTATGCCATGTTGTTAGCCTACATTCATCATCAAACCTTTCGTTTCTATCCTTTCTTCTTATTCCAGTTGTTTCTTCTACTGCCTCTTTCGCCATTTTCTTGATCTTATTCCATCTGTCTTTATTTCCCAATGTTTCCTCGCTAACTATCAGGATATCTTTAATTTTTATTTCTTATGCTTCTACAATTACAGGATCATTCAGTTTTGCTATATTCCAATTTGCTTGTTTTCCCTTTCCAGTTTCATATATTACCAATGACGTTTCTCTCACTATAGCTTTTACAACAAAGTGGTGTGAATCACAGTTTTGACCTCATCAGCTACATTCATCTATGACTGATGCTGCATATCGTGCTTTTACTAATACATGGTCTGTTTGGTAAAGTAAGCCACTTAAACTTGATTTCCATGTTCCCACTGGTAGTCTTTTGTGTGGAGAACACATACTCTTCATGAGAAAATTATTTCTAGCAACAAAGTGACATAAAATATCTCCATTCTGATTGCTGCCTTCATGTAATGTGTATCTCCCTGCTACTCTATCATATTCATGCCGTCCAGCATGTGCAGTAACATCTCCCACAACCAGTTGTTGGTTGTAGTTTTGTACTTTACTACTTGTACCTTCAAGGTCTTCATAAACCTGTTCTTTTATTCTTTTTTTCTGCTTCCTCTGTTGGTGCATATGTTGTCATTGTTAAATTCCTGAATTTCCCTTTTATTCTCTGTCTGCTGAGTCTTTCATTTATAGGTTAAAATTCCAAAAGAAATTTCCTAATCTCTTTTTTTATTATAAACCCTGTTTCAGATTGCCCTGTTCCTGTTTTTGATCCACTGTACAGCAGGGAATGCTGATTCATATCTGTCTGCCTTGCCATTGGCGTTTCAGGTCTTGTAATGGCAGTATTGTACTTCATGATCTCTTCATCTATTTCTTCCATATTTCCAGGTTTCAGCATTGTTTGTATGTTCCAAGTTACTATCGCCAAATCTTTTGTTCTTTTTGTTTTACAAAATCGTGTTCTGTATGTCCCATCCATTATCCAACGTGGTTCTGTAATATGACATATTTACAGTGTGGGGTAATTGGCCTCATGCCCAATCTACACCCTGGAGGACATTGACATCTTTAGGGTTTACTGCAGTAGGAAAGTTGGCTTTCCTGCATCTTTTGATCCCTCCTCCCTGCCATATGCTGTAGGACAGACGTTGTCTGGGCCCTCATGAAAGAGGAGCTTCCGTGACCCTGCCAACGGCTATGCTACCAGTGGCACAAACCTTGACATCAATGGAGAACACAAACCCTCCTACCTGGCATTTAAGGTACCTTCAATAAGGCAGTGTCCCCTGAAAGGAGAAAAATAAAATTGTTTTGGATAAATTAGTGTGAAAAATTCCACACATTTCTGTATTAGAAGAGATCTACCTGAAACTTTCATGTGTAGTGAACTCAGGAGTTCAAATATCCTTAAGTTAACATTCATGGGAACTCTATGAGTATCTAGCTCTAAACACTGTTGACCGATTAAGACAGGTACTCAAACAGAAATGCCTCAATTCATTTTTCTGGGCCTGCAGACAGAAAGGGGAAGGGGTGTGAATAAGGATTCTAGGGTATTTCACAACTGTAGTCAAGCCAATGCTGAAGTGTTCCTAAATTCAGTATATTAGAAATGCGATAATCTACAACTTGACTAGAATATGACAATTTTGGTCTACTGTACATCGTGTATCTAAGGTTCTGCTCTTCTTCCTATGAGGGTGATGAATGGGGATGTATGCTCAACCCACAGAAGTTCAAGGAATTACCACCAGTTGTTGTGACTGATTGCATTCCATCCCAAGATAATCCATTTACAGTGAAGTACCAAGATGGTTGCAAATTGCATGCTTTTATTTAAGTTTTTCTAAATTTTCAAAATATCAACCAATAACAAAAAAATAGTTTGAAGATACATACAAAGATTTTTTATACTAAATTTTCTCAAATTAATTTTATATGGTTATAATCTTCATTACTTATTTCACAGTGATTCAGATTATTACAAAATTCTTTTCTTGATGGAGGATGTGTTTCTTCAAATTTCTTCCAAATACCCATATAGTTATCAGAATAGACACCTTTCTTGATTACTAGACTGACTACAGTTTCTGGACAAACATTTTAATATTTGTCATGTGACAATTTTTCAAATTTGATGAAAGTTTGTCAAGCCCCGAAGCCATGAAGCTAAATATATCAATGAACCTCAACTTGAAATTTTCTGTCTTCTCGCTAAAACTACTATATCTGTTTCATTATTTGACATTAAATCTATTTTTTTATTATAATAACCGAGTTCCATTACAAAGAAATGGTAATCATATCCTGAGATATTATGGAAAAAAACTGGCGCAGTATTAGTATCTTTAAATTACATCTACTGCTCAATGGATTTATATATTTATTTATTTTATTATATTGTTATATTATATATATATGTATATTATATATAATATATTATACTATTTATATATTGTTATATTATTTTATTTATATATTTCCGTATTAAATGATCATGATGACGAACTTTTTTATAAATTTTTATATACTGATCTCTATACAATGATCATATTTTAGATCTTATGTGACTTGTGTGTTCTGCAGGCATCAATGGTCTTATTTCTTCAATTTCAGTATATATTCTTCCAATTTTCTCAGCCTCTTTTTTCATACATTCAATTAATTTTTTTATAACAGTTTGGTCCTCAATATGTGAGTGGATCTTGATAGCTCCATTGATGTACCTAATTTAGTAACACAAACGAATTGGTTCATGTTTATTGATATATTGTACTGTAAGAACCATCATTTAAGTTTCATTTTGTTCGATTTATCATTTCATTGCTCAGTCGATACCTATCTTTTAATATTTCCTTATACTAACAATTACGAAAATCGTACTCTGTGAATACAGGATTTAAATACTTTTATCAGTTTAGGATTTGGTTCATAATCATACAACTTTAAAAACAGCTATTCAAAATCTGTATAAATAATGAATGGTAATTTCTGTGTATGTTGGTTGGGTGTTGTTTGAGGAAGGAGACCAGACAGCAAGGTCATCGGTCTGTGTATGTTGGTAAGTTTTAAAACTTCTATAGAGGCCTTTCTCCGATAGTTCTACTTTTAATGGTTTGTTAACTAGGCATTATGATGTGTGACTATCTAATTTGTCCTTACTGTTGCAGTAGAGTAGACGCATATCACAAGTAAATTTTATTTTTTGTGCATTGTAATTTGACTAGAAATAAGCCTACATAAATTTTTTACACAATAATATTGTGAATCTTACCATTTTTGAAGTAAAGAAAATCTACACACTTTGTTTCTTGCATTTTGTAACTTTTAGTAGATACAACTGATATTTTACATCAAATGAATAAACACTAATAGATGTATTAGTGTCAGTCTGAATTTTTGGAAAATTGTCAACCACTATTGGATATTCAAAATTTTCGTTTGTTGTCACTATAAAGACCAACATTTTTTATTTTGGGACTCTCAGAATTTTTACCCACAGGAAACAAAGCAGATTTTATAGCCTGTAGAGAACATTTTTGATTATTAGTTTTCAGATTAATACAAACTTTCATATTTTCTATTGTTTCCGACAAATCAGTATAAGATGAGCCTCTTAATAGAACACATTTTTTAATTACTAATTACCAGCCAATAATTCTATTTAATATCCAACCTGATCCTTGTGATTGAAAAATCGACGTTTGTGATAAAATATTCTGTATAACATTTTAAGTTTTATTAATTAACTGTCTCTCTGGTAAGTCTATACTTTTGTGTTTGAAATTTAAATACCATGGTATTTCCACTTGTCTGCGTTTTATAGTAACAAGAAATTTACTCAAAAATTTACTTTCAATACTTAATGGATTTTAAATCACTTTCCACTACTTTCATAATTTTTGCCTTCGATGCATTCAAGAAAAAATTGGTCTTAATTAAGTTCAATTATTTTCGGAATTTATGTTCAGCCTGCCAGCAAATGCTTTATTAACCGAATAATCTTCTAACTGTTGTTCGGTCTCTTGATTTCTCAACTACATTAGTAGAAAAAGGAAATATACCTTCGGATGGTTTAGGTCTGTTGTTTCAAAAAGTTTCATCATGTTTTCCAATTTTAGAATAAGGCAATTGTTTCTAAATATTTTCCTGATGACCGTTAACCAATATAATTACATCAGCTTATTTTAATTTACTATTCCCAGTCAAATTATTTTTTCTACAATAATCATAAAAGTTATCTATTGCCTGAATTAATCAATTTTAGGATCTTATTTGAGAGAAAGAAAATTTAATACATTAAAATAAAAGTAAATGGGATTTGAATTTGAAGCATGATTTTGCTGACAGAGACTTTTAAACTAGCTTTCTTATTTTTGATATTTTACAGAGTCAATTTTTATATGTATTTGCATGTTTCTTTTTACAAGACTGACTTGAATAAAAATAAGCTGCATTTTTAATTTCATGCCAAGTGGTATTTTTTAGTGTTATCATATTCAGTTAGTTGTTAATTTTTTTCATCGATAATAATATCTTCAAATGTTCATTACTCAAATTTCGTTTTGGGTGATTAATGTAGTGATTCATAGAAACGTTTGTTATTATACATTCTTGTATGATATTCATTTGTACATTGTCTACATACTGCCCTATAATAATATTTTGTGTATTAATGTGAAGTAAAATTATCAGTTTCCCAATTTTACAGTATTTACACATTGTGAATTGGTACTGCTAGATTTAAACAGAAAAAAATTAATAGGAAAGTATGAAATGTATACACTAGTGCAATTTTCTAATTTCTGCATTGTACCTTTATATTTATTACCTCAATAGCAAATACCATTATCACAGCTCCAACTATTGTTTTTGGTAATTCATTGTACTCAGACTATACTATCCCTGAAAAAATAAAATGTCCATTAACGTATTGCAGAGTTTGTTCCTGAAGCCAGTACAGAAAATCTATTTAACTCACATTTTACTTTTAAAACTACATTCATCGATATCTGCATCGAAAAAATCATTAAATATTATATATGAACTACCAGAATATGTCTATACTATTCCATTTACTACAACATCTTTATGCAAACCTGTACTAGATAGTGGTTTTGAATATTCTGGGGTAAATTGTTCAAATGGCTCTCAGCACTATGGGACTCAACTGCTGTGGTCATTAGTCCCCTAGAACTTAGAACTACTTAAACCTAATTAACCTAAGGACATCACACACATCCATGCCCGAGGCAGGATTCGAACCTGCGACCGTACCAGTCGCACGGTTCCGGACTGCGCGCCTAGAGCCGCGAGACCACCGCGGCCGGAAGGGTAAATTGTAATGAATGTAAAATTATTGTATATATCTCATGTCAACAAATAATATAACCTCACCACTTGGTCATTGATATACTCCATATATTTTTTTACAGCTTGTGGTAAAAATGTTAACCAGAAGTTAACTGCAACTTCAATTGACTACCAGTCCACATCCACTTCTGATAAAAATATATTTAAAATTCTATTCATAAACAATAAGGGGTCAAATTTCTTAATATGATATAATGAAACAACTGGCATGCTTTTTGGTACAGATGGCTGTGTTATTGGTACTGAACGAGACTGTGTCTATATTTTATGCCATATAACCTTTGAACTGCATCAATACCATATCCATATAATTCAAAATTTGAACCATTGTAATAAAGATGAATTATTGCTCCATAAACATCTGAATATTGCAAACCTAATACATGACCAATTTTCAAATAGGTTTGTTTGGTAGTTTGGCATACTCCCATCAATATCCAAATATCATATCTCATCATTATCCTTATGTATCTCTACTGGATCATTATTCATATAACCTAAGAGATTATCCTTTCCATCTAGATCTTTTGAACATTGGTTTCTATATGTTTCATTTCTATATATTCGTATTTTACTTGTAATATCACATGTATTGGTGTCACAAATAAAGTGAATATCAATATATTTTTGCTCTAAATGAAATACTGCCTTTACTTCTAATACGTTTTTATTTGTTCCTTTGTAGCGCCATTTTTTATTTTGTATTACATTTATACATACTGGTTCTACAGCTACGAGATGTACATTTACACCACATCGTGGCCGATTGATAAATTTTAATGTCTCTTCACTTAACGCACCATTTCTCTCTGTATTATTGGTTAACTGAAATAACATTAACTTTTTTTTGAATACATCATCACTCACATCAGTTGATTCTGCTGTTGGTGGAATATCAAAATAACCAAAATCATTCAATTATGTTATTCTTTTATTCTTCTCATCTGTCAGTGCTACTAGTATTTTCACAAACAACAATAACAGAATTACCTTCATTTACATACACTTAAAACATTATAAGGTAACTGTATTACATTAGCATATCTATTAAAAGTAATGGGCATCTCCAAGATGCTCCCTTATAATATACAAAAAATACTATATTTATCAATGACCTTGTCTCTAGTCTTTATTTAAAATCAAAAACTAAAACTTCTAATAAAAAATTTTCTATTAAAGTCATAGATCTCATCAACAAAAAGCTTGCATTCAATGGTAAGCACGTTTTTATGATTATTTATCTAAAGAATAATCTTTGGTTGTATGGAAATCAAGTTCCTAATGTATAAGGATATGAATGCACAACGGTATTATAAAGCTCCATGTGCAAGATAATTTTGTAAAAAATATGAAAATTTCAATAGTTGTCAAATACCACTTTCTAAAAGTATTCATCCTCATAAAAATATTATCAGTGAGACTGATCCTTATTATCTACCTAGGGGTTCCAAGAGTCTTTTCCAGAAAATTTCCAAGATTGTACTTACAAAGAGGTTACAGCATCAATTCGAAAACATGGAGAATATAAAATTAAAAATGAAGTGAAATAAATGCATCTAGACCAAATAACTCACTTGGAAAATATAAATACAATTCGAGGAGAACACATACAAAGTTTAAATGGAATGGTTGATAATGCTATGGGAATAATACAAGAAAGAAAATGAGAATTAGATGGATGATTGCCTGATGCTGTATCTGAAACAACTGATATGGATTTAATACCAGCTTACATTCTTCTAAAATTACTCAACGATGATTATGAATGTAATTAGGATGCAGAACAAAGACAGTTGTACAATATTAGAGGTATACATCCTGATTCTGAAGAACTGTTAGAACTTAATTATGATTCCATCTCAACTAACTTGTGCCAGAATATGAAAGAAAGATCTAATATTGATTATTGACACAATTATTTTCATCTTGTGGATGACTACACACAAGATTAGTTGATTAATGATACGTTCAATCTTCATCAGCTTTAGTTTGAATAACAGCAGCCATGACACTGGCCTCAGAAAATTTCATGTTATTTTCATTATGGTGCTTCAGGGTTCTTGAAGCCAAACCATGGAACATTTAAATTGGTTAGGAAATTTCAGGTGCCAAATCTTTTGCTCCTGTAAATTTTAAATATGAGAATATTTTTCTTATAACACTTCTACACACTGGAGAAGAACAATGGTCAGTTATCCATTTATCAACACATCCTTTATGAAACATGATTATATTTCATTTTCACTAATTGACGATATTAATTGATTTAAGATATGGTCTCCACAGTTATCTGCTTCGTTATTTCGTAAGTCGTTATTATCTTTTGAATGGATGATGCTGATAAATATTCGCATCCTAAAATGGTATCACAATTAACTTTGTTTTAGAAACTCTTCAGACAATACTTGATCACTTCATAAATAATTAATTTGTCCATTAAATTCTCTCATAAAATCTTCAGATAAAATTGGTGTTCATAATATGGTATTTCAAAATATTGTACCTTGAAACTCTCTCATAAAATCTTTTGGTAATTGTTGTTCACTTGATGTATCATTCAAATCTAATTCATAGTATAATTCTGTAACAAAATTTTTTGATACTTTTTGATTAAATGATATATTTTTCCAGCTCATTTTCTTGCGAAGTTGTCTAAAAATTACAGCTGAATTTTGAATAGTTCAACATTGAAAATAAAATATTTGAAACAATAGTAGGACCCAAACAACAGCAGATACTATATTGGCATTGTTATGTAGACGATATCATATGCCTTCTAGATAATACATCCAGTCGCATTCAACAACTCCATAGTGATGTGAACAATGTCCACCCATAAATAAAATTCACCATAGAAACAGAAAGCAACAAAATGTTAATTTTCCTTGACGTCACAATATGCAGACACAACAACCAACAGCAGTTCTCCAAATTCAGGTATGTAAGCACCACCAGCACAGCCATTCACAAACATTCCAATCATCCGATTACACAGAAATTAGCCGGTTTCCAATATATGCTACACAGCCTGAACAAAACTCCACTCACTGAAAGCAACTACAACAATGAATTACAGACAATCAGACAAATAGTTGTAGAGAATGAATATGATACAAACATTATACACTCCTGGAAATGGAAAAAAGAACACATTGACACCGGTGTGTCAGACCCACCATACTTGCTCTGGACACTGCGAGAGGGCTGTACAAGCAATGATCACATGCATGGCATAGCGGACACACCAGGAACCGCGGTGTTGGCCGTCGAATGGCGCTAGCTCCGCAGCATTTGTGCACCGCCGCCGTCAGTGTCAGCCAGTTTGCCGTGGCATACGGAGCTCCATCGCAGTCTTTAACACTGGTAGCATGCCGCGACAGCGTGGACGTGAACCGTATGTGCAGTTGACGGACTTTGAGCGAGGGCGTATAGTGGGCATGCGGGAGGCCGGGTGGACGTACCGCCGAATTGCTCAACACGTGGGGCAAGGGAACTTGCTGCTCCAACAGGACAATGCACGTCCGCATGTATCCCGTGCCACCCAACGTGCTCTAGAAGGTGTAAGTCAACTACCCTGGCCAGCAAGATCTCCAGATCTGTCCCCCATTGAGCATGTTTGGGACTGGATGAAGCGTCGTCTCACGCGGTCTGCAGGTCCAGCACGAACGCTGGTCCAACTGAGGCGCCAGGTGGAAATGGCATGGCAAGCCGTTCCACAGGACTACATCCAGCATCTCTACGATCGTCTCCATGGGAGAATAGCAGCCTGCATTGCTGCGAAAGGTGGATATACACTGTACTAGTACCGACATTGTGCATGCTCTGTTGCCTGTGTCTCTGTGCCTGTGGTTCTGTCAGTGTGATCATGTGATGTATCTGACCCCAGGAATGTGTCAATAAAGTTTCCCCTTCCTGGGACAATGAATTCACGGTGTTCTTATTTCAATTTCCAGGAGTGTAGATAAACTGAATCACAAATTTTAAACAAAATTAAAAACCACATCCAGCACACAAAAAGCCTTCTCACTAACTTCCAAACACACAGAACACACAAACGAGCACACATGAACAAGAAACACCCACAACGACTAACAAGTGGTTCACTCTCACCTACAACAACAAAGCAGCCAACAGAATAGGCAACATACAAAAAACAAGAGCAACAGCCTACAGGACTGACGACTCAACACAGAGGAAACTAAGGAAAACCAACTCAAACACAGACAAACCCAACACATCTGGTATTTACCAAATAACGTGTCAGGACTGCAAATCAGTTTATATAGGACAGACGAGCAGAACCTTTAATACCAGATACACAGAAGAGCATTAAAAAGTAACAGCTGTTATTCCACATTTCCTGAACACCTTATTGACAATAAACATAGCACAACAGACATCAACACTGATATGAAAATTCTCAAATGCAGCAGCAGCCTCCACAAAAACTAATAATTGAAGAAAATTATCAAATATAAAAAGATATAGTTGAAGGAAAAAAAGCACTCCATCTTCAGGCCACAAGTGGCCCGTCGGGACCATCCGACCGCCATGTCATCCTCAACTTAGGATGCGGATAGGAGGGGTATGCTGTCAGTACACCACTCTCCCGGGCGTTATGATGGTATCCTGTGACCGGAGCCAATACTATGCGGTCGAGTAGCTCCTCAATTGGCATCATGAGGCTGAGTGCTCCCCGAAAAATGGCAGCAGGATATGGTGGCCCAGATGGTCACCCATCCAAGATTAGGTTAGTGGTATATAACGTCCCATCGACGAGGTCATTAGAGACGGAGCGCAAGCTCAGGTTAGGGAGGGATGGGGAAGGAAATCGGCCGTGCCCTTTCAAAGGAACCATCCCGGCATTTGCCTGAAACGATTTAGGGAAATCACGGAAAACCTAAATCAGGATGGCCGGGGACGGGATTGAACCGTCGTCCTCCCAAATGCGAGTCCAGTGTGCTAACCACTGCGCCACCTCACTCGGTCACCCATCCAAGAGCCGGCCACGCCTTACAGCGCTTAACTTCAGTGAACTGATGGGCACCGGTGTATCCACTGCGGCAAGGCTGTTGCCAGTTGAAGGAAAGCAAGTAATAAGTGAATACACAGCTCTCTGCAATGGAACCCTGTTCTCTGCCGTATCTATAGAACTCCTCCACCCCATCCCACTCTCACACAATATATATATATATATATATATATATATATATATATATATATATATATATATATATATATAATACTAATGATAAATTCTCAAACCTTCTCTCTCTCTCTCTCTCTCTCTCTCTCTCTCTCTCTCTCTCTCTACACACACACACACACACACACACACACACACACACACACTTTCACATAAACTATTAATCTCGGGCATAGCAATAAATGGTAATTTTTGGTTAAATATTTTGCCTACATTAAGTTGTAAGTAGTTGCAGGTGACAAACTGTAAAGAAAAACAGATACTGTAAAAATGTAATACAGCAGGAAAACCACACCACGTGGTAAGAAGGTATGAATACACAATTTTATGTGCTCTTCAAAAATCTGTAATTACGACTTAGCTACTAATATATACATGTATTTAAACAGTAAACAACGTTCGCCATGTTTAACAGCCATAATAATAAAAAACCCACTGATGATGCTGCAACTGCAGTGAAATATGTTTCGGTCAAAAAACAAAATTGTGTTTTGCTAAAGGCAGACCTCACCCAAATACGTATGTTATTGTTAAAGCAAAAATAGACCAAAGAGCTTCAACCTCAAGATGAGGTCCTAAAAGCTTCAGTGAGCAGTCACAGTAGGTCATTCTGTATCTGTTGCTTGACCTGTGCCAATCCGCCTTGAGGTGTTGTGTAGCAAACTCGACTTCTAAAAGTGATAGAATTTGGGCAGCAAGTGGCCACTCGCCTACTTTAACATTCTTTTGCACATAGAAATATTCTGAATGAAATGGCACATAGCTTCTGAGAATTGGCTTAAACCTTAACATTTTGCAGGGACTAGACGATGTTTAATACTGTACTTTAACTTATTTCAGTTCCTTTTTGGAATTATACTGGATAGCGTGTGAGAATCTGCTCTTGACGTCAAGAGTTTGTTTTATGTTGATCACCATAGTGCAGTTTATATATTTGTGAGTTGGCGCATATTTTGTGTTCAGTTGAATGATATAGGAATCTGTTGCATACTAGTTGTAGTTACCTGATATTTGAAGTACCTGATATTCTAATTATGCATACACACAATCTTAATTTTACTTGAGAATTAATATTATTTTACTTCATGTTTAAATGAATTATTGTGGGACCACCATTCTATACAGATTCTATTTATGACTGACTGAATAAATCTCTTTATTCAACTTAAGCCCTTTGGTGCCTTCTACATCAATTATTGAGTGAATTTTTATTACTGCCCCATTTTATTTGAACTTATTGCTACTTGAACAATGCTTGAACAATAAGACTAAAGTACCACACATTAAAACTATTTATGCAGTGACTTTACCCACTAAGCATGGAAGTAGACATCTATCGCTCACCTCTATGACTATATCAAGACAATTCTAAATGTAGCCATGTATCACCATACTCTGTCTAGTACTTCATCTCGTCTCAGAGATTTTATTTACGTAAAAGCATTGGTACCACTGGGTCACAACTGGGGTTTTTCTTATCCAAGTTATGAATTCAGTCCATGTAAAATTGCAAGTTTGATCCAACAGATTACTATTACTTTGCAATCCACATCGAAAATCTAAAGTGTAGTCGGCAGTTTTATGCTGCTGTTCTAAGTTAAGGGTTCTGCAGCAGAAATTAGGTATGGAAAAGATAGGTGTGGAGCAAGATTTCAAGAAATAGGAAGACAGCAATGCAAAGGTTTGCTGGATATTAGACTTTCGCAGCCAGCAGCGGAGTCACAGACAGTTGTGCAGGTTTTGGCAACAGCTACAGCATCAGGGGCTATAACAGCAGCTCCAAGATCCTCATCATTGGCATTGGCACCAGCTTCACCAATGACAATGACTTCACTTTCGGCAACAGCAGCAGTGTAAAGGAAACCAACATCACTGGTAAGTACTGGCATGGAAAGTGTAAAATCTCCGAACTTGCAGGTTACTGTCAGAGATGGAGGCTAGCATGATTAAATGTGCATTCATTTAAAGTGGTAGAGAAAACGTTAGTGGGTCAGAGAGTTCAACATCGGAGTGTAGAAATGTCTTGGTACAGAGGACTTGTAGGAGTTGTCATTTCAAATACTGTTACAAATACGTTCTTAATTGGAAAAAAATTGGTAGCTATGTGTAACAGCTGGTATACAGGAATTTATGCTAAAGCAAGGAATTCAAATCTTGAAATCATTTCTACTACTACTACTACTACCACCACCACCACCACCACCACCACCACCACCACCACCACCACCACCACCACCACCACCACCACCAACAACAACAACAACAACAATGTTGAAACTGAAATTAAGGAAAAGACAGACAAAGTGGAGAGGATTTCTAAATTGAAGTTGGTGAATTATTGGAACAAATTGGTAGTATTGATGGCATCTGTTAGGGGAACCATTAGGAAATGGAATCAATGAATTACTTGATGAAATATGCAGCAGTGCGGAGAGATGTCAACCAAAGCAAAGTAAACTCAGGGAAGTAACTAAGCAGGCAAGCAGAGAACTGATAGGAAAGGTAGTAAACTAACAGGTTAAAAAAGTATACTGTAAAAATAATGTTGAGAGTGGAGCCAGAGGAAAAGCAGCACAGCAGGACAGCAATTAAAGATTACATGTTCCTCTGCTGATCAAGATGTTAATTAATCTGGAAGAAATAGTTGATTTCCATATTAAAGATGTAAAATGTAAAAATGATTTTGGAAACAAAGACAGTGGTGAGGCACTGCAGCAGGAACAGCAAACAGAGATTGCATGCTGCACTACGGATCAAACATATCGTTATATGTCGGGAAAAGTAGAGAATTTTCAGGTTAAGAATGTAAAATGTAGAGACACCATTAACAGCTAGATCAGTGAGCAAGCAGTGGAGCTGGAACCGCAAATAGGCAATAAGTATTTTTCTGGGGAACAGATTTGTGATGCTAGTAAGAATTTTCAATTTAATAATGGTTGTAAGTTTAGATGTAAGGTTTGTAAGCATTTGTTTGAGGAAACAGCGATATTTGGAGGATATAGAGGTTTGGAAAACTAAGTTACACTGATGTGGAAAACTAAACTGGTGAGGCAACGGACAAGCGATTGATGGAGGTTTGTTGTGTATAATAATGTTATAGATGTGGCCGAAGTGTCAGAAGTGGATAGCGTTTGGAAGTTAGACAAATTTTAGGGTAGTCTGAAGTGGTGCAGCAAAAAAAGAGAGTGGACTAATAATGAAAAGTATGGTGATGAATTTGATGGTGACGAAATGAGACTGTACATTTAACTTTATTCAAAAGAGGAAAAGGAACGCATGATCAAAATACTGGAGTGAATCTTGCATCCAAAAAGACAGAGGTAGAACTGAACTTGGCAGAGACTGAATATATTGTGAATCCTGTTGAGGTGCAGGGCAGTAATGGCAATTTTTGTGATTTAGGTTGTAGTTTAATTGGAGAAAATATCTGTGAATGTGGAGAAGCTGTGATCTACTAGTCTGCTGGAGATACCTTTCGCATTGTACTGGCGGATGTAGGAGAAAATATTTGTGGTGAATTTTAAAATGTATTCGTGTATGTAAGGGAAATCATTTGTGAGGTATTTTATAATGCATCGGCGAATGTTGGTTAAGATGTTTATGGAGAAGTTTACGTTGTATCAGCGATGAGAATGTTGTTTAAAGTGGTGTAGTTAAGTATGACTATGTTACTTTGGAGGAAGGAACCAGTATATTCATTTCTGAAGAGGCAAGTAAAGCAACAGTTCTTGATAGAGACATAAATTCGTAGCATGCATTGGAAAAGGGTGAAAAAATAAGTTGGATCAGAGATTATGGGAGAACAACAGAGATAATGTGGTGAGGAAGTTTGAAGGGTGGCAAGGTGATAGAAAGTTGAAGAATGTACTTGTTGATTCGTTTAAGAGAGAGTAGGATATGAAAGAAGTTTGTAATTAGTAGGTTGGTATGTTAGTTCATAAGGTTTTTCTGTAAGTTTAGTAAACACAACAGATACACATAACAGAGACTTTAGTCATCTGTAATATATTCTTCTTCACTATTTACAACAGTCTGGCAATGGTGTGGTAACTTTTCGCTTCCATGACTGTAGAAATTACATGCTTTTGAGGCAAAGAACTTGTTGAGCCATATTCAGAACGCATTTTCGTCCAAAAAGGAATTTTCTTGTATGTTGTTCGATAGAGAGCGGAAAAAGTGAAAATATGAGGGCTAATGATCAGGTGTATAAAGTGAGTTCGTAATGACTTCCCAACCTAACTCCTGTAAAGTGTTTTTTGTCAGTTTAGTAGAATGCGGGCGGACGTCATTGCGGAGTAGCATTACTTGACGTTGTTCTTGGATTGCGTCTGCAAGACGTCTCAGTTGTTGACAATAAATGTCAGCAGTGATGATTACACCTCTGAAAAGAAATTCGTAGACCACCACACCATCACTGTTCGGTCAGATGCATAACATTATCTTTTGTGGATGCATGCAGTCCTTTTTATGGCGAGTTGCTGCTTTGTTTGGGCTCAACTGTTCCTTTCCTTCCTTTATGTTGGCGTAAAGACACCATTTGTCATCACCAGCAGCGATACAGGATATTTGTTGTTCATGAACCAATTGATGACGATCAGGCACAGATCCACATATGACCACCAGCTGATTTTTGTGTTTTTGGCTTAGAGCATGCGGATCCATACAACCGATTTATAAACTTTCCGATTGAATGCAAGTGTAGCACGATCGTGGAATGATCACAGTTCATCGTATTTGCTAGTCCTCGAATACACTGACGTGGATCATTGTGGATTAATGGGTTTAAACGATCTTTAGCGAACACCTAAGGTCTTCCTGAACTGAAGAGTCACTAATGTCAAAACTATCCTCTTTAAAACGAGAAAACCATTTTCTTGCCATGCTCTGCCCAATGGCATTACTCCCATACATGGCGTATATGTTTCTGGCTGCCTCCACTGCTGTCACCCCTCGACTCAACTCAAATAGAAGAATAGGTCGGACTCTCCATTTTCTAGCGTCCACAGCTCCACTGACTATCTCCAAATGACAAAATGACAATATCTGAACTCAATAGCAACAGCGAACAACAAATAAAAAATGACAATCGATAAATAAACCTATAACAACCGGAATACCAATATGCAAAACAAAAACGCTACGAACTGATACACCAACCCAGTGATCTCAATAAAAACAGGATGCACTACTGCTGTGCTTTGGACCCTTGGAAATCGTGACAAGCAATTTTTGTTAGGTTGGCAACTCCATACGTATAGGTCGTGTTGTTTTGTGCTTTCTGTTATTTGATAATCATTCATTTGTGAGCGATTTATTAAGTTTGTGAAGCTGTAATAGTGAAATATTGTGTAGCTTATGGTTGTAAAGAATTCCAGAGGAAGAGCAGTGGAGTTCAGTATCATAGGTAAGTTATACCTTTGTTTAGAACTAGTGTTTCTGCCACACTGTATTTCATGTATAAATTGCACTACTACAGACAATATTTCTCGGATTCAGTTCTGTATTTGCCTCTTGCTTATGCAGGTTTCCATTTTCTCGTCCGGAAATTCTGAAATTATGGGTGCAAGCAATCGTAGAGTCAAGTGGTCACCTACTGTGTACAGTACTATATGCAGCAGACACTTTACCGAAAGTGAGGCCAGGAGCATCATTAAGACCGTTAAAAGAAGATGCCGTCCCATCTGTCTTTGATTTTCCGAAACATATGCAGAAAAAGATTACTGCAAGGTGACAGTTGGTTCGTAAAGAACCTGCTGGTACTCAAGTAAGTGGAATAGATTACAAGCTTTGACTTACAATTGTGTAGGCCTAAACAAAATAAACGTCAATGGGCCTATATGTATAATGATTGTTTTAAGCTTGCTTATGAAGGTTTTATAATTCTGAACTGTTGTGATGTATGCGAAATTACAATGATCACCTTTCTTGCAGGATGTAAATCATGCAGGTGTACAAATGGAAAAGTCTCCTGAAGCAATTGCTGAAAATTCAGGCAAACCTCCCTTCATCAACAAAAACAAATGTAAGAAAGAAGATGAGACGATTGCAAATGGCTGTAGGCTTATGAAACAAAAACATTTCGACAATGGCACAGCTGATCAATGAACTTCAAAAAGACACCTGAACAGTGATGTAGAGAATTACTGAAAATTTAATTTTAGTGGTTTTCCTTTGCACTTCATCGTTAATGAACTGAAGAACTCCTTGTGTGACAAATAAGCTAGAAGATACTCAGATATTTTAAAACAGTTCACTCTGACACTACATATTTATTCACCTAAAGCATATAGATATACTAGATCATTATTTAGTTTGTCCCATCCAAACTGCATCAGATCTTGGCTCCCATCTGTCAACTGTGAGCCTGGTTTCATCAGTGAAATGTTCAGTTTCTTAAAAGAAAATGTAGAGAAAAAATCGTGCTTAAAAGAATGTGCTTTAATTTTTGACAGTATGATGATTCATAAACAATTGTTATGGGACTATAGTAGAAAAGTTATCAGTGGTTGTGTAAATTTTGGTGGCATTAAGCCAGTAGATTCGAATGAAATAGCTAGAGAAGCATTAGCATTCCAAATTGTTTCCTACAGGAAGAAATTTAAATGTCTAGTTGAATATTTTTTTGTAAATAGTATTCAAGCTGAACTTTTAGCTGAATTAATCCATAGAAGCATCCTAAAATTACATGAAGTTGGTGCAGTTGTATGGTCCATTACTTGTGAAGGCCTAGTTGTAACCCTGCAAGCTTTGAAAAAAATAGACTTGTGGGGCGGCGGGTGGAAAATTTAAGAACTGTTTCTATTGTTTGTATTGCCGTTCTCAACACAGGATCTCTAACCACAATGTTGGCAACCAGAAAGTGATTAGCAGAAATGTGAGGCCTGTAATTAGAGTTCACTGTGCCCACTCTGATAGAGAATTAGAGTTATTGATTATTGAAGTTCATTACTCTGAGGATTTAGGATGATGTCTAGGATTCGTAAAAAATGCAGTTTACTATAACAATTTTCACTTTATTCTGAAAACGATATAGCGTAAAATTCGAGACAAATCATTACCCATATCAGCTACTGTACTATAAGAGCTTATCCCTAGATAAAAAAATGTTGAATAATCGTTATCGATGTAAATGTTCAAAGTGAATGCTCGCCAAAATTTGATGTTAATACTCATCAAATGCCATGCTAGTAATGGCAAAAGGTCTGTCCTGCGGCGACACATGAAAATGCGACATACGCAAACTGAGAATGAATCACTACAGTCGTTCCGTTATTAACTCTTTACCCCAATGGGAACTCATTGTTACGTGCATACCGAGTTACATAATTCCTGCATCCAAGGCCGTTCCTGGCAACTGCACAAACGCGACATGGCTTCCGACACGGAGTGCGTGCTGATACTAATCTAGAAGAGAACTGGGGCCTTACTCTAGCTCGCACGCTCTTATTTATATAGCCACATTGCGGACCGCCGAAGGCGCAGCCGACAACATTTGCCTTCTTCGCCAGCCTCTCGGGCTAGTAAAACACCACTTCAAGTTATTAGACAATTAATTGCTTCATTCGCTGAAGGCCAGTGAAGCTCTCGATTTAATTGTGCAATCAGCACACAGGTAAGTCTCTATAATAAAATTCTAATGTAGCTAGGTTAAATACTTTTGGCGAGAGAATTATTTTAGTTGTACTGCACGCAATAGATGAGCTCTGAATTTGCCCTTTGGAGAGACGCTACAGTTATAGTTTTTAGCCACCTTTTTGAAACTTCTCACATCTTTGTTATTATAGCTTATCTCCAGTCTACCTAAATCGAAACATCCTAGCTTTATCTAATCACTTAATCTATCACGCTTCTGAACTTTCAGGGCACAAAAACAGAAAATCATGAATTTCAACCAAAATATTACTTTGTGAGATCCAGCATGCTCTTTCCATTAAATTACAATGAAAAAGGAATCTGAATATAAATTTTGAAGTTTCTAGCTCCTTCCTGTTGCGCCGATGATTTTTACATAAAATGTCCAAATTTCGAAAACTGTTAAAGTTACTAAACTAAAACTTAACACATTATTATTTTAGCATTACTCCTGACATCGTATTAACGTTTCAGATTATTTAGTTTATTTTTAAGGTATTGCGCAACATTTGTGACATCATAGCTAGTTACAGCGGACTAGGCCGGCACACAATGGAAAGTATAGGAATTTTATACGGCATTAGTAGGCTGCTTCCCTACAGGCTGAAACTATGAACCTGATAATATTATTTCGTATTTTAAGCACCCTTCAACTGAATGCAATGTTTATGTAGTTTTGGACCCTTGCCACATGCTTAAATTAACAAGAAATACTTTGGCTGACAAACAGATTTTGCATACAGTTGATGGTGAAGTACAGTGGAGCTACATAGTTAATTTAAATGAACTACAGGAGAGCTAAGGCTTTAAGTTTGCCAATTCAGTCACAACCAGCACATTAAGTTCCATAATAAGAAGATGAATGTCTCTCTTCCTGCTCAAACTCTTGAACTCAAGTGTAGCAGATGCTATTGAATTTCTTGAGTCTCATCAACATACAGATTTTCAAGGTTCAGCTGCAACTGTTTTTTTTTATCAGAAAGTAGACAAACTTTTTCATTTGTTAAATAGTAGAAATATTTTTGCTAAAGGCTTCAAAAAGTATTAAATATGTTCAACATTAATTTCTGCCATAATTATTATGAAGAGATGGAATATTTTTTGAAGTCTATCTCCATTGAAAGTTTACCCATTCTACGGTATCTGTGTAAGACATTTACTCTGGGCTTCTTGCTGTCGATTAAAAGTGTAGGAATGCTTACTACAGAATTTATTTTCCATGACACAGGCCCATTTCAGTATTTTTTAATGTATAAAGTGTCTCAAGATCAACTGAAATTATTATTTTCACATATGAGAGGTAAAGGAGGCTGGAACAATAATCCAAATACTATTCATTTCCAGTCAGCTCTCCAAGCCCTATTATTAAAAAACTCACATAAGCTCTGGATGTAAGACAAATGTACTTCATTTTGAATCAAACACTGTGTTTTCAGTTGCTCTCTTTAGGTACCACCATGTTCAAACAGAAAATATTAATGTAAATGATTCTTCACTGAGACAGTGTTTAGATTATTGTAGTAGACTGATTGGCGTAAACCTCAATAATTCTGTTAATAATGCTTAGTATTTCATAGCAGGATTTGTAGTTAAAGAAATGTTAAAAGATTTGAAGTTTTGTGAGTGTGCTAGTTTCTTAATTTTTGATAATGACAAAGTAAATGACCACACATATTGTAAGAAGCCTTTGTCAAACCCAACTGCTTTAACATAGCATTATCATTGAAAATTCTTATGATACTAATTTTTTAGTATACTATAACCAAGCTAAATTTTCCTATTTGAAATATTTCAGTATATTTATGTTCAAAGAAATTTCAGGCTATTGGACACTATAAACTACACTCCATATTATTTCAACTGGGCACCAGACAGTCAGCTACAGGTGAGCCATCAAGTACCGATAATGACTTCCATTGTTCCACATGCGTGAAATACATATAGCACTCTAACGAACTGCAGATCAGTGTTAGTCTTTGTGAGTCCTTGATGACACACTCCTTCGCAGGAGAGCTTCTGTAAAGTTTGGAAGGTAGGAGACGAGATACTGGCAGAAGCAAAGCTGTGAGTACCGGCCGTGAGTCGTGCTTCGGCAGCTCAGATGGTAGAGCACTTGCCCGCGAAAGGCAAAGGTCCCGAGTTCGAGTCTCGGTGGGGCACACAGTTTTAATCTGCCAGGAAGTTTCATATTAGCGCACACTCCGCTGCAGAGTGAAAATCTCATTCTGTATTTTGACTTTAATTATGTACTAAACAAAAGTTTAGTTTTATCTTCAGGATAATCATTGCAGCATTACTTTCCTAATAGTGAATACTAAAAACTGTATTAGTAATAGTCTCGAAAATGCTTAATACTATTACTATATACTGTGCCTAATTATATATAAAGTAAATATAAAAACAGACATTTTGATTTCCTAAATGGAAATACTGACAAGATTAATTTGCTTTCTTATTTTCTGAATCAGCCAGAGAATATTTAAGTTTACTAAACTACATGTAAAAATATTCCACAACATTTATATAGATAGATTCCAAATATTTGTCCCAGCTAATGTATATCATGAATACCACACTTAACATGGAAACAAGTAATTAATAAATTAAATCTATCTGAAATGGAAAGTACACAATATTAACATCAGTAATTGCAATTGAAATCTTTAATCCATCTTCATTGAAGTTGTGATAAAGAAAAAGTTTGTAAATTATCTTTCTATTCCAGTGATTAATTTTACTTTGATATTTAATAAACTTCTAATGCTATTTCAACACTAGGTTGAATACTTTAATTTGTTTATTTAGCTTTTATTTATGAATAAAATTATCCCAGACATACTGTAGCTAAGTTAAATATTTTAAATCCAGTTATTTATGTTCCTATATAATATTTTAAATCAAGCTATATATGTTTATTTTGTGATAAGTAAAATTTTTCTAACAAAAATGTAAACAGGTTTAGTATAATCAATTCAGTTTTAAATTATATTTTCATATTTAATCTTTATTTTCAATATTAATTTTGTTACAAATATATCCCAATGGTACTTAAGAGGGGTTATATTTTTCAGTAATAATTTTCTTTTATATCAGAGTACAGCCAGAACAACAGTAAAAAGTTTCTCAGAACAATGAGAAGCTATAGAAAGAAGTACAGAGCTAAGCCTGTGATAATGAAGGATGAAAATGGAAAACTTATCATTACAAATGAAGGCAGATACTGCAAAGAACTGTTGAACAATCCAATAGACGCCCACAACAACGAAAATAGGGCAAAAAACAACTTGAACACACAACCATTAGTCGAAGAACCAACTCTGATGAAGGTGAAGGAGGCAATAAAATAACTAATGTTTATAAACTATAACAAAGCATATGATAACATAATGAGAGAGTAGATGTGGGGGATAACAGCAGAGTGTGGGACACTAGACAAGCTGATAAAACTAATTAAAATGTGTGAGTTGGAATCAAAGTGTAGAGTGCAAGTGCAAGGGGAGGTCTCAGAAACATCTGAGATAAAAACAAAAGTGAGACAGAGAGATATTATATCACCAACACTGTTGAGTTTGGCACTTAACACCCTGAAGAGAATAACAAAGTATGTGCAGGAGTTACCATAGGAAAAAAGATAAATGCTCTGGCTTTCACATATGATATTGTGGTGATAGGAAAAAGCATGGAAGACCTCAAGAAAATCGAAACTGTACATATGGAAAATACTAAGAAGTTAAGTCTAAGTATAAATAAAAGTAAAACAAAGTTCATGGTAATAGGAAGAAGAATTCAGTTATGACCAAAGAATCTAACAATCAGGAGCCTAACAATACAGAACACTGACACATTCACGTATCTCGGTGTCAACATCAACCCATAAAACCTTGTAACACAAGAGATTGTCATTAGGATTCAAGCCAGGGGAAGATGTCTAGGAGGTATACATAACATCTTTGTTGCTATCCAGGCAGGAAAAAATAAGAATATCTCAGACTATCATGAAACCCATAGTGTGCTATGCAACCATGATATGGACAGTGACAAAAAAGAAGTGAGAAAAAAACTGATCATTTTTGACAATGAAGTATTGAGAAAAATATGGGGACCAGTGAAAGGTAATGAACAGTGGAGAATAAGGAAACACAGATAACTCAGAAAATTATACACACTACCTGACATTGTAGTGAGTGTGAAAACCAAAAGGCTCAGACAGTATGGACATGTGAGAAGGAGAGGCGAGATTATGGAAATAAAGGCAGTAATGAATGGAGAAGCAGAAGGGAGGAGAACACTAGGGCAGCCAAGAACGAGATGGAAGGATAATACCATGGGGGACATGCAGCTACTGGGTCTCGGAGATGGATATGCGGCTGACAGGAAGGTGTAGAAGGTTGGACTGAGTGAGACCAAAGACCAGTTGCAGTTTGTGGGAACAATATTAGTAAGTATATCAGACTATTTTTATTAACTGTTTAACTGCACATTAATAAAATTATCCCAGAAATACTGTATGTGATTATATATATATATTTCTGATCCAATAATTTACATTATATTTGATTTTATTTGTATTCAGTTTAGTAAGCTCTGTCCCACTGCAGCTGTATTCAGTAATTTCAATGAAATTACTTATGTTTATATTTCAATGAATGGTATCACATTATCTAGTTTCATTTGTACATCGAGACAATTAACCCAACTATGTAATATTAACGTTAAATATTTTAAAATCGAGTTATTTTGTTAGCAATTAATAATTGTCAATGTAGCAAAGAGTTGTATTTTGTTAAATATTTAATTTCTGTTTTCAACTAATATAAAAATTTTAGGCTGAATTGTTGGTGGCGTTTTTTTGTATTAAATAAAGTTATTCCGTCTACATTTAAGCTGAATTAGATATTTTATTTCAGATTAAATTTCAGGGGATTGAAATTGAAACACTGACACTGATAACGACTAATCATACACTTATCCAAACATATAGTCTACTTCGTGCCCATTTGATATTTGTTGCATCATGCCTTTGAGATACAACAGTTTTGTAGAAATCAGTGTATCTAACCATTATAATAGGTGGGATGCCCCACTTTCCACTTTTTAGTGTTTGTGAACTGAAGTATATTTTTTAAAATAATGACTTCCGTGAAACAGTTTTATTCTAGTCTGTTTACTTTTTTTATATTTTATCCATGCATATTTCGACTCTTATGAATCATGTTCAATGAATATTATATTATTTCTATAAAATATTACATAAATCTTTTGTTGAATTTTATTTCAAGCCAAAAACTGTAATATATGCATCTTGTGTAAGCTCCCACCTGAAAATCCTATAATTTTAAAAATTTTATAATGAAGGTTGACTTATTTTTGTGTGTTTTACACTAATACACAGGTCACTGGCAAAGTAGTTGGAGTTATACATTTATTTATTTTTGGATTATTATGTTTATAAACTTATTTCCAGAGTTACAATGGTGAATTGCGTTGTCCACGGTATTGTTTATCCTTGGTATGTTTCTTTATATATCATAGCTGCACACACGTTTTTCCACAACTTATGAAGTTCACTCATACCTCGAATCACAAATATTGATACAAAAAAACGATATTTAAGATGGCGACGGTGTTGTTGTTGCTCACTTATTCATTGCATTGTGTATGTCCAATGTCTTACCTAAACGATGTATCGAAATTAAAAACAAAGCCAACACTATTATTAGATCAACAGTTATGTTCAAAATGTATTATAATACCACCTAGTTAATGCAGCATAGATGAATGTCAAAACAAACCTTCAGAGGAATTAAAAATAAGGGCATCAACATTAAGACTGCGATAGGGATTCCACTGTTAAATGCAGAGGAGAAAACGGACAGACACTGTGATACCGCAATATAATACACATGGCACTGCTGAGTGAAATTAAGGCATCGTCCTTGGGTGCTGCAAGACTCCAGAGAAGTGTGTTAAGCTAGCCAATCAAGTTACACAGTACAGCATGCTCATTTGGGGCGAACAGCTGCCTTGGCACTGCTTTCACCAAACTGAGTAGCTACATGTGCAGAAGTACTAACACAGCAGAAAGTATTTATCATTTTAAGATACAGGAATCTCTCTCTCCCTGCATCCAGCTATGAGGAGGGACCTACGATAGTCCATAGTCTTCATGTCTACTAATCTTCGAGTTTATGGGTTTACATGTCTCCTGTGGAATTAGACGGTGCTAGCCATGGCGCTGGACTCATGGGGAGTCCAACGCTGGAGACTTGGTGCTCTGCAATATAGCATAATGAATGATAGAGTCTATTCTTTTGGTATCTGTCCATTCAGATGCAATCATGATATCTATTCTCTTGTTGGTAGCAATATGGGACAGTTCTGCTGAAGACAAACTGAACTAGCATCTAAGGTTGTCAAACGTAGATATTCATCTTCTTCTAGGACATTTGCTGTTGATTTGGCTTGAAGAATTTTTTGTGAGAATTTCGTATCTATTTGTGTTGCACATGGTATGTCCTAGGTATTGCAAGTTTCGGCATTTCACTATATTGATACATTTAGGTGTTGTGATCATTCCTTTCAAAACCTCTCTACACTCTGGGCCCAAGGCTTCTCTAAATATGAATCCAGTGTATATATTAAATAGTATGGTTGAAAATATACATCCCTGTCTTACTCCCTTGAGAATTATGACTGTTTCAATGTGTTCTCAATCAATACACAACACCACTGTTTCATTCCAGTACAGTTTCCTCCATTCCGATATTTCTCAAAATCTCCATCAATTTGTTATCTTTTACTCTGTCAAAAGCCTTCTGGTGACCTATTACGCAAGCAAACACATTTTATTCACATCTCTACATCTCTGAAACAATATTATTAGACTGAATAAGGATTCTCTCATACCCACAGCATTAACAAACCCAAACTGATTATGGACTATCTGTTCCTCACATAGTTATATATTGTTGTGTGTATCGGTTTCAAAAACAATTTCAAGATAAGTCTTATCACATGATAATCTCTGCATTATTTTGCATTAAGCTTGTTGGGCAAAGTAATGAACTTTGGTTTAAGCCACTCCAATGGAACGTTTCCAGATACATGAATTTGACTGAAAACTTGGGTTAACCATTTTACATGATTTTCATCTATCAGTTTCATGATCTCTGCTTCAGTTTTATCTGGTCCCACAGCCTCTCTCTTTTCATCTGATTGATGGCTGTTTAACATCTAGCAAGACGCAATGGCTGCAGAACAACAGAATGCAGCCTCACTCAAAATTACTTGTGGACAACACACAAACAGGATATCAATCGTTATGTAAAAATGTGTGTCCCATGGGCTCAAAGGGGAGAAATATCGTCAAAGAATTACATTTCAGCGGTTACCAGAGGCAGATAAATCATTTCCAATGATTGGCATGAACATGCTTGGACCATTTGTTCAAACTCCAGCAGGAAATTGTGTGTTAACAATAACTGTACTTTTTTAGTATTTCGTGTCCATAACAGTAATACCAAACCAGCGGGCAGAGAGTGGCACAAGTGATGATTAGCCAATGGGTACTAAATTTGGAACGCCTGAGACAGTGACAATCGACCAAGGACGAAGTTTATGTCTGACTTAATAAAGCATTTGTGCCGATTATTACGAATTAAGAAAATTAGAACTAGTGCATTATACCTACAGGTAAATGGATGAGCTGAAAGAGATCATCATATAGTAGCGAAAATGTTGAGTTACTACATTAACAATCAGCACAATGAACTCAATACCTTAATCCCATATATATTAGCAGGGTATAATTAAAAAGTCCATGTCAGTAGAGGGTTATCTCCTTATAAGGTAGCTCTTAGTCAGAAGATGCTGTGGCCTGTCCAGGAAAATATATATAATCAGTAAAAAAAATTCTCGAAAATGTTGAAAAATATTTGGCACCATGGCTAAAAAGATCAACACATGGGCCAGGAAACATGAGCCTTCCTTCCAAGGCAGCAGTAGTGGAGAGGCATGCTCAGTGCTTTCATCTATCGATATTGTGCCAGAGATGCTGTGACGTGTATTAGCCTCACTTGTCATCGATGCTATCAGTTTCAGAGTCCAGTGACTGTAAACAAATAATAACAAAAATTACTTGTATCTATGAACTATTTTGTCCCGGTGCACTTGCATCCATCTTCAGTAGAAAGCTTCTGTTCAGACCCAACCAACCTTGAAACCCCATTATAACTGCCATCAGAAGTATGCCTCCACCTTGTTCCCCATAACCTCAACCATCACCACCAACACCACCATACGACCAGTGAACTCGGCCTTACAGCACTCTGAAGGCCTTTATGTGGGGGAGGACGTGCCTGATAATGTGATAGAAGAATAAATTGAAATTGATACAGAAGACATATGGCATCCAGTGTTAAAATTAGTGTTTAACAGGCCTCTGGAAGATTTGCGATCAGGTAAGGCAGAAAGCAAAGCCAACATTGGAGAACTGACCACTTAGTATTATGCTACACCTTCATTTTGTCCTCTGTCTGGAGCATTCTCTGTTTTCGATATTCCTGCAAACAGCCAGTTGCTTCTGTTCTTCTGCCCATGGTCTTCCAGTCCTTTTAGACCACAAATTCGACTTGAAACCATTGCAAATTTTGTATTCCATTTCGAAACATCTCCTACTCTAACATGATGGCTCAAGGTGTGTACAGCATCTCAGGGTCTTTCTGTACTTCTTTAATCCATGTCGTGATTGTTCTGTTGTTCAAAAAAAATGGCTCTGAGCACTATGGGACTCAACTGCTGAGGTCATTAGTCCCCTAGAACTTAGAACTAGTTAAACCTAACTAACCTAAGGACATCACAAACATCCATGCCCGAGGCAGGATTCGAACCTGCGACCGTAGCGGTCTCGCGGTTCCAGACTGCAGCGCCTTTAACCGCACGGCCACTTCGGCCGGCGTTCTGTTGTTCCATGGGTAATCAAATATTTCTTTGGGTAGCCTATTTCTATCCATTCCGTATATATGTCCAAGAAACATCAGCCTCCTTTTCCTCATCGTCTCAGAGATCGGCTCCATACTCTGGTAGAATTCTGAAGTTTCCATCTGCCACAGTCTAGATTGCACACATGACTTTTTGTAGCATTGTCTCACTGTGCGAAAGTCTGCTGCTCTTGTTAATCGCTTCCAAAATGAGGCGACTGTTGCTATGAGGAAATTAAATTGCCCACAGAAAGGTTTAGGCACAAAGCTTATTGCTGTGATTAACTAGAATGTGATGAGGCTGTGTTGTGTGCGTGATACAAAGGTGTTTGTTCATGCTGTTCACATACTGCTGAACAGTTCTTTCAACAGCATAAATTATACTTGATTTAGAATCTGACAATGAAAGTTGGTAAGTTTCACTTAATGAATTAACACCATCAGGGCATGTACATATTCCAGCATCGCCTGTCCATCTATACCGCCACATTTGTACCCCCAAATGTTGCTGCAGGTCGCTGTCTGAAAAAGCCACTCCATGCTAGTTTTTTAACTTCCTTTTTATTTATGGAATTGCGTTCATTGAAACCATTATAATGATTAGTTATTTTCTTATTTACACTTAACGTAGCAATCTATTCTAGCGAGTACTCCTCGACAATTCTCATATGAATATTCTGCTTACCAGGACATTAAAACAGAAGTAATAGGACAGCTATGATGAGGAAGGCCATCGATTTAATGTTCTCTGTTCTTGGTTGGTTGGTTTAAGAGGGGGGGGGGGGGCCGAGGGGAAGGGACCAAACTGCATGGTCATCGGTCCCTTGTTCCTATAAAACAAGTCCACAAGGGGTAGAATGAAACAAAAGACATGTACAGCCCAATACCGAAAGGAACGAAAAACCAAAAAGAACGAAGAAAAGGCAACAAACACTTAAAGGAACAAAAGAGAACAAGGAAACAACAGAGATACCCAAGAAACAATTAGAAAAGTGTAAAGCAAGAAAGCAGATTACAGTGGCAGGCAAACCACGAGAATAAAAATGCGAAGCCAGTCACTCTGCAACACTTCCACCTTAAAAGCACCAGGGTGGAGGACACAGAGTGACAAAGGATATGCGCTAAAACTCAGATCAAATGATAAAACTCACTCTCACAAATAAAACGTAAAACTGAAGCTGCTGTTGAAGCATTGTTGCCCAACACCGAAGGTAGGGTGCTGGGAAAGTTAGAAGTTAGCCACAGAGCGGCTAAAAGTGGGCAGTCCAGCAAGAGATGGACGACCGTCTTTTGGGAGCCACAGTGACACTGAGGTGGGTCCTCACGATGGAGGAGGTAACCATGTGTGAGCCATTTATGGCCAATGTGGAGTCGACAAAGGGCAACTGATTCCCTGCGAGAAGCCTGCAGGGAAGACTTCCACACATTTGCAGTCTCCTTAATGACATGCAGTTTATTGTACATACTGTTATGCCACTCCATTTCCCAAAGCTGAAAAACCTTGTCGCGTAAGAACGAACACAGGTCAATTTCAGAGAGGCCCATCTCCAGAAGCAGTTTCCGCCTAGCCTGTTTGGCCAGCGTATCAGCAAGTTCATTTCCTGTGATGCCACGGAACGACTGGACTGTTCCAGGTCACTACTGAAGGATGACGAGGGTAGCACTGGTCGATAGCTTGTAAGCAGCTCAAGGAATCAGTACATTGGAGAAAAGATTCGCCAGAGCATGAACGGATGTAGTCTAGTGCACAAGATAGGGCCATTAGCTCTGCAGTGAATACACTGCAGCCATCAGACACAGAAAGCTGTTCAGTATGACTGCCGTGAATGTAGGCGAAGCCAACGGGGCCATCAGCCATCCAGCCGCTGGTGTAAAACACTTCAGAGCCCCTGAACACTTCAAGAATCGAGAGGAAGTGGAAGCAGAGAGCCGCAGGGTTAATGGAGTCCTTAGGGCCACGTGAAAGGTCCAGGCAAAGCCTCAGCCTAGGGCTACACAATGGAGGTGTATATGAATGGACCTCAAGGAGAGGTGATAAAGGCAAGGACTCCAGTTCAGACAGAAGCGATTGCAGGCGAAATGCAATCGTTAGCCCTGACCTGGGCCGCCTATGCGGGAGCTGAACCGCCATGGTTGGGAAAACAAGACGGCAATTAGGGTGTTCAGGAGAGCTATGAATGTGCAACGTAACCAGCGAGCAGTTGTGCACGTCTGATCTTTAATGGAGGGACTCTAGCCTCCATCAGAACACTGGCCACCGAACTCGACCTAAAAGCTCCTGTCGCTAGTCGAACTCTGCAATGGTGTGATGGGTCGAGCAAACGCAACGCTGAGGACCCCGCCGAACCATAAATCACACTCCCATAGTCAAGGCAGGATTGAACAACGGCTCTGTAGAGCTGCAGCAGTGTGGAGCGATCTGCACCCCAGTTGGTGTTGCTCAAGCAGCAGAGGGCATTGAGGTGCTGCAAACTCTTCCGCTGAAGCTGACGAAGATGGGGAAGCCAAGTCAAACGAGCGTTGAAAGCCAGACCTAAGAATCGATGTGTCTCCACCACAGGTAGTGGATTGTCATTAAGGTAAAGTGCTGGTTCCGGATGAACTGGTACGACGCCGACAGAAATGAATGACACACGTCTTCACGGCTGAAAACTGGAAAACTGGAAGCCATGGACTACAGCCTATGACTGAGCCTTGTGGATGGCTCCCTGTAGGCGACGCTCAGCAACACCAGTACTAGTAGAGCAGTACGAAATGCAGAAGTCGTCTGCATACAGAGAGGATGAGACGGACGGCCCTACAGCTGTTGTTAGACCGTTAATGGTCACTAAAAATAGAGAGATACTCAATACAGAGCCCTGCAGGACCCCATTCTCCTGGATATGGGGGGAAACTATGGGAGGCACGAACTTGGACACGGAAAGTACGGAGCGACGGGAAATTTTGGATAAAAATCGGGAACAGCCCTTGGAGACCCCACTTGTGTAATGTGCAAGGATATGATGTCGCCAGGTGGTGTCATACACTTTTTGTAAATCAAAAAAGACGGCAACCTGGTGTTGGCGTCTGGAAAAGGCTGTGCGGATGGCAGACTCGAGGAACACAAGATTGTCAGTGGTAGAGTAACCCTGGCAGGACCCACCCTGACATGGAGACACCGTAGGTTCCAGCAGCTTGCAAAGAACGTTGGTGAGGCTGATAGCTATCCACATCAAGCGGGTTTTTACTGGGTTTGAGCACCGGAATGATGGTGTTCTCCCGCCATTGCGATGGAAAGACGCCATTACACCAGATCCGGTTGAAGATGACCAGGAGATATAGCTTGTAGTCAGATGAGAGATGTTTAATCATCTGCCTGTGGATCCGATCTGGCACAGGAGCTGTGGCAGGGCAATGTGTAATGGCACTGACGAGCTCCGAGTCTCTAAATGGGGCATTATAGGATTCACTGCAGCATGTAGTGAATGAGAGGACGTTCCGTTCCAGCCGCCATTTGAGTGTGTGAAAGGCTGGGGGGGGGGGGGGGGGTAATTCTCCGATGCAGAGGCTCAAGCACAGTGCTCGGCAATTGCGTTTGCTTCGGTAGAGAACACGCCATTTATGTTAACACCGGGAACACCTGTTGGGGTCTGGTGCCCGAAAACACGTTTGATCTTTGCCCAGACTTGGGAAGGTGACGTATGGCACCCACTGATCGAGAAGTATCTCTCCCAACACTCCTGTTTCCGTCGTTTCATGAGCTGGCAAAAGTGGGCACAGAGCTGTTTAAAGGCTATGAAGTGCTCCAGGGAAGGGTGCATCTTATGCCGCTGTAGAGCTCGTCAACGCTCCTTAAATGCTTCAGCTACTTCCGGCGGCCACCAAGGGACTGCCTTACGCCTCTGACACCCTAAAGAGCGAGGGATCGCGTTTTCTGCAGCAGAAAGGATTGTTGTAGTCACCTGCTCAACCATCACATCGATGTGTCCGTGTGGGGGAGATTCATTGGTGACAGCAGAGGTGAAAGTTTCCCAGTCCGCCTTGTTTAAAGCCCATCTGGGCAGGCGTCCATGGGCCTGACGCCGGGACAGTGACAGGAAGATGGGGAAGTGGTCACTACCACACAGGTCGTCATGTGCTCTCCAGTGTATAGATGGGACAAGTCCTGTACTACAAAGTGATAAATCAATGGCCGAGTAACTGCCATGAGCCACAATGAAGTGTCTGGCGGTCCCAGTATTTAAGAGGCAGAGGTCGAACAGAAACAGTAAAGTTTCGACATCTCTGCCTCAGCAAGCATGGTGCCACCCAACAAGGGGATATGAGCGTTAAAATCTCCCAAAAGTAGGAAGGGTTTAGGGAGTTGAGCAATCAGTGCAGCCAATGCATTCAGGGGTAATGCACCATCTAAAGGAAGATATATGTTATAGACAATTATTTCCCACATGGTCCTTATCCTAACAGTGACAGCTTCAAGAGGGGTTTGAAGGGGCACCATTTCACTGCAGATTGAGTTTAGGAAATAAACGCACTCTACCTGACACTCAATTATAGTCGCTATGGTTCCTGTAATACCCCTTATAGTTGCAGAGGGCAGGGGTCCGCATTGCCGGGAACCAGGTTTCCTGGAGGGCAATGCAGAAAGCAGGTGTAAAGCTTAACAGCTGCCATAACTCAACCATGGGGTGGAAAAAACCGCCGCAACTCCATGGAGGATGACGTCATCGTGAGACTGGGAAGGCATGGAACATTCAATGAGGCAGTTTACGCCTCAGAGTCACCGGCTGCCACCGACCTTTTGCCTGAGCAGTCTTTATTCATTGTGTCAGAGGGTCCAGCGAGATCTAGGTCCTCAGCGGACGCCAGAATCGCCACTCATATTCAGATGCAGAGCTTGTAGGTAGCTGTGATGTGGGTGCCACCGCAATTTCCTTGTTCTTGGGCTCTTCTTTTTTGATTTCTCGCGTTGTTCCTTTGGTTTCTCTAGCTGGGAGGGCTTCTTTGATTCAGTCTCCGAGACAGAGGAGGACCGTGAAGACCTACGACAGCTACCTGTGGATGCTTTAGCCAGTGGTGGGTGTCCGCTTTGCCACTGGTAGGAACCTGGGAAGGGAGTGACCCAAGGGGCCCCTTCCTAGCGAGAGCAACCGAAGAAGACTTGCGCTTCTTCAGCTTAAAAGTGGCGACTGATGTCCCCGATGGTTGGGGGGGGGGGGGGGGAGGGTGCTGCTCCTGAAGTAGGTGGTGCGGGAGCAACAGGGAGGGAAGTGTCCCTCACCATCAAGGGCGCAGGTCAATTCTTACAGCTCTGAGAGCTGACTGGAATTGGTGCAACGGATGGGGCTCTAATAGTAGTTATAGCGGCGGCCTAAGATGATGTCATGTGCATGTGATGGAGCCTTTCAAATTTCCTTTTAGCCTCAGTGTAGGACACTTGTTCCAGGGTCTTGTATTCCATTATTTTCCTTCCCTTCTGTAGAATCCTACAGTCCGGCGAACAAGGGGAATGGTGCTCTCCACAGTTGACACAGATGGGAGGCGGGGCACATGGAGTATTGGGATTTGATGGATGACCACAATCTTGACATATGTGGCTGGAAGTACAGCGGGAAGACATATGGCCAAACTTCCAGAACATAAAGCACCGCATTGCGGGAGGGATATACGGCTTGACATCACAGTGGTAGACCATCACCTTCACCTTCTCAGGTAATGTGTCACCCTCAAACGCCAATGTGAAGGCACCAGTGGCAAGATGATTATCCCTTGGACCCCGGTAGACACATTAGACAAAACTGACACCTCATCGCTCTAAGTTGGTGCGCAGCTCTTCATTAGACTGTGAAAGAAGATCCCTATAGAAGAAAATACCCGGCACCATATTTAAGCTGTTATGGGGCGTGATAGTAACAAACATCCCCCAGATTGTCACAAGCGAGTAATGCTCGTGATTGTGCAGAGGAGGCTCTTTTTATCAAGACTGATCCAGACCACATTTCGGTCAAGACCTCCACCTCCCCAAATTTGTCCTATAAATGCTCTACAAAGAACTGAGGCTTCATGGACACAAAGGATTCCCCATCAGCTCGGGTACATACTAGGTACCAGGGAGAATAAGATTCACCGCCATCCTTAGCCTGGTGTTCCTTCCATGGAGGGGAATGATTTGGGATCATACTTCTGTGCATTGAACTGAGCCTGTGAACGCTTAGAGACTGGTGGAGTTTGACTGCCAGCATGAGATGTTGTACTACGCTTCATCCGCCCTGATGCCACCCACTCTGACCAGGGGCCCAAATTTCTCGCCAAGTGAAATGCAATTGTTTCACTCACACCTGGTGTCTCGCTAGCAGTGTGTCATGTCTGGCACCATAAGGTCACAATAGAGGCACATACCATCAGGCATCCCTCAGGGTTCAGTATTAGTTTCTCTATTCTTTTCATTGTATGTAAATAATTTGACAGCAGTTTTGTCCTATTGCAAATACCAGATGTATGCTGATGACCTCCAGTTGTATCTAAGTGGAAAACCAATAAACCTGAAAGCTATCGAGACCCTCAGTATTGACCTGCATTTATTATCAAAATGGAAACAGGGTACAGGCTTAAACATCAACCCATTCCAAACCTCAGCGGTACTGGTTGGTCATTCTAAGCCCATTAGACCTAAATATCGGCAATCCGTACCATCCTTAACACTAAATGGGATAAATATAAACTTCCCTTCTTCAGCAAAGGATCTGGAAGTAACAATGGATGAAAATATAAATTGGACTGAGCACGTAACTGCAATGTGTAAGAAGACATCAGAATCTCTCCATGCCCAACAAAATTATAAACAACTCTTCCCTCTTGAGTTAAAAAAGAAACTTGTGCAAACACTTACACTTCCAGTTATTGATTAAAGTGATGTTATCCTGCAAGGCCATTCTCAGGAAAGCTCACAGCGCCTGGAACGGGTTATGAATGCCTGTATTCATTATGTCTGTGATATTCAACTCTTTGATCACATTTCATCATCATATGTACAGCTATACTGGCTGTGTGCAGCCAAGCACAGAAATTTAGATTCCCTCTGTCTTCTCTACTGTCTTATCAATGAACACTGTCCCTCATACCTCTCCTCGGCCCTAATGCTCTTATGAACAACATGGCAGAAAAACCGTTTCTGTCCCAGTCCATCGTTCAGCCACCTTCTCGAAGTCCTTCTCAGTAGCATAAACCCGACTCTGGAACAACTCCCCACATTATATTAGAGAACTAAATCACATCTCCATCTTCAGAATACAAGTAATGACATATCTAATAAATCAGGAACAAGGATTACCACAGGAGCAGATCCAGAGGAGGGGGGGGGGAGGGGGAAGGGGCTAAGGAGCTGAAGACCCCCTCAAAAAAATCATCTGGGTCCATCCCTGACAAATCACAAATAAAAAGTTGTTATTACCTTACCTTCTTAGTTCTAGACTAACTATAGTGCAATTTTCATCACTTACCCTTATATACTCCGTTTTGAGCAGATACGAGGGTTGACACTTTAATAGTGGCAACTATTTGTTTACAGCTCGTACAAAATAGATACGTGTTTCAAAGTTTTACTGACCTTCAAAGTAGTCACCAGCATTGTGTATAACCCATTGCCAGTGACGTGGAAATCGTAGGGTACTCTTAGCAGTGCCAATTATGTTGACAGTTCAAGCGGCACGGTCTATTGCCCAACGAATTCGTAGCAGTTCTGAAGTGAATGCCATGAAGTGTTTCCTTCAGTTAAGCAATCAAGTTGAACTAACGAGGGCTTAAGTCAGGGGAGTGCAGTAGGTGGTGTAGCACTTAGCAGCCCCATCAGTCAAACAAATCAGTAGCAACTTGCACTGTATGTGCTGGAGCATTGTCCTGCAAAATGATGGTCAGGTCCTGCAGAATGTGCCATCACTTCTATCTCTAACCCAGTTGTATGTTGTGTTCCAAAAATGAACAGCATAGATACAGAAGTGATGACATTTTCTGCAGGACCTGACCATCATTTTTCAGGACAATGCTCAAGCACGTTCAGTGCAAGCCGTTATTGATTTGTTTGACTGATGGGGCTGCTAAGTGCTATACAACCTACTGCACTCCCCTGACTTAAGCCATCATGAGTTCAACTTAATTTCTAAACTGAAGGAAACACTTCACGGCATTCGCTTCAGAACTGCTACAAATTTGTCGGGCAATAGACTGCGCCGCTTGAACTATCAACACAACTGGCACTGCTGAGTATCCTATGACTTCCACATCACTGACAATGAGTTATACACAATGCTGGTGACTACTTTGAAGATCAGTAAAACTTTGAAACACGTACCTATTTTGTACAAGCTGTAAATAAATAGTTGCCACAATTAAAGTTCCAACCCTTGTATATTATATTTTCAAATTTTAAATTTCTATAAGAAGCTGTTTACATGATGCAGCCGAACTTACACCCCACGACCACCTTCACCCACCCACCGGCGACGGGGGTCATGCGTGGTACTTCAGATACGAGTGTGCTGCTTTAGAATGAGCTACCAAGTGTGTGTGTGTTTTTATCATGGCGTCCATTATTTTGTTTCTGTCAAATTTTGAGAAAATGATACCAAAACGTAAACGAGACATTCATTAGTTGTTTTTTACTGAAAAGAAAGAAAGAAGCGGGTGAATCAAGCGAAATGAACAGCATGAAGTAATATTTAATGCAAGTAATGTAACATAAAATCAGTCATCAGGTATGTTCAGTTTTTAATTCTTCTTAAACTAGCTTTTGTAGCATGCCAGCTGCTGCCGTGAATTTCATAGTTTTATACCACATTATTTACCTAAAATAGGTCAATAATCTCTTAAGGGTTAAAGTAATCATCAATGAGAACAGCTTTTACAATGGGATCAACTTCTAAATCGCGAAAAAAATAATCTGTTTCCAAGGGCGCCTATATCTAGGCATATGGTGTATTTTTAATATTTTGGAAGGTAAATGGTGATCTGTAAGTAGCCTCCAAATTTCTTCATATTTGATCATGTTAAAAACCTTTGTAATGCTGACTTTTAAATCAGTTTCTTGAAAGAAAAACACCTGAATACAGTATACAGGGGGGGGGGGGGGGGGTAGCGGGCCCTTGCCCATAGGTATGGGCGCCCTTGGCTGTTACATACATTTTGTTCAACTAAGTTAGCACACATGTAACTTTTATAGGGAGTAGCTGAGTCTTTTCACGATTTCGAAGTTGCTCCCACAGTAGAAGGAAAGCTGTTTATATTGATTGATGAGTATTAGAGTATTATTTTAATCCCTTAAAGGGCTATTGGCCATTTTAAAATAACCCTGTAGAGTAGTTCTGATGAGATACTTTAATTGCTGGTACATTGTTGATTTGATTATGTATGGTTCACTACTAGTGTACAAGTTGCAGGTTTTCTTTGCTGTTGTTACGGACCCCAAGCCATTGCTTATGGGAGTGGCTAGTACATGAGCTACTTGCACTGAAAATCATTTTGATATTCTTGTGTAATAGGAAAAGTACTCAGTGATGAGGAAAAGAATGAAAATCTGACAGAGTCTTCAGAACCATCTCATAATTATCAATACCCAGAACAGACTGAGGGCGGACAAGAAATGAAATTCCGATTGGATTAGCTAAAGGAATAGTGTTGGCTAGTCTGTAGCAAATGAGAGAATGGTGCATATTGTTAGACTTGCATACTGTTTTCTGGTCCAGATAGTTGGGGGGGGGGGGGGGAGGGAGGGAGGGGAGGAGGAGGTGGGGTGGGCAGCATTCTGTGGCTGTAGGATCCTTAATCACTCGTCCACTTTGCAAATATACTAAAAAAAGTGAAATAAAAAAAAGGAAAAAAAAAAAGAATTATCTGAATTGGACAAAAATCAATTGATGTGATATACATGTACAGACAAAAAATGATTACAGTTTAAGAAAAATTCAAGAGAAAGGACTTCACAAACTGAGCAAGTCAATAATGTTTTGGTCAACCTCTGACCCTTAAGGAAGAAGTTATACAGCTCAGCAGTCCAACTGGTGTATTAGATCGTCAAAATACTGAGCTGTTTGGAGGGCCCTGCCCCTAATGCTCCAAATGTTCTCAAGTGGCGAGAGATCTGGCTATCTTTCTGGTCATGGTAGGGTTTGGCAAGCACAAAGACAAGCAGTGGGAACTCTTGGCATTTGCTGGTGGGCATTATCTTGCTGAAACATAAGCCCAGTATGGCTTGCCATGTATGGCAACAAAACGTGGCATAGAATATCGTTGACATACTGCTGTGCTGTAAAAGTGCTGTGGATGACAACCAAAGGGGTCCTGCTATGAAAAGAAATTCCTTGTAGCTGTGGACTGGTTTATATCGGTACCACAAAAAGAAGTGTTAACACCCATCTGGCTGAACACAAGAGGGATTACTGCCTGGGACATATGGATAAATCAGCGATAGCGTAACACCTTTGCCAAGAGGTTGATCATGAAATAAAATTCACTGAGACAAGGGTCATATCAAAAATATTGCATTATCATGTGTGCATGTGTAGAGTCTATTCAGGTATATGACCACCATAGTAATATTTACAGAAAAGAGGAAGGTGCTAAATCAGATAAAAATAAAATTTGGATGTGAGAATGACAATTGATTAGTTTCAATTGAGAATGTTGGGATTGCCAGAGAGAATCTCATAGTTGATATCTTGTGATCGACTGTGGTGCCTTCTACACTGCCTATATATTTGGCACTCCCTCGAGTACTGGTAGCAGTTCGCCACTTTATCTCTGAAGATGTCTCCTGCAGCCGGAGAGGAAACGCTAGGAGAAAGTTTTACACATTGACCACAGCCTATTAGCCCAGAACTACTAAGTGATGTAAATTATTATTGTTTTTAAGTTATAATACATGTATAAATCCTTTGCTAAGAAAGAACATGACTTTTAGGCTATGGTTTATAATTACGGAATGGTTTGTGCAAGCCTGACTCTGTGGAGACTCGTCTAAATGTATTGCTGACATGAGCATTGTGTATGGATGAAGCTTTAATAAATCAAATTGGTTTCTACAAGATGTAATATGAATTTGTTATTATGATTCCTAGGAAATAGATACATTTTCACAATATGTATAATAAAATAATGATAATTCCTACAAAAATGCTCTTACTGTAGGGAAACAGGTCTCTGGCACACAGCAAATGAGGAAAGTGAAGGTTCACATTTAACACAAGCAATGATATGTCTACATGGAGTAAACATTATTCCAACTTCTTCCCGGAAGCAGAATTTACACAGGTGAGAATAGCCAGAAACGCCCAGTCACATAGCATTTTGGTTTCTCCTTGCAGGGATTATGAACAAACATCTGGAAAACCACATAGTACGTTCAACTCGTGGATAATGCATTCCTTCCCAGCATATCAACCACCGATACAGTGGAAGCACATTGTTTGATCTCTGTCACTGGTATACAAGAACCCAGCCTCACTTAGCTGCTAAGCAACTCCCTGATGTATTAGCGGCCAACCATCAAAGGATACCACTCTCAGGCCATATGTTTTATTTTTAGGGTGAACTAACAGAAGGTCATGCACATCACATGTTGAACTACACAACAGCACTTATGTGGGAGATGAATGTGAACATATTTCCAATCTAGATGCACTTTCACAGACATCCACTAAATTGTTGTATACTCTAAAGGTCCAAGATGGTAATACTTCCACTCATGTGAACATTATGTCACATATGCTTGTAGATGCAATCCAATCATATCGCTTCTCAGTTCGATCTACAATCCTTGAGTGTGTTGCATGGAGTTTTGGGGTTGCGGATGGGTGTTCTGTACGTCATGTGAGTCCATGCATTTAATGATACACAGATGGTTTAACTCCAGTTAGAATTCTGTGCTCTTCTAAGTACACTCCTGGAAATTGAAATAAGAACACCGTGAATTCATTGTCCCAGGAAGGGGAAACTTTATTGACACATTCCTGGGGTCAGATACATCACATGATCACACTGACAGAACCACAGGCACATAGACACAGGCAACAGAGCATGCACAATGTCGGCACTAGTACAGTGTATATCCACCTTTCGCAGCAATGCAGGCTGCTATTCTCCCATGGAGACGATCGTAGAGATGCTGGATGTAGTCCTGTGGAACGGCTTGCCATGCCATTTCCACCTGGCGCCTCGGTTGGACCAGCGTTTGTGCTGGACGTGCAGACCGCGTGAGACGACGCTTCATCCAGTCCCAAACATGCTCAATGGGGGACAGATCCGGAGATCTTGCTGGCCAGGGTAGTTGACTTACACCTTCTAGAGCACGTTGGGTGGCACGGGATACATGCGGACGTGCATTGTCCTGTTGGAACAGCAAGTTCCCTTGCCGGTCTAGGAATGGTAGAACGATGGGTTCGATGACGGTTTGGATGTACCGTGCACTATTCAGTGTCCCCTCGACGATCACCTGTGGTGTACGGCCAGTGTAGGAGATCGCTCCCCACACCATGATGCCGGGTGTTGGCCCTGTGTGCCTCGGTCGTATGCAGTCCTGATTGTGGCGCTCACCTGCACGGCGCCAAACACGCATACGACCATCATTGGCACCAAGGCAGAAGCGACTCTCATCGCTGAAGACGACACGTCTCCATTCGTCCCTCCATTCACGCCTGTCGCGACACCACTGGAGGCGGGCTGCACGATGTTGGGGCGTGAGCGGAAGACGGCCTAACGGTGTGCGGGACCGTAGCCCAGCTTCATGGAGACGGTTGCGAATGGTCCTCGCCGATACCCCAGGAGCAACAGTGTCCCTAATTTGCTGGGAAGTGGCGGTGCGGTCCCCTACGGCACTGCGTAGGATCCTACGGTCTTGGCGTGCATCCGTGCATCGCTGCGGTCCGATCCCAGGTCGACGGGCACGTGCACCTTCCGCCGACCACTGGCGACAACATCGATGTACTGTGGAGACCTCACGCCCCACGTGTTGAGCAACTCGGCGGTACGTCCACCCGGCCTCCCGCATGCCCACTATACGCCCTCGCTCAAAGTCCGTCAACTGCACATACGGTTCACGTCCACGTTGTCGCGGCATGCTACCAGTGTTAAAGACTGCGATGGAGCTCCGTATGCCACGGCAAACTGGCTGACACTGACGGCGGCGGTGCACAAATGCTGCGCAGCTAGCGCCATTCGACGGCCAACACCGCGGTTCCTGGTGTGTCCGCTGTGCCGTGCGTGTGATCATTGCTTGTACAGCCCTCTCGCAGTGTCCGGAGCAAGTATGGTGGGTCTGACACACCGGTGTCAACGTGTTCTTTTTTCCATTTCCAGGAGTGTATTATAATTATTATTCTTGATTTTTTGTGTGTGTGTGTGTGTGTGTGTGTGTGTGTGTGTGTGTGTGTGTGTGTGTGTGTGTGTGTGTGTGTGTGTGTGTGTGTGTGTAAACCTGAAAGTACAACTTCTCTCTTGCAGCATCTTCCAGAGAGGCGTGTTGCTGTCCACTCTGAAATATTTTCACACCGACTAAATGACCAAAGTTCTTCAACTCACCATATCATTGAACTAACCCACTGGTGACTATGCTAGTCTACCACAAATTATTCTCATTGAGTAACAGCAACAATAAATGTATTTCACCTGTCAACACTGGAATGGTTAAGGCTTAAACCAAACTTTTTTACGTGACAGCATGGTAGAGAAGGAAGGTTTCAGACTGGGAGGTGTAAAAATGGTGTCACATGCAGAGGGTAGATCCACCCAGGGAATTTAAAGGTTAATGATCAATGTATAATAAATACATCCTTTTGTATACTGTGATACTCCCATACAGTCTTTAGCAATCTCAGATTTACTGTCCTAGAGACTATGACTATTCCATATCCTTAACACTGCTTTTCTAAAAAGGGGGGGGGGACATTTTGCTGGATTAGTGTGTGTGTTTTCGTACCTCTATGCTAAGGAGGCAGAGGCTACTTCCTATACACCTCCCACTTTCTTCATTTTGTTACTTCTGTCATGAATGCTGCGTGGAGGTATGACTGTTGGTGAGCCTCGTGTCACTGTCTAATTTTACCTCTCATGCTCATTTTAGACGTATGTATGTAGTGGCCAAAAAATACAGAAAACAAAACATTACAACTCCTAATACAGTGTAGGAGAACCATTGGATTCAAGTCATGGATAAATAGATTTCCTCCATTGTTTCCAAAGTATTCTTATATCGCTGTTCCTTTAGGTACCAATGATAGACATGGATAGCTATCATGCACCATTCTCTATAAAGTAGGCTGCAGAGACATAATAATATTGATATCTGGTAACAACAGTGGTCAGGGCAGATTCGACAAAGGGAGAGCAACACTGCACCATATTAGGAGAAATTTGTATGGAGGTAGTGGAAGTATGAAGCAGAAAAGAACAAATAACACCACTTGGAAAAACACCCATAACACATATTTTCTTCACTAAAGAGTGTAGTGTTAAGTTGGATTGCATCTTTCAGAGGCAGGGCAGCAGGCTTTAGATGTCCAAATGCACATCCCCTCTCCCCCCGCCCCCCAAAAAAAATACACATAATATATTGTCCATACTTAACAATTAGGCTATTCCAGGTGCCCCTCAGACCTACTACAAGCGAATCCACCTCGAAATATTATTCTGGAGACGACATGGGTGGCATCAATTCTGAACTGAATGTGGGCAAATTCACATCCGCATGCTATTACAGATGTAATGTGGGTGAATTCACTTTAGAACCCTACTGAATATGGTGAGGACTCCCCTATGAGGGAAGTAGAGACATGAAATAGCACAACTGTGGTTAATGTGTTATGCATTTTTTCTGAGTAGGCATTTGGAAATCCACAGCCACATCTATCTTTGGTCACGAAGATATGTGCTGGAATGTGCTTTTCCCAATCATGTCGTATGTTTCTTTTCCTGTTTTATATTTGTACTGCCTCCATGTCAATTTCTCCTAATGCGGCACAGTATTGCTCCTCCTTTCTCAAATCTCCACTGACCACCGCAGTCACCAGATCTCAATACTAGTGAGCCTTTGTGATCTACTTTACAGAGAAGGGAGCATGATCATTGTCTACCTCCATCATCAGTACCTGAATGCCAATGGTTTTCCCACACCATATTATATGTCGTAATGTGTTGTTTCCTGCGATTTTTGTCCACTACCTACATAGATCTCACGAAATGAGCGTGATGGTAAAATCAGAAAGTTACTTGAGGCTTACCAACAGTCGTTTCTCCTGCACAGCCTTCATGACAGGAATAGCAAAATTGGGAAAAAGACAATGGTGTTGTACCCTCCGCCTTCTTCATGTAGAGATATGAAAAACACACACACTACACCATAGGAACATTTTTTATGATAAAAGTAGTGTTAAGAATATGGAATAGTCATTGTCTCCATGATAGAATAGAAAGGTCTGTAATGGTCATTATCGTAGATAATAAGAAACTTAAATATCTCAGGGAACCATTTAATTATGAGAACAAAGGACTGTATTGGGGTACTGTCATATACAGAGGGATGCCTGCAATGTATATATTACAAGTTGATCATTAAATTCCCTGGACAGATCTGCCCACCTGTACATAATGCCATTTGTATACTCTCTCTATAGGATTCCTTGCTTCTCTGCCATGACAGTAAGTAAACAGAGCTTGATTCAACCCCTAATCTTTCTGATACTGAAAGATGGATTACATCTATTGCTTTCCTCACTAACCAAGAATAACTCGTGGTACATTAGCATAGTCACCTGTGAGTTAGTTCAATGATACCGTGAATTAAAGAACTCAAGAGGGACAGTAAAAAAAAGACACACACACACACACACACACACACACACACACACCAAGAATCATAATACTCAGAGCAGTAGCTATGGGAAGTGTTGATGATCTGTTGCCTGTGACAGAAAACAGAATTGTAACTGGAGATAAGTCATCTGTGTATTATTAAAAGCATGGAATACAACGACTTTCCTTAGAACACCCAACTGCAACCCCAAAACTCCATGCACCACACTTAAGGACTGTAGATTGAACTGTGAAGCTATACAATTGGACTGCATCTATAAGCATATGTGACATAATGTTCATGTGACTGATAATATGACCATCTTCGACCTCTAGGGTGTATGACAATGCAGTGGGTGTTTGTGAAAGTGCATCTAGAAAGGAAATGTGTCCAAATTCATCTCCCAGATCAGTGCTGTTGTGTAATTCATCCTAAAAATAAAACATATGGTGTGAGAATGGAATCCTTTGATGGTTGGCCATTAGCTGTTAAGCAATGTCCTGACAGACTAAGTGACGCTGGGAAGGAATGTATTATCAATGAGTTAAACATGCTGTGTGGTGTTCCAAATGTTTGTTCATAATCCTTGCAAGGAGTAAATACTGTGTGGATAATATTTGTCAGAAGAGAGATGTAAAAAGTACTGCAATAGATGTAGCTAACATTAATAAATGTGTATAAAATTTATGAAAGCAGCATCAGAACACCATATGACGGAGTTTCTGGCAATTCTCACCTATGTAAAATCTGCACCTGGGAAAAGTTGGTGAGATATTTACTCGACATAGACATATCACTGCTTGCGTAAAATGTGAACCTCCACTTCCTTCAAATACTGAGTGCCAGAGACTTGTTTCACCTACAGTAAGAGCAATATTATAGAAATTACCATTATTTTATTATACATATTGTGAAAATGCATCTATTCCCTGCGTAATCATAATAATAAACACATATTATAGTTTGTAGAAATGATTTTGATTTATTACAGCTTCATCCATTCACAATTCTCATGTCAACAATTCATTTAGACCACTCTGCACAGAATGAAACTTACTTAATCCATTACGTAATTATAAATCACAGCTTCAAAACCATATGCCTTTTTAGTGAAGGAAGTTATACACATATTATAACTTAAAACAATAATAATTTCTTACTTTTCTCATTTATACAGACTATCTTCAATAAATGCTCATTTAATGGATATACTTGGTTGGCAGTAAAACATAATGCATCACACAACACCTGAATGCTTCTAACACTTTGTTGCTGTGCCATTTAAAACACTTACCACTAAGGCACTAAAACACCAACTACTGGTGTTGCTGCTGGAGCAAGCACTGATGTTGATTGGGTCTTGCTTTAACACATTGGATAATTGACTGTCAATGTACTATCATGTTCAAAAGTATTTGAACAACCTGAATTGCATGCTGCCCGATTTGCATGCAACCTACGTAATGTTAACTGTCTTGCAGGTTCTCTGAGCACTTTTTGGTACAGTCATTTCACTACGTGAAAGGGTTAGCACAAGTGACCACTAGAAAACACTGTTCTGTATGGCAAAAACTTCAGATTAAATTAATACCACAATAAAAAAAAAAAAATACCAGGGAACGCATTATTAGAAGAGTGTTTTCAACAATATCTGGAGTCTTATTAAAGTTTGATAATTGAAAATATTCTTGCTCTTTATGAGTAAAAGGTTTGCCAACCACCTATTGACCATTATTTGCATAAACTGGTAAATGAACTAACCAGTTAGAAAACCGCGATGGACAGCATTTATTCATGGAAGACTTCGAAGACAAGGCACTGGACTCAGCAAGTTTTAAACCAACGGTCTTCTGGAGGTACATGGATGACACATTTGTGTATGGCCGCACAGGATGGATGAATTACATAAATTTCTTGAGCATTTGAATTCCATCCATGCTAGCATTAACTTTATAATGGAAATAGAAAAAGACGGCTGCCTCCCCTTTTTGGATGTTGTTGTTCACCTTAAAGTTGATGGCACATTAGGACATGCCGTATATCGGAAACCAACACACACAAATCTATATCTTCATGCCAGTAGTTGCCATCACCCTTCACAGACCATACGTGTCCTTAAGACCTTAGTGTGTAGGATGCACTGTATATCCGATAAAGACAATTTTCAAGAAGAGCTCACATACCTCAAGAGCATTTTTAAATCAAATGGATTTTCTCCGCAACAAAAACAGAAGTAAAAGAAAGGTTCAAGAGTGGGATTAAAATTAATAGTGAAAGGATATCAATGACAAGATTCGCTGATGACAATGTTATCCTCAGTGAAGGTGAAGAAGAATTACAAGGTGTGCTGACTGGAATGAATTATTTAATGAGTACAGAATACGGATTGAGAGTCAACAGAAGAAAGACTAAAGTAATGAGAAGTAGCAGAAAATGAGAACAGCGAGAAACTCTACATCAGGATTGATGACAAAGTAGATGAAGTTAAAGAATTCTACTATCTAGACTGGAATATAACCTGTGACGGAGCAAGGAGGACATCAAAAGTAGACTAAAGGAACATTCCTGGCCACGAGAAGTCTTCTAGTAACAAACATAGGCTTTAATTTGAGGAAGAAATGTCTGAGAATGTACATTTGGAGCATAGCATTTTACGGACTGTGGGAGAACAGGAACAGAAGAGAATTTAAGTATTTGGGATGTGATGCTACAGACGAATGTTGAAAATTAGGTGGACTCATCAGGTAAGGAATTAGAAGGCTACATCTACATATACATCTACATATACATCTACATCTACACCTACATGCATACCCTGCAATCCACCATAAGGCACGTGGTGGAGGGTACCTCGTACCACAACTAGCATCTTCTCTCCCTGTTCCACTTCCAAACAGAACGGGGGAAAAATGACTGCCTATATGCCTATGTACGAGCCCTAATCTCTCTCATTTATCTTTGTGGTCCTTCCGTGAAATGTAAGTTGGCGGCAGTAAAATTGTACTGCAGTCAGCCTCAAATGCTGGTTCTCTAAATTTCCTCAGTAGCGATTCACGAAAAGAACGCCTCCTTTCCTCTAGAGACTCCCACCCGAGTTCCTGAAACATTTCCGTAACACTCGCGTGATGATCAAACCTACCAGTAACAAATCTAGCAGCCCGCCTCTGAATTGCTTCTACGTCCTCCCTCAATCCGACCTGATAGGGATCCCAAACGCTTTAGCAGTACTCAAGAATAGGTCGTATTAGTGTTTTATAAGCGGTCTCCTTTACAGATAAACCACATCTTTCCAAAATTCTACCAATGAACCGAAGACGATTATCCGCCTTCCCCACAACTGCCATTACATGCTTGTCCCACTTCATATCACTCTGCAATGTTACGCCCAAATATTTAATTGACATGACTGTGTCAAGCACTACACTACTAATGGAGTATTCAAACATTAGAGGATTCTTTTTCCTATTCATCTGCATTAATTTACATTTATCTATATTTAGAGTTAGCTGTCATTCTTTACACCAATCACAAATCCTGTCCAAGTCCTCTTGTATCCACCTACAGTCACTCAACGACGACACCTTCCCGTAAACCATAGCATCATCAGCAAACAGCCGCACATTGCTATCCACCCTATCCAAAAGATCATTTATGTAGATAGAAAACAACAGTGGACCTACCACACTTCCCTGGGGCACTCCAGATGATACCCTCACCTCCGATGAACACTCACCATCGAGGACAACATACTGGGTTCTATTACTTAAGAAGTTTTCGAGCCACTCACATACTTGGGAACCAATCCCATATGCTCGTACCTTAGTTAGGAGTCTGCAGTGGGGCACCGAGTCAAACGCTTTCTGGAAGTCAAGGAATATGGCATCCATCTGATACCCTTCATCCATGGTTCGCAAGATATCATGTTAAAAAAGGGCGAGTCGCGTTTCGCAGGAGCGATGCTTTCTAAAGCCATGCTGATGCATAGACAGCAACTTCTCTGTCTCAAGGAAATTCATTATATTCGAACTGAGAATATGTTCGAGAATCCTGCAACAAACCAATGTTACGGATATTGGTCTGTAATTTTGAGGATCCGTCCTTCTACCCTTCTTATATGCAGGCGTCACCTGCGCTTTTTTCCAGTCACTCGGGACTTTACGTTGGGCAAGAGATTCGTGATAAATGAAAGCTAAGTAAGGAGCCAATGCAGTAGAGTAGACTCTGTAAAACCGAATTGGAATCCCATCAGCACCTGGCGATTTATTTATTTTCAACCCATTCTGCTGCTTCACAACCCCAGGGATGTCTATCAGTATGTCGTCTCCTCTGCCAAACTTTTTGCCTCAGAATAGCATTTGTAACCTACGTCCTCAATTATTTGCTGGATGTATTCCAACCTCTGTCTTGCTTTTCTGTTTTTACCCTCTACACCTCCCTCTATAACCATGGAAGTTATTCCCTGATGGCTTAATACGTTTCCTATCATCCTGTCCGTTCTTCTTGTCAGTGTTTTCCAAATGTTCAATGCAAAACCTAGAATGCAGGTATGTGATGGGGAAGAAGATAGTAATTCCTTCAGATCTAGTGCATTTTTGCCTTATGTGGGTGCTCTTTCCTCGAAGATAGGCCGTATTCTTGAGAAACACTGTGTTAAGGTGATCTTCCGGCTCCCCAAGAAGATTGCAGCTTTACTCAGCTCTGTGAAGGAATATTTACAGCTTCGTAAAGTGGGTGTGTATCAGATTCCTTGCAGAAATTGTGAGAAGTCATACACAGGTCAAACATCACATACTGTTCATGATAGAAGTGTGGAGCATCGAAGATACACACACTTATTACAGCCAGACAAGTCAGCTGTGGCCAAACATTGTATTGATACAGGGCACTCCATGAATTACAGTGATGTGAATATTTTAACATCCACATCTTCCTTTTGGGAATCTGTCTTCAAGGAAGCTATAGAGATTAGATTAGACAATAATTTAATAAATAGAGATAATGGTTTTAATTTGGAAAAAGCAAGGAATCCGGCTCTTGGGGTAATTAAACTGCAGAGAAGTCGTCATGGTGTCACCGCCGTCAATCATACTTCAATAAGTGAATTGAATGTCTGTACGCCTTCGCCACAGGTGGCACATGTGTAAGCGAATTTCTTTGCCGCCAACCAGCATCTGTGACCCACATACGCAGTACCGCCACGGTGGAGCATATAAGGCCATGCTTTTATTTGCATGGCTGCATACCCGAAATTTAATGGACTGTGTTAAATATGGTTTGATTCACAAGTAACAAACTTGAAATGAAGTGATGAAAAATTCTGTGCATCACTAAGTGTCAAAACTGTCCCATATTGTTGTTGTTGTTGGCAACAAATGAAGAGATATTAAAAATGAAAACTCTTTCCCCTGAACATACTTCTGAATCTGCTTAGTGTATTCATCTCTTGGTCTTCCTCTACAATTTTTACCCACCACGCTGCCCTCCAATACTAAATTGGTGATCCCCTGATGCTGCAGAACATGTCCTACCAAATGATCCCTTCTTCTAGTCAAGGTGTGCCACAAATTTCTCTTCTCCCTAATTCTATTCAATACCTCCTCATTAGTTATGTGATTTACCCATCTAATCTTCAGCATTCTTCTGTAGCACCACATTTCGAAAGCTTCTATTCTCTTCTTGTCCAAACTATTTATCGTCCATGTTTCACATCCATACATGGCCACACTCCATACAAATACTTTCAGAAACGACTTCCTGACACTTAAATCTATACTCAATGTTAAGAAATTTCTCTTATTCGCAAACGTTTTCCTTGCCATTGCCAGTCTACATTTTATATCATCTCTACTTCGACCATCATCACTTATTTTGCTCCCCAAGTAGCAAAACTCATTTACTACTTTAAGCGTCTCATTCCCTAATCTAATATCCTCAGCATCACCTGATTTAATTAGATTACATTCCATTATCCTCATTTTGCTTTTGTTGATGTTCATCTTATATCCTCTTTTCAAGACACTGTCTATTCCGTTAAGCAGCTCTTCCAGGTCCTTTGCTGTCTCTCACAGAATTACAATGTCATCGGTGAACCTCAAAGTTTTTATTTCTTCTCCATGGATTTTAATTCCTACTCTGAATTTTTCTTTTGTTCCCTTTACTGCTTGCTCAATATACAGTTCGAATAACATCGGGGATCGGCTACAACCCTGTCTCACTCCCTTCCCAACCACTGCTTCCCTTTCATGCCCCTCTACTCTTATAGCTGCCATCTGGTTTCTGTACAAATTGTAAATAGCCCTTCGCTCCCTGTATTTTACTCCTGCCACCTTTAGAATTTGAAAGACAGTATTCCAGTCAACACTATCAAAAACCTTCTCTAAGTCTACAAATACTAGAAATGTCGGTTTGCCTTTCCTTAATCTATTTTCTAAAGTAAGTCATAGGGTCAGTATTGCCTCACGTGTTCCAACATTTCTACGGAATCCAAACTGATCTTCCCCGAGGTCAGCTTCTACCAGTTTTTCCATTCATCTGTAAAGCATTCGTGTTAGTGTTTCGCAGCCGTGGCTTATTAAACTGATAGTTTGGCAATTTTCACATCTGTCAACAACTGCTTTCTTTGAGATTGGAATTATTATATTCTTCTTGAAGTCAGAGGGTATTTCGCCTGTCTCATACATCTTGTTCACCAGATGGCAGAGTTTTGTCAGGAATGGCTCTCCCAAGGCTATCAGTAGTTCTAATGGAATGTTGTCTACTCCTGGGGCCTTGTTTCGACTTAGGTCTTTCAGTGCTCTGTCAAACTCTTCACGCAGTATCGTATCTCCCATTTCATCTCCATCTACAGCCTCCTCCATTTCCATAATATTGTCCTCAAGAAAATCGCCCTTGTATAGACCCTCTATATACTCCTTCCACCTTTCTGCTTTCCCTTCTTTGCTTAGAACTGTTGCCAAGGATTTCTATTAGCCCTCGTCTTTTTACCTACTTCATCCTCTACTGCCTCTACTTCATCCCTCAGAGCTACCCGTTCTTCTTCTACTGTACTTCTTTCCACAATTTCTGTCAATTGTCACCTTATGCTCTCCCTGAAACTCTGTACAACCTCTAGTTCTGTCAGTTTATCCATGACTGATGACTTAAGCATTTTGCTGACCAGTGAACTCAGTGATATCTCAGTAGTATGCCTAGCAGAGCACTGGCTCTGCACTGATGTGGTTAAGCTAATCTCACTACCCAACTTCAAATTGTGTGAACACTACTCCAGATCAAATGATGGACATGGCGGGGTTGCCATCTTCATCAAACAACACATTGAATATAGCCCACTTCCTACCCTAAAGGAAATAGGAACAGATAAGATCTTCGAATGTGCAGCCATAAAGCTTACAGATCTAAATCTAATTGTAGCTACAATCTACTGTCCCCCCTCCAGTAGTATTAATGATTTTCTGTTACAAATGGACTTGTTTCTATCTAAAATGAGTCAGAGGAAACAGGATGTGATTATATGTGGTGACTTTAATATAGACTTTCTCACCCACAACAGAAACAGGGAAACATTGATTAACATTGCAAAAACTTATAATCTGCATGGCCTCGTAAACAAGCCCACTAGAATAACACCCACATCCAAGACAGCTAAATAGAAATAAACTTAACCCAACTCTAGAAGTATACAATGCAGGATTCAGCGACCACCAAGCTGTCATTCTAAAGGTCGATGTTAGCAAAGATACCTCAAACCCAGTCCCACCTAAAACTTTACGAAGGCTTTTCACCCAAGAGAACTTTAACAAGCTAAATGCCCTCCTTAGTAAAGAAAAGTGGACAGAGATGTACACAGCCAATGATGTCAACATGAAATTCAACATATTTCTTGACAAAATGATCCACCACTTTGAAGAGGCCTTTCCGCAAAAACCAGTAAGAATAAATAATAATAGTAATAATAATAATAATAATAATAATAGAAACGAGAGTTGGATTACACCAGCTATAAAAATCTCTTGCAAACATAAAAGAATACTCCATGTGTTATGTAAACAAAGTAGTGACTCCCCCCAACTAACAGAATACTATAAAAACTACACATGTATCCTAAGAAGAGTGATAAGACAAGCAAAAAGGATGCAGAATGATGACAAATCCAGCAATAAAGTAAAAGCAATGTGGAATATCATAAAAAGGGAAAGAGGGGAAATGAAAGCTTCACACACGAACATAGAAATCAAACTCCACAATGAATCTATATCTAATCCCGAAGTTGTGGAGAACTCATTCAACAATTTCTTTACAAGCATAGCTGAAAAACTGGTCCAATATAATCCTAACACAAATTACCAACCAGCAAACCAAAAATATCACACATGTGCAGAATCAATTTTCATTACCAAAGTCACTGAAAATGATGTTGCAAAAGCCCTCAGAGAGTTAAGAAATTCATATTCAGCTGGAATTGATGGTATCCCAGCAGCTGTAATCAAAAATTGTTAACACACAATTGCTGAACCATTAATTCACCTCTGTGACTGTTCTTTCCAGGCAAGTATCTTCCCTGAAGCTCTGAAACTTTCTAAAGTAATTCCTGTCTTCAAAAAAGGTGATAATAATGATGATATGAATAACTACAGGCCTATATCAATGTCATCCTGCTTTTCTAAAGTTTTTGAAAAAATAATGTCCAAAAAAATGATGGACTTCATTGAAAAAAAAGATTTACTAAGTTTAGCTCAACATGGGTTCAGAGGCAACAAATCTACTGAAACTGCAGTATATGATTGCATAAATACGCTTTAAGAACTGTTAGATAGAAAACAACCCATAACAGGCATATTTCTGGATCTGTCAAAGGCTTTTGACACTGTTGACCACAAAATATTACTGGAAAAATTAAAACACTACGGTATCAGAGGAATTGCAAACAACTGGATTGCTACATTCCTAACCAATCGGATGCAGAGAGTCAGCATGAAATATACTAATAGACAAAGCAACTCAATAACCGAAATACTATCAAGTAATAAAACTGTAAAGCAAGGTGTTCCACAGAGCTCAGTATTGGGACCCCTACTTTTCCTCCTGTATATTAATGACTTGAGCCTGAATGTTGATGCACAGAAAACAATAATATTTGCTGATGACACAACTGTACTCCTCAAAGGGGAGAATACAGAGGCTGTGCAAAAAGCTGTGAACTTGGCTACTGATCAACTCAGCAACTGGGCAAAAATTAACAGATTAACTATCAACACCAAAAAGACAGCTTCCATGAACTTTCACACAACACAAAATGCAAATTCCTCTCAGCCATCTGTCACTATAAATAACCAGTCAATAGATACCGACACGGTTTTCAAATTCCTAGGTCTGTGGGTTCAAGATAACCTGAAATGGAATACACATACAGGAAAGGTAAATGCCAGGATTTGTACTGGCTGTTATGCATTGAGTGTACTGAAAACATGTGCTAGCCTGAAAAACATTAACCAGTGCATACTACGCTTACATACAAGCCCACCTAAAATATGGTGTAATATTCTGGGGAAATGCTCCAACTGCTCTGAGCACATTCAGAATCCAGAAGAGAGCAATGAGGATTATTACTGGGAGCAAACCAAGAGACTCCTGCAAACCCCTCTTCTGAAAGTTGGAAATCCTTACACTGCCTTGCCTCTACATTCTTGAGACTCTAAAATTCTTCAGAAAACACATAGTGCCAACTGACTCCCCCCCCCCCCCCCAGAATCGTAAAAAATAATGAAATACATGAACACAACACCAGGAAAAATGCAAACCTGCATGTTATACGTACAAACACTCAACTGTGTAAAAAGGGAGTTTTACACATGGGCCTCCAACTGTTCAACAATCTTCCCACTAGTATTAAGTCCATCGAAGACAACATAAAATTTAGCAAAGCCGTGAAGTCATTTGTTGTGTCACTGTTTTTACTCTGTAAATGAATACTTAGCACAGTAATCTTACTGTTTGTGTTAAATTGAAAACATCGAGCAATATAATACATTAGGATACTATAGGCTTACGTTAATATATGTTAACAATGTTAAAAGATATTTTCCGACATCTGCAACACACTGTGTACCATCAGATCACATGTAATAAAATAATTGATAGTCCCATCTCCTTAAATTCCCCCTTTTTGCAGATTCTTCACTTTTAATCTACAGTTCATAACCAATAGATTGTGGTCAGAGTCCACATCTGCCCCTGGAAATATCTTACAATTTAAAACCTGGTTCCTAAATATCTATCTTACCATTATATAATCTATCTGAAACCTTCCAGTACTTCCAGGCTTCTTCCATGTGTACAACTTTCTTTCATGATTCTTGAACCAAGTGTTAGCTATGATTAAGTTATGCTCTGTGCAAAATTCTACCAGGCAGCTTCCTCTTTCATTCCTTAATCCCATTCCATATTCACCTATTATGTTTACTTCCCTTCCTTTTCCTACTATCGAATTCCAGTCACCCATGACTATTAGATTTTCATCTCCCTTCACTATCTGAATAACTTCTTTTATATCAGCATACATTTCATCAATCTCTTCGTCATCTGCGAAGCTAGTTGACATATAAACTTTTACTTCTGTGGTAGACGTGGGCTTCGCACCTATCTTGGCCACAATAATGCATTCACTATGCTGTTTGCAGTAGCTTACCCGCATTCCTATTTTATAATTCATTATTAAACCTACTCCTGCATTACCCATATTTGATTTTGTATTTAGAACCCTGTAATCACCTGACCAGAAGTCCTGTTCCTCCTGCCGCCGAACTTCACTAATTCCCACTGTATCTAACTTTAACCTATCCATTTCCCTTTTAAAATTTTCTAACCTACCTGCCTAATTAAGGGATGTGACATTCCACACTCCGACCCATAGAACGCCAGTTTTCTTTCTCCTGATAACGACGTCCTCTTGAGTAGTCCCCGCCCGGAGATCTGAACGGGGGACTATTTTACCCTGGAATATTTTACCCAAGAGGACGCCATCATCATTTAACCATACAGTTAAGCTGCATGTCCTCAGGAAAAATTACGGCTGTAGTTTCCCCTTGCTTATAGCAATTCGCAGTACCAGCACGGCAAGGCCGCTTTGATTAGTGTTACAAGGTCAGATCAGTCAATCATCCAGACTGTTGTCCCTGCAACTACTGAAAAGGCTGCTGTCCCTCTTCAGGAACCACACGTTTGTCTGGCCTCTCAACAGATACCCCTCCATTGTGGTTGCACCTACAGTACGGCTATCTGTATCGCTGAGGCACGCAAGCCTCCCCACCAACGGTAAGGTCCTTGGTTCATGGGGAGAGGGTCCTGGATTCAAATCTAATCATATGCCTTGCTTGGAGATGTTGAGGAGTTTGGAATCTTGAGCACACAAATAATTAATGTAAGTGTATCGTCATGAAGGGATCAAATCCTGTGAATGGGAAGATCAAAGTTCAAATCCCCGTACAAAACCAATATACTCAACATCCCTAGCTCAAATAAAAGAGACACTAAGTTTCCTGTGATATTACATGGAGTTTTGTTTATTAACTTCAGTATAGTTGCAAGAGTAAGGAATGTTACTGGTGACAGTTTCCTCCTCTACCCCAAATGTGGCCCAACCTAACTTCAAGTCAGTAGAGGAGCGACATCGTCTAATGTGAATTTGGAACCATGGTGAAATATTTTGCTGTTCACTTGGCGTTACCAGAGGCTAACAGGTTCTGTTTGTGCCTATTAAAAGCCACCACCTAAAGTGGGAATCAAACCCAGATTCTAAGGATACAAACTTATCACCAATCCACAAGCCTGCCAAACTCCACATACGATTTGTTCATGATTTTATCATAACATATGTGCACCAAAATGGATGAAAATTCTTACTCTGTGGAGTGGATCGTAGCCTGTTAAATACATTTCCTTGTTTGATTGAATCTTCATTAATCAGTATCCTCATCTGTCCAGGTCATACATTCAGCTTCATTTTGTTATCACTGAAAAAAAATTTCCTAACACTGAACAACCAACACTGTAGGGTGCAGAGGTTTTTGCAGAAGGTAACTTCCAGTTGAGCTCCTCTGTCACACAATCTGTTAGTGGTAAGTGTCAGACAGCACAAACATTCCCTACATTACTATTACATGTATCCACATTGCTAGGCACAAGTTTCTCCACCTCAACAACTTCATTATGAATTGCAGAGATTTGGTTTTCCGTTCTTCTTTCTAAGCTATTAAGTTTACAAGATTTTGATTATTTTGACCCGTTTCTGATCTCAATATTTGGCCTTCTCATTTTATCATGTGTGTTATTTCAAAACTTTTGTCAATTTTCTCAGCTGTATCAGTGAAATTTGTTTTAAACTCAGTCACTTTACTTTCCACAGTACCAACCTATGCATTGGTTCATTTTTACTCTGACTCTACAACTGATTTATATTTATTTAGATCCTCTCTTATTCTCATAATTTGAACATTAGTATTTAAAATCTCAATCCCCAGATCTTTTATCTTGTTATTCGTGGCATCTATTTTACTGTCCAAGTCTTTGTTCAGTTCACTTTTTGAGGCTTCATTTCTCCTGCCCAGGTCATTATTTAAATGGTTTTTTGGTGACTTGATCATTTCTCCTAGTTCTTTACTCTAATTACTTAATTCATTTTCTTATTTCAGCCATTTCTTTACTTTGATTATTAAATTATTCCTTCACAAATGTCATTATCTGTTGAAAAAGATCATTATTGGACCCTAAAATTTCTCTGTGATCAAAATTCCAGAATGGACTGCAAACAACTAATATTTCCAGATGTGCCTCTCTCATCATGATGTCGGTTAAATTTGTTGTTGCTGTTCAGAACTATTTCTGTCTCACTTAGTCTTTCACCAAGTTTCACACTATCATTTAAAACTGGCCTGTTATTAACTACTTCTCCCTGTATTGCCATATCTAATTATTGTTTAAATACTTCACAACCCAAATAAAGTTTTTCATATGACCTAAATACTGTCTTTCACTACAGTATAGAAGGAAAAATGTTAATTTACAGTACTTGTCTTTTTTTAATGTTTACGGTGATGATGTCCCACATAATTAATTTCCATTCATTTGGTCTGTGCATTCCTTGTCCATCCATGTGTTTCATTTTTGGTCAATAATAATGACATCATCGTACACATCCATAATTCAGAATTTTGTTTGAAATATTGTTTTTGTTATGTTTATAAACCTGAAACTGAAAATTTGGTTAACACATCTGTCCTGAATTTTTCAACAGATCCACCACATTACACTGAGGTGACAAAAGTCGTGGGATGCCTCCTAACATTGTGCCAGACCACCTGTTGCCCAGCATAGTGCATTAACTTGACAGGACATGGACTCAACAAGTCATTGAAAGTCCCATGCAGATATACTGAGCCACACTGCCTCTATAGTCATCTATAACTGCATATTTGCAGAAGTGTTGGTGGTGCGGGATTTCGTGTGTGAACAGACTTCTCGATTATTTCCCATGAATGTTCCATGGGATTCATGTTAGGCAATCTCGATGGCAAAATCATTTTCTTAAACTGTCCAGAGAGTTCTTCAAATCAGTCATGAACAATTAAGGCCCAGTGACACAGTGTACTGTTATTTATAAATATTCCATCATTATTTGGGAACATGAAGTCCATGAATGGCTGAAAATGGTCTGCAAGCAGCCAATGGACCAGATGACCCAGTCAATTCCATGTAAACACAACCCACACCTTCATTCCATGTAGGCTTTCACGGCCGGCGTCTTCATCAATAAACACTTCCGGGCTAAGTTGCCGTGGTCGATCTGTAAAACTTCTCCCTAACGTTTCGTTCTCAACTACGGAGAACATCTTCGGAGGTGAGTCAACTTAGCCCGGAAGTGTTTATTGATGACAACCCACACCATTATGGACCCACCATCAACTTGCACAGTGGCTTGTTGACAACTTAGGTCCATGGCTTCATGGGGGTCTGCACAATATTCGAATCCTACCATCAGCTCTTATCAACTGAAATTGGACTCATCTGACCAGACCATGGTTTTCCACTAGTCTAGGGTCCAATCAATACAGCCATGAGCCTCGGATGGTTGCTGCAGGTGATGTCATACTCTTAGCAAAGGCCTGCTGCCATAGCCCTTTAAAGCTAAATTTCGCCACACTGTCCTAATGGATACATTTGTCGCACATCACACATTGATTTCTGTGCTTATTTCATGCAGTGTTGCTTATCTGTTAGCACAGACAACTCTATGCAGACACCACTGCTCTCAGTCACTAAGTGAAGGCCATCAGCCACTGCATTGTTTGTGGTAAGAGGTAATGTCTAAAACTTGGTATTCTCAGCGCACTCTGGACACTGTGGATCTCAAAATATTGAATTCCCTAACTATTTCTGAAACAGAATGTCCCATTTGTCTAGCTGCAACTACCATTCCACATACAAAGTCTGTTAATTCCCATAGTGTGGCCATAATCACTTCAGAAAACTTTTCGCATGAATCACCTGCGTACAAATGACAGCTCCACCAATGGACTGCCCTTTTATACTTTGTGTCTGAATATTTTTGATTTGTAGTACAATATCTCCATAAACTTACTGGAATTGGTTTAATTTAATCAAAAGTAAACTAGTTTTCATTAATACAGTAGGCTATCAATGTGGGAAATATGTTCCTTGCTGTCTCTCAACATGTGAGCTCAGCTTGTGCCTCCCACTAATGCATGCAGCACTGGGTCTCCAGAATGAAGCAATGGATCACAGAAATGTTCTCGTGGTTCCTTTATTGGACCTGGAAACATCCACTTAGGATTACATAGGATAATGTACTAACTTCAGTTGGCCCAGAAAAAACACTATTTCTCTCATTGTGGACACTACTCTTCGCATGCATCTGGACCTGGTGTGCATACCAGAGTGAAACTAAATACTGGCTTGAAGGTGACCAATATGAGTTGCATAATACCCTTTGGCATACGCATGATTGCAAGGGAAGGGGGGGGGGGGCTGTCATTACTTGGCTTAGAGACGGCAGATGCCAAACCATGAATAAGTCACAGTGGGTGACACATAGTATGTGCTTGCAGATTGAAGCGTGAACACCATTCATCACACACAGCCCTGTTGACAAGGCACTAACCAATCTGTAACATGTGAATGTGCTCATGGCAGTCTATGTAACTTAGACAAATACGTCAGCACACACTTCTAACCAGGCAGAGTACAATGGAGTCCTTGTGTGAGGCCCGCAAGGAGGAGCACCACACACTGGTAGTCTCCTTGACGACCCGAAGTTTGTTGGGTGAAGGCAGTGTGCGCCATTCATCACTCCAGGTACCAAGTACCTTCTGCAACAAAAAGGACTGGAGGTCACACTCCAAAAGGTCAATCTCCAGGGCCAGTGCACGGACAGCTTGTTTGGCCAGCATTTCAACATGTTCATTTCCCAGGATGCCAATAGGACACGGGGTCCACATAAAAGCCGCGGAGTGGTAGCGACGGGCAAGAGTATGGATGGACTCCTGGATAGCCCCATTACCAGACGAGAGTGAGGAAAACACTGGTTGACAGTTCGTACACTACTCAGGGAGTCACTACAGATAACAAAGGACTCACCCGGGAAGGAGCAGATGTGCTCTAGAGCACGAGAGATGGCTACCAGCTCGGCAGTGAAAACACTGCAGCCAGCCAGCAATGAGCGTTCAGAATGATCCCCAAGAGTAATAGCATAACCAACTCTACCAGCAACCATCAAACCGTCTGTATAGACCATGTCAGAGCTGTGAAACGTGGCAAGGATGGAAACAAAGTGGTGGTGGAGGGCCTCAGGAGGGACTGAGCCCTTCGGGCCCTGTGCCAAATCTAGCCGAAGGCATGGGTAAGGTGCACACCATGGGCGTATACATATATGGGCCTGGAAAAAGAGGTGGGAGGGGGAAAAACTCAAGCCCAGAGAGAAGAGCCTGGATACGAACCGAGATCATATACCCTGATGGGGCCGCCATTCTGGAACATGGACGACTGAGTTGAGGATCAGGAGACAGTAATTTGGATGCAGGGGCAAGCTACAAGTATGTGCAACATAAGCGGTCAGTAGTTGTTGGCGCCAGATCCGCAATGGAGGGACACCAGCCTCCACAAGTATGCTGTTTACAGGGCTTGTGCAGAAAGCTCCAGTTGCGAGTCGGATCCTGCACTGAAGTATGGCATCAAGCAACCACAACACGGAAGGCAAAGCTGAACCGTAAGCCAGACTCCCATAATCAGGACGGGACTGAATCAACGCCTGATACAGTGCTAGAAGGGTAGACATATCAGAACCCCAGGTGGTGTGACTCAAGCAATGAAGAGCTTTAAGATGGTGCCAGCACATTTGCTTAAGCTGCCGAATATGAGGGAACCAAGTCAACCACGCATCAAAAAGCAAGCCCAAAAACCGATACGTCTCCACCACAGCAAGAGGTTCACTGTCAAGAGAAAGCCGTGGCTCAGGGTGAACAGTGTGATGCCGGCAGAAATGCACGACACAGGTCTTGGTGGCCGAGAACTGGAAGCCGTGCATGACAGCCCAAGACTGCATCCTGTAGCCACCATTCAGCAACCACAATGCCATAGGAGCTATAGTACAGGCAAAAGTCATCAGCATAGGCCAATACGGACGTTCCCACAGCTGCAGCTAGCCCATTGATAGCAACTAAAAACAGGCAGACACTCACGACAGAGGCTTGCAGGACCCCATTCTCCTGGACTCGGGAGGAACTATGGGAGGGACCAACTTGCATGTGGAAGGAACAAAGCGACAGAAACTTTTGAATAAAAAAAAATCAGGAATGGGCCATTAAGACCCCACCCATGAAGCGTGGCGAGGATGTGATATCGCCACGCTGTATCGTATGCCTTCCACATGTCAAAAAATACGGCAACCATATGCTGACAGCGCGCAAATGCCGTGCGGATGGCAGACCACATTATCAGTGGCAGAGCGGCCCTTACGGAACCCACCCTGGGAAGGAGCCCAGAAGGTTCTGAGACTCAAGTAGCCAACTCGACTTCTGGCTCACCACGTGTTCAAGCAACTTGCATGGAACGTTGGTGAGGCTAATGGGGCGGTAGCTGTCCACCTCCAGTGGGTTCTTTCTAGGTTTCAACATGTGGATGACAATGCTTTCCCACCATTGTGATGGATACTTACTCTCAACCCAGATACACTTGAAAAGATTCAGGAGGTGTCACTGGCAGTCCACCGGGAGGTGTTTGAGAATCTGATAGTGGATTTGATCCAGCCGGGGAGCTGTATCAGGGCAAGCAGCTAGGCCACTTTGGAATTCCCACTCACTGAATGGAGCATTGTACAGTTTGGGATGGCGCATATGGAATGAAAGGCTCCAACATTCCAACCGCTCTTTCAGGGAGCAGAAGAGCCAGTGGGTAATTCATAGAAGTTGAACTCTGAGCATAATGCTCCACTAAGAGTTCTGCAATCGTGTCTGAGTCAGTACAGACTGCTCCATTCAGGGAAATCCCAGGTACACCGACGGGTGTGTGATACCCATAGAGTCACCTAATCTTGCTCCAAACCTGTGACAGAGAGGTATGGATGCCAATGGTGGAGACATACCGCTCCCAGCACTCCTGCTTCCATCAGCAAATAAGGCGGCGGGCTCGGGCACTGAGCCGCTTAAAGGTAATGAGATGTTCCAGGGACGGGTGCCACTGCTGACAGAAGGCCCACCTGTGATCTCTAATCACCTCAGCGATCTTCGGTGACCACCAAGGCACAGTCCTCCGCAGAGGGGACCCGGAAGAACAGGGAATTGCAGATTCCGCTGCAGAAACGATGCCGGTGGTGGTCGTGTGAACCATCACATCACTGGCGTCATGAGAAAGAGGCTCAATAGTGACAATGGAGGCAAACGAGTCCCAGTCAGCCTTATTCAAAGCCCACTTGGGGAGGCACCCATAAGAGTGATGCTGTGGTAGTGACAGAAAGATCGGAATGTGGTCACTACTGCAAAACTCATCATGCACACTCCATTGGACAGATGGTAGAAGGCTAGGGCTGGAGACCGAAAGGTCAATGGCTGAGTATGTGCCATGCACCACACTGAAATGAGTGTGGGCACCATTATTTAAGAGGGAAAGGTCGAGCTGTGCCAACACTTGCTCAACGACAGTGCCTCGGCCAGTTGCCACCAATCCACCCCACAATGGGTTACGGGCATTGAAATTGCCCAGTAACAGAAATAGGGGCAGCAGTTGGGCTATCAGCACAGCCAATACATGCTGTGGGATATCACCATCCAGTGGAAGATAGAGACTGTAGACAGTAACAGCCAGAAGTGTCCACACCTGAAAAGCGACAGCCTCTAAAGGTGTTTGAAGAGGTACACACTCGCTGTAAAGAGAGTTAAGGTTGTAGACGCAGACTCCACCAGATATTCTCGCATAAGCTGCCCGATTCTTATAATAACCCCGACAGAAACGGTGGGTGGGTGTTCGCATCGCCGGGAACCAAGTTTCCTGGAGAGCAATACAGAAGAAAGGCTGATAAGTTTGCGGAGCTCAGCAAGGTGGTGGAAAAAACCGCTGCAATTCCACTGGAGAATGACATTTTCTGAAGCCGGAAAAGGCATGAAGGGACCGAGGAGGCAGATTACTCTGCTGGGTAGCCTGCTGCCACTGAATGAGCACCTGTGGGAGAGAGATCCATCTTGTCTGAGGGTCTGGCGGGATCTAGGTCCTCAGTGGATGCCAGAATCTTCACCTCATCCTCAGACACAGAGCTTGTAGGTAGTGGTGGTGTGGGTGCCACCGCAATGTCCTTGTTCTTAGGAGTCTTCGTTTTTGATTTCTCGTGCTGTTCGTTGGGTTGCTTTAGTTGGGCGGGCTTCTTTGATTCAGTCCCCAGGACTGAAGAGGACGGCGACGCCATATGACCAGCTACCTGTGGCTTCTTCAGCCACTGGCGGGTGTCTGCTTTGCCACTGGTAGGAATCTGGGAAGGGTGTTACCCAAGGGACCCCTTCCTAGTGAGAGAAGCCGAAGAAGACTTAAGCTTCTCCAGCTTAGAAATGGGGACTGATGGCCCCGATGGTTGAGGGGGGGCTGCTCCCAAGGTAGGTGGTGTGGGAGCAACAGGAGGGAAGTGATTCCCACCATCAAGGGGGCATGTCTACTCTTATGGCTCTGAGAGCTGACCGAAATTGGTGCAACAGATGGGGCTGTAACAGTAGTGATAGCGGCGGCGTAAGATGTTGTTATGCACATGGGTTGGAGCCTTTCAAATTTCCTTTTAGCCTCAGTGTAGGTCAGTTGGTCCAGTATCTTGTTTTCCATTATTTTCCTTCTGTAGAATCCTACAGTCCAGTGAACAAGGGGAATGGTGCACTCCACAGTTGACACAGATGGGAGGCGGGGCACATGGAGTATTGGGATAGGATGGACGACCACAATCTCGAAATATGAGGCTGGAAGCACAGCGGGAAGACATATGGCCGGACTTCCAACACTTAAAGCACCGCATCGGGGGGAGGGATATATGGCTTGACATCACAGTAGTAGACAATCACCTTCACCTTCTCGGGCAATGTGTCACCCTCGAAGGCCAAGATGAAGGCACAGGTGGCAACCTGATTATACAATGGACCACAGTGGATGCGCTGGACGAAACAGACACCTCATCGCTCTAAGTTGGCGCACAGTTCATCATCGGACGGTAAAAGAAGATCCCTGTGGAAGATAATACCTTGGACCATATTTAAGCTTTTATGGGGCGTAATAGTAACAGAAACATCCCCCAGCTTGTTACAAGCAAGTAATGTCCATGACTGGGCAGAGGATGCTGTTTTTATCAAGACTGACACAACTGCATTTTAGACAAGCCCTCCACCTCCCCAAACTTGTGCTCTAAATGTTCTACAAAGAACTGAGGCTTCATGGACACAAAGGATTCCCCATCAGCTCTCATACATACTAGGTACCGGAGCGAATAAGCTTCGCTGCCATTCTTAACCTTTGTTCCTCCCACGAGGTGGACAGGGAGAGAAACGATTTGGGGTCATACGTGTTTGCATTAAATTGAGTCCTGGAACACTTAGAGACTGCTGGTGGCCGGCCACCAGCAAGAGAAGATGTGCCACGCTTCATGGTGTGTCATCTGCCCTGATGCCACCCACCACTCTGACCACAGGCCCTCCCCACGGGCACCACCCAGCCGCAGCAAGAGTCACCTGGCAGGATGGCCTTTACCGGGAGTCCCGATGCCCCAGTGGGATGGGTATCTACTCCTTGGCATACATGGGGAGTTAACGGTGCAGGCATCAGCAGAGCAATCCCTGTGTGGTCAGGGTGCTACAACCAATAGGGTACATGGCAGCCCCACCACAATGGACTGGCTACTGTGCTGGACATCAGATGCAAAGAAGTCCGTGGTCGTCATCGGTGCAGAAAGCGACACAGCATAGTGGATGGTGGAAACTGCACCCAAGAATGTATCCTCGCCCAAGAGATGGAGGGTGAGCGCAACTGCAATGTGATGACGAGAAAGTGGGCTAAAAATCTCAATGCACGATGCACCATGTAAAGTGCCCTTCCCCAATTGGCTCACTCTTCAGAAAAAATTTGGAAGTATAGACGTCAAACCCTACAGGGGCCATCACATAACGGCTGAAACATGTGGGACTCCTTTTAGTCACCTCTTACAACCGACAGGAATGCTGCAGGCCAATTCTAACCCCCAAATCAGCAGGTGGGGTTCCATGAATTAGTTCACATGGTTCTGAAAGGTGTACCTGGAGTTCATTTCCTTCCATGTACTTAATTTCAATTACTGAGAGCAATATTTCAAGTATGATTAAATCCACTGATTTGGCACACCTCTTACATTATACCATTCAAGATTTCTCAGGAGCACAGAGTGATCAGTCACATCAATAGCTTTTGTTAGGTCCAAGAATAAACCTGAGCTTTTCCTGTAGTTGTGCACTGCATTTAAGACATGACTTATCAGTTTGAAAGTGGCTGTTTCAGTTGTTGCCACAGTGGCTGTCCCTTTGTGCATGCATGCATATCTGAAAGAACATTCCATCATTCTTCTTAACACCACAATATTGTAATACAAAACACTCTGGAATTAACACTCAAAAAAATGTTCTCATTTAAATGAAGATGAAAGTCACTCTCATCAGCACAGGAAGTGCTGGTGAGGGAGTCCTTTCCATTGCATGCCTTTCTGGGAGAAACCCCAAGCTACAGCAAGGAAGTCCATGGTGCAGACTTCAACTCTTTGTTCACAGCCTGATCTAGCACTGTGCGATGTGTCATCTGCTGTTGACATCTGTTTAAGCAGATGCAAAATGCTGCAGTGTGTCGTCACAAGAGTTCAAACTTCTGCACAAATATAACTCCACGTAAACATTGTGTGATAGTATCATAATCTCCAATATGATGGAATCATACTCTTTGTTTAGTACTATCCCATTCTGCTACATTACACTGTGTCACATAAACACCTCCCCAGCTTTGCGGTCAAGTTGTGGGCAGAGGGGTGCCTGTTGGGATAACATTCTTCACACAGCCAGCAAGCCTCTCTTGCGTTTTTGGACTTCCACAAGAAACATGCCGGTGTACTTTGCAGTTGTGTGCACAACTGCCACTGTTCATTCACATTTCACAATAGCCAGACAAATGACTGAAAACTAATTACAGTTTGAAACCTCAGAACACAAGACAGTACTATACTCTACCATTGTCTACTTAAGACTGAAGTGCTGTGTGTCATGTAACAAAGGAAGAGTTTTAACTGCTAAAAACACCAACCTCATAGTACACATAGTATGCCCTTTGCTCTTGTCTGTATTTGTTTACCTTTTGGAGGCCCTAGTGAACCAACAGTCTCAGCATGAGTGCAATTTACATTTGTCTCTCTATTTGTTGCATAGTTTGTGTGATCCAAAAATGGCTTAACCACAGCCAAGGGCATCATTTCCAGAATTAATTTTTCATTCTGCAGGAGATTGTACACTGTAAAGGTTTTGAGTTCACATCCTAGTCTAGTACACAGTGTTTATCTGCTTGGAAGTTTCAAAACAGGACACACTCCACTGGGAACTGTTAATGCTATTTATACTTTGGTAGTGAGTTAATGAACTCTGTATGAATGAGAGGAATGTCAAATAATCAAAACACTGAATGAGACCAGCTTTGAATGCACTTTGGTATCACTGCTATATTTCATGTTTTACTCCCTGGTGGAGTGAGGAATGGGTCTAGTTCCAGCTTCAAAAATTATTTCGATGTATCATCCAATTTTGTAGACTGCAACATGAACCAAATGGCCTGATGTCTAAGTGCCCTGTGAACATACTTTTCATGTGAACTCTTCATATTAAGGGTGATCGATTAATTTCTGAACATCATACCAGTAGCCAATAAGTAAAAGAAAGGTGATTTAGTATTCACAGATTGAAGTAAAAACAACCAATTTCTTGCAATCATTTCATAAAAATTGCAGTTGGACAAAAAGTCTCAGAATTAGTGATTTTTATACAGAAAGAAAAATCTTGGCCACAAAACTAATTTCACAAGTCGTCATAGTTTTGCTTTATTTACTTTAAAACATTTTCAGAGAGACATCACAGATGAAACAAAACCCCAAAGTATTTGTCCCTTCTCTCCCTTTTGACTTGACTCTCTGAAGTGTCAATAACACAGTTATTTTAATCACAGTATATTACATGGTTTATGTGCAGACTGCAATGTCACTACAAATTTTTTTTTAAAGATGACTGACTAGATGTAAATGGGAGTCTGAAGGTACAGATGTTGCCAAATAAAATAAATGCACAAACATAACAATTTGTGGCGTGATTCTTTAATATCGCCTGGCGTTTTGTTTCCAAAATAATCTACAAGTGTACTGTTATGTCCCCCACCCCCGCATGAACCATGGACATTGCCGTCAGTGGGGAGGCTTGTGTGCCTCAGTGATACAGATAGCTGTACTGTAGGTGAATCCACAATGGAGGGGTATATGTTGAGAGGCCAGACAAATGTGTGGTTCCTGAGAAGGGACAGCAACCTTTTCAATAGTTGCAGGGCCAACAGTCTGGATAACTGACTGAACTGGCCTTGCAACATCAACCAAAACAGCATTGCTGTACTGGTACTGCGAACAGCTGAAAGCAAAGAGAAACTACAGCCATAATTTTTCCTGAGGGCATGCAGCTTTACTGTATGGTTAAATGATGATGGCATACTCTTGGGTAAAGTATTTGGGAGGTAAAACAGTTCCACATTCAGATCTCCAGTCAGAGACTACTCAGGAGGACGTTGTCGTCAGCAGAAACAAAATTGGTATTCTACAGATCGGAGTGTGGAATGTCAGATACCTTAATCAGGCAGGTAGGACAGAAAATTTGAAAAGGGAAGTGGATAGGTTAAAGTTAGATATAACGGTAATTAGTGAAGTTCAGTAGCAAGAGGAACAAGACCTCTGGTCAGGTATGAAATGTGTGGCAAGCACCTCCCGGTGAGTATACCTGATCGCCTGGTGCAAGTCTTTTGTGGTGACGCCACTTCAGTGACTTGCACATCAATGAGGATGAAATGATTATTATGATGATGACAACACAAACGTCCATTCCCTGAGTGGACAAAAATCTCCAACCCAGCCAGGAATCAAACCCAGGTCCCCCCAGCATGACAAGCCCGCACGCTGGCCACTCAGTTATGGTGGCGGACAGGTGAATACAGGGTGATAAATACAACATAAAATATGGGTAATGCAGGAGTAGGTTTAATAATGAATACAAAAAATAGGAACACGGATAAACTACTACAAACAGCATAGTGAATGCATTTTTGTAGCCAAGATAAAACACGAAGCCCACACCTACAACAGTATTACAAGTTTACAAGCCAACTAGGTCCACAGATGAAGAAGAGATAAAAGAAATTATTCGGATAGTAAAGGGAGACAAAAATTTAATATTCATTGGGAGCAAGCATTTGATAGTAGGAAAAAGAACAAGAGGATAAGTAGAAGGTGAATACAGATTTGGGGAGGGGAGTGGGGGGGGGGGGCGAGCGGGGGGGGGGGGGGGAGCAAGGAATGAAAGAGGAAGCTGCCTGGTAGAATTTTGCAAAGAGAATAACTTAATCATAACACCTGGTTTAAGAACTATGAATGAAGGTTGTATATGTGGAAGTGGCCTGCAGACACCGGAAGGTTACAGAGACATTATATAATGTAAGACAGATTTAGGAACAGAGTTTCAAACTTTAAGGCATTTCCAGGGGCAGATATGGACTCTGACGACAGTTTATTCATTATGAACTGTACATTAAAACTGAATAAACTGCAAAAAGGTAGGACTTTAAGGAGATGGGACATGGATAAACTGAAAGAACCAGAGTCTAAAGTGTTTCACTGGGAGCATTAGGGAACGACTGACAAGAAAAGAGGAAAGAAATACAGTAGAAGCAGCATGGTTAGCTGTGAGAGATGAAATAGTCATGGCAGCTGGGGATGAAGTAGGTAAAAAGACGTGGGCTAGTAGAAATCCTTGGGTAACACAAGAGCTATTGAATTTAATTGATGAAAGGAGAAAATATAAAAATGCAGTAAATGAAGCAGGCGAAAAGGTGTACAAACGTCTCAAAAATACGACTGACAGGAAGTGCAAAATGGCTAAGCAAGAATGGCTAGAGGACAAATGTAAGGATGTAGAAGTCTATGTCACCACGGGTAAGATAGACGCTGTCTACAGGAAAATTAAAGATACCTTTGGGGAAAAGAGAACCACCTGTATGAATATCAAGATCTTAGATGGAAAACCAGTCCTAAGCAAAGAAGGGAAAGCAGAAAGGTGGAAGGAGAATCCAGAGGGTCTATACAAGGATGATGTTCTTGAGGACAATATTATGGAAATGGAAGAGGATGTAGATGAAGAAGAAATGGGAATATGATACTGCGTGAAGAGTTTGACAGAGCACTGAAAGACCTAAGTCGAAACAAGGCCCTGGGAGTAGACAACATTCCATTAGAACTATTGATAGCCTTGGGAAAGCCAGCCATGACAAAACTCTTCCATTTGGTGAGTGAGATGTACGAGACAGGCGAAATACCATCAGACTTCAAGAAGAATATAATAATTCCAATCCCAAAGAAAACAGGTGCTGACAGGTGGGAAAATAACTGAACTATCAGTTTAATAAGTTACGCTTGCAAATACTAACGTGAATTATTTACAGATGAATGGAAAAATTGGTAGAAGCCGACCTCTGGGAAGATCAGTTTGGATTCCATAGAAATATTGAAACGTGTGAGGCTATACCGACCCTACAACTTATCTTAGAAGGTAAGTTGAGGAAAGGCAAACCTACATTTATAGCATTTGTAGACTTAGAGAAAGATTTTGATGATGCTGACTGGAATACGCTCTATCAAATTTTGAAAGTAGCAGGAGTAAAATTCAGGAAGCGAAAGGCTATTTACAATTTGTACAGAAACTAGATGACAGTTGTAAGAGTCGATGGGCACAAAAGGGAAGCAGTGGTTGAAAAGGGAGTGAGACAGGGTTGTAGCCTATCCCCGATGTTATTCAATCTGCACATTGAGCAAGCAGTAAAAGAAACAAAATAAAAAATTTGGAGTAGGAATCAAAATCCAGGGAGAACAAAGACCTTGAGGTTTGCCAATGTCATTGTAATACTGTCAGAGACAGCAGTGGACTTGGAAGAACAGTTTAATGGAATGGACAGTATCTTGAACGAAATACATAAGATGAACATCAAGAAAAGCAAAATGAGGATAATAGAATGTAGTGAAACTAAATATGGTGATGCTGAGGGACTACTACTTTAAAAGTTTTGCTATTTGGGCAGTAAAATAACTGATGGTGGTGGAAGTAGAGAGAATATAAAATGCAGACTAGCGATGGCAAGAAATGCATTTCTGAAGAAGAGGAATTTGTTAACACCGAACACAGATTCAGATTCGAGAGTCGGGACGTCTTTTCTGAAATTATTTGTATGGAGCGTAGCCTTGTATGGAAGTGAAACATGGAAGATAAACAGTTTAGACAAGAAGAGAATAGAAGCTTTTGAAATGTGGTGCTACACAAGAATGCTAAAGATTGAATGGGTAAATCACGTAACTAATGAGGAGGTACGGAATAGAATTGGTGAGAAGAGGAATTTGTGGCACAACTTGACTAGAAGAAGAGATCGGTTGGTTGTACACATTCTGAGGCATCAAGGGATCACCAATTTAATATTGGAGGGAAGCGTGGAGGGTAAAAATCAGAGAGGGAGACCAAGAGTTGAATTTACTAAGCAGATACAGAAGGATGAAGGTTGTAGTAGTCATTCTGAGATGAAGAGGCTTCCACAGGGTAAAGTAGCATGGAGAGCTGCGTCAAACCAGTCTTTGGATTGAAGATGATAACAACTGTTATGTCAAACAAATTTACAGTTTCTTATTTAATTCATCAACAAAGGCCGCAATATAGTTCACTCTATTCGAACAACGCTGAATTCTGCCCATTTTACATTTTGCTACTACACCAGTACAGGCAAATTCTGGCCACAACCACCCAGTTGTCCTCTTCTCATGAAACATGTATATAGCCACATTTGTATATGACCTTTTCTTCTTTTGTATTAAACTGACAAAATGTATGAAATATAAAAACCAATCCTATGAAAAATAAATTACTAATTTAAAGTTGAGAGCAGTTTCTGTAATTAGTGCAGTTTTAAAAAAAGGGAATCTTCAACACTGTGCAAGTTATGGCTCATTCTGGAATACTCAAGGGGTTTTTATTGATTTTCTCTATATTCATACATACTGTTACATTTGACCTCAGCAATGAAAAAAGTCGTGTGTTTAAATAAATGTGCATCATTCTTTCAAATCTCTCAATATCATTCTTAAGAACAGCATCATCAAACGATGATGAAATTGTGATATAAGTAAAAATTCTCACATGAAATAAAATGGTTTCATAAAAATAATCCAGCAGCTAGGGACACTGTCAAGCAGTAGATATCCACAAATGAGGTATTTAACACTGTAGCTTATCAGCATGGATTCTACATGTTTCTGGCTGTTTTGTGTCTTACCATTTTATCTGATGACATTAATTCCATGTAAATGCTTGAAGATGGATGAACACATAAATAGATCTGCAACTGCAGACAACTCTGCTTCCACTTAACTATTATTTGCAAAAATACATGTAGCACCTAACATTTCCCAATACATTAGGAAGAAAGAGAGTGCAGTCAGTTGCTAGTTGAAGCTTTGAGTACACTCAGATTGCTCAGTTACAAGGGTGGAATGGCTTGTTTAAGATGTCGTTCTGCCGTGAGTATAAGGGCCCTCTCAGAATAATGGAATAAGCTTTGACATAGCGGGAAACAGATTTTTGCAACCATTCTCTGCTCAAACATTGTTCTCAGCAATTTTTATTTTCTGTAAAATATATCCACATGCTGCTAAGTGAAATGCTTAGTTCCAAGACTGTTCAAAATATAATTTAGACATGTGTCAGGAAAAATATTTTCAGTAGACTCAACCAAACATTTACCATGTCATCTGCATTTCCATAGTTGCAATATCACTTCAGTCAAGGTTTCTGGAGGCAAAGCACAGGATGTTTGAAAAAGATTCTTTTATTAATTAAAAAAATAATGTGACCACAAAAAATATACAACATTTTGATAAAAATATATATCTCAAAATGCAACAAGCACAGTTACCAACAATATATAAGGTACATATTGCATTCTTGTTACCACAATTGTATATTTCAATATTATCTTTAAAAATTATTCAGTTTCAATTTCATGTTCAAAACTCACAAAATTGCCCATTGATATTAATATTGCAAAGCGTACACACACACACACACACACACACACACACACACACACACACACACTACAAAATAATTTTACAATTTACATCCCAATAATTTTACAATTTACATCCCTAAAATAATCAGTGCTTTGCATTAACATAAAAAATAAAACTGGAATGTGTAAAAATGCTTATTGTCACACTAAAACTTATGTTTTATACTACTCAGCCACAGCAAATTGGTGCTAACAGGCTTTTAAAAATGAAATACAATATTCCAATCCTGCTTTGACAGTACTGCATTAAACAATCACCACTGAAATAATTACAAAACCCGCATCCAAGAAGTTATGGGCACAGAACCATTAAACGACAACATTTTAACAGAAACTGGAAGTATGAAAAATATCTTCATTCTAAAAAAATGTTAAAGACCTACAAAAAAATTATTATTACAAATGGTATGCACAGTTTAAAAGTGTTACTTGCTGTTGTAACTAACATGGAAGCCAGCTTATTACAGATGTTTACATTATCCCAGAGAAATGTCAGGTAATAACCATTAGTTGGTGGCTATGCATCATTCAGGTGGTTGTATTCTATACTGCAGTATCATAAAACAGATGTGCATGAAAATAAAAATAAATATTACTTATATGAGTTTACAACCATAATGAATGGTATTACCAATGAAATCAAAGAATATAATAGAAATTAAGGATGGAGGACTAACCAATATCACATTGCAGGTACACATCAAAACTTAAGGACAGGTGGAACTATCAGGGAAAAAGAAAAACTTACCAAAAACAATAAGTGGAGACACCTACAATAACAGCATCTGCACATACCACGATGAGAATATAAACTATGAAGATAATCTGACATGCCTAAAAAAAAAGATGGAAATAAACACTACAAAACCCAGTAATTAAGATTGGTTTACTAACCCATAGTTTATGGAGTGTGGGTAATATCTGAGCACTAAATATGAAGGGGTTATACAATGTACTTCAACTGCAAAACAAAATCCTGGATGTCTTAATTATGAGTAACTAATTCTGTCAGTTGCTAAACTATAAAGTTTGTCACTTACTGCCACATGCTTATTGTCAAAACAGACTTCGAGTAAGAATAATAATGAAAACAGCTACAATATCATTTACTGCATTCCTGCTGTGAAGATGAGGACAGCTACACAAAAAATACTTAAGATGCACGAAAACAGGTCACAGAATTTGAAAACACTTCTGAAAATCCTTTGCTGCTAAGAGGGAGTCACCTCACGAGAAAAACAATGATTGGTGCAAATACTAGCAGCTTACTCTCGGCATAAGCAAATATGCAATGCACATGAACAGATTAAAAGATCATAGGACCTGACACCTAAAAGACATGGGTCTTTAAAGTAAGCAGATTGACATTTGCAGCCATATAACCTGAAACAGCCACTAAAATTTGTCAGGGAAGGATGAGAAAATTTAAGGCTCACAGGAGGAATTATTAGACAATGAGACCTATGTCTTACAAAATGTTCATACAACAATTTTTACTGTTGTTCATTTGCCAGGATCTTTAATACAAAGTAAATGGAGTGATGATTTGCAAAGGAACTGAGTAATGAAGGTGTTTGTTTACCCAAACCATACTCAAATGCAATAGAGATTTTTACCAAAAACAATACACATCTTGAAAAGAAGTGACCCTAAAAATTAGAAAATGCCACGTCCTGAGAAGAATAAAGGAACATTATTACCACATCGAAATGTAACACAAATGATGGCAAAATCAGATACTGAAACTTGGGTTGATACAGAAGCTCTATTTGGGTGGAATACTGGGACTGGTAATGCCACTGGTACACAAAGTCAACCCCATCCCCTCACATAGCCCGATGAAAACAAGTAAACGTTAGACACTAAGACAAATGTTGACTGAAGGTATCGTTCTTAGAACTGTTTTGACTTTTTCTGTCAACTACACATCAGGTAAAATTTTCTAGTAAATCAAGCAGTAACAACAAAGCACTGACATGAAATCATAGTTCATGACATCGGTACACTTATCTTCCACAATCTCATCATTAAAAGTAATTTATGAGAAACAGTTATGTCCATAAACAGCAATTATAAAGTCATCAACTATAGTTTGGTGTGGCTATTTCACAACTGCAACTGATTCTTTCTTTTCCAATTCTGTCAGAGCACTGATCAGTCACATACAGCTCTCAGTTACCACAAATGTAGTGCATCCCAAGAACAAGGGCTGCTATTTAACACATTAACAGTGAAACTTTTAAAAAATATTCAAGAGCTGCAAACTTTATGAAACTGAATTTCAACACATTCCATGCCTAATGCTGTGTATGTTAATTAACATAAGTGCGAAACATGTCCTCAGTTACTTACAAGCTGCCAATTAACAAATTACATGACAATGTCATGTGTCCACAAAGCAAGCAATTTCCTGTAGCTTACAACACATGAACACTGTAAAAAAAAACAAGTATTAACTCCCAACTTTTGAATGAAACTGTGAACTTCAAAACAAAGTTCTCACACAGACAAAAATGACTTTCTCCTTACTATTGACAAAAACTGTAAATTTCTGGTGGAAAATCAAATATTCGCTAGTTATAGCTGGATTATGAACGAGGTAAAAAACAGAACAGTAAATTCCAGATCTTATCTTCAGGGATTCAGGCACAATTTTGGAAAAAAAAGTTACTTCAGTAACCTGTCCCTGGCAGCACTTATGGAAAAAAATGTGTTGATGAAATATATGTGGATAAAAGCATTACCCAAATAAATTACATCAACTGCATATATTTCACTTGCCGCAGGCAGCTCTGTATACAGAACCAACCACTATGGTCTTAAGTAACAAACAAATGGAAGAAAACTGGCTGTAGTACTATTTTACATACATAAATTTTTTTTTTAGAACACGTAGTAGCAACAGTGCTCACCAAGAAAGCTATAATGTTACATCTGCTTCAACTCTCTGTCAAACAACGTGAAATTACGTAGATTCTGGGCTGTACCCGTGCATTAGCACAGCCCATAGGCCTTATTAGCAAGTAAAATCCGCTGTCAACTGAACAGATGGCGTACCAAACAAAATGTATGCTCATCTGTATTTAGCAGAGAAAATGAAATATATTAATTTCTATATACTATTTTCTGCATTTTTAACCGCAATAACACAGGACCAAACCCAAAAGGAACAGGTAAATACGAAGTTCAAGTCATTTACTACTAGGCCTATATATAATACTAATACTGACCTAATATGTATCGAAAGTACAATCTCTACTAGTAACGAGAATACATGCCCTTTAAACATTTCTAAGACATTTCATTTGATACAAACTTAGTGAACCATAAACCCTAATGACTTGAAGTCACCAGAAACTTGAGTATGTTTCCTGTGTTTACTATAATTTGCAATGCACTTAAATTCTTATCAGATCGAACAGACCTACACCCCACATTAATGCGAATATTACTTTTTCCCTTTTTACAAAGTTTCTCCGCCTTCCGCAACTGGTTGGCTTGGTTGTTCACTAGATTGTGAAACCGACTGCAATTCTTCGTCAAATTTTGATGCAAAATTGGCATCCAAAGCTTTAATCTTCGCCAGAACTTCCTGTTTTTCAGATTCGTTCCAATTATCTGCCCATTCCCTAAACAGCTTGATCCGACACTGAAACAGAGAGGGTGGGCGATCTTCCTTCACGGCAACACCATCCATACCAGCTACCAAACCATTAACATAACCGTTAGGGATTATTTTTTGGGCCAACTCCAGTAAGAAATCATTTCTCTGCATTTCACTCCACTCACTAAACCACTGCACTACAAACCGCATTTGCGCGGGCGTTGAATATCTTGAAGAAGAGCCCATGAAGCTAAACTATATAACAAATTATTCCACTACCGCAATTCACTTCGCACACTACCACCTGATAGCCACTGTGCAGAGTGCAGACAACTTCAATTCACAGTGCTACCACAAACAAAATCCTCAAACGTCATTTGCAAAGTACCGTTACTTTCCTCTCGTGCTTCACAATTAGGTCCAGAGACACGCAACGATCTATCTGCGCAGATAGATAGTGCCCTGTGAGAACGACTTTTGCGCAAAAGTGGGATTTGCGCAAACCTGGAGGTTCGTGTTGGAGGTTTGAGAGAAATTGCTCAAACCTGTGGCTTCAACTTACATCAGCGCAGACAGGCTGGAGCGTATGGACAGGAGATCGCCTAAAATCCGACGCTGAAATGAGTCGGAGTCAGCTGTTTGTCCAGTCAGGATTTCTCATTCGTGTGTGCAACGTGAATTTAAAAAAATTCAAATACACATCAGTGTTGGGTATAACTGATTGCCGAATTTACTTAAATTTATAGGAGTCAAACATGTTTGTGAAAAATTAAAAGCAGGGAATACACTGATAGGGGATAGGAAGGCATTTGCATATAACTCTTTAACAGAATATTTACGAACGGCTGAGCCTACGGCAAACAGGTTACAAAATTAAAAAAGAAAATCGTTGCCGACTGTTTACCGCTAAGAGCTAAGAAAAGTAATAGAGTCTATTCGATCTGCTGCCAGGGAACTGCTAGCATACTTTCACTCAGTACGGTTCTATGCCATAATCTAATGTGCCAGTGTAGCAAAAATAAAGTGGGCCCTATTTGTTCTAAAGAAGAGAGCAGTCAGAATATTGTGTTAAGCTGATAAGGGAAGTGCCTTCAGGGACATATATATTATTACACTTCTTCACTTCTTTTGCTTCCTAATATGACATGTGGCTCAAAACAAGAGTGTTTCAGAGGTAAACTGTAGAATTCACTACCATAACTCTACAAGTAAAACTTCCAAGATACACAATGAATCACTATCTAGAGTTCAGAATGGAATTTTATATTCTGGTGCAAAAGTTGCTAGTAGACTTCAGGTAGGGAATCGAAAATCTCGACTTAGCAACAAAATTCAACTCTAGCTCGTTGGCATATATATAACTTCTAATAAAATCGTAAAATAATATTATCTGTATCCTGTCAGAATTGGGTTCCATACTGTACTTTACTTGCCTTCGTGAAACCATTCTTCAGGACAGAGTAAATATCTCACATATGATGGGTATGATTTCACAATATGCTTGTTTCGAAACTGCAGTGGTAAATTCTAGATCCTTGTAGCTCCTATTGCCAGGAATCTTAACGTCACCATCAGTCGCTCATGTGGAGAAATTTCTCTCCTCATATAAGTTTTTCCGTATTAATCTAGGAGTTATGAGCGCCAAAAGATAATTATACATTTCTAAATCCATCCTCAAATAATTACGCCAGTTGTCGAGTTCGCCCAGCAACTCGTGAAGGAAATTTATGTGAGAAAACTGCCTTTGCTTAGGCAGCCACTGTGTAGAACATTTTGATCTGTCTTTCTGTTTCTGGCATTATGTTTGCTTCTTATTTTCTGTAATACCTATTGCGAACACAAATGGTAGTAAAATTTCCTCCATTTATGAATAAATGAGATAAACTTTGAGGTTACTGTGCGCGAGTGTAGTCGCTTTCCACTGAAATTTCTTTTCTACACCGACAGATGGTGGGCGAGTAGTTGATTGGAAATAGTGTCGTGTGAACAAACTGTACCATACTTACAGCGATCTACTGCATGCACAGGCATTTGCGCAGATCTGCAAATGGATGTACCTACATATGTTCACATGGGACTCCCAAAACAGGATTTCGTAATCGATTTCGAAATACCGTTTTTGGTTGGCCATGTAAACAGTTCTAAATCGATTCCGAAAATCTGGTACTGGTTTTCCGTAGTGGCCGTTAGGGGCTGATGCATTCCTCTCTTTTCCGCTGATGGTCTTCTCTGTGTGACTTATTGTGCAGTGAAGGAGAAACAGAAATATTAGATTGAGCATGAAACTGTCCACCTCTAATTCTTAAGTGAAGAGAAATAACAATTGTGGTGACCAAATACGAAACTGGAACAGCTGTTTTCCAGACGCCCATGTTTTAATGGACTAGCAAATCCACTTTAGACCTTAACGTGTAAACATGACAAGAACAAACGGCTTCCGAAATTCGGTTTTCGTTTTTCGGAAGATATGTCGTATGTAAACGTAGTGAATGTTTTCAAAAAATGGCTCTGAGCACTATGGGACTTAACATTTGAGGTCATCAGTCCCCTAGACTTAGAACTACTGAAACCTAACTAACCTAAGGACATCACACACATCCACGCATGAGGCAGGATTCGAACCTGCGACCGTAGCAGCAGCGCGGTTCTGGACTGAAGCGCCTAGAACCGCTTGGCCACAGGGGCCATCTAGTCAATGTTTTAAAACAGGAAATTTTGTGAATTAGATGGTAACATAAACCATCGTGAATCAAATGGAAACATACCACTGTCAATTAAAATGTGCAATTCTAAAATCATTTGTAACTTCATTAGAATTATTTTTGCAGAAGCAATAAAGAGCATTGTTGCTTGCTATGAGCACCACCATTGATTATATGATTTGACTCGTGAATGGAACTAGCCACCACTGACTTGACGAGTCTTGTATCATCAACTAACGTCAGTGTCATTGTAGCTATATGCAGTGGGAGATCATGAACATGGCAGCTCAGCATCTTTGGTCTAGAGTTATATCTGCTGTATAAGGTCATATAGTTTTCTACTCTATGGGACAGGAACAGGATATTACTGGAGGTTACTGCCTGCTGCGTATGAGATATTTTATTAAACTACACTCCTGGAAATTGAAATAAGAACACCGTGAATTCATTGTCCCAGGAAGGGGAAACTTTATTGAGACATTCCTGGGGTCAGATACATCACATGATCACACTGACAGAACCACAGGCACATAGACACAGGCAACAGAGCATGCACAATGGCGGCACTAGTACGGTGTATATCCACCTTTCGCAGCAATGCAGGCTGCTATTCTCCCATGGAGACAATCATAGAGATGCTGGATGTAGTCCTGTGGAACGGCTTGCCATGCCATTTCCACCTGGCGCCTCAGTTGGACCAGCGTTCGTGCTGGACGTGCAGACCGCGTGAGACGACGCTTCATCCAGTCCCAAACATGCTCAATGGGGGACAGATCCGGAGATCTTGCTGGCCAGGGTAGTTGACTTACACCTTCTAGAGCACGTTGGATGGTACGGGATACATGCGGACGTGCATTGTCCTGTTGGAACAGCAAGTTCCCTTGCCGGTCTAGGAATGGTAGAACGATGGGTTCGATGACGGTTTGGATGTACAGTGCACTATTCAGTGTCCCATCGACGATCACCAGTGGTGTACGGCCAGTGTAGGAGATCGCTCCCCACACCATGATGCCGGGTGTTGGCCCTGTGTGCCTCGGTCGTATGCAGTCCTGATTGTGGCGCTCACCTGCACGGCGCCAAACACGCATACGACCATCATTGGCACCAAGGCAGAAGCGACTCTCATCGCTGAAGACGACACGTCTCCATTCGTCCCTCCATTCACGCCTGTCGCGACACCACTGGAGGCGGGCTGCACGATGTTGGGGCGTGAGCGGAAGACGGCCTAACGGTGTGCGGGACCGTAGCCCAGCTTCATGGAGACGGTTGCGAATGGTCCTCGCCGTTACCCCAGGAGCAACAGTGTCCCTAATTTGCTGGGAAGTGGCGGTGCGGTCCCCTACGGCACTGCGTAGGATCCTACGGTCTTGGCGTGCATCCGTGCGTCGCTGCGGTCCGGTACCAGGTCGACGGGCACGTGCACCTTCCGCCGACCGCTGGCGACAACATCGATGTACTGTGGAGACCTCACGCCCCACGTGTTGAGCAATTCGGCGGTACATCCACCCGGCCTCCCGCATGCCCACTATACGCCCTCGCTCAAAATCCGTCAACTGCACATACGGTTCACGTCCACGCTGTCGCGGCATGCTACCAGTGTTAAAGACTGCGATGGAGCTCCGTATGCCACGGCAAACTGGCTGACACTGACGGCGGCGGTGCACAAATGCTGCGCAGCTAGCGCCATTCGACGGCCAACACCGCGGTTCCTGGTGTGTCCGCTGTGCCGTGCGTGTGATCATTGCTTGTACAGCCCTCTCGCAGTGTCCAGAGCAAGTATGGTGGGTCTGACACACCGGTGTCAATGTGTTCTTTTTTCCATTTCCAGGAGTGTATATTCATATTGGTGTCGTCTCAGGGGTGGAAATGATCGAGCTTCGCACCTTGCCGTAGAGTTTGTTGGTGTGCTCTTGATACCCATTCGGCACAAGTTTTTGTTCTGGTGCCTCGTGCAGATAGCAGGAGGGGAAGTTCCAAGGCACATGATAAACTCTTCTGATTGTCTTGTTTTGCTGTTGCTGAAACTTACGCTTTAACTTTCCAGATTAGGCAGGCGTAATACATTAATGGAAGAATATATGTGCGGAATACTTGCAGGTCACATTCAATAGAATCAGGTGACTTCTCATTGTGGAATGGGTATAGTGCTCCCAATGCTGCAATGGTCTTTTTGTGTACATCATTAATGAATTGCCTCCATGTGAACTTATGGTAAGGTGTGACACCAAACTATTGGGCTTTGTTCATACACTGAATTAGTACACCAAAGAGCATAAGATTCCCTATGGTTGCTAGATGTCTCTTGGTGAGGATTAGCGCCTGACTCTTAGCTGCATTGAAGTGCATGAGGGCCGGCCAGTGTGGCCGTGCGGTTCTAGGCGCTACAGTCTGGAACCGCGTGACCGCTACGGTCGCAGGTTCGAATCCTGCATCGGGCATGGATGTGTGTGATGTCCTTAGGTTAGTTAGGCTTAAGTAGTTCTAAGTTCTAGGGGACTGATGACCTCAGATGTTAAGTCCCATAGTGCTCAGAGCCATTTGAACCATTTTTTGGAGTGCATGAGCCAGTCTGTTACCCACAGCTCTAGGTCACTGCAGGCATTCTGAGGTCTTCGCTGGATCACTTGCGGCCATCAACGTCTGATAATGAGATGTGTGTCAATGACATAGACGTATCTGCTGACTATAGGAGATGTTGGTAAGCTCATTGTGTAAGCACTGTTTCAAAAGCTCTGGACACGTCAGACAGGAGCATTTTGCAATATTCCCTGTTTTTTAAACCCAGCATGGCCTCTTCAACACTCGTTGATGCGTGATGCAATGTCCTGTTCAGAAACCAAACTGTTCAGTGAACAGGAGAACTTCTCTGACCAGTGGCAGTTGAAGTCTCTTCAGGAGGAGCCATTCATAAACCTCGCTTAAACTTCATACTATACTAATCGGCCTACAGCTTCTGGAGTCAGCTCCGTTCTTGTCCAGTTTGGGTACTGCGACCATGACTGCAAACTTCCAAAAATGCAGATATTTTTTCTGCAATATGATGTTGTTAAATGGCGTTATTGTGTACTAAATGGCTTCTTGTGGAAATTCCTTAAGCTTCTTTGCTGTAACTTCGTCGTGTCTAGGCATTTTCTTCTTAGGAAAAAGTTTGATACACTGGTGATTTTCTTATGAGACGAGGATGGCATCATCTGAATTGTTTCCTCCTCAGCCGACAGGTGCACACTGAGCCAGTTCCCCATGAGCTGAATGTGCAATGGGTTGATGATCTCTTCCATTGGTCTAAATTTTTCTGCAGACACATTCGCAAGCATATTCATTTTTTCTGCAGCCATGAAAGTTTCTCCTGCTGGTGACCTGTGGAACCAGCGCAGGTATATTCGTGAAAAGCCCCATGGCGTGCCAAGTAGAGGAATTACACTACTGGCCATTAAAATTGCTACACCACGAAGATGACGTGCTACAGACGCGAAATTTAACCGACAGGAAGAAGATGCTGTGATATGCAAATGATTAGTTTTTCAGAGCATTCACACAAGGTTCGCGCCCGTGGTGACACCTACAACGTGCTGACATGAGGAAAGTTTCCAAACGATCTCTCATACACAAACAGCAGTTGACCGGCGTTGCTTGGTGAAACGTTGTTGTGATGCCTCGTGTAAGGAGGAGAAATGCGTACAATCACGTTTCCGGCTTTGATAAAGATCGGATTATAGCCTATCGCGATTGCGGTTTATCGTATCGCGACGCTGCTGCTCGCGTTGGTCGAGATCCAATGACTGTTAGCAGAACATGGAATCGGTGGGTTCAGAGGGTAATACGGAACGCCGTAGTGGATTCCAACGGCCTCGTATCACTAGCAATCGAGATGACAGGCATCTTATCCGCATGGCTGTAACGGATCTTGCAGCCACGTCTCGATCCCTGAGTCATCAGATGGGGACGTTTGCAAGACAACAACCATCTGCACGAACAGTTCGATGACGTTTGCAGCAGCATGGACTATCAGCTCGGAGACCATGGCTGCGGTTACCCTTGACGCTATATCACAGAGAGGAGCGCCTGCAATGGTGTACTCAACGACGAACCTGGGTGCACGAATGGCAAAAAATGGTTCAAACGGCTCTGAGCACTATGGGACTTAACATCTTAGGTCATCAGTCCCCTAGAACTTAGAACTACTTAAACCTAACTAACCTAAGGACACCACACACATCCATGCCTGAGGCTGGATTCGAACCTGCGACCGTAGCTGCACCGCGGTTCCGGACTTCAGCGCTAGAACCGCACGGCCACCGCGGCCGGCCCACGAATGGCAAAACATTTTTTCGGATGATTCCAGGTTCTGTTTACAGCGTCATGATGGTCGCATCCGTGTTTGGCGACATCGCGGTGAACGCACATTGGAAGCGTGTATTCGTCATCGCCATATTGGCGTATCACCCGGCGTGATGGTATGGGGTGCCATTGTTTACACGTCTCAGTCACCTCTTGTTCGCTTTGACGGCACTTTGAACAGTGGACGTTACATTTCAGATGTGTTACGACCCGTGGCTCTACCCTTCATTCGATCCCTGCGAAACCCTGCATTTCAGCAGGATAATGCACGACCGCATGTTGCAGGTCCTTCACGGGCCTTTCTGGATACAGAAAATCTTCGACTGCTGCCTTGGCCAGCTCATTCTCCAGATCTCTCACCAATTGAAAACGTCTGGTCAATAGTGGACGAGAAAGTGGTTTGTCACAATACGCCAGTCACCACTCTTGATGAACTGTGGTATCGTGTTGAAGCTGCATGGGCAGCTGTACCTGCAGACGCCGTCCAAGCTCTGTTTGACTCAATGCCCAGGCGTATCTAGGCCGTTATTACGGCCAAAGGTGGTTGTTCTGCGTACTGATTTCTCAGGATCTATGCACCCAAATTGTGTGAAAATGTAATCACATGTCAGTTGTAATATAATATATTTGTCCAATCAATACCCGTTTATCATCTGCATTTCTTCTTGGTGTAGCAATTTTAATGGCCAGCAGTGTAGATTCAAGCGATGCCAACTCATCTGTCCATCTGGCCTTCCTGTGGATGATTAGGGCTGCCTTGATTTGTTACTGTAGCTGATTCACCCGTGTCTTGTACTTGCATTTCCTGGTTGTGCACCAGTCCTTGAGTAGGCAGTTCTCATCTCAGATTATCTACAGGATCTCAGATGGTAGTGATTCTGGTATTTTTCCTGTTACAAGCTGTTTGCTTTGTGGCATGGAAGTTGTGATGCTGCAGTTGATTGGTGTAGCGATGTAATCAGCAGCTTCGCCAGCGCCAGTAGTTTCATTGATTGGGGTTTCCAGTCGGCGATATGTGTCCTAATTTGTTTTTGCGTGTTGTGGGATCTTGAATTGGAGTTTGGTTGCACTGCCATTGAGGACACCTCTGTGATGACAAGAGATGTCATACACCACTTCCATTCGCACAAATCCTGGGATGCACTTGATAATACCAATGTCAAGGACATCTGGTGTGCCTCTGTTGTTGAGATAATTTGTTGGTTATTCTGGGCTGTGCATTTGGGCATGTGCTCATTCTACTTCACTTAGGAGTGTGTGGCCACTTCTTGTAGTTGTCCTCAAGTTCCAAATGGCGTGTTGCGATTTGAAGTCGTAGCTATAATACAGTGGCTGTGTATCTGCAGCAGATTCTGTGCATATCCTAGTGTCAGATGTCCTCTTGGTGGGCAATGCACTGCTACAGATGTGACTGCACCTTGACTCATTTGGACAGCGACATTAGTTGCCACCATGTGTTGCAGTGGTGGAGTGGGGGCTTGGTAATGCTGCAGCAACTTGAATATGAAAATTCCTGCTCTGCCTCTGTCAGTCAGACACTGTGGTAACACCTGTACTTGGTAACATTCACTCGAAGTCCAGGTTTCAGATGGGTTTCAGATTCAAAGCAAACGTCAACATTCTCATATTCAAGAAACTGTCGAAGTTCTTGTAGGTGGTGAAAAATGCTGTTGGCATTTCTTGTGCCGATGGCGAATCTTCAGTGTTTCTCTTTCTAGCCATAAACAGGTCCTGCTGGCTTCTATGTATCAAGGCAAATGAACTCATTGGAGAGGCATTACTTCATGATGAAAAAATAAATGTTGGTCCTTACCTATGGAATGAATTACGTCAAGTGTTATCTCTATAGCAGAAAGATTTGAGTGATAACGGTTCATTCAGCATTGATATTATTGCTGGCGTTGAAGGATACACCTTGTAGATTGACATGATGGGCAGTTCAATTGAATGAATTTGATTTTGAAGCCATGTACAGACCTGGAAAGAAACACAACAACGTGGATGGGTTGAGTTGGTGAGTAGTGGTACTACAAATAGTAGGTAATGAACTTAAGGAATGGCAGACAGCACAGAAGATGGATGATTAATGTGAGCAGTTTAATGAGCAATCGCAATTTTGTGTATAGGATGGATTGCTCTGAAGAAAAACTAAGTTGGGTCCGTGAGTGGTGGTGCCAGCAAAGCTGAGCTACAGAGTATGGGAGATGTAGGTCTACCAACAAGAAAGTAGCGGAGAGTTACTAGTCGAGGAATAGGAAAGTGGATGTGGACCAATATGTGCGGAACTGCATACAGTCTGCACAGAGAGTGGATCTGTGTTGGACAAGAGTTCCACTGATGAGGTTACCTGAAGCATTAGCTCGGGAGTTATGTCCTAGGTCACTTTAACAAAACACGTGCACATAGTAAACATTTACTCACAATTACACAACTGATTTCGAGATATGTGGAAATGGTAGCAATCCCCAACCAGCAGGCAGCGACAATGGCATAATAGCTAGTAAACAATTGGATAATGAAGTTTGGGGCACCTGCGATGACAGTAATAGATGAGGGAACCAACTTTATAATGGGTTAGTTCAAGGAATTGTATATGCTGTAGTGTGTGAAGAAAACTGAGAACAAGTCCTTTACATTCTCAGGCTAGTGGAAGAACGGAAAGAGTTCATAGAACTATAGAAAAGATGTTAGGGTACAGTGTGGGCACACACCATACTAATTGTGATGTTTATTTAAGAAGTGTGGTCTCAGTGTACAACTCGATACAGCACACGAATACAGGATTGTCACCGTATGATGTATATAATCGTTAGATGCTATCGTAATTCGACATGATAATGACCAAGTGGGGTAAGACTGGAGAAACTGTTAAAGAGTTTGAGAGAGTTATAAGGGAAATATGGAACAGAGTCGGCTAAGCTAATACCATGGCTCTAGAAAAGCAAGAAGAAGCAGTGAACCATTCAGCTAGAACGCTGCAATAGGTGGCTGACCAACGGAACGCATTAAATTACACACGTTTTGGGGATTATACCACATACAAGGAGAAGGAGAGGTTGGATTGACTCAGGGGGCGACTTATGAAAAGTGTGTTTGGGACAGCTAACGTGAAGGACATCGGGAGATGAATGATACGGTGAAAGTAATAAAGTAATGGGTAAAAGAAAACAAGACCGCAAGTGAGTAACACACAATGCAAACTGCACGTTTGGTGAAAGATGTTTTAAGCAATACTCTGTTATTACGCCAGATGACTAGGGAAGTAGTGAACTACGCGAAAACTGTGGAAGAATCAGCGAACCAGAACATTGAGAAGCTACAAGCCAAAGTAGAAATACTGGATAGGGGAGTAGTGGTAACTAGGTGGTTGCAGTTGTTGGAGAACAGTGAGTGGGAAGCACGCAGAGAGGTATCGGAATTGTGAGTAGCTATGCAACAAGCTATGCGAGGACTACTGGAAATAAAGTTCTTGTTCACCAGATCAGTACCTGGGGGGCTACAGAACGTGGAAAAAGAACTACCTCCTGAATTAAATTTGGTCTCGGATCGTAGCCATAAAAACTTGTCTTCCTATTTTAACCTAGCCACAGTGTAAGCAAGGACCGAAAGAGCAAAGGTGTACATTTCTGTTTCCTTTCCAGTAGCGGGGAAGCTGGCAAGGAACCAGTGTTACATAGTCCACACAAATCCTGTCAAGTGGGGGATGCAGAGGAAATTTGTCAGCGCAACGGTGCATAGGTTCTTAATAATTGCAGAAACCAAGAGCAGGCACATGGAAAAGGAAGAAACGGAGTTATAGAAGTGTTACAGTGATGAAGTTACGGTCTGTCCAAGTAGGGTAGTAAGAGAGGGCCAAAACTCCTGCACAGTGGAGTTAGTGCTGAACCAGAAAACGGAAAAGAATTGCAAGAAAGAGGAGATTCGGCCTGAGTTGTACTTTGGACATGTTGAGGAACATTGGTTGTACTATACCTTCGATAAAGTGCTAGTAGTCGCCAGTTGCTATCAACTGGTGAAACTCATGGCAGCAAAAAGGGTGGAGCTAGATGGAAGTGGATTGCTAAGAAATGAGACATCATTGTAAACAGTGGCACCTACTTTCTGTCTACCTGCCATAATTTCGGGAATAACCCACCTGAACAATTCACAGCATCAGTTGTATTGGTTAGAGGAACCAATGGAAGTATAACCAGCTGCACATTTACATTGGTGTCCAAAATTAAAGCAACGAACCGCTATTTCCCTGTCCTTTGTCTAATTCACAATATAACCATACAAACTGTCAACAGACGTACGTACAATCGTTGAGGAAGTGCCATTCTGTTTAACGGACGACCACATGAACAATGACGTCACGGCACCTATCAAACGGGGTAGTGTTTGCCAGGTAGTCCCACATCCACAGTCGCTGTGTATATAGCCACCAACGGTGAGACGCCTACCAGACTCTCTGTGGTGGAGGGCCATAAGAATGGAAGAAGGACAGTCACAAACTGACGAGGCCGGATGGCTTAATGTGAATCGTTCTGTTGTTTCTCGGATGTGGAAACAATTTATAGAGATCGAAACAGTACGCCAAAGACTAGGGCTGATCCGACCATGTGTGATATCAGAAAGAGAGGACCGTTATTTGGATGAAGGGCACGACAGTACTGATAGGCTCCTTGCATCTGACGTCGCAGTATCCACTGGACGTGTTGTATCGAGACAAACGGTGTACAGAAGGCTTCGGCAAAGTGACCTTTATTGTCAGAGACCTGCTGTATGTGTACCTCTGAAGCGACTTCGCAGAATGGAACGTCTGGAGTGGAGTCATCAACATGCCACTTGGGCGGTCGAACAGTGGACCAATGTTCTTTTCGCAGATCAGTCCCGATTTGGTCTGGAGAGTTTCTCGGCGTATTCGCATCTGGAGGGAACGTAGAACACGATTTTGGAACCCAAACATTATGGAAAGAGAGCAATATCGAGGAGGATCCCTAAGGTTGCGGGCAACGATTATGGTGATCACATGAGCACCTCCTCATGAAATTGTATCGGTGAATCGGCAAGGTTTAACTGCTGTCAGGTATCGTGACGAGATTTTGGGACCTCATGTGCGGTTGTGGCGAGGTGGTGCGGGTGCTGATTTCGTACTCATGGACGATAACGATCGACCTCATAGAGCAAGAGCGGTTGATGTTTTGTTGGATAACGAACATATTGCATGCATGGTGGGACCTGCTCGCTCTCCCGATTTGAATCCTCTAGAGCGTGTTTCGGATGCACTAGGGAGACAGATTGCATCATGTCAGCATCCACCAACCACTCTCCAAGACTTGCAAGCAGCTCTCCAGGATGAATGGGATTTATTGCCTCAACATGAGATCGACGATATCATTCACAGCATGCCCTATCATTGTCAGGCCTGTATTGTTGCCAGAGGCGGTCACGTCCCATACTGAACACATTAACCAGTTGTCAGAATGTGTGTGCACATCTGTTAAGTTGGAAAAAACGAAGGACATTTTCGTCTACCATTATGAATATTGCATTTGTTTACGCCCTGTATTCTTTACATTGTTTCTATTTACTGTCACCTGTTTATACTGTTTTGTGGCAAAATAAACACAACCTTGCAAAATTTCCGTTTGTTACTTTAATTTTGGACACCTGTGTATGTTGAACCACACAAGGGGACCCAAGTTTATTCAGTCCATAGACAAACTCTTTAACAAGTAGGAGGGGCGAATCTCCACGAAGACGATGATACAGCATGCGGATCAGTACAGGGAAAACCAGTACCAGAGAGGCTCAAATGGTTCTGAGCACTATGCGACTTAACTTCTGAGGTCATCAGTCGCCTAGAACTTAGAACTAATTAAACCTAACTAACCTAAGGACATCACACACATCCATGCCCGAGGCAGGATTCGAACCTGCGACCGTAGCGGTCGCTCGGTTCCAGACTGTAGCGCCTAGAACCGCACGGCCACTCCGGCCGGCAGTACCAGAGAGAAACTATCTTGACCATTCTCATACCAGGAGCTGCAGCGTCACTTACTCTGTTAAGTGTAGTCCTTCCTTACACCTACAGAAGACGAAGTTTCGACCAAACCACTATTTAAATCCCAGTGGATTGGACTCCCAGACCCTAAGAGGCAGTAGTGAGAACTGTAGCTGTCAATTAAGGTAAGCTAAAAAGGAACTAATGGAGCTTAGTATAAGTGTAAGGAAATGTAGTGGTAAGAGCAGTCTTGAGTTAAGAGCAGATCAAAGTCAACTGGGACAAACCTCAGGGAACTTGTCACTCTAGTTTGCATGCAGGTAATGTAGTTTAAGGCGACTTGAGGGACTGGGTCTTGTTAAAGAGGAGGGTAATATAACACACTGACAATATTTGGTCAGAAACGCACAAAGTAGGAAGTGGTTTACAGTAGCGGCCACCGCTAGCGAGTGGGGAAGTTATGCTTTTCAAAATGTAACACAGCCATTACAACGTTGTTAAGCGAACTGGCCTGGCGAGGGGTAGAAACAGTTGACACAGCTGTACATAAATGGAGGAGGGTGGAAGCTTTTCCACATTGGTGGCCAACAAAATGTTTAGTATATGAGCCAGAGGGCATAGCAAACCCCAAGCAAATGCGTCTTGGAAACGTATAAATACCTAACCATTTTACACTAAAGTCACTTCTGTTAGTGCTGCAGTTATATCACCATGGGGCTGTGACGCTTGGCTGGCATCCAGACTGCTGTTAATGGACCACAGTTTGACTGTGCATCAGCGCAGTCTGCTCTTAAACCATGCTACCTGAGCTGTCACCACATCTGGCTAGTAGAGGTCCAGGGAAGCAGGTTGCCAGCCATCAACGCAGGGCAGTGGGTCACTGCCGTTACATCGCCTGCCTGCTGGACAGTGTGTAGGGTGCGTGTGACATGCCACAACACTCGCGGCCGCAGCTAGCCGAGACTGGCCGGACCGGAGTTGCTGCTGACAGAAGCAGCTGCATCACGAGTCCCTGCCCATGCGACGCTGCACTCTGTCAGCATTGTGGGGTGACAATACACAGGAGGCAGCCAGATGCCTCAGCCACATTGCTGCTTGCTGTATTGCTCCACGGTGGGGAGCCATAATCGAGCAATTTAGAATTTCAGGCTGTTTAACTGGGGCCACACGGCGTCTCCCTGTACTCCACATCCACCAGTTATTACAGAGGTAACGTTTTGAGAGTAGCGTCGCTGGAAGCAGCCCGCCAATCAGTCGGTTAGAAATGGTCATGTGAGGACCGCGTGTGGACTGAGGGCTGCGGTGGAGTAAAGAGCTCTGTCTCTCTTTCCAGCCAGCTCTTGACCCGAGCAGACATACCTTGCCTATACTCTTGAACGTCATGTCCACCTGTCTCTTAGTGGCCTCCACAGACACTGATGTATCCATAGTCTTTAGCAGTAGAGGTGGAGTATCACCCAGTTTTACAGCATGAATACTTCGTTGTTAATCTTACCATCCTCTTAAGTGGATACCCACTGACTCCTGACCGCCTTCCAGCGGCCCACCTGGCAGTATACTTTAAAGGTGCCGCCATATACAGGGTGGTCCATTGATAGTGACCGGGCCAAATATCTCACGAAATAAGCGTCAAAGGAGAAAACTACAAAGAACGAAACTTGTCTAGCTTAAAGGGGGAAACCAGATGGCGCTATGGTTGGTCCGCTAGTTGGCGCTGCCATAAGTCATACGGATATCAACTGCGTTTTTTTTAAAATAGGAACCCCTATTTTTATTACATATTCGTGTAGTACCTAAAGGAATATGAATGTTTTAGTTGGACCACTTTTTTCGCTTTGTGATGGAGGGCGCTGTAATAGTCACAAACATATGGCTCACAATTTTAGACGAACAGTTGGTAACAGGTAGGTTTTTTAAATTAAAATACAGAACGTAGGTACGTTTGAACAATTTATTTCGGTTGTTCCAATATGATACATGTACCTTTGTGAACTTATCATTTCTGAGAACGCACGATGTTACAGCATGATTACCTGCAAATATCACATAAACGTAGTCGATATCCGTTTGACCTATGGCAGCGCCATCTAGGAGGCCAACCATAGCACCATCTGGTTTCCCCCTTCAAGCTAGACGTGTTTCGTTCTTTGTAGTTTTTTCGTTTGACGCTCATTTCGTGAGATATTTGGCCTGGTCACGATCTATGGACCACCCTGTATACGCAAATTCTGGAATACACTTCTTACTACACTGCGCAACAAAATTGAAGGATCACTTTTTCTAAACTCTTGTAATGGTCTCCCTCTGTGACACACATGTTTCAAGTTTAGCTCAAAGGTGCCTACAACCTTCTTCTGTAACGGTGCGAAAACGTGGCACCCTGTGACATCACTCGCCGGCTCGGCGATGCTTCAGACAGCAAGATGCCGACACATGCGAAAAAAAGGCCACAGTTCAAAAGTTCATATGAGCTGTAACGTGGATTAGTGATGTCACATTAGCACCAGATTTCACCACAATTCATCCCGACGTCACTGTGGACATGTCACACAATGGGAAGGTCGTCACAGCGCCTCTTAGCCACATTTCACCCATTGTTTTGACGTGTCTGCGATGGAGGTCAGAATCACGACACCCAGCGTCCAAAACACGCGATTTTCTCATGGGTGGCCGAGAAAAAGATATCAGAAGCAGCGCCGCTCAGAATCGACACGAAAAGTCTCGGGGGGTGGCATAGAGGGCGTCAATAAAACTACTCCTTTAACTGGGGCGTTGGTTCCCACACATTTCGCGCTTCAAAACGACAGTTCGCTATGCGATGAGCAACAGGAATATGTTCTTGACAACTTTTGACGCTGTTGCAATCCTCAGGCGTGCCAATCCTTCTCTAAGGACACTGGGGAGCTGTATCCACATTGAAAGTGATCACACCCCTTTGGAGTGCGGCGCGACCGTAATTTTTGCTCTAATTTAGAGGTTGGAACCGCTAGAGACCGTTCAGAAGCATTCAACGGAATTTGAAAGTGATCCGAAGCATCAAAGTATACGAGGGTATTTCAGAAAGTAAAGATACACCGTACGCCAGAGGAACAGAAGAGTTTTGGCGAGCAAGTTGTGCAACACTGGCGTTAACCTTGAACCGTAAGCTTTCTCCTCGCGGTCGTTCGGCAGTTTAACGTTGCTCCTGGTTAGAGTAGGTCATGTTTAAAATGGCTGCGTTGATTCAGAATCCCGCCAAATGCGAAGTGCGCTCCGTCATACGTTTTCTTCATGCCAAAGGTCAGTGACCAACGGATATTCACAAAGAAATTGTTTCTGTTTACGGGGAACATTATGAATCAACAAAATCTAACGAAATGGTGTCGTCATTTCTCTGAAGGTAGGACCGATGTTCATGACGAACAAAGAACAGGTCGGCCATCTGTGATCTCTGATGCCCTTCTTCGGAGAACGGAGGAAGCAATTCGTACGAATAGACGTCTCACATTGAACGAACTGCATCAGATCATACCGGACGTGTCAGTGACAACTCTTTATGACGTTGTGACTGTCAAGTTAGGGTACAGGAAATTGTGTGCGCCCTGGTTTCCAAACTGTTAATGGAAGAACACAAAAAGAAGGATGGGCTTTGCACTCGATTTCCTCACACGCTATGCTGAAGCAGGTGATGAATTTCTTGATCACATTGTGACAGGTGACAAGACGTGGGTTTATCACCATGCACCTGAATCCAAGCAACAATCAATGCAATGACGCCATTCGAATTCACCAAAAGCCAAGAAATGCGGAACGTCGATTTCAGCGAAGAAAATCATGGCTTCTGTTTTTTGGGACATTCTTCTGTTGGAATTTATGCCTCCTGGAACGACAATTAATGCTGCTGCATATTGCCAGAGTTTGAAACGTCTTCAAAGGGCAATTCAAAACAAACACAGGGGAATGCTGACAAGTGGAGTCCTCTTGCTTCATGACAACGCTCGGCCTCACACAGCGCTCGTAACCAAAGCACTGCTCAAACAATTCAAATGGGACGTATTGGACCATCCGCCATACAGCCCGGACATTGCACCCACCGACTTCCATGTCTTCTGCTAGCTGAAGTCACATCTTGGTGGAAAATCATTCCACGACGATGAAGAGATCAAAGATGAAGTTGAAATGTGGTTCTGACAACAGGCGGCAACCTTCTATGACTGTGGGATACAAAAGCTTGTGCACCGACTTAACAAATGTTTGGATAATGGGGGTGATTATGTCGAAAAATAACAAATAATCCAGTTAATAAGATGTAACTAACGTTTTCTAAATAAATTTTCTATTTAAGGACTGTGAGCCATTGTATCTTTACTTTTCGAAATGCCCTCGTACATTTGCTTTTTCAGCCCTCCTCTTTTCTGTCCTCCCGTGACGTGATCACACAGGAGTCCAACATTAACATGTGTGTGAATAGAACGGCAAAGGATCCCTCTAGGACCCTCGAGTTCGGCAACACCTTCAATGCCACCCATGCAACTTTACCGTGCACATTACAAAAGTACCAATTAGGAACTTCGACATAAAGCGCATGAACGCAGGCAAAACCGCACCAAAGGTGCGTCACCCTCAGCAGTTGGGTGGTGGCACCAAGGGCGTTGCCGAACTGGATGGTCTTAAAGGGTAAAAATTGCAGTCGCGCTGCACTCCAAAGGGGCGTGATCACTGCAGATGCAGACTCATAATGTCTTTAGAGAATTATTGGAAAGTCCGAGTGTGTCAACAGTGTCAAAAGTTGTCAAGAACACCTTCCTGCTGCTCATCGCATGTTGTTTTCGACCGCGAAATGTGTGGGAATCAACGTCCCAAGGTAAGTGGTGGTTTCATTGACGCCCTTTATTCCACCCCCTGAGATCTCTTTGTGTCGATTCCGAACGGCGGTGTGTCTGAAATGTTTTCCTCGCCCACCCATGAGAAACCGCGTGATTTCAGCGCTGGGTGTATCGATTCTGACCTCCGTTGCAGGGACGTTAAAAGAAGGGATGAATTGTGAGTAAGAGGTTCAAAAATGTCTCTGAGCGCTATGGGACTTAACTTCTGAGGTCATCAGTCCCCTAGAACTTAAAACTACTTAAAACTAACTAACCTAAGGACATCACACACATCCATGCCCGAGGCAGGATTCGAACCTGCGACCGTAGCGGTCGCGCGGTTCAAGACTGTAGCGCCTAGAACCGCTTGGCAACCCCGGCCGGCTGTGAGTAATAGGGGCTGTGACGATATTCCCAGTGGGTGGCATGTCCACGGTGGCGTTGGGCAGAATTGTGGTGAAATTTGGTGCTAAGATAGCATCACTAACCCACTTCAGAGCTCACATTAACTTTTGAGCTGTGGCCTTCTGCTCGCACGTGTCGACATACTGCTGTCTGAAGCGTCGCCGAGGCGGGGGGGGGGGGGGGTTACGTTGCAGGGCGCCAAGCTTTTACACCATTACAGAGGAAGGTCGTTGGCACCTTTGAGGCAAATTTCAAACTTACACGTCACAATGGGAGGCAATTATGAGGTTTCGGCAAAATGATCCTTTAATTCTGCAGTGTAGAACCTTCTCAACATTCTATTATTTTCGATATAAAAGTACTACATTCCAACAAAAAAGGTTTAAGATTTTTATTTACTTTCTTTACTACGGTTGTATGTATCAGGTGCATTCGAATCATTTGGATTCTTGCTTGGTTTATCTGGGTACAAGAGAGAAAAGAGTATGAGTATTTCTAGTTTACAAAATCTTAAAAAGAAAACAAATTAAATCAGAAAAATAAAGAAAATTAAAAACCAACAGTTAACAATTAGACAAAAATGAAGGTAAAATTAAATTAAAGCCAAGCAAGGTTAAACTGATGAGACAGAAGATAGGAGTAACATAGGTAAGTATAAATTAGGTATAGGATGGAGGGTTTTGCTGTCTATAGTGATGGTATAAGTGTTGTTCAGTTGTGTGTGTGTGTGTGTGTGTGTGTGTGTGTGTGTGTGTGTGTGTGTGTGTGTGTGTATGCACGCGCGTGTGTGTATGTTGTTACAATTAGTGCATATTCTGTTGTTGGTATTGGACCTATATCTGTTTGTGGTACTGCGTTGCATCACAAGTTTTGGTCCTTATCATGCCTGTTTGCCGTTTCTAGTGATTGCTTATGGGGCTGCTTTGGTGTTGGTCGTTTGCTCTTAGGTATGAAGCACTTTTTCTTCCATATCTCGGACATGTACATTGTTGCTTTATGTTGTATTGTTATATGTGTAGATGTGGTGGAATAAGTTACTGGTGCATCACTCGTGCGAGTGGTATTTTCATACTGGAGTCGATGTGCATCATGTTTTGTGCTACAGTGTGTGCAGGTAATACACTGATAAGTCAAAACGTTACTAATGCCTGCTTGATGGCATGTTCGTTCTGCAGTGGATGTAGTACAGCCGTGATTATAGTATGGATTTGATAATTCCTCGGTGGGTTTTTGGAGGTGTGTGACACTGGTTGTTTGCACACAGGTCATGTACTTCCTGTGAATTAAGGGTTGAAAGTTTATGGGCTAGGAGCTGGTGCCCAATATTGGCCCAGATGTGTTCCATCAGGTTCAGATCAGGCTAATTTGGGGGCCCAAGACCTTAATGTCGGTTCACTATCGTGCTTCTCAAACCACTGTAGTGCAAGTCTGGCCTTGTGATACAGACAGTTAGCCTCCCGGAAAATGCCATCACTGTCATGGATGGTATTGAGCTTAAAGGAATGCAGATAGGAGACAATAGTATTTGCGTAGCCCACGTTTATCATAGTGCCTGTGATCACTACCGACAAATGCTGTGGAAGACTACAATACTGTCTCCACTGGCATGTGTCTGTGGTGCAGTGCATTTTTCGAGCAGCTGTTTGCCTTGATGATGGCATATCTGGACATTATAATCGACATAATGTAACAAGAAACTTGATTCATCCGACTAGGCGACATGTTTCCTCTTATTCATGCTCCAATTTCGATGGTCCATTGCCCACTGCTATTGTAATTGATGCTTTCATTGGGTCAACAAGGGAACGCACAGAGGTTGTCTGCTGGAGGAAGCTGTCATCCATAGTCTATCGAAGGTAACATTCGATACCAAGGAGCACTGATAGTGCCTTACATTGAAGTTACAGTATTTATTACACTGCAGGTAAGGATATCATTTGTGCTGTGGTGGTGTTTGCTTGGATAGCTGGGACGAGCTGCTTCCTTTCCAATTAGGGTGTGAACCTGTCAGTTATTATTTTTTTACACGTTTTCCATGTGATATCAAGTAGGGAGATTGATTGGTATGAGAGTGGGTCTATTGTTGGTTTGTTGGGTTTGGGTGATATTAAGGTTTTACTTGTTTTCCACCCAGGTGGAAGAATCATTGCTGTTAGGCAGTAGCTGAAAATCTTTGAGACTAATGGGATATCAGTGGACATAAATAGTAGGGGGATTGCGGCACCACCCCAGTTTTGATATCAAATTAATATGAAAATTAATTAAATTGCTCAATTAATTACCCCCTCCACCCCCATTACAACAGTGTACGATGACTCAGCACTCTGTGTGAAATCGGGTGACACACCAATTTATCTACAGTACTCCACCATTACAACCTTTTTCGGTCTACAGATGGTGATATACATTGTGCTGGAAACACTAAACAGATGGCTGCCTTGTTTTAAAGCTGTGTATAGGGACATTGCAGACTATACCCAAGCAGCCAATTTGCATGCAGACGACTTCGAACAGTGGGTTAATATGATGCCAACAGAAACTAATTTACTGCCAATAAGTTTGAGAGAAACACACATTGAGGTCTGTGCTTACAAGAAGGCTTTATTTTCTATATTCTGTACTGGTGTTAAGATAAAGAAAGAGCCTGTTGATGTAGTGCACCATGTGTATGATTACTGAATAAAAATGAATATAACCATGTATGTGTTTTTATTTCATACCTCTTATTACATTGCAAGTACTAAAGCTATAGCTACCAGGAGCCCATTGCACGCCAGTATCTTACATAGTAGGGATCATGGCAGGGCATAGTGTTCATTATTTCCTCTAAAACCCATTGCACGCCAGTACCTGACGTAGTAGGGTGGGTGACAGGTGACAGGTGACAGGGTGGGTGAAGCATAAAGACTTCATTGTAAGCGACTGGAGCTGGGAGAGCTGGGGCGGCATGCAAGAAGACCAGAAGAAGAATGGAGTGCTGCTTCCTGACAACATACATGCAAAAATTGTAGGTCCATCCAACTGTGGCAAGACAAATGTTCTCATGTCGCTGCTAACATATCTGGATAGAGTCCGCTTTGAGCATGTAAGTGTATTTTCTTTGAAACACTGTTTCAGACCAAATACCAGCTATTACAGGAAATATTGCAGGGTGTATATGGTGTGACATACACGACATTCAGTGAGAGCAGTGATATCCCTCCAGTGGCAAAAATAAAGCTAAGCACAGTGTTCATATTTGACGATGTTGCTGTGGAAAACCAAGATCAAATGCGATGATACTTCTGTTTTGGTCGCCAAATGGCTGTTGAGGTATATTTTTTGCGTCAGACATATTCCAGAATCTCTAAACAGCTGGTGAGGGATAATGGAAACCTAATTATAGCATTCAAACAGGACAATCTAAATTTAAAACACATTTATCAGACTCACATAGGAACCGATATATCATTCAATGATTTTGTAAAGATGTGTGCAACTGCTGGAATCACATTATGGGTTTCTCGTTATTGATAAAACAAGAAAACTGAATGATGACAGGTATAGACGGAACTTCAAGGATATCTATAGCCATGGAAAGAGGTGAGTATATCAGTATATGCATCGCCATGGGTAATTTGCACTCATGCAAGGAGCTTAGTCTGATATGATGGCTGTACATAGACAAAACATTCACTTGTACATGGACGTGGAAATTCAAACTCTAACGTAACGTTGGAGGCATATGCAAGAAACTAGAGACATAATGTCATACCCTTCTGATACTGAACAGTACGCTGAATGATCGGGTTAATGCAATGGAAAAGAAAGTAAATGACTTGACTGAAGGTGAAATAGCTTTTATTGGGAAGGGGATATTGTATGAATGGGTTAATGCAATTGAAAGGAAAGTAAGCGACTTAACTGAATGGAAAATAACTATTAATGAGAAGGGCGAGCAGCATAAGAGGAAGAAGAGCGGATATATAAAACCCTATGCAGCACACAAGTCTGATTAGTATACAACGAGATGTCGACTAAGCATAAAAAATCACCGAAGCACAGAAGGCCGTCTGAGAGAAGTTACAGTTGCTGAGATTAGGGCATTTGAAGCGGGAGCAGACACTGTGAGAAACCTTTAAACCAGTCGTTTCTCTATTAAATCTAAGCGAAATTCAACAAAGACGAAGATGACGCTATTGCCGATTTCATTAACCCTCACAGCGACGCTAAGACAGACAAAACATTCTGTGTCAGTGGTGAAAAACCATACATGTTGGACACTCAGCCCATAACTTTAAATAAAATAACAGTACAGATGGGCAATAGACATTTTAAAAGAACACCCGGTGTACAGAACCTTATTTTCCTAAGACACACTAAAACTGTTAACTATTCGCCTAAAGGTCTGGAAATGTATCTGAAATACTGATTTTGACTGATCTGCATAAGAAAGTAATAAGCCAAAGCAATGTGAAATACAAGACCATTATAAAACTTGCAATGGATGCTGAAAAAATAGCAGTGGTGATGGTATTGATATTCAACATAAAACCGCAAGCAATCAACTCCCACAGTAAACTCAATGAGCTAATAGATTGGCTAAGACTGTTCAAAGCATCACATGCCGTTGGTAATACAGCTCATTCAAATGGAGTTGTTTAAGTAATTTCTGAGCTTAGAGAGAGGTATCATTGAATAAGTATGGAGACTGTAGTTTGTGAACTGCACAAACCATCACGAAAAACATACTGTCAAAGACAGGTTTGGACGACCTGTAGCAGACAGATCTTGTCGACATGAAGGAATGTGTGAATAACGGATTAAAATATATTGTAATAGTCAATGATATTTAATCGAAATTTGCCTGGCCATTAGCCGTGAAAGCGAAAACAGGGAAGGATGTCGCTCATATGTTTGAGCGATTGCTACAGACGGGATGAATCAAAGCCCAGACAACTTACAAACAGATCATGGCGGTGAGTTTTACAATAGATATTTCAAAACTGTGATGCAGCGGTACGGAATACATCACTACTCGACGTTCACCAAGCTGAAGACGAGTATCATGGAACGCCTGAAAACAGTGAAAGGTCAGATGTGGATGTGACTCAATCTTTGAGGCTCACGCAGATGGACTGATATCCTCCCGCAAATAATTTGGCAGTATAACCGAAAAAAGATCGCACAATAAAAATGAGATTAATCGATATTTGTGATAACAGACTTCTAAACACAGTATACGATCGTATTAAAATGCTAGATCCACGAAAACAGCAACTTCATGTAAGTGATTTAGTACGTTTTTCAAAACACAATACAGTGTTTGAGAAGTCATACATGCCAAACTAGTCAAACGAGATATTTACAGTTTACAGAGTGCAAATAACGAATCCAAGAACCTACCTCTTAAAAGACAGCAGTGGTACTGAAATTGCAGAACGCTCTTACTCAGAAGAGTTACAGAATAGAGCTCAGACCCAGATGTGTATCTCATAGAGATGGTCATACGGCGTCGAAAGAGTAGAGTGTTAGTTAAATGGCTTGGTTTTCACGGATCACAAAACAGCTGGATCGAAAATTCGTATATGACAGGGAGAGCAGACCACAACCACCTCAGTAGCGTAACTTGCACGATAAGAGACACGTTAAAGGAGGAGAAGTTATTCTCGACTAACTACCAGTTGAATTACACAATCGTGGGTGTAACTACTGTGGACCTGGAACAAAACTTCAAAAACGATTGGTACACAGTGATAAGGGGATAAATCCGCTCGACAAAGTATGTATGGAACACGACATCGCATAAGCAGCAAGTAAAGACCGTCACACTACAGATCGAATTTCAGCTGTTAAAGCTAAGGCAATGCGTGCGAGAAGAGATATAGATATAGGTCAACGCATTACAGGGATTGCAGTTGGAAAAGCTATGTGTCGTAAAGTTAAGTTGGGCTTGGGTGTGAAGAAGTTCAGCCAAGTATGAGCGCTGCACGCAGGGCACTAAGGAAGAAGATGACAATCAAAGGGTGCATGAAAAACTGCATACTGGCAGCGATGTAGGCAGCTAAAAGCGCCCTGAGGCAAAAAGGTGCGAGAAAAATGGTACTGAGTAAATCACCCAGGGTTCTACCAATAACCAAGAAGTCAGGTGGAGTTATTCCCTTCCTAATTCCTGCCATAGTTGGTCTCTCGGATGTGGATTCGCTGGCTAGAGGTGCTACATCTATTGCCAGGGCAGTCAAGACCGCACAAAACTCTAAGGAGCAACTGCAGGAGGCACGAAGACTTAACCACATGATGGACGCAGCAGCCATCAAAAAAGGGCTGTACTTGAAACCATACAACAAAGGACTAGGCCTCTTCATAAACAAAAAGAGCCACCTAGCATTCCTACCAGACAGGGCGCTTACAAATACAGATCTGCTTACATATGTTAAGAAGAAATTCAAGATTCCGAGGTGTGTTTATGCAGAATACATTAAATGCAATTTTAGTGTTATTCATATGGATAGCGACAAGATTTTCATTAAATATAGTTCTATGTTTAAAGTTTGGTTTAGCTACAAGTTTATCACACATTTTACTATCGGTAACTTATCTTATATCTTGTCTGTTTCTTATATTCTCCATTGTTTTCCCAAAAACAGAATTATTCATTAATATATAGAAATCTTTTTCAAAATGAATTGTAGCTTTAGTTCTTAACTGTGTGTTTAGATCTATATACTTCTTTAACCAATTAGATTGTTTAAATTTTTAAATTCTATGTATTTTTGTAAGAGTCATTCCAAGACATAGATATTGTTTACGATTTCTATAATGTACTACATAATTACACTTTTTATCTAAAGTAGTTACTAATTTATTTCCATTTGTACCTGGAACAAGCTTCACTTCAGGAGCTAATGGTAAATCTTTACATAAATCAAGTAATTATTTTAGATATTCTAGATGTACTTCGAATATATATCCATCTTGACTATTGTTGGACATTTCACTTATTTTTGTACAATCAAGATTATTTGGTTTCTCCCATTTAAATCCACGAAATGATAAATGCTGGCTCATAGCATAACCATATAAATTGATTGCATCTAAATATGCTAGATAATCAGATATTTGTTTAACATCATAATCTTTTAGATACTTATTATTTGCTTTTACATATCTTTTACAACATTGTGATGTACCTCCACATATTTTTTTCAACCATTAGAAGCATATCATAATCATGTAATAATTAAAGTCATTTTTAACATTGCATCCCGAGATAGACCTGGTGCTGCATAATACCAAGAAGGATCTAGGTTATTTGCCTGTATACATGTTTAACGAAACTTTTGAAATACATCACATATTAATAATGCATCAGTTTAAAGATATAAATCATGATATTCACCAAGATTTTCATATTGAACTTTTCCCTAAATAATTTTGCATGTTCATAATCATCATCACTTATGTTACAATCATTCAATTTACTGTAAAATTTTTCATTTGGTGGTAATTGTGTTTCTTCTAATTTCTTACAAGAATCCATGTAATGATATGGCTAACACTTTTTCTAATTACTAGATCAAATAATTATGTTTTGAAAAACTTCTTACTATTATTTAATTAATGTTTCTTCAAATTTGATGAAAGTTGGTCAAGTACTGAAAACATAAATCTAAATGTATGAATAAATCTCATTTTTAGTTTTTTGTTTATTTACTAAAACTAAGGTATTTATATTCATTACATGTCATTAATTCTATTTCATCTTTATCATTACCACATTCTTTTACAAAAAGATGTGAATCATAACCAGATAAATTATCTAAATAAATAGGTACAAAATTTGGTTGTTGTAGTTTTAAATTACTATTATTGCACAATGGAGCAATGTATTTAACAGTTAGATGGTCATGATGATGAACTGTTTTATTAGTTTTTGCATAATGATATTTACCAAACGTACAGACTTTAGATTTATTATATATTCTGTATTCTTCAGGCGCAAATGGTTTCGTTTTTTCAATTTCAGAATAAGTTCTTCCAATTTCTTCAACTTCTTGCGTTCTATAATTGTTTATGACAATTTGGTCCTCTATAAACAACAAGATTTTTATAATTTCCATTTATGTATTTAATAAAATATCAGAATCCACTTGGTTCATGTGATTGATATTTCATTGTATATGGTGTTTCTGGATTTGGTTCACAATTGTCCATATTTAAAAGTAATCTTTCAAAATCAGCATAAATAACAAATGTAACTTTTTGTGTATATTGATAATTTTTAAAATATACAGATGTTCCTTCACTTGGCATTTCAACTTTTAATGGTTTTTTTGGTTAAACAGTTAAGTGTTTGATTATATAATTTTTCTTTACTATTAAAATGTAGTAAACATAAATCACAAATAAATCATGCTGGAAATTCGACTTGATACAAGACTAGATTATTTTTTTTATAACAATAGTGTGAATTATTTTCTTTCTTGACATAAAGTTGATTTACATGTTTTTCTATTTTAGATTTTGTTATTTTTAATGGATACACTTGATATTTTTCATCATCAAATGAATAAAAATTAATAGATTCATTAATTATATTTTCCATTTTTAGAATATGATCGACTGACAAAGGAAATTCAATATTTTCCAGTTTTTTTATCAAGATCAAGACCAACATTTTTATATAATGTTACTCTTTGGCCTTTTTTATCTACAGGATTCGAAGATGATTTTATAGACGACAGAAAACATTATTTTTCAGATTAAAACATGATTAAAACATGAAAGATGATCCTCTCAGTGGAACATATTTGTTAATTGCTAGTTGCAAACAAATAATTCTATTTAATGTCCATTCTGATACTTGTGCTTGAAAATTAGATATTTTAGTTAAAATATCTTTTTTACCTTCTTCATATTTTACTACTAAAATCTTTTTCTGACAAGATAGTGTAGTTCTGTTTGTTGTCCAAATTCTTGAATATTATTGTGATTTGTTTCTAGGTTAAATTCACAAAATAAATTAAAAGTTATCTTGAATCCATGATGTACTTTAAAATTTTCCTTAACAATTTTCCAAATTTTCGTTTTTACTACAGTTAAGAAATGATCAGGACCAAGTGTATCTATATTTCTTCAAAATATATAGTTTGTAATCTGAATGCAAATGCTTTTTCAACTAAGTAATCTTTAATTGCATTTCTATCTCTTGGGTTCTCAAATAAATCATTATAAAAAGAAAATAAAACTTCTTTAATGGTTCATGTTTTTGGTTTTGCAAAAATATCTGTAGAAAATGGAAATATTCTTTTTAATGGTTTATGTTCTTTAGTTAGGAAAACATCATCAATATTATAATATGGTAACTGTTCCCAAAGATTGTCACTTACTTCAGCGACAGCTGTAGCAGTCGTAGAACAGCGTTCAGGTGTATAATTTCTAACTATATTTTTTTTATTTCTAATAATAAATTTCATTCAATCAGCTTTGTGAAAATTTGAATGTCCTTGTAAATTATTTAATTTGCAAATGTCATGAAGTTTATCAATGGTGAATTGTTATAGTTGAGCAGCAATTTATCTTTCCATCTTGCTCCACTATTTATTACAAAATAAATTATATTAGATTTGTAAGAAGATTTTTTTTAACAAAATGAAATTTATTTGATAGATGGATAGGGATTATTATGTAATATATGAATAAGACTAATTATTAATAGATGCATAAGGTTTATTATTTAATAGTTGATTAATTAAAAAGGATTATTATATAATGGATAATGAATCACAATATTCAAGATGATTCAGGTTTCTTATTCATAATATATTCTAAAGTACACTTCCTACATTTATTATTATCTTTATCTTTATGTGAAGGATTTATGTAAAAGAAAATGTAAATCTTTAATATCTGGTCAAGTTTTCCATTTCTTTCTAGACGAATCAATGGGTTCTTCATTACTATTCATCGATAATAACATATTTGATTGTTTTTCATTTGGATTTAGTCATATATGTTCGTTTAAATAATATTTAGCAACACTTTTTCCACATACTCAAGGAATTCGATTATTATTGTAATTTTTTACATGATATTTATTTATACATATTCTACAGATAGTTCAATAACCATCTTTTGCATACTTTTGTATACTAAAATTATCATTAGATTTCTATCTATTACCATATTTACAAAATTTAGATTTCATAGAAGACTCTTGTGGAACTTACTCCATTTCTATATAATCACTATAATATGCTGCTTCACATTGAGCACCCATCAAAGCATAAATATTAATTATTTTAACTGTTTCTGGTGATTGATTTTTAGTAATAATTCTACAAAGTGGACAATTTTCTTTTTCCTTTAACCATTCATCAATACATTCTTTATGAAAAGTATGATTGCAGCTTGTTTTGACAAACTGACTATTATTTTCATTGCTGCAAAAAATGGGACAATCAATGTCTTCTTCAGAATGCTCAATTAATTCATAAGTATTTTTTGCCTTTGCTTGCACTGCATTTGGGTTCTCCATTTATTGAAAGTAATTTCTATATGATTTGTGAAAAAGTTAAATTATCTAATTTATTACTTCAGGAATTGATTCAGATATATTATGACAATCAATACCAAATAAAGATAAACCAGTTGTACCAGCTCCAACTACTTTCTTTGTAAATTCGCTGTATTCATAGAATGTATCATCTTTAAAAAACACAACAAACCATTTGTGTATCTAAAAGCAGAATTAATTTTTGGTGGTAATCCTGGAAATTCTCTAGTTATAGATCCCCGTGATTTATGTGTAAAAGTAAATTCATCTAATTCTAAATAGAAATATTCGTTAAAGAATAAAAATGTTCTACATGACTAAATGTTTTCTATACTATTCAATGAGTTTTTTTACATAGTCCTATAGTAGTTATTGCCTTTGGATATCCTGAAATTAATTGTAAAGGTTGTAAATTTACCATATAAAACATATTGTCAACAAATATTACAATTTTACCATTTTGTCTTTGATATATGTTTTTCTATTTTTGTAAATCTTAGGGTAAAAATGTTAATCAATTAGTTATTAAATTAGGTTTATTCTTATTTATCAAAACTCATTTATTATGAAAAATATACAAAATTCCATTTGTAAATAGTAGGTAATCAAATCTCCTAAGTTCACATAATGATTCTATTGCTTCAATTGGTGTAGTTGGCATAGTAGTAGTAGCAGTAGTATTAGTAGTAGCAGTTGTTGTTGTTGTCTGTGTTCCATATAAACTTTTGCAACAATATTCGACTTGAGATAATTCTAAATGTGAACCATTATAATAAGGATACATCATTGACTCAAATACATCTGAAAGTTCTAAACCTTATGTGTGACCAATTTCACGTACTAAAACTTCAAATAGATTTGTTTGATAGTTTGGTGTATTTTTATCAGTTTCCAAGTAGGAGTTTTGATCTTTATCCATAGGTACTTCTAATTGATCATTATTCCTACTTAAATAAAAAGCATGACCTAACACATCTCCTTCTCCATTTAACTGTACGTTGACCGTTAAATTCATTTAAATGTATTCTACTTTTATCTGTAATTAAAATATCAGGATCAGTGAAATTATAAATAAACTGGATACCACTATATTTATGCCAGAAATCAAAAGGTGCATCTGTTAATTTCATCTCTCTTTTATTTGCTCCATTACAATTCCATTTTATATTCCTTTTATTATATTTATACATACTAGTTCTATAACTATCGAATAAATCTTTTACACCATCTAGGTTTGTTCATAATGTGTAAAGTTTCTTAACTTAACTCACCAGTAAACTCAATATTTTGTGTTAGTTGAAATAACATTAATGGTTCTCTTAATAATTCATCACTTTTTGGATATTTTTTGCAAAACTGTTAATAAATGTTTATCTTATATGGAACCTATTGTACATCTATTCAACGAAAAGCTTACATACAACAATAACCAAGTTTTAATGATTATTGATGAAGAAAATAATCCATGGTTTAAAGCAAAAAATTTTGCTTAAATCCTTGAATTTAAAGACACAGATCAAGCAATTAGAAAGAATGTACAGATGATACTAATTTATTGGAAAGTTTGACACTCGTTTGCTAGACAGGTCTAACTTATAAAGAAGAAAGGACTACATTTTTAATAAATCTGGATTATATTCACTTATTCTTTCACTTAAAAATGAAAAAGCTAAACAATTTAAAAGTTGGAATTCATATGAAGTTTTACCATCTATTAGAAAATATGGAGAATATAAAATTAAAACTTTTTAAGAAGATCGAATAAAACACAAAGATAATTGCATACAAGAACTACAAACATTAAATAAATTAAACACAGAAATAATTCAGATGAAAGATGATCAAATTCAAAACTGGTAAGAACAGGGCATACTGCTTTCGCAATAATAGGTAAAAGTTAATAAAAAACGACCAACATTCATTCTTTTAAAATTATTTGATGATGAATGCGAATATCACTTTTATGGCATTAGAACACAACTAAAAAATTTACAGAACAATTATATAAAATCGAAGATAGACATCCAAATTGTGAAGAAATGCTAAGATTGAATTTCAATCCTAATTCAATAAATCTGTATCAAAGAATGAAAGAAAATTTGAGGATTTTCTGTCATATGAACTATTTCAATATTTTGAATAATTATACACAAGAACAATTGTTTAATGATATTAAAATGCTTCATCAAACTGAAATAGTATAAAATTACAATATCTTTATTAACCCAACTATTGTGTGAATTTTCAAAACCTAACCATTTCACATAAACTTGATTACCTTTCTTTCTTAAAACTTTTTCAACTATGTATACATTTGGATATTTCGTTTTCTGTAGTTCTTGTTCATACAAATTACCTTTTATATCATTTAATTTCAATGTAATTGGTTTATAATGATAACAGCTTCAATTTCAAAGATTCTTGTTGACTAATTAGGTGGATATCCTATTTCAAAAATAACTTTAAATTTTCTATTTCTCACTTTATTCCTTTTTTTAAATTTACTGTCTGTTTCATTAGATACAATGTTGCTTACTTTTAAATTTTTTCAGTAACTTCTATACGATTTATTCTTATTGTAGAACGTTTTGTGTTATTGTTTACATCAATTAGATCTTTAACTAAATTTAACCATTTATAATTTCCTTGTAAAGCAAATTGATACAACATCTTTTCATGAAATGTTTTGTTAAAACGTTCAACAACAGATGGTTCTAATTCTGAAAAAATTGAATAATGATTAATATTGTATTTTATCATTAGTTCCTTGAATTCTTTTTATAGAATTATTTACCATTATCTGTTCGTAAACTATTTAGCAGCCAATATATTAAATTTTTTTGTAAAGCAAAAAATATATTTTTACTTGTTTTACCTTTAAAAGCAATAGCAAATGCATATTTTGAAAGAAACAACAATTATTGTTAAAAATATCTATAACCTTTATTCATATTTGAAATTCCTTTTAAGTTACCAGAATCCATTTCAACAATATCAACTTGCCATAAATCATCTATACCAAGAGAAACAACATGTCTTCTCCTAAATTCTTTCTAACTTGTTTGTGTAATTCATTAATTATTTCTTCACGAATATTAGTTTCACCATCACCAGCTACAAATTTTTGTAACAAATTTGCTCTGTTTAGATTCACAAATTGTAGAAATAATTTCAAATCTTTGTCTTCCAATTTAAGTTGTTACTCTATGTGGATTATGTGTCCCAGTAAACTTTTTACACTTTAAACAATATATGTGATCGTCTTTAAGAACTAAATGTGAACTATGATTATTCTGAAGAGCTGAGTGCAAAACAAAATTTTCCATTTATATATGTCAAAAATTTTGTAGATTAAAAAAGTTATATAGATTAAAAAATTATTAAATTTTAATTATTTCACCAAATAAAATTATATTTATATCTACAGGAACAGTTTTAACAGAATCTTTCAATATTACAGTTATAAAATTTGATTTGTGTATCATTATTGATCGATTATTATTACTATTTATTTGATATATCTTAACAGCTACACTTAATGTTATATCAAAATCATCTAAGTTTAAATCCCTATTTATATTTTCACCAACAACAATAATCCTTTTAAGTATGAAATCATATTCAAAAATGTACTTTTTTGATCACCACTTGGTATAAAAGTAAATTCAATTATGCGTTTATCATACACTTTATCTTTAAGATTACTTACCTCATTTAAGTATGGATTTAAATCTGGTTTTGAGAAATAATCTGAGAAAGCTTTTTCTACATGCTTTTTTGAAAAGTATTTCATGAAAGTCTTGTAGTTATCTTGACGCATCTGAGTAATTTTTTCATTAAACTGTGTATTGGTGACATAGTTATTCAATTGTGGTAGAATGCTTGTGTATTCAAGGTTTGCAACATACTCTTTTACTAAGTTTTGTTTGTTAACTACATCTTTTAAATCAATTGGATCATTTACATTAGCAAGTCTTCTCTTGTTAAAACCGATATAACCTGTACTTATTTTATAAATAGCATTAAATTGTTTTTGAAATTGTTTAATTGCATTAGTTATGATTAGATCTATTGATGATTGATGTTACTTAATAATATTTTCAATTTTTCCAATTTTTTCTAAATTTAATGTAGGTGTATTAACTACTTGTTCATTTTGTTTAATTATATCTTCATTTAAAAAATGTCCATTTACTAAATCTAAGTTATCATTAAAATTATAATTGTCACATAGCAATTTTAAAACAAATAAACATAAATGACCACATATTACTTCATCCAAATTTTGAAATCATTCTGCATTATCGTATAATTCATATTTTCCTAAATAGTTAACTAATTGTGTTGGTATATTACAACAAAATATATCCAAAAAACTTTTTATCATTATTTTTATAGTAACAAATCCAATGACTATCCACATTAGCAGATGTATCTAAATTTACTATACCACATTCAATTTCAATTGTTTATTTACTACTTCATCAGTAATATATACACTGCAAAAGTGCTTAATTTTCATTTGTTTAGCAAGGTCTTCTATATCAAAATTACTTAATGCATTTGGATATTTATCATTTACTTTCCCAAATTTTTTTTACTTTCTCTAGTCCAGTTCCTGCTTTTTTTACTCCATTGAGTGTTTACGTGTTTTTTGTTCTTCTAATTGTTTATCAGCTTTCTTCTTGTCTATAACTGCATTTGCCATTGTAGCAGATCCACCAGCTAATAAACCAATGCTAAACATGGTAATGCAGCTAATAATAATGGTATAAATCCACCTTCATGTTGTGTTAGTACCTTATCATCTTTTACCATAACTTTTTTACAACAGGAATGCCAATTGTAATAAGTAAATTTCCACCAACTTTATTTTCTTGTTTCTATTTTGTACATCTGCTAAAAATAGTTTTTGAATTTTCTTGTTCATTATTGAACTTTAACTTAATTGACATTGGTTTACTTTTACCACTATTTAGAAAACATAATCAATTGTAAAATAATTCATTTACATAGTTAAAAATTTTATAAAGGTATTTTATATAGTTTAAAATTTATATAGTTTAAAAATTCATAAAGATGTTTATATTCCCAACCATTTTCATTGACATCACTATTAATTCCCATACCTAATTTTCTTTCTCCATACATTATTCCTCTAAAAACTGTTTCTACAACTTCTTCACCAAATGAGTCATCATTTGCATACATTCTTCCTTTTACAGCTAACTGAAGTTCTTTATCAGCTATATGTCTATTTTCTAAATCTTTAAAAATCTCTATAAGCAATATCATGTTTTTACAATCTTAATCTAATGGATTTATACCACTATCACCAATCTTTCTTCTAATTTTGTAGCTGGACCACAATAATTATAACATGGAAGATGCATTTGAAATGGTAATTTCTTAATTAAAGTATTTACTAATCCTTTTCCATATTTATCACCTTTCCAAAATGTTTGTGGAAGATCATTTAAAAATCTATTTACATATTGAATTCCTTTTGGATTATCGAATATAAAATGCAGGAGAGCTTCTGTGAAGTTTATAAGGCAGGAGACAAGGTACTGACGGAATGAAAGCTGTGAGTACGGATCGTCAGTCGTGCTTGGGTAGCTCAGTTGGTAGACATTTGCCCGCAAACAGCAATGGTCTCGAGTTCGAATCTCAGGCCGGCACACAGTTTTAATCTGACAGGAAATTTCATTTATCTTTTTAGTTTCATTTCGATGAATACTTGATTCTTTTTTCACATATTTATTAAATACATGTTTAATTTTTGATTCACTTAATATGTAATCATATCATCAGACCAATCATGTGATTGTTTAATTGGTGATAAGTCTCCAACATCTTCTACATGATGACAATATGTAATCATTAGTTTTTCAACTTCTCTGCTTTCTTCAGTTGCTTTTGAAACATTATTGCCTAAACCTTCAATACTTTGTTTTACTTTTTCAATAGCGTCAATAACAGGTTTATCATCATTTTTATGTTTTCCTTATTTTGTTCTTGGCTACTTTTTCTGAATCTTAAATCGTCCTTTTAATTCTTCAGCTTTCTTGCTATTTTGTTTAGCTTCTTTAACAACTTCTTTGTTGTACTTTGCAAACATTTATTAATGAAGAGAAAACATTAATTATGTTTATGTTTATGTTTATTGTTTATGCTGTTAAGAAATGTTTCTGAACTTACCTTCATTATTGGGTTAATCAAGTGTAAATCGAGCAAACGCATAGTTGTGACCACGGCGGACAGAGCCATCACACCGACGTCACCTCAGATGCCGTCGCAATCTGTTCCACCGCACAACTGTGGCGTGGGGCGCGGACGGCGGAGTGAGCGCGCCGCGGGAGGAGGGTATTTAAATTGGCCGCTGCTGCGACCGAAGCCAGTTCCACCTGAGCAGCCATAGCGTACGGATCTCCGTGCCGGCACATTGACAGGAGCTCAGTCCGTCAGTTCACCTGATGGTGGCTACATGTCTGATCACCGAAATATTGTGCCCGTTGGACACTGTAGACCAGCAGTACACCCATGGATATTTTGATTATCAGAAAGAGAATAATTTTATACACTCAGTTAATAATTTCTTACGTTTACCTAAGGAAATGAGTCATTCACCAACTTCATTAAATTTATTTTCTTATATTCGCCTAGGTAAAATTTTAATTTATTACGTTCACCTACGGGAAATGTATGAAAAATAAGTGATTTTTGTAGTACTTCACTAAACTGATTCTACTTAGTAAAGTACTTAGTAAACATTCTACTTAGTAAAGTACTTAGTAAAGTTTCTACTTAGTAAATAAAGTAGTTACCTATTCTAGGTTCTGGGTAATTAGACCAATATTTATATACATAACAGAAAATTGTTAGTGTTAATGAGCAATTTTTTTATTTTCTATAATTATTGAGCTAGTGAGCCAGAACCTACAGTAGGTAACTTCTTAGTGCTAAGCAAAGAAGGGAAAGCTGAAAGGTGGAAGGAGTATATAGAGGGTCTATACAAAGGTGATGTACTTGATTATAGTATTATGGAAATGGAAGAAGATGTAGATGAAGAAGATGGGAGATATGATACTGCATGAAGTGTTTGTCAGAGCACTGAAAGACCTAAGTCGAAACAAGGCTCTGGGAGTAGACAATATTCCATTAGAACTATTCATTGCCTTGGGACAGCCAGCCCTCACAAAACTCTATCATCAGGTGAGCAAGATGTATGAGACAGGTGAAATACCCTCAGACTTCGAGAAAAATATAATAATTCCAATTCCAAAGATAGCAGATGTTGAAAGATGTGAAAATTATCAAACTATCAGTTTAATAAGCCACAGCTGCAAAATACTAACACGAATTCTTTACAGATGAATGGAAAAACTGGTAGAAGCTGAGCTTGGGGAAGATCAGTTTGGAATCCATAGAAATGTTGGAACTCGTGAGGCAGTACTGACCCTATGACTTATCTTAGAAGATAGATTAAGGAAAGGCTAACCTACCTTTCCTGCATTTGTGGACTTAGAGAAAGCTTTTGTTAATGTTGACGGGAATACTCGTTTTCAAATGCTGAAGGGGCAGGGGTAAAATACAGGGAGCGAAAGGTTATTTACAACTTGTACAGAAACCAGATGACAGTTGTAGGAGTCGATGGGCACGAAAGGGAAGCAGAAGTTGAGAAGGGAGTGAGACAGGGTTGTAGCCTACCCCTGATATTATTTAATCTGTGCATTGAGCAAGCAGTAAAAGAAACAAAAGAAAAATTTGGAGTAGGAATCAAAATCCTGGGAGAACAAACAAAAACCTTGAGGTTTACCAGTGTCATTGTAATACTGTCAGAGACAGCAAAGGACTTGGAAGAACAGTTGAATGGAATGGACAGTGCCTTGGAAGGAGGATATAAGATAAACATCAACAAAAGCAAAACGAGTATAATGGAATGTAGTCGAATTAAATCGGGTGATACTGAATGAATTAGAGTAGCAAATGAGACACTTAAACTAGTAAATGAATTTTTCTATTTGGGGAGCAAAATAACTAACTATGTCGAAGTAGGGAGGATAAAAAATGTAGACTGGCAATGGCAAGGAAAGTGTTTCTGAAGAAGAGAAATTTGTTAATATCGAGTATAGATTTAAGTATCAGGAAGTCATTTCTGAAAGTATTTGTATGGAGTATAGCCATGTCTGGAAGTGAAACATGGATGATAAATAGTTTGGACAAGAAGAGAATAGAAGCTTTCGAAATGTGGTGCAACAGAAGAATGCTGAAGATTAGATGGGTAGATCACATAACTAATGAGGAGGTATTGAGGAGGAGAGAAATTTCTGGCACAACTTGACTAGAAGAAGGAATCCGTTGGTAGGATATGTTCTGAGGCAACAAGGGATCACCAGTTTAGTATTAGAGGGCAGCATGGAGGATAAAAAATGTAGAGGGAGTCCAAGAGATGAATACACTAAGCAAATTCAGAAAGATGTAGGTTGCAGTAGGTACTGGGAGATGAAGAGGATTGCGCAGGACAGAGTAGCATGGAGAGCTGTATCAGACCAGTCTCTGGACTGAAGGCCGCAACAATAGACTTGAAACCTCTCAATGACATTGTCGCTCAGTATAGTTCACCCAGTGTAATATGATTAGAGAATCAAATGCCAGGAATACTTCCCTCATAAACCTTATGCTTCATCGACATTCAACAAGGACGATGGCATTAGGATTGTCACTTAGCACCAATACGCTTTAACTATTCCATGCTAGAGTTTCATATATTTGGATGGATTCTTTAAGAAAAAGGATGGTAGTCATGGAGTGGGATCAAAGCTTATATGTAATGCTTTGGCATTCTTGTTCGACGAAATACGATATGAACTTAAAGGGGTAGAGACTGATTGTACATGTAATGTTGCCCTAGCATCAACCCTTCAAACATATGTCTCATCATCACTCTCGTATTTGAATGGTTTAGAAGATGCAGGTTGGTTCATAGACGAGCCTGTAGGTGGAACAGTGACAGAGTACGGCCTATTTTCGGTCTGCATTCATCTAAAAATGCTGATGGGATACCTTAAGTACATGCAGCGAATTATTACTAATGCTAAACAGGAACTTATACTGGTACGGAGTGCGACGTATAGCAAGTCATACATTCAAGGAACTCAAGAGGAGAATCATTACTGTGACAGACGAGGAGCCTTTGAAGCTTTTAAAAGTTCTGAATAACGGTACATATTTGCCATTAACGCTCTCTACCCCTGTAAATTCATATCGTATTTCCTGGAACAGGAAAGCCAAAACATTATGTATAAGCTTTTATCCCACTCTATGACTACCATCCTTTTTCTTAAACAATCCATCCAAATATATGAAACTCTTACATGGAAAAGTTAAAGCGTATTGATGCTGAATGACAGTCCTAATGCCATCGTTCTCTTTAAATGTCGTTGAAGCATAAGGTTTATGCAGGAAGTATTTCTAGTGTATGATTCTCTCATCATATTCCACTGGGTGAAATATACTGGGTGACAACGTCATTGAGAGGTTTCAAGCGTACTGATTTAAGAAACTCAGTAGTAGGCCTGTCGTACCTTTCAGCACCGAATATTCAAAAACCTCCCATGGGCGGAAAGTTAATGGCTATTAAAGGCTATTAAAACCTCTGTGCAGGTGGATATACCGAGATGCATCGTACTTACATTTCAGGTCAATAGAAGGTGGATTTTAGCAAATGATGACACTGTATTTAACAACTGTAAATTAACTAATGCCAGAGTCTACTTGATTCAGAATTCTATCTGTATGACAATTTACTGCTACAGTGGGACCAGAATACTTAAGTCTAGCATTTGACATGAAAGCAAGTTTCTGTGCTTCTTACTATGGAGGCGTTGAGGAGGAAGGATGGCTACTCAGTCCACGGAAATAGACTGTTCTAAGCAGAATGAGATAATGAATCCATGACCAATAGACGTACGAATCCAATTTGAATCTTCATCGTATTTTCCGCAACACACTACAGCATATGCTCTAGTTCTACCTGACCATGTGATTAACTATTTCCCTCTTAATGGTGTTGTGCAGCGTGACGTATAAATTACCAAGTGTTGTGTCATACCCAGAGCATTTCACAATAATAACTTGGAGTGTGAACGTCGTTGCTGACATCAAGGTTTCTATGACGATGAGTGTAGACAATTCATATGTAAAGATGTTGCATTCATAGCACACAGAAAAGATGCTGTTATAATGGAAACATTCTCAGCAAGAATTGTATCAGTGAGGCCTTTCAAGGATGTGAACTGTGCTTAAAACACAGAGTAGTCCAAAGTGGCTGACAAGTCTCTTCTATGGACTATACTGGGACGATCCTATAAAGATATGATAAGGTCACTTCGAATATTCGATCATACTGAGACTATCATCTACATCAAAGGCGAGGAGAAGATCACATGGCTGCAGCGAATCTTCAAGTTTTCATCTATTCAAGATCTGGAATTCCACGAGTGCCCCACTATCCATCAGCTCAAGAAGAAGAAGATGTGTGAAAATAGTGTTGTGTCTGCTTACGAAAATGCAAAATTACTTTTAAGTTAGATTAATGAAAATAAATGAATTTTTACCTCACATTCTGTGTTTTTTCTGTCTTTCTACCCAGTTTCTACGTCTGTGGCTTTGTTCAAGCACAGGAGATATAATTTCAGATACGTGTGCTACATGTCTTTGGAAGTGAACATGATCACCCGCAGCCTGTTCCCAAAACCTCTATGTGCAGCACGATAGGAGAAATGCCATGTAATCATTACATATATTTTGTTTTCCTCCATCTTAAACCCCATTGCCCTCATGTTTCAAACTAATACCTTGTGCATCTTGCACAGCCTTTATTTACATCTATAAGAGTAGGGATTTGTGAAATAACAACAAAGATGTTTGGTAACAAATAACATTTTTTATTCAGAGATAAATATTCACTGTAGTAATACACCTTTACATCCATAAATCTTGTTGCTTTTACAATACACGAAGTAATACCACTTTTAAATTCAAAGTTCTTGTTACTTTTTAAAAAAATTTATTCGCTGCTCTTGGTTTTACGAATAATAGTACAGGTTGACCTTTTTTTTATTTTACATTGCAGTACTCATTACAGCTATTCCAGAAGTACAGTTTCTCTTACTCTAACAATATTACTATTACTAGTGAAATTCCACCCAAACAGAAGAATTAATTTGTACCTTGAACTGGGATGGTTCTAAACATTTTCCACCTCAAGCAGCTGAAATAATTTAATAATAAAATAAAGTGGATGGCCCTAAAATGTTCATCCCAAACAGCTGCACGAAAATGAACTGGATGGAACTCAAAATTAAAACTGGTATGATTTGGACAGGTAGCAGTAGGTGAAACTTAAACACTATTCTACTGATACATGCACTCACACAATCACACATTCACATGAAGTGCAAAAGCTCTCACTCATCCAGACACTGACTATCTCTCTCATTCACACTGTCGGAGTACTCCACCCTCTCATCATGCTTCAAGTAAATAGAGTGAGTACGGGAGGGTTTCGATCCTGTTATCACAAATGACTCATTTATCGTCATAAGATGACAGTCCAACTCTAGATTGCAGCACAGTGTACACCTCATGACCTCGCGATCGAATACTAGTTTGTTGCGCCAAATGCAGAGATTGCAGCAGAGCACTGTGAACATCACCATGCAGGAACTGCAAGTAGTCTCCGCCCATGAGGACATGTGATGCCATATGTCGCACACCCTTAGCCTGCCTCTGGGTGGCTCCATCTATCGTTCGATACGCATATATTTTGGATCTTAGACCACAGACTCCACAATCGGCAATCCATTCGCTTCATCTACCATTAGGCTGATAACCTTCTTGTTCTGAGGAACAATACCATAAGTATTATCAGCTGCATATCCCAATGTGTCAAATTCATTACCGTGACACCTAATTACTTCATATGGATTTTAATTCTTCACCCAATAGATGAAGAAGCTATTTGTATGCATATAAAGTAACTTTGGTTACACAAAATGAGTTTTAGCAAACTCATAGTGGAAGCAGTACATGCAGAGTTTAGAGATGTCTAGTATACACATTCCCAAATACATAGGTTTTGTAAACTGTACTGAAACCTTTGTCATCTCCATAGCAACAAAGTTCTCATTGAAAACAGTGACCCACTTTAAATTTGGTCTGGTGATGTACTTTCTTACACCCCACAGCCCCTTCCATTTGATCCTAATCGAAATTTCATGTTCATTTCTTACATTCTGCGTGGTTTTACCGAAAATGGAATTGTTCATTACTTAATAAAATATCTTTTTCGAAATTACTTGTAGTACCCACTCTCTTTTCCATATTTAATTCAATATACTCTTTCAAACAGGGGGACTGTTTGAAGGAGATAGCCTGGGTGATTCCACGTAGTTCGATCCCTAAGCTGAAACACTGCTGAAGATTACAATAGTGAATTATGTTGCTCTGCTTGTGTCAAACAGTGGCAATATGTGTGTTTGAAGGAGATAGCCTGGGTGATTCCACCTAGTTCCATCCCTAAGCTGAGACACTCTTGGAGATTACGATAGTGAATTATGTAGCTCTGCTTGTGTCAAACAGTGGCAATCAGTCTGGAGTTAGTGCTTCCCGTGGAACTTGTTGCTCTGGACATAATGGCAAGTTGCTTGCCATTTCATGCATAGTAACAGAGTATATGAGGTCTGCCTTCGCCACATACCCTGCATCAGAATCAGCTGCCAGACCCATTATTTTTCCACCTAATCCCTCTAATTCGTTTTCGGGCAAGCACTGTACCCCGCCAACCAGCAGTGCTTGCATCCTGGCATGCCCGTATAAGTTATTCACATCCAAATATAGAATATAACTTGAAACGAATGATGTGTTGAACCCCACACCCATACAAGGGCCGGCCGAAGTGGCCATGCGGTTCTAGGCGCTGCAGTGTGGAACCGCGAGGCAGCTACGGTCGCAGGTTCGAATCCTGCCTCGGGCATGGATGTGTGTGATGTCCTCAGGTTAGTTAGGTTTAACTAGTTCTAAGTTCTAGGGGACTAATGACCTCAGAAGTTGAGTCCCATAGTGCTCAGAGCCATTTGAACCCATACAAGGATTATTTGCGTTGGCAGGTCTATGGCGACACTGGAAAAGTCCCCCACGAATTCTGCACTCAAAGAAAAGAAGCATATCAGCATCGGTCAAAAGTTCGATGCTGCGCCTCGTTTTCTTGAGGATCGGGTCCCAGGACAACCCAGATGCTGTATAATAAAAGGCGGGGTCCAGAGAGTATGTGGACGTGCATACACTCCAAAACTTTTCAAAAACATCCGCAAGCAAGCACACGTCGGTGTCCATCTATAGTCTTGCATATTCACCCTAATTGGGAATATTTAATTTCCTCCAGAGATTCAGGGCATGCTCATAATCTGCACTAGTTATGATATCGCCTGTGAGAATACTGGTAAAAATGGCTCTGAGCACTATGGGACTTAACATCTATGGTCATCAGTCCCCTAGAACTTAGAACTACTTAAACCTAACTAACCTAAGGACATCACACAAGACCCAGTCATCAGGAGGCAGAGAAAAATACTGGTAAATGCAAATATGTCAGGTATCCTGGTTTTGTAGAGTTTTGCCTTAGTATCCAGATACTCATAAGGGAAAACTCCTTTCCCGGTCACAAGCTGTAACTTTTCCTCATTAAGGTATACAGATTGGGTTACATACATATCCTCCCGAGATAGAGTTTCAACGTGTTTCTGGAGTGGCGCCTGCATAAAATGTAGCGTGTCAAGGAAGCGGCGCATAATTTTTCGCGTCATTCGTTTGGAGAATGAAATATACTTCTAGACACTCTCAAGCAGGACACTGACCCGACTTTTCTCCCAGCCGAAATTAACAAATTGCTCAATAAGAAAGTGAGCGTCATACCTGCTTAAATTATAGAAGAAGATGGGTATGTATCGTCGTAACATATACTTCAAAGTGCATGTATTGTGAGCTCAGAACTTCCCCGTAAGCTGACAGTGTATCCTAAGAAGAGTTTCAGCTTTTCTATCTAACGGCAGCCCAGTTAACCGCATTACTGTACAATTATTATCCTCCTCTGATTCCGTCATGGGGATGTTGATGCTGTAAAGCCTATAAACATCCCCTATGAGAGTTTTTCAAGCTCAGTGAGCAACCAAACTGCAGGATTATCCCTGATGTAAGATTCATAGTGGTTAAGACTTGAGTCATATGAGCATGCAATTTGGCACACTGCAGCATACAGTATGTGTTTTTGCTTGAAGGTGGAATGTGAGGCTAAGGGGTTCCCTTCACAGGGTGATAGGGCTAAGGAGACATTAAAAGTCTGCATATACAACAAACAGTCATCATTCCTGCTGGTGAGCATTCTTGAATTTAATGAACTTGTTTTCTTCTGTAGGCATAACAATACATCAGTCCTTCAGATACCTTTTTAAATACTTTTCTTCTGAAAATACACTCCTGGAAATGGAAAAAAGAACACATTGACACCGGTGTGTCAGACCCACCATATTTGCTCCGGACACTGCGAGAGGGCTGTACAAGCAATGATCACATGCACGGCACAGCGGACACACCAGGAACCGCGGTGTTGGCTGTCGAATGGCGCTAGCTGCGCAGCATTTGTGCACCGTCGCCGTCAGTGTCAGCCAGTTTGCCGTGGCATACGGAGCTCCATCGCAGTCTTTAACACTGGTAGCATGCCGCGACAGCGTGGACGTGAACCGTATGTGCAGTTGACGGACTTTGAGCGAGGGCGTATAGTGGGCATGCGGGAGGCCGGGTGGACGTACCGCCGAATTGCTCAACACGTGGGGCGTGAGGTCTCCACAGTACATCGATGTTGTCGCCAGTGGTCGGCGGAAGGTGCACGTGCCCGTCGACCTGGGACCGGACCGCAGCGACGCACGGATGCACGCCAAGACCGTAGGATCTTACGCAGTGCCGTAGGGGACCGCACCGCCACTTCCCAGCAAATTAGGGACACTGTTGCTCCTGGGGTATCGGCGAGGACCATTCGGAACCGTCTCCATGAAGCTGGGCTACGGTCCCGCACACCGTTAGGCCGTCTTCCGCTCACGCCCCAACATCGTGCAGCCCACCTCCAGTGGTGTCGCGACAGGCGTGAATGGAGGGACGAATGGAGACGTGTCGTCTTCAGCGATGAGAGTCGCTTCTGCCTTGGTGCCAATGATGGTCGTATGCGTGTTTGGCGCCGTGCAGGTGAGCGCCACAATCAGGACTGCATACGACCGAGGCACACAGGGCCAACACCCGGCATCATGGTGTGGGGAGCGATCTCCTACACTGGCCGTACACCACTGGTGATCGTCGAGGGGACACTGAATAGTGCACGGTACATCCAAACCGTCATCGAACCCATCGTTCTACCATTCCTAGACCGGCAAGGGAACTTGCTGTTCCAACAGGACAATGCACGTCCGCATGTATCCCGTGCCACCCAACGTGCTCTAGAAGGTGTAAGTCAACTACCCTGGCCAGCAAGATCTCCAGATCTGTCCCCCCCTTGAGCATGTTTGGGACTGGATGAAGCGTCGTCTCACGCGGTCTGCACGTCCAGCACGAACGCTGGTCCAACTGAGGCGCCAGGTGGAAATGGCATGGCAAGCCGTTCCACAGGACTACATCCAGCATCTCTACGATCGTCTCCATGGGAGAATAGCAGCCTGCATTGCTGCGAAAGGTGGATATACACTGTACTAGTGCCGACATTGTGCATGCTCTGTTGCCTGTGTCTATGTGCCTGTGGTTCTGTCAGTGTGATCATGTGATGTATCTGACCCCAGGAATGTGTCAATAAAGTTTCCCCTTCCTGGGACAATGAATTCACGGTGTTCTTATTTCAATTTCCAGGAGTGTATATTTAGACACCTGAAGCAAATGTGTTGTTTTTTCGGCAGTTGGCTGTGAATAAGGCAAGATATCTATTTGATCCATATGTAATGCTAATTATCACCTTCAGAGAAGAGCAGCATGTCTATATGAAGATCACACTCACCTGCATGTTTCGAAAAATGGAGTGTGTCCAACTACAGTGCGCTTGTATGGCTCATCTGGCTTGCTTTTCTGCTTCTTCTTCTGTCCATAAATGTGAACCGATATTCTGGGATTTAGTGCCTCAAATTTTGACATGCCCTGAATCTGTCCAGGGAACGATACCATCAAAACCTGGGGATTTTTATTCTTGGTACATTGTTTGTTGTATGCTCGGGACAGTATCTGTAATGTTAATTTCTCTTAGAAGCCAGGACTGGCCATGCAAAACAAGCGTTATCCTTTTCGTTTTGAACATTAATACAAGCCCACTTGTTCTTAATATCCTCAGGGAGTTTGATATAACTGGACCCTCCAATTAACGAATCATATACATGAATGTGGATGTCGAGGTGTGGTATTTGGTTGAGTGTTTTAGGTGACCCTCTTACCTCCATCTCAGAAAACCGAGCCAGTATAGCATCCAGATGGATTCACTATACCACTTGGCAATTGTTGTACTCTGAGATATAACGCCACTATCACCCCAGATGTAGTGCAGGCTTTTCTCCTCAGCAGCACCATGCTGTTTTGGGTTGGGGGGGGGGGGGTCAGTCAACTTGCAGCAGAGTACTGAATTACATTTAATGACATTATACATCAGATCATCTAGGGCTTTGAGGAGCTCTACTTCCAGCACCAGGAGGCATGCTTCCAGAAACCTGACTGGGTCACAATACCCCTTGAATGGATTCTCAATTCTAGTAAACAAGATACACCCTTCAAAGGCCCCACCAACTGCCGAGTATTCCAGAAAGGTGATGACGCCATGACGCCGCTAATCTGATGTCCTTCTCTATCAGGATGGGGTAGAGCACTAGTGTTAGCCACAGGTTCATTATCATTAACACAACTACTAGACGACTGCATCCACCCAGTAGATGACAGCAGTAGGGAAGAGGCGCCTTATGGGGTGAGGGATATGCGCCGAGGCACACATACCTTGAGAGGTTCCATGTCCTCTTTTGCATGTCACCTCTCATTTTCATCAATTTTATTAATGTTCTATGTCATTGCACGGTAGTAACAGACTGAAAAAGGTTATTGTAACGAGAGTATTTGTACTGAGAGCTCAAAAAATACTTTTCACTTGATTGCTAAACGTGTTGGGTTACTTCCCTGGGTGGCCTGTGTGAGACAAGCATCGTAGGACGCGGCACACGGCACTTCCGGCTGGGGGCTGCACTTCCCTGAACTCTGAGGGGTTCGTACAATAGGCTTAAGTGCCTGGCGGAACGACTGACGTTTGTCGAGTTTCGCCTACTGTATGCAGGGCGAAACGACCTGCGAGACGTCTGAGTGTCGCTGGAGTTTGTGCAGCTGTGACTGAACCACCCATTCATGCCAGAGGGTATGTGATGGTGCAGGGGCTGGCACTGCAGCAGCAGCTGCTGCTTCCGCTGCCTCTCACATGGCAATGAGTAGCGCTTTGCATGGTGGTGGATGTCAGTCAGGTGTGTGTTTGACACCTTCTCCCAGAACCAGCGCTCTATGTGCCCATGTCACAGCAAGCTGCTGTGGTGGCGGTGTTGGTAGCACCTTTGTAACACATGAACAACAGAAAAAAATTAAGTACAATGCTCAAGATTTTGTAAAAATATGCTGCAAACAAATAACAACATTTACGTTATTCCTGAATAATAATTAAATGCTGTAACGATGACAGTTGCATTATAATCACCTTTTACACTCCGAGTCGCAGGCTGAGCAGTTTAGTCGATCTTTCTGTTAGTTCCCCCACGTAATCGAATATTTCCTCCACCTGATCCAAAAGGGCGAGATGGCACTACCTTTCAGCACCCACTCCAGTATTTCACCCTCGCTGGAACTGTTGTTGTGGAGCCACCATTCCATCACATGGAAGTCGTCTACAACAAGATACTGATCACAAGAAACAACAACAACAAAATCTGTACTCAATTTGCCTACAGCAAGATATTGATTATACATAATTATGAAAAAAAATTTAAAAAAAAGTTCATACCAGATGGAAGTGATGACTCCTGTTCATCATTCTCGATGCATACTCCTGCTAGATTCTCATCCTCCCATCCTCCTCTTGCTTCGTAGCAATATCTGCATCAGTAACAATGAAGAATATATGCCTCACACAACTGCATACGATGAAATAATGTCTAACAGCAATATAGTAGTTACGTTCTTGCTGCATTTTGGCCTCCAGCAGCTGCTCAATGTCCGTCAGCTGCCGCTCTAATGCTGCAACAGCAAAATCAAAAATTTTATAAACACTTGTTACAATCTGAATATATCAAGAGCAGTCTTCTTAACGTGTAAACTATCACGCAGAATTTGGAGATATATTTACATGATGGTAGCGCAACCCCTTTGGCTTGCTGGCTACTTTCAGCTTCCAGCTCTAATGCTAGAACAGCAGTAGAAATGTTATAAGCACTTGTTACGATTTGAATACTTAAAGAGATGTTTTCTAAACATGTAAACTATCACACACGAAATTGTGAGATGTACTTACATGATGGTAGCACAACCTGATCGGCTTGGTGGTGACTTTCAGCTTCTGGCTGATTTTTCTAATTCAGCCACCATTTTGGAAATGAGTGCTACAATAGCAAGAAAAAGAACTTTTATAACCACTTGTTATGAACATGTATCACAGACTCTAAAAATCTGGATAATTTGCTACAAAATTTTATAACTGTCGCAATTTGAACTCATAATTATTTTTATAAACACTTGCATGGCAATTGCCCCAAGTTTAGTCATTTCCCTTCACCACTGCAACTGGCATCGCTACTGGGTGGCCGTTTGATATTGTGAAAATCAAATGGACGCAACTAGGCACTGTCAAAGACTGATAATGATTGTGATAGGGGTTGGGCTTCATATACCTTTAGACTCCACCCTCTAGTTTGCAGAAGATCACTAGGAACTCAGAATCCCATGTCAACAACTTATAACTTGTCTTCTTTTTCTTCAAGCAGTGTGAAGCAGGCTTGGTGCAGATGTTTGAGAAACTGAACGGTACTGTGAAGGAGAAAAAAATTCCGGGACAAACAGTAGAGGAACCCTTCAGAAACATCATTTGTTTTTGCTGGCAAGTGACTGCATGTGGCTGGAAAATTGTATGTATCTGCTATCTTCAGAAAAACACCCTTTGTTCATTCTGGGACAAACAGATAGCCCAGCACTCCCAATACCAGCTGCATCCCTCAAAATATATGTTGTTGTTCGTTAGGGCGCAGCTGTGGGAGGAAGACGCTGATCTTCGAAAACAAATCTATTAATCATGGTAGATGCCCACAGCAGGGGAAGTTCACATTACAATCATCAGCCGGTTTCTCTATGACCACTGACTGCCGCTCCAGGCACACCCTGTGGCGTTGTACGGAAGTGGAGGGCGGACCCAGTAACGACAGACCATTGTCCAAGTGAGACCCCTCACTGGAGCGTAACGACCACGCGGCAAGCCGCATACAGCAGCCAGTGGGGCGAGCAATGTGGTGCAGGAGCAGAAGGCAGGGAAGGGATGGAGCCAAGCACACCACTAGTGAGAGGGGGAAGTGTGGATGCGTGGAAGGCCTATTCACTCACGAACACCAGCATTAGACAGATACAGTGAGCACACTGCTTTCTCAGTGTGGTCGCATCTGGCAGTGCATCTTAATGACGTTGCGATCGCAGTATATGATGCGATCGGAAGTTAAACAAGAGTATCTTGTCCTAATAAATGCAAATTATATCCTGTGTGTGTGTTTGTGTGAATTCCTGAGGGACCAAACCGCTGAGGTCATTGGTACCTAGACTTACAAACTACTTACACTAACTTAAACTAACTTATGCTAAGAACAACACGCACAACCATGCCTGAGGGAGGACTTGAACCTCCAGTGGGAGGGGTCACACAATCTGTGACATGTCGCCTCAAACCACATGGCCACTCCGCAGGGCTAAATTATTACCGATTTTCCGACTTCTGATTTTTTTACCACCTATCCTCGTTTTATAAACAATTTCCATCAACAATTTCCATTAGTACTACGTCCTCTGAATTGACAATTGAATTTTACAGCGAAAATTCGGAATTTCCACCAAAATTCCGAATTCCCTCCAATAGGTTAGGTGGGGACAGGGGACAGGTGGGGAGGGGGAGGGTATGGAGACCCATGTGTCAGCTGAGGAAAACATGACATCATCCATGGGTGGGGGTGTGGCTGGGAATAGGGGTAATTAATTGATCAATTTAATTAATTTGAATATCAATTTGATATCAAAATTGGGGTGGTGTCGCCATCTCCTAACTACTAATATAGATGCCTTGCATAGGTATATGTGATTTATTTCATCTTTACCATGTGCTGAGTTCCAATTGTTGAACATCACTTCTGCAGTGTCACGGGCTCGCATTGACCTTGTGAGTGAGGTTTTGTCCTTGGCGGCAGTTGTGGACGCTGTCAGGGACAGCCACTTCTATTTCTACCTGTCTCCTGAAGTGGTCGCTTAATTTGGCATTTTGGACAAGCAATAAACCTGTTCTCGTACATCTTTGAAGGCATGTGTTTGTTTTTTGTTGGTGCTTGTTCGCACATACAGGGTGTTTCAAAAATGACCGGTATATTTGAAATGGCAATAAAAACTAAACGGGCAGCGATAGAAATACACCGTTTGTTGCAATATGCTTGGGACAACAGTACATTTTCAGGCAGACAAACTTTCGAAATTACAGTAGTTACAATTTTCAACAACAGATGGCGCCGCGGTCTGGGAAACTCTATAGTACGATATTTTCCACATATCCACCATGCGTAGCAATAATATGGCGTAGTCTCTGAATGAAATTACCCGAAACTTTTGACAACGTGTCTGGCGGAATGGCTTCACATGCAGATGAGATGTACTGCTTCAGCTGTTCAATTGTTTCTGGATTCTGGCAGTACACCTGGTCTTTCAAGTGTCCCCACAGAAAGAAGTCACAGGGGTTCATGTCTGGCGAATAGGGAGGCCAATCCACGCCGCCTCCTGTATGTTTCGGATAGCCCAAAGCAATCACACGATCATCGAAATATTCATTCAGGAAATTAAAGACGTCGGCCGTGCGATGTGGCCGGGCACCATCTTGCATAAACCACGAGGTGTTCGCAGTGTCGTCTAAGGCAGTTTGTACCGCCACAAATTCACGAAGAATGTCCAGATAGCGTGATGCAGTAATCGTTTCGGATCTGAAAAATGGGCCAATGATTCCTTTGGAAGAAATGGCGGCCCAGACCAGTACTTTTTGAGGATGCAGGGACGATGGGACTGCAACATGGGGCTTTTCGGTTCCCCATATGCGCCAGTTCTGTTTATTGACGAAGCCGTCCAGGTAAAAATAAGCTTCGTCAGTAAACCAAATGCTGCCCACATGCATATCGCCGTCATCAATCCTGTGCACTATATCGTTAGCGAATGTCTCTCGTGCAGCAATGGTAGCGGCGCTGAGGGGTTGCCACGTTTGAATTTTGTATGGATAGAGGTGTAAACTCTGGCGCATGAGACGATACGTGGACGTTGGCGTCATTTGGACCGCAGCTGCAACACGGCGAACGGAAACCCGAGGCCGCTGTTGGATCACCTGCTGCACTAGCTGCTCGTTGCCCTCTGTGGTTGCCATACGCGGTCGCCCTACCTTTCCAGCACGTTCATCCGTCACGTTCCCAGTCCGTTGAAATTTTTCAAACAGACCCTTTATTGTATCGCTTTTCGGTCCTTTGGTTACATTAAACCTCCGTTGAAAACTTCGTCTTGTTGCAACAACACTGTGTTCTAGGCGGTGGAATTCCAACACCAGAAAAATCCTCTGTTCTAAGGAATAAACCATGTTGTCTACAGCCCACTTGCACGTTGTGAACAGCACACGCTTACAGCAGAAAGACGACGTACAGAATGGCGCACCCACAGACTGCGTTGTCTTCTATATCTTTCACATCACTTGCAGCGCCATCTGTTGTTGAAAATTGTAACTACTGTAATTTCGAAAGTTTGTCCGCCTGAAAATGTACTGTTGTTCCAAGCATATTGCAACAAACGGTGTATTTCTATCGCTGCTCGTTTAGTGTTTATTGCCGTTTCAAATATACCGGTCATTTTTGAAACACCCTGTATCTTACAGTTAATGTTTTGTTTGTGGGTTTTCTTTGCCCTGTCGAGATTTTGAAGGGTGGCCAGTGCATACAGAGGCGCTTCTTTTTCGTTGTGAGATCAAGAGCTACATGTGGAATTACCAGATCCATTAGTCTATTGTGATTAGGCGAATTGCCTTGTCCATCGCTAGTCTAATGGTGTTTTCTATTTTGCTGATTATATTTAAAAAGGTCTTCATCGGTTGTTGTAGATATAGGGCCGCTGAGGTCTTCTTGGATAATTTCTTTGTATTGATTCCACTTTGCATTGGCATATTTTCTTATTGTCCTCCTTGATGGATGGGATAGTGATGAAGAGCCATGAGTGGTAGTAAATACGATGGAGAGAGAGTCGCTGGTGATGGGTTTCCGCTATATGAGGCTCTGAGGTGCTTTCAAGAAGGTTATGACTCACCAGTGTGTGGTTGGTATGAGTGTAACTTATGAAAGTTGATTGGTTTAGGGGCAGCTGAACAATTGGTTCCGCAGTGAGAAGATCAAATGGTCTTTGGGCATTTGTCGACAATGTCGCGAAGTTTACTGGGTTAGCAAGGGTCCATCTTATATATGCAAAGCAGCAGAGTCCAGAATATTCCAGAGATTGCCCAAATACTATGTGCATGTGAAGATGAGTTAAGCAGTGCACCATAGCTCTGAATCACAGTTGCAGGTCGATGGTAGCATTAGTTTCGAATGTAGCGCTGGAGCATCGTATCTGTTGACGTCTTCACACAACTGGACCAAAACTGACAACCAATAATGATACTCTGTACACCTGACACAAACAACAACGCTCTGTCATAGTTCCCGTATGGGAATCCGAACTGTAGGCTGTAGCAGAAAGATTTAGAGATAATTTAGGCCAAACAAATATTAGAGCTGGTCCTGGAAGACTGCTCAGATTCCAAGATTGGCACAACATCTCTAACAGAAAAGTGTGTGAGGAAAGTTTAAGTGCAGACAATGCAAGCGTTGAAGCTTTTCATAAACAATGAAATACAGTTTTACAAACGTTTATTTTGACTTTGTCACAGACTTATTTATGAAGTCCATCCCCGACAATATGTAGGCCAGCAGGCAAGTCACTTCAACATCTGGATGTAAAGTGAGTAAGAAATGAATCACTTGTCTTTAGTTTACTTGTGCTGACGGTTCACACTGTTTAAAATTACTAGTAACAGGAAAATTTGTGGAATGTAGGGTAATCAAAACGTTGTGAAGCATCTTCCAATCACCTGTAAAACGAAGAAACACCGTCCGAGCAGCCCTTGAAGGCAACATGGTACTGACTGGCCGCTGTGTCGTACTTAGCCTTTAGGCGTAGCTTCGGTGATCTGATGGGAACCAGTTGTACAACTGTGGCAAGGCCGTTTGCTTCCAGTCAGCTGTGAAGCTAACAAAATGGCATACGGGACCATACAATTATTCTGCAACTGATTCAAGAACGACTTTGGCACTAAAGTTCGAAAATGCCAACTTTAAAAGTTATCATTGAAACTTGAAAACGTGAAAGAATTATTAATATTAGACAATGCTTATGCTCATCCTCCTGATACGTATGTCTAGTGATAATGGACTGATTAAGTGTACAGTTATCCCTCCAAACACTGCTTTGCTTATCCCACCTGTGGATGGAAGTGTGATTTTTAGTTGTAAACACCTTTATACAAGATGCAAGTGCTGAAGAAAATGACGAAGACATTACAGGTGAAGAATCTATTGAAACTGAAAATTTCTAATATCAAGAGTGTTATTTTCAACTGGGCCAGCAGCTGGATGGAAGTTAAAAATATGACTCTTCTAAGCATAAGGAATAATCTGTTGACCAAGTAAGACTCAGAGTTTGGTGGTGAAGGAATGAAATATTCTGAAATCCAGGCTGTGTTTTGAACTACAATGGTGGAGGGTGTCTGTGACTGGCTGGATAAAAATGAAGAAGATTTTGCCACCAAATGCTGATTGCGAGGAAAATAATGGACCAGGCAGGAGGAGCTTCCAGCAAGGAAGAGGAAATCATTGATATCAGAAAATATACAGGCTAGACTGTCAAATGTAAGGGAAAATGTGGACATACTTATCAAATTTATTAACATTAATCAAGAATACTAAAAGTATTACCTTACACTAGACAAGATGAAACAACAAGTGATAAAAGACCAGTGTACAAAAGAGTCTCAGCTAAAATTGAATTCCTTCTTTAAAATGTTATTAACAGATACTGTGGATGAAAATACTGACACTGCATCAAAATCAGGTAGTAATGGCTCTCTGGCTACTTTGGGCCATACCTTTGTAGATCTAGATGACAGTAGCGAATATACAGGCTGATTCAAAAGTCAAGTGATATAGGACAACTGTGTTACTTGTGCAAATACTGAAAAAACGATAAAGGACAAAATTGTTGGAAATATATTTTTTCATTATGATGTTAACTGTCGCAACATAAGATTCACCATTCAGGTTAATTATTGGTAACTTTATTAGTCTGCTTAAAATCACAAACTTAACAAAACAAGATTACTGTGAAAATAGCAAACTGAAACAAACATAAACAAACCAATGTCATATCCGTACAGCATTTATGACTTAACAACAAAATTGCAATCACCATTCATGGAGTGGCAAACTGAAACAAATGATTGACTTGTACTGCCATGTCCTGCAGCTTCATCGTTGGACGCTACTGCAGGATTTTTTTTTCAAATTGATTGCCATCATGTTGTCAGCACATCCAAATATGGTTAACATAACTCTTACACAATTTACGTAACATCATAGGTGTTATTGCTGCACAGGTTCTTCTGACGTTTTTCTGTAGTTCTGCATTGTTCGGGGCCTGTTTCTGTACACAGCAGATCTGAGATGGCTCCAAAGGGAATCGTCAATTACTGTAAAATCTGATGATCTAGACAGCCATTCCACTGGATCCCTTCATGTATCCAACATTCAGCAATTCGCGATTTGTTCGTCTGAAATATGGCAGTGGTCCATCTTGCTGAAAGAAAACCCCCCAAGTAGGGCAGGAGTGTCATCTTGCAATGCTCCCTGTACAGTTCACCACTAAGACTGTCGTTAAGAAATACGGGGAAGATCTCCATGTATGCCAAACTACACATTTAGCCTTGGTTCAGTCTGATAATGAGCATCTATGGAAATGTATTGGTTCACAGTTGCCTAATAAAAAGTGTTATGTCTATTCACTGTTCCAGTCAGGTGGAAACAAGCCTCATCGATGAAACGAATATCAGCTTCAAGGTCCAGCTGGTGCGTTTGTCTTTCTGTTAACCACTTACAGAACTGCAGCTGTCTATTTACAGCATCTCCATGAATTTCTTGGACAAAATGCGCATGACATGGATTGAAGTGATTTCTGGATAATTTCCTGAACATAGATGCTTGACTGATGCCACGTCCTTGAGCTACTTTTCTTGTTGACCATGTTGGATTCACTGTCAGCTTAGCTACTATGCTAGCTGAGGTTGCACAATCTGTTGCTGTATATGGCTACCCAGACTGTCATTTATCATGGATACTGCCTGCTGCGTTGATCTGCTCCAGTAAATGATCTGTGGTTATGTGACATGAGGGCAGTTGATCTCGATGCCATCTGTGATATTCCTCCACAGATTAATGCCTGCAACATGGATAAGAACCATTTCCACCCTTTCCTGGATTGTTTACAGGGACATTGTTGTTAATTACCGGAAACAAAGGAAAATTCAACATTAAGTTCATGATTTAAAATGTATGCCCAACATTTTGCCCTCTATTGTTTTTTTGGTGACTGTACAAATAATGGAGTTGTCCAATTTCATGCAATTTTTAATCACCCCATATACAGCTCTTCAGTAAATGTAGCATATGTATTTCCAGTACAAGGCAAACTGTCATTTTTGAATATATACAGTATTATACAGGGTGGGCGAAATGACACTGGTATGGAAAATATTTCATACACCTTAAGACAGGCAATCAAACTTACATCATCTGCTCCTGGGGCAGAGGATGTAATATGGGTGTCCTATCTTGAGGTGTATGCAGTATTTTGTTGGCAAGTTTTATTTTTCCTATCCTGTAAATAAGCAGTAGTGTATATAATTTTTTTTAAATGTAACCTTTGAACTCGTATTGCACCTGTAACTAAAGTGTATAATCCTATTGTACATTACAGCTACATCATTACATTAGCTACTTTTAAAGTACATAAAGGCCTACAGTGCAATATTTCACAAAATGTGACAACTCATCAAGTTTTTATTCAGCACTGAATAAATGTGGACAAATAAATTACTAGTACTGCTACAAGCTATGTTGGATGAATCTTAGCATCATAGAAGGAGTTATTTACATCTCCTTGGTCATTGTATCTGTTAAACTACTTTCTCTGGTTCCTACCTGCTCTGGTACTCAACAGAACATCACCTTCGTTAGTTCTAAGCGAATAAGGAAGTTCAGGATTCCTCTACTGGTCACATGTTTGAACGATTTGAAAACCTCTCTGAGTTAGAGCATCGGGATATCTTGTGGTTCAAAGACGCCCTCAAGATCAAATATATCTTTGTGCCAATCATAGTAAGTTTATTTGGTAAACAGATCTTTAGGGCACAGTCAGGACAAACCATGTAAGAATTAATGTTGTTCATTTGCTCAGATGTATCACTGTGGTACTGGGTTTAACTGAAGAAAAATATTACTTTTAAATAGAAATCATGATGAAAGATTCGTTTATCCTCTATTACCTCTAAGATAATTTTGGACTCTGTTAGCCGGCCGTTGGTGACCGAGCGATTCTAGGTGCTTCAGTCTGGAATTGCGCGACCGCTACGGTCGCAGGTTCGAATCCTGCCTCAGGCATGGATGTGTGTGATGTCCTTATGTTAGTTAGGTTTAAGTAGTTCTAAGTTCTAGAGGACTGATGACCTGAGATGTTAAGTCCCATAGCGCTCAGAGCCATTTGAACCATTTGGACTCTGTTAACAACCAGAACATTCGCTGGATCCAGCACTGGATAACATTTCATATTTTGTCCACAACAAGTGCCACAAGAGCGACTTCTGAATGGTATCCAAAAACCTGTATGCCAGTAACACCATGAGGTATTGTCATCTCATGGTTAGTGTTAGCTTATCACCCTAAGTACAGACGTTGGTTTCAGGGGTGGGTCTGTAGGCACCCAGGGTCAGGTGAAATTCCTTGTTGTGAACAGTATCAATGATCTCCAAGCGTGGAGGTCTTGCTTGTCCGTAGGCCTATACTGGACATAGCCTACAAAAACCGACGTGAAAACGAGTAGATGTACTTTGTTGGTTCCTAAAGCCCTGTGACTGAGCCACCTTAAAATGTTAAGCACTTAACAGTTAAGGGCTTAAAGGGACTTTACTTTCAGATCTCTTAGGTGCGGTGATCGTCAGAGCTTGAGAAACGCGAGTCATACCACGGCATACCACAAAATTGCTTAAGCGCCTGAACAAGTCTGTATTTGCAGAGAGAATGATGTCAGATGTAGGAGATATAAATATAAAAGAACTTGCATACTTTCCTTACTTTCATTCATTACGTCATACGGGATCATATACTCGGCTAACTCATCAAACCGAGCAAATGATGTTAGTGTGCAAAAAGTTTAATAAGAATCATTTTTAGTGTAAATTCAAGAACATCATGAAGAAACCCGTTCAAGGAACTTTGTATTCTAATCACTTTTTCTCAGTATATTTATTCCTTAATGAAATTTTTTGCAAGTAATATATCTGTATTGGCAACCAACAGCTCAATACATAGTATCAATACTAGGAATAACAACAATTTACATAAAGACCTAAAATCACTTACCCTGGACCAAAAAGGGGTCCAATGTTCAGGAACACACATTTTCAATAGATTGCCAGCAACCATTAAAAACTTGGTTTCAGATAAGGCACGATTTAAACAGAATTTAAAAGACTTTTTGATAAGCAAGTCCTTCTACTCTATAGATGAATATCTTAACAGAGACTGTTAGGCTAGCTTAAGTAAAAACGTCTGTTAGATTTCAGTTTTGACAGCACTTTGTCACAACAATCAAACTTAGGCACTTTGTGTATGAAAAATTTATTAATAGTGCCTAACAATGTTTCATTCTGACAGCGTATTAATTCTGGAAATATTAGCTGTTCCAGTTTACTGTATTGTATTCACGTAGTTTGACAATCTCCTGACAAATGATCATGGTAGTAAGTATTATATTCAAATGTTTTGTGTTATATTGTCTGACATGTTCCACACCCATGAGAATCATCTCATTTTTTGGGTCTATGGAACGAAAACTGAATCAAATTCTATCTAATCTAATAAATCATTGGAAAATTTTTCACCTTTGGGTCATACCTTCAATGTTTCTTTGTATAATCCCCGTTCCTGCAAAATGGTTATTTAAAAACGTACTCTTCTTTGTTTACGGTGATTCGTCCCTCGCCGTTGAGTCGTTGAGTGGTGAGTCACGTCTAGTACTACACCCTGCTTAATTTGCTAATATCGTTGAACCATGGCCGTTAGTGATGTTTAGGTAGCGCCTTATGTTTATTTTCAAGAAAAGTACCTGTATTCCTCAGTTTAAGTAGTGTTTATGTTTTTTTGTACGAGATGGTAAGCATTTATGTTGACATGCTTTCGATGTAACTTATGTTTACATGTAAACAATGGTGTTTCTACTAAAGGAAAGACTTTATTCTTGGTGCCACTCCCACGGTTAGGTATATTACGTGTGGCAACTTAATAGCAAATATAGTGGAATGCTGAAATATCGTTTTACTAGTTTCGTAAAAAGACGTTTGTTTTGTTTGTTTGCAAAATATGTCATCTGCAAGTCTCATCATCCGTTGCTAGTCGATAATGCACACTCTCAAGTGGTTTCTGATTGTTTGTATTTGTACAATGTCATAGTTTGTGTTTTTTTTTTCTCATTTCTATTTATGTCGCTATCACGAGTGTTTTTGACATTGGAGTATGTGTGTATTTTCGGATTCTATGAACGTTATTACATTTGATGCCATTTGACGTAAGGCTGTGAATTTATGGTATGATATGGTAATAATAGTAGACACTCAAGCAGTAACGACTTCCACGCCTGTGTTTCTGTTCACATCGTGGTTTATACCAAATAGCGTATGAGGCGTTTATACCAAATAGCGTGTGAAGGTTCGCTATTTGTTTCTGCCGACATGCACCGATAATTTGTCATCTCCATTGATATGTTTGTAGACGAGTATGTAGTTGTTTGACGATAATACTGCGAAAGCAAGTATTCGTTTTTATTTCCTGTGATTTTTTTTGCAGTTTTATTGGCTAATTTGTAACGGAGCGCTGAAGAATCACTTTTAATTTTCAGGCCATTATGACCGTCAAATTCATATTTGCAACGTTGTGTCTTCTGTTCCTGGCTACAGCCCAAAGAATGCGTGAGCAAGAGTCCTGCCCACGCCATTGGTTGTCATTTCAAGATTCGTGTTACAGGTTTATTAAATCCCCACTTCGTTCACGCAATGATGCCAGAAGAAACTGCCAGGTAATAATAATTAAGAAGTGTTTTATTGTGCACAAAGTAGTTTTAATGGAACCTTCGAATTTGTCATGCAGCACCAAAATCACCATATTTACTATATTTTTACGCCTTAATTTCTTGTCAGACCTACAAAAATAGTTGTGTCACTGTCACTGACTTTGTCTCTCATATTATGGTGGCAAAAACACTTTCATTCCGGTCATAAAATAAACAAAGGAAGTTACTACTTCTATCTTGGTGATTAGCCTTCTTAAGATGTAAATTGTATTGGGCTTTGTTTCATGGCATGATCATTATGTATGTAGGTGAAAATAGATTGCGAATGTACTTTATGAATCAGAAGTTACTTTAGGTAAAAAAAGTTAGGTTTGTTGGTTAGTGAGTTAGTTTCATATTCCAGGGATCATTTTGCGCGATAGATCATAATGATGTGGAATGTTATTTTACATTCGCATTACAAATTAATTGGTACATATGATAACATTCTGAACATTGTAAGCTTCTTTTTCCAAAATGAAGAAAGATATGCAGATATTGTAAGACAGTAAGTCCAACCCACCACATTTTACTCATTGCAGTAATGGCAGTTCTTCTGTGGAATAGAAGGGGTTGTCAAGGATGAACTCTCTCATTTCATTTTCATGTTTTGCTTTGCTATCTGACAAACATTTTATATATCTAGTTGTAAATGATCAAAATTTTTTCTTGCAGCATTATGCACCCTTTTTTATGCTAAAGACAGTTTTTTAATTTGCAATAATGAATGTCATTTTTCCTTCTGGTATTGTAATTGTGTGCATCATTGTTCATTTTGAATTGTAGTGAATTAGTTACAACAAATTTCATGAGGGAATAAATGTGCTGTGAAGCAGTAGTCAGAATGCCCAGCCTCTTAAACAGATGTCTACAAGATAATCATGGGTGAGCACCATATACTATTCCTACAGCCCATTTTTGAGCAATGAAGACTTTCTTTCTTATGAAAGATGAGTTACTCCAGAACACTATCCCCATGACATTATTGAATGAAAATATGTCAGCTTACTGATTTGTCTCTCCCCAAGATTTGAAATTATTCTAACTTTAAATGTGGCTGAATGAAGTTTTTTTAGACATTACAAATTGCAGTTTAAATCCTCATCAGTATCGACACTTAAGAATTTTGAAGTTTACATCATGCTTATTATTTCCTCGCCATGTGTTTTGCCTGTAATTGGTGTAGTAGCCTTAGATGTGCAGAGCAGAATATGTTGCGTCTTTGCAGAAAACCAGTCAATGATACTCGTAGGAACTTAGTTTATTGTTTCTTCTGTTTCTGTATGTATGCTGGGACTGATTAAAATACTAGTGTCATCTGCAAAAAGAACTGATTCTGATTGTTGTATATTAGATGGAAGATCATTTATGTATATGAGAAACAATAGCTGACCTAAGATTGAGCCTTGGGGAAGCAAATGAGTGATTTCTCCCCAGTCAGAATTATGTCTCAAGACTATAATGGTTGAATTGTAGTTGTAGGTCCAGACTTTGTTGGAAGTGACTCAAAATCTTTTTGAAAATGTATGAATCCCGGGCAAAGTAGAAATTCCTTCAAAGAGTTCATTTTATATCATTATTAATAAATGGCTTATTTCAACCCCTTGAGCGTTATGAAGCTACCTGGTGCATACATCACACCAAAATTATGTAGCTATGCATACAGCATGTCAGATTGAAGTGCGGTTAATACGTCCCTCCCCCCCCCTCCCCCCACCCCCTTAAATTTTAGGTGTGGTGTCAGACTAATCTGTGGCGCAGACCTTGGTTAGGTTGGAAGGTGACAGTTTGGTTGTGAAAGGAGTAAAGCTGATTATGGCAACAAATTGAACTGTAGCGAAGCCTAATTTTTACATCCTCGCCATATTGAAAAACTTTTACAGCACACTGTGTAGCAGTATGGAAACAACATTGAAAGGCATTCGTAATAACAGTTCAGCACAATCAAAGTAGGTATGAGCACAACTTAATTCACACTGTAAATAAATAAAATATTGAAAATATAAATGCCTTACAATATTCCAAGAAATGGCATAATAATGTGCTATCAGTGATGTAACTTTGTATTTGTAGAATGTTATATTTTCCGGTTTTGGTGCATGTTGTGTCAAATTTCAATGAAAATGCCGGGGTTGTGCAGAATTATTCTTAGGGACACTGTTACATGTTGTTCTTTCCATTTACTAACATATTTTTTGGTGTGATAGAAGAGAGTACTACATGTTATTGTCCCTATACTTAGCTTGCATTTATAATGAATCTCTCACCTAGCACAGAAAAAGAACCCACTCCCAGAATTACCGACCCATATCCTTAACATCAGTATGCTGCAGAATTCTTGAACATATTCTGAGTTTGAATGTAATAAATTTTCTTGATATAGAAAAGCTTCTGTCCACAACTCAGCACAAATTTAGAAAGCATCACTCATGTGAAGCTCAGCTTGTCCTTCTACCACTGTGAATGAAGGACAAGAGGCAGATTCCATATTTCTAAGACTTTAGGAATTTGTCATGTTGCCCCACTGCAGACTCTTAACACAGGCCAGGTCATATGGAATAGATTCCCAGGTATAGCTTCTTAAGTAATAGAACTCAGTACGTTGTTCTCAGTGGCGAGTGTTCATCAGAGACAAGGGTATCATCAGTGTCAAATGGATCCTACATTTTCCATCCTCTGTGCTGTTTACAGATAAAACAACAGTAGGGTGTGATGGGGTATTCAGCATCCACAATTTGCATGTTGGAGTAACTTAAATCCATGTGCCACATTTACTTGTGCTCATCAAGTGCGATTTTATATGAATGTGTGGGCAGGTGTTGGTGGTGACTGTTTAATTGGCCCATATCTCCTATGTAGGTTGTTAAATGGCAGGCATTATTACAATTTCCTTTCCAGAGATTGCCAGAATTATTGGATGACATGCCACTCACTTCAGAACAGCACATGTGTTTCCAGCATAACATGATGCCCACTCGTTTGTCGTCCTGCACATCAATTCTTGAACCATAAGTATCAAGAAAAGTGGATTGACAGAGTTGGCCCTGTACCATGGCCTACACGATCCCCTGATTTGTCCCCTCTGGACTTCCTTGTGCGGGGAGAGATGTGTAACCTTGTTAACAAAACCCTTGTTAAATCAGAAGAGGACCTGGTTGCCTGGATACTAGCAGCAACAGGAGAAATTGCAGACACTCCCGCAGTCTTTCACTGTGTTAGACATAATGTAACCCAATAGTGTGAACTTTGTTTGCAAATCAGTGGAGCCATTGTTGAATCTCCACTGTAATTGTGTTGTGTTAATACTGTTGTCTCTTGGTAATAAAGAATTGAAACTTGTTTCTGTTACTTTTTGTCTAGTTGAAGAAAGATTGGATGTCCCCATAAAATGATGCCTCACAGGAGAAATCATTAGAAAAAGTGTTTTCAGTATCCCAAGCAACCTCCCAGAGTTTGTTGGTTTAGTTAATTTTCATCCAGAGAAAACTCATTCTACCAGTTTCAAAAATTCTCCTGGGAAAATATGACATTAGAGAAAAATATTTGCTTTGGTTTCTCATGTGACCTTCCAGAGTTTTTCATTTTACATAATTTTCACCCTGTATAAATCCCCAATTCTTCTTTTGCAATGCAGTTGTCAATAACTCATTGTGTACATTGTTGTGACCAAGTGCACTTATGAGTATCTTTACTAGTTAGAAAATGCTTATTTATCCTTAGATTATTTAAGACGAATTAGTCTTCAGTAGCTTTCTGTTGAAATTTAATGTGTCTCCATTATGGAGTTTAATAAATTTTAGCATTTTTATCATTGAGATCTCCTATTAACATTAAATACTGTGTTTGATGTTTTTGAAAGCCGCTTGTTAAAAATTTTCTGTCTCGTCTACTTCATTCAGCAGGGTATAGACTTATATTATATTGTCATGGCTGCCACCTGTTGTGACTGTTACAGTAATATTTCATTAATTAGTCTAACCATAGCTTAGGATAGCTTGGGGAAGGTTAAAAAGGAAGGGCATGTCATTTAGATTCCAGATAAGATTGGACCCACTTGTGAGCACAGTCCCTTTGCCTGTCTTATCTAAAACATGTAATGCATCCATAGTTCAAGCCTTTTTCCAGAGATGCCGAAACATGCCATTGTAACCCCCCACCCCCTTTTAAGAACTAGCAACTTGTTTCATAATGGCGTTATTATACAAAATTTTTGAGAAGTTGATATATTCTATAACTTAAACTATTTGTCACTTGATGTTTGAGCTCCAAAGTTGCAGTGTTTTCGTGTCAAGCGCTGTCTACAGGCAGCCACCACGGCACAGTGCTCTCCGCGACGATATAAAATCCCCAGAAATCAAGGAAAGAACCTCAAATTCACGTACGATGTAGAGAATGTCAAAAATCTGTTCGTAATTTTAATTAGGTAAAGCGTTAGGGTAATTTTTTTGAAACAAATTAAATTTTCCCATTCGCAAACAGCTTCAAATTTATCATGTCATCTCTCAGAAACTATTGCTGTCACAGTAATACTTTTTTTTTAATTACAAAAATATTGTGCTTGACAGCCAATTTTTCAGAATTTTCTTACTGCATTGCATTTATTGTGTATATGCCTCTGAAGATGTTTTTATTCAGTTGGGTCAGTATTGAACTCATAACAAGTTTGAAGTCTCTATCTCCTACAAAAATAACGTAAAAATTCTGAAATTTACGTATGGTATTGCTCTGAGTGGTCTCTCTAAGCATGTCAAAAATCTCTCCCCAATTTTGATTAGGGCCGGTGTTATGTTGGCTACTGAAATAGGAGAAATTTTTTGGCCGGAAAAGTTTCCTTCTTATTATTGCATGTCTCTAAAACTATTAAACAGATGAAATAACAAAATGAAATATATTGAAAATGCAGGCTAACTTACCATAAGGAGATGATGGAAACCGGCTAAACAGTATTCTTCAGCCTCTCAACAGTAAAGAGAAATTGATCGAAATAAATTCACAAATACAAGCTTTAAAAAGACATTCATTATACACCATACACCAATCAGACAATGGGAAAACACCACGTAATTCAGAGTCAGTGGAAGTATTGATCTTGCTGCTCATTGTGGCAAATATTATCAAGTCTTGGATGCACTCTTGTAACAAACCTTCATTATTCCAAGCTTCCTGTTTAACTCTTTTTCACATGATCTTCTACTGTGCTTTTCAACTCTCGCCTTCAAAAGCCATTCCACTTCAGTCAATATATATATATATATATATATATATATATATATATATATATATATTTTTGTAGCAGTATGATGATTAATCTGTGCCCAGATGAAATGAAACCTGAAGAGTTTCCAACATGTTCTACAATTTTTTTTTTCCTCTGCCGATGGGTGCTTCCATACCAACTCTGTGGTATTGTCTGTCTAGGATTTTTCTAAACTGTGTCGCACATTCCCCCATGTTTTGTCAGGCTAAACAGTGTCAAAATTTCTCCTTACTACTTCTCTTACGAAGCAGCATTGCCAGGCTGCAATATCTTGGCATTCCTTTAATTAGTGTCAGAGGTGGATTTATAGCCGAATCCTAACGTTGTAACAGGGATGATTTACTACCCTGAAACAAGTCTGCTGCTAAAAGGGTAACATGTATATTTGGGAGTGTTGGATACTCCTTCCCTGAGTAATATGTGAGTATCTGAGAGTAATATGTGTGTATCTGATGATGAAGTGCATCTTCCTGAAAAGAGTTGAGATTTGTGGCACTCATTTTGAGGTACCTCTTCTTTCAAGGTGTCTCTAATTTAGATGACTCCGAAGAGTCTTCTTTCTCAAATTTCTGCTTGCAGATTCTTATCACTGATCGTTTGCTGATTAGTAAAGCAGCTGCAGCTTGCTCCGCAACTTTATCCAAAGAAACTATAGTCACTCCTGCATCCTCCTCTCTCTCAAAATACTCCCTCTAGGAACAAACAAATTCACACAACTGACTGCTTATAATTACGCCCTGTCCGACACATTTTGAAAATTTTCCGGGGGTTTTCAGCTTCGGTCTGCCTGTATTTTTAGTACTTTCATCACACATCATAACGCACATGAAACTAAAAGTTACCCATATCATTCACTACAGGGGCTTGCTGAGGACTGGCTGCCACAGTGCTTTAGGCAGCACAGCACCGTGGAGGTGGCAACCCAGTAGACGTCGACAGTGCCAGCCTTCCATTGGTTTATTGGTGGTAGGAGCTGTGCAGCCCACTAACCTGTCAAGTGACAACTAGTTTAAATCTGACTACAGGATAGTATCTTACCTGAGTTGCACAAGCATTAAATAAAAAATAGCACCAGTTGGCATTTTCTGTGACCTGTCTAAGGCTTTTTTGACTGTGAGAATTGCAATATTCTCCTAGATAAACAGAGATTTTGTGGGATTGATGGTATACCAGTGTGTATACAACCTGAGACAACCGGGAGATATGGGGAAAACCGGGGAATTTTTTATAATTCCAGGAATTTTTCATTATTTTAGTTTTCAGTTCAATTTTTGTAATTTTGGCTGTAAGCACCGATACTCTAACGAAGGATATTTCTGTATCTCGCTACTGCAGAGTAATACTGCAGCAATAAAACATGAACGAGAGGAAAAAACAACAAAACATAGTGCTCGTACAAGCGTCTGCCAACAGCAAAACGTGTCAAAGGCTTTAGGAAGACTATGCAAAGCTTAATAACAACAAATTGCCTCTTATGAGTGTGACGTCACAGCTGTTTACATTAGATTTGTTTGAGCAGTTGTGAGCGGTCTCATGTGCATTTGCAGGTGAGTCATGTATGGGTAGTACCTTCTCCCGTTTCTGGCTACAGAAGTGTGGCTGTTAGCTGTATAAGCAGTAGCAGCAGGCAGCCAGATACCACCCAGAAAAATTTTACTGGCATGCCTAATCTGTCAGATTCACACATGCGCAGCAGGCCTGGATCTAGTGGCCTGGGAGGGGGGGGGGGGCTGCATATTCATATCATTGAGGGAAAAAACCTTGTTTCACAAAGCACCTAACATCCAGCACACATTGGTCTATCGATTATTCATATGATTTTGAAACGCATCCATGTTGATTTTTTTAAACATTTTTGAAAACATTCTAAGTTGACGAATGAATCATAAGTTGATTTTTGAATGAGTGCATAGTGTATGTGATGTCTACTAGAGGAATCCCGGCCGCATCTAGAAATAAACTTTCCTGCAGACAAAAGAATCTGGGGTTATACGAGCTGAGCGGAATAAAGCCGAACGGGTGAAAGCCAATCGCTGTTTGTTATGTGGTTGACTGGGTTTGTGAATGATCAACTGTGTTATAATTACTAGTGAAATCCATATATTCAGACTACCAGAGTGGAAATAAGTGACAAACAGGAATAACAGATAAGAAAGATTGTGTATCATCTTCTAGGTGTATCCAAGAAAATGAAACTGTGCCGGAAAAGTTTTGGCCAGATCACTACACTAGTAAGTGCCAATTATAGAGTCCCTGGCTAGCAGCTGCTTAAGTTCAATTCTGGGAGTAGCACGGAAAATGCGCTGTACGAACACGTAATAACGCCTAACCGTAGAATAAATGCGGGATAACTAAACCGGTGAACGTGGCAGGGTTAGTGAAGTTAACCAGAGAATCAGTATCGGCACTGGCAGGAATAGTTTCGTTGCTCAAAAACGTGCTTTAAGAATAATATATGGTTCTCGCCCACGATCATCCCGTATGCATCTGTTTAAGTAGTTTGGCGTTCTGTCTATGCTTTACAGTATACTTATTCAATTGTGAAGTTTATTGTAAATAATCCACTGAGTTTTAAAGGAACAATGATGTACACAATTACAACACCAGAACAAAAAATGACAATGATTACTATACATAAAGGTTGTCTTTTAGCACGAAAGGGGTGCCCAATGCCACAGCCAAAATTTTTGCTAACTTACCCAGTGATATAAAATGTCTGACAGGCAACAAAGTAAAATCTGAAAACACTGAAAAAGTTTCTCCTTGACAACCCCTTATATCCCACTGAAGAAAATGTGTAAAAGGTGGCATGTATTTAATGGTTTGTTGGTGTATATTTGATGATAAAAAAACTTACAAATGTTCAGCATGTAGCTATATTTACTAAATAATTTTTAATGTGAATGTAAAATAACTCGTTCCACATCATTATGATTTATTGTACGAATGATCCATGGAATGTGAAACTAACTAACTAGCAAAGGTGGATCATGCTCATCTGGGATCTGAGTGATTTGCCAGTCCTTTTTAACCTTCTCCAACCTATCTCCCTCTCTGCCCCAAGGAAGGAACAAATAGTTCTATAAGTATCATATACTTTTCCATGCGCATGTTAGCAGTACTATTATTTCACCTCCTCATAGTAAGCACTGGCCAGCAATTCTGTCTAATAAATTTGTAATGTTTAATTTCTTAGTTTAAAATAACAGTTAAAATGAGACCCAAAGGAGCCATTGGATGCAAATATTAATGTGTCCTTTTTTTTATGTAAACCGAAACAGCAAATAATGACCTCTGACTCTGTGTAGCACCAAATACCAAGGCATTTGGGAATTTAACTTTTATCTGCTTTCTGTTAACAGGCATATGATGCAGATCTTGTAAGTGTAAGCAACCTAGAAGAACATGGGTTTCTGGTGCATCAGCTCGTTATGCAAGATCCACAACACCGTCGCTGGTATACGAGTGCACGGCAGCAGAGCCCAGACTACTGGGTTAATGATGGTGATAATAGTCAGGTGATCAATATGGATGCTGCTTTTCTGCCAGAACAGGAATCAACCTTCAATAAAGACTATCTTGTATATAGGTATGGCTTAGTTACAAAGCAAAAAATTATCAAGATATTCAGAACTAACTATTGTGGACTATATCACATTCTGTGAGATAATACAACATTCTAAAATGTGATGAACTTTTATAAAAAATGTAGAATTTAATTAATTTAGCGACACGCATTTCTCTTAGAAGTCATATTATTTGTGTACACCACTTAGTGGAATATTTTAAAGTATTACTAATTTTCACCGCATCTAGCTTTTATTTTAGGCGCCAATCAAACTACAGCTGAGTAACCTGAAACCCATAATCAGCATCACCATCATTGGCAGCATTATCGAAATTATAAGGAAACATAGGAGGGATGTGAGATACGAATTAATAAGTTGTGAATTTGTGCATATGTAAGGAGCTTATGAGATTAGAGTCAAGCATCATTGCTCTCTTTAGTTTTGGTGACCATTTACTTCTGCTTTTCCCACCAGGTACCACCCCTCTTTAGCTGACCGTTTCCAGGTTTCCATCATTGCCAAGAGACGTCACCCCCAAACGTCAGTTAAATAAGGAACAGATAATCGTACATATATTACACATACGTCATTACTATATTTATAAATTATGTACACAAAAGTTCCTCATGAATCAGTCTATTTATTAGTGAAAAGTGTATCACAATCTGTACAGCAGTTCATGAGATCAGCATTCACGTATAAACAGAATAATGTGGAAGCAAGGGCACCCGTACCTGGGGGGCAAGGTGACTCCGCAATGTAAATGGAAAAGAAGGTGCAATGTTCGGACAGACTTGCCTGTAGCATAGCCCAAGCCTTAGGTTAAGTTGGAATGTGAAAATTTGCTTGTGAGTTTATAAAGCCAACAAATCTTAAGGTGAAAGACATATAATTGCCATAATATGTTGTTGTGTAATGTAACTCAAGATATACATTCGTCATTGCAATAACGTACTTGTATGCCCAACCTCCAATTTTGCTGAAAATTCCAACAGTGTGGTTAAATTCTAACTTAACAGAACAAAATACCATCTAACTTCCAAAACCATATGAAATTATGAACAAGCATTCTGGTTGGTTACCACAGCTATTTCACAATTTGTTGTATTCAGTTCCTGTTGTTTGTCACATGATTTGTTACCGACATCAGCACAAAGCTCAGTAGCTGGGAACACCATAAGTATAGTTTTACTAAATAATCTATTTTTACTGGATAATCTATTGATGCATGTTCTGGCTTATACTGTATTAACAAGTTAGTTTCTTAACTTTATTCCTGTTACAGCTTTTCCAACCAGTTGAAACGATGGGGTTTTGAGAAAGTTGATGGTGAAGAACCACTTTTGTTCATTTGCGAAGCTCCAAGAGCTAGCCTGAGTTACCTTGTTGTAGAAGATCGCACTTTTACATATGGAGTGGAAGTAGAAGATCCAGAAAAGGTGCCACGTGGTCCATTTTTTAAAAGGCAGCCACATGATGTCGTTTTTGATTTATCAAAGAGATCTACTTTGAATGATGTCACTTTAAGGTAAAAGACTGGATAATTGATGAGATTAAATTTGTTTCGATTTGCACCATCTCTGTAGTGACAATGAAAAATTTACATGTTGTGGAGTACTACTTTTAAATATTAAATTGTATTGCAGTTGCCTTGCTGGGGGTTACCCAACACCAACATACGAATGGTTCAGAGAAGACTATGAGAATGATCGCTTAGTGGCAAGGAAGATTGACCCTCTAAGTGACAGACGATATACTATCAGTGGCGGTGCTTTGATAATTTACGATCCCAAAATGGTAAGATCTCTTTGCTCATCCTCTTGATCGTATTTTTATAGATAAAATAAAGTGGAGTAAAATACACTTCGTCTGTCTCCTTAGTTGTAAATTGCAGCAAGATTATTTTAGTTAATCTTGATTGTGATATTTTTTAAGTGGTACAACCCTTCAAAAGATTTGTCCTGTAGTCAGTGACGTGAGACAGTCACTGTTGTGTCTAGTTCTGTCCTAAGTACTGTGATGATTGCATGTATAAAACAGTGCTCAACTACTTCGATAGTAAATCAGTCTGTAGTGGTCTCATTGTTGGTGGGACTTTAAAACTGTAACCTACCATCCTTGTGACCTAATCATGAACAGAGCATTATGTACTAACATGAAGTTATTAGTGTTTAGTGTAACTTCTGCAGCTGATTTTGAATTCCCAGAGGTCCTATGTTGGCGTACATATTTTATCTCCTGTGGGTATATCGTTTGTCAATTCTCTAGAGGAAGACTAGTAAGCGATGGAACTGTGATGATACTTGCAGGACCAGTTCCATCTTACAACTAAATATTTTTAGATGATTAATTCAAATCTTTATCTTTTAGCCTACATTTTGAGGATTCAATCAGTGCTATAATTTTCACAGAGCCACACCTTTATAATATCTATTGGCATTGTGATCTTTATCTTTTGAATTTGAAATATCATGAAAAATTGTTTGGTCATGAGCATAAAACTTAAAATATGTTTCTGATGAGTATCAGTATAATATTTTAATTCTTTTAAATAGTAAGTGAGCTAAAAATTGTTTTTACATTTCTAAATGTGATAAATTGAAGTTATTAAAGGTGGATGTGAAGAATGAGGGTCTGATACAGAATAAATGAACAAGAGAAAGAGTACTCATTGTGTTATTTAAAATAAATTATTTGAAGGTTTTTATAGAGTTTACATGAATTATTGACTTTACAAGCACACTGCTATTTCCAGAATCTAAATGTATCATTGAATTTTTTGATCATATGCAGAGTAATCCTGAATGTTGGAGAACAGGAGCTAATGGAATGTAGAGCATGAAGATTACTCTGAAAGTTTGGAAAATGACAGAGTTCTGCTCCAGTGTTTCAAATTCCAACCATGTGCAACTTTTAGAATTAGTGAAAGAACCACTGTTATTGGGCTCATCACATTGTTTAGTTATTATAGCTGTGGTGTTTAAGTGGGAATACTTTCATGTTCTGAGGATGCCAGCAGTAGCTACTGCCCACATAAGTATTCAGAGAATGACTGAGGTAATCAAACTGAGGGGAAAAGGCTCAGCATTTGGGTTTTTGACAATAGACACTGAACAGATTTAATTCTACCAAGTGAAAATCTATTTTCAGTTTGTCACTGGTAGCAAAATGTGAGACCAATGCAGTCTGTACATTTGGACCATCCCTGATGAGACTCATCTAACAGTTGGGGGAGTGCAAGAAGTAAGCAAAAAAATGAGGTGCTGTTTCTTTGGCCCAGTTGGGCTTATCACTACGATTACACTAGAAGAGGGGTTGGGTTGGGTTGTTGTGGGGAGAAGACCAGACAGTGAGGTCATCGGTCTCATCGAATTAGGGATTGAGAGGGAAGGCAGTTGGCCATGCCCTTTCAAAGGAACCACCCCGGCATTTTTCTGGAGCGATTTAGGGAAATCACTTACTCGAAGAGGGTCAGGCAGTAAATCCATATTGCTTCTTAAGCTATTTCAGGGAAGTCACACTTTGTGTGTTCACAGAGGTGGTTCCTTCAACAATACTTTTGCTAATTTCATTCCTTATATTTTACCCAATTGAGGTAGTGTTTTGATGACATTGAGAGAATGTTAAACTCAAACCAGTCTTCTCCCTTTTGGAATGATCTAAATGATGCAGCCAACTGCAAGCCTGCATTCTCACACCTAATTTCTGATCACAGATAGGTTCTTTCCATAACTCACCCTCACCCCCTCCCCCTCCCCCTCAAACAAATGGGAGACAAAAAACTAAATTCTACCTTAACAGTTTTTTAATCTGTTAGGAGCTGTTTCTGTATGGACTTTCCCAGTAATTGCTAAGACAGAGCGAAATGCAAGTATGTGCCAGTATAAAACTCAAAGAAGAGAATTTTAAAAAGGAATGAAGGTAATTTTGCGGGAAAACAATCTGATTGACCTTTATGCAACTACTTGGTTGGTCCAGTATTGTTGAGACAGATTCTATGTAGAAGGATGCATGCTACCACAATCATTACAGTACTTGTGGATAATTAATAACTTTAACATTTAAGAGTTTTAACACTTGTATCAGAATCTGGGGGAGGAATACTTTGATAAAGAATGAAAAGAGAGGGTGGGAGGTCCCTTCAATACAATTTGTTTCAAAAAGTCTCCATTGTTTGCTGTTATGTAGATATAAAATAATTTTCTAGTTGTATTGTGAAAGTTGTGATAGATATTTGCATTTCATTCCATTATTATGTCATTATTTATTTAATGATATTAAGAAAAATTTGTGCTCACTCAGTCCATGATGTGACAACACAGTAGGAAGGTTTTTTTCCCAAGTCTCCTGTTTGTGCTGAAAACAAGAAATCAATGATTATATGTTACATATGACAGTAAAAGTGTAGATAAAGTTGTACTCAAGAGAAAGATCCTCCTCCTCACCTTCCTTCTCTTGACACCTATTGTTGAGAACTGGTTAGTCTGTTATCACACTTTCACAGGTTCTCATGGTATCTCATTTCAACTGGGTGACAGACTGATACTAGATACCTAATTGTTTCCTCTTGCTAGTAGTCCTCTACCACATAAGCAAGCCGAGTATGCCTTCTATCCTGGGCCAGTGACCCATGGTAGTATCTATCTAAAACACCTTCTGTTTTACACAGAGGCTCACATACATACTGAGTGTCAGATCCTATGGTGAGTATCTGGGTTCTAGTGTCTGCCTGGCATACGGTCTATATTTGCCATTTGCTGCTGCAGCTAAGCTATTCTCTTGTCACGTGCTTGCTCACATATCTGCCAGGCCAGCAAGGTATGCAAGAGTATTTTCATTGGCTTTGGAAAAGAATGGGAGAAAATCTGGCAGGTTGTGTACTTTAGCCACCTCATCTAGAACATACTGTTGAAACTGTGGCTTATTTTGTTTTCAGTATTTCTATGAGCTCCTACTTACATAAATTATCGTGAACTTTCATATTGTGGCATTTCAACCATTCAGCAGTGTCGGCTATTTTCATTGTCATTGTCAAGACTTTGTCTTTAATAACTGAATGATATGAGATGACAATAATAATAATAATAATAATAGTAATCTTCATCATCACGATGTGGGGCATTATCCATTGCTATGAAATATGGTTAATGTAAGTTTTCCAATAGTTGCCCCCAGGAACAACTTAAGCAAACTATCGTGGGTCATCTCCTCTTAGTAGTCACGTGTTTTCCTTGATTTGTAGATAAGGAGACAATTATGTATTGCAAGATTGTCATTCTTGCACCCTTTGCCACAGGACCAGCGGAACTTCCACATAAACAGTCATCTGCCCTGTTTCTCTCTGATGGGGTTACCGGTGTTCATGGATGTTTTGTCGAGTCACACAATGTCTTCAAACAGCTCTTTAATAGTGCTTCTTAAAAATCAACACTACCACGTTACATTACTTCTCTCCACTATAATTTCCCCTCTGTAAATTTTTTTGCACCAAAAACTGAGGACTGTGACAACCATTAACTAAGAAGTCTTGCTGCAACTGGATAATTCTGCTCCATGAAGAGTAATGCACAGTTTATTTATAATTGGGTGTTATTTTCTCTCGTAATGTCCATATATGTGGTGATAAACAGCATCTTATTGCAGTGAATCTGAGGTGGTTTGTCATGGTTCTGTCCTCCTCTTTTTACTGGGTGTCCATAGCTTAGATGAACCAGACAGTGAGGTCATCGGTCTCATCGAATTAGGGATTGAGAGGGAAGGCAGTTGGCCATGCCCTTTCAAAGGAACCACCCCGGCATTTTTCTGGAGCGATTTAGGGAAATCACTTACTCGAAGAGGGACAGGCAGTGGTTTTTCCTTACAAACTATGACAACATTGGTTTTGTGTATCTTCAAAGTGTCTGCAATTCATTAGACTACTTTTGTCAGAGGCAATAGAGTCACACCATTGTTTCTCTCCTCCTCAAAATACTTGCACACTGAGCACCAAATTCGCATGTCTGAACACGTAAAACATCACTAGGTCGCTGAACCTTTCTGTTTAGTAACTGCACTTTACTGAACATTTCCGCTGCAAGCTTCAGACATTGTGTAGCACAAAATACACTTGTCATACAGGGAAACAAAGCACACCATGAAACAGATGTAGATTACCAGCCACTAGTGTCATCTGCATCTGGCTATAGTAGCCGTAGCAGAGAGATTTGACTACGGCTAATGGAACAGAAGGCGACTGACCAAGCGCATTCTCTGATTGGCTGTTACTATGGTAGCCTACCTGTAAAGAGTTAGATGTCAGTCACTTTGTTATTCGGATCAAGGTATAATGAAAGCTCCTTTCAAGAATTATATTTTTTCTTTGAACAGTATGTAATTTGAAATGGGAATTTGAGCTTGCTTTTGTCTTGTTAATATATTTTTTGGCTACAAAATTGGTGACATGCTGATCATTTTGTTGTTGGTTTGTAGTACTGGGATTCCAGAGATTTTGATTCCAGGAGAAATAGCCATTCAACAAGATCACAACACCCCATGGACGAACTTGGTTCTCTTTGAAATGATGGCAGCAGAATTATATCGTGTGGTGTTTGTTGACTTTGTAGTAGACTAGAAAAAATAACTAAATACTCTGTGTACTGTCTGGTTGTCCTTCATAGTTGGATATTTGGACAGCCAGTTTAGTCTTTGCTGTACCATATGACTTTCGGATAGAGTGGCATATGTTTGAACTGTCCACCTACTTTTCATAAAATTACTTCAAGCAATGGGTTGAGAGCAACCAAAGCCCAACTGAGCACGCTAGACACACAGTGCCAAGAGCAGATAATGTTTTGTAAGTTAGGCCTCATGTTGCTTGCAGTACATTCCAATGTCCACTTCATCTTCTTGATATGTGCAAATAAAATGAAAGCAGTGATTAGGTTACATATGGGATGATAGCACAGTTAATAGGAATGCTTTTCAACTATCCTGGGACAATAATTAAGAGCTGTTTTACTGAAATTACAGTATCAAACCATTTTCCTGAAAGTTGTAATTGGTTAGCATACGCTGAAAGTTATAATTGGTTAGCATAAGCTACTTGGTATTGGGCCATTTTTGGAACACAAGGAAATGCGAGGTCTTGAAAGGGGGCATAAACTAGATAAGCTGCATACTGAATGAAATAATTTGTACAGGTAAAGTCTTGTCCATCAAACCACTAATATTAGGGCAGTATGTAAACTGCTTGGCCTTCCACAGAACTGCCATTGGTATCAGTGAAATTTGGTTTGTTACATTGGCACATGTTGAGCAGTAGCATAAGTCAACTGTCAGTTTTATCAGTGGAACGATTTTGTTTATACAGATCTTTAAAGTTGTATGACTTTCATATGAGTGGATATACTGAAATGACATATCACCATATAATTCTCTGTTTAAGATAGCTTATCACGTGCTAAAGTTAGTCCTGAAGTTGATAGTGGACTTAACTACCAATGTCACAGTTAAGAAATGAGGTACTAAATTTAAGTCCGCCAGTGCTTCTCTTGCATATGATCTACATATAAGACATCCCAAAATGGCAACCACAGATGAAAGGTGCACCAAAAATATGTAGTTGATTTTATCTGCAGCAAAGGTTAGTGTCAGTGTTCTCTGGGATGTAAGTCTAGTCAAGAGTGGTACCACATTGTCTGAAAAGACAACCTGGTGTTATTTGTATGTCCAGTGTTACAATTGGATGTGCCACTACCAACACATTTCTCTCTTCTACCACACCAAGGATTACCATGCTGACAATCTGTGGTACTACAGACGTCTTCGCTTCGTCCTTGTAGCTACTCCCTTTATCAGAAAAGTTCATGGACAGGTTTTTTCTGTTTTTGAGTTTGCAGTACTAAAAGGGAACAAAATGTTGTTTTTGTGTTACCTGGTATGTGTGTGTCCTTGGAATGACCTTGGCCATGTTTCTGTGCAAACTCACTAGTTGCCAGAGCCGTACTCAGCAACACACTGTTTGGGTTCTTGGCACATTAGTTTCAGTGATGCAATGGATGCTGATTGTGAGCAAAGAGTGAACATTATGTTCTGTGTTAAGTTTGGGAAAACCCATAGTTAAACATGGACAGTGATCAAGCAAGCAGATGCACTTTCGAGAAGTTGCGTTTTCGAGTGGCACTAAAGGTTTCATGAAGGCAGAGTTCAGTGCAAGACAGTCCCAGAGCTGGTCGCCAGTCCACAGCACATGCTGATGCAAACATAGAGCATGTAAGGCAGTTATTGCAAGAAGACCACTACGTAACTGTGTGTGTGGCATCAGAATAACATAATTTGAATCGTGATGTGTGTCGTAGGATAGAAACTTAATACAAAACTTGTCCCTCGCACACTAACAGATGAACAGAAACACGAAGAATTTCTCCTTAGCTACGAGGTAGAGCCAGATGTGATCCCACATTTATGTTTAAGATTATTGCAGGGGATGAAAGTCTTGCTACCAGTATGACCCTCACACGAAACCTCCAAATTCTGAATGGCGGAGTCCTGGATCACCAGCCTTAAAAAACGTCAAACGACAACCTTAGAGAAAAACGGCAATATTGATCGCATTCTTCTATAGTAAAGGATTAGTTCACCATGAGTATGTTCCTCCAGGTCAAACAGTGGACCAAACTCTTTACATCGAAGTGTTGAAACTTTTGCGACAAACAATTCGACGTTACCACACTGATTTGTGGTGTTCTCGGGACTGGTTCTTACTGCATGACAATGCAAGATCCCATACTTTTTTATCTGTTACTGAGTATGTGGCCAGATATTCTGTTATTACCACCCCATATCCGCAATATTAGCCCGACATCTTGCATTGCAATTTTTTCATGTTTCCGGGAGTAAAAAGATGACTGAAAGGAAAGCTTCATCAAACTATTGCCGGCATCCAACAGGCTGTGACAAATGAGCTTACAAGCATTGCAGTTGAAAATTTTTCGGCTTGCTTCCAATACCTCCAGAAATGTTGGCAGCTGTGTATAGATAGCCAAGGAACTACTTTGATAGGAGCTAGGATAATTACTTGGCAAATGAAAATATTTTTAAAACCTCTCTGGAACTTTTCTGACAAAGGGTGTACATGTCTTGCTAAAAACAAGTATATTTGCTAACTGAAGGTACATGATGTGGTTGTATAGTGCTGCACAGCTGAGAGAGTAGTATAGCTCTTTTTCTCAAGTGCTAGTCGCTTACAGTTCTCGAGACCCTCCGTGGCATTGAGTATTGCCCACACGAGCTCATAGAGTTCATATTCCCATGACTGTTATGAGCTGCCAACCAATACAAGCAGCAGTGTCACACTCTCAATAGGCCACAATCATGTCACTGTTGAATTCTGACACGTATTAGTAGATGTTTTTTTCTGAACATGAGGCCCAACACAATCTTCTCACAAACAAACAACATTCAATTGCAATTTGCCACTGAGAAATTTCCTTCATCATCATTACGTAGATATAGAATTTTCATAAAATTATCTACATGCTACATCTCCAAAAAAGTTTTTTTTTTTAATGTTATCAACTATTTGAAAGTTTATTTTCCATTCAGATTGGTGAAATCGATATTAAAATGTCAAACATTCTTCATATGAGTTTTGTAAATTGAGTTACTTGTAGAATGGGTATCTTTGAGAGATGCAATAGTGGAGGCTGCAGGGTACCATATAGTCAGAAAGGTGCGGCCTAGTAGAAATCCTCAGAGAACACACAATATATTGAATTTAATTGACAAAAGGATGAAATATAAAAGTGCAATAAATGAAATGGACACAATGAAATATAGGCATCTAAAAATGAGGTTGACAAAAGTTGCAAAATGGCAGAGCGGAAATGGCTAGGAGAGAAATGCAAAGCTGTAGAAACATACATGATTGTGGGGAAGACAGATGCATCTATTGGAAAATTAGAGATACCTTTGGGAGAAAATAGCACCTGTATGAATTTTAATAGATGAGATGGCACATTACTGAACAAAGAAGGGAAAGCAGAAAGATGGAAGATGTATGTTGAAGAGCTATGCAGGAATAACGAACTTGGAGACGGTGTAGTAAAAATGAAGATATGCTACTGTGAGAAGACTTTGACAGAGTGCTGAAAGACCTAAACTGAAACAAGGCTACTGGAATTATTGACATCCTTGTGAGAGCCAGCTACTACAAAACTATTCCTCCTGGTACATGAGATACGTGAAAACTCAGACTTTCAAAAGAATGTAATACACTGCCTGACAAAAATAATGAAACACGCAGAAGACAAGGGTGAATGTCAGTGTAGCTTTATACATGTACACATCATCAGGGGGAATGTGAATGATTAGAGTTGCAATTTTGTGCGACAGGTACAGGGTGGCTCAGATAAATGTAGCCCATGTAAGTATAAAGGAAATGCAGTGAATTTATAGAAATGAGGAACTGTGTTGGACTTACCATTTATTTACAATGAAAAATATGTCTATAGAAGATGTTGAAAGTCACTCCTGCAACGTCAGTACACAGCTGTCTGCATCAAAGCATATTCGGATTCATCCAGCGTAATGTTCGGATATCAATGGCGGCTACTTCACGGCTGATATTGTCTTTCTGTTCCTGTATTGTGTGTGGATTTGTTTCATAGACATTGCTCTTCATGTGTGCCCACAAGAAAAAATCATATGGTATTAGATCCAACAAATGTGGTGGCCATAAGTGTTTGCAGACAGTTTGTTCCTTGTGAAGACATCATGGACTTATTCCAGGAGTACCTTAGGCATATGGAGTCTTGTCAAATTTTGCTGGAAGAAGCAGTATTGTCTTTCAGATTCAGTGAGTTAGAGCACAGAATGTATCAAAAATTTCCATGTATGCATCTGTGTTGATGGTGGTGTCAGAAAATATTGGTCCAATGATGCATGTTCCTGTTACACTGCACCAGATGCTGATGTTTTTGTCATGGAGTGCTTGCTGACACACAATGTCAGGAGTTTCCATTGCTCAGTACCTTGTGTTCTGTCAATTCAAGTGACCAAAAAAATGAAACCATGCTTCATCACTCATGATGGAATGGAAAGGGTCTAGCAAACCATCGTTGATCAAAAAATGGAAAATCCAGGATGGAATGTAACAATATTAGAGAAGGAAAGTTGAAGTTATTCAAAAGCCAGGTGCAGTAATCTACATATTTCTGACTGTCATCCTCCTGTAATTGCTGCACAACCGTCACATGATATGGCTTCAAATTAACACTTCAGTATCCGCTGGCAACGTCTCCTACATAAATGTGCCTATTGGGCCAATTTACATATAGACTTCTTTGGGCTCTGAATAATTCTTCGGTGAATGGCTGCAATAACTCGTGGTGTGTAAACCGAAAGAATTCTTTGTTGCTTTACATTTTGCACAGATCCACATGTACGCTAATTTTTAAATGGACTCAGTTGCTCTCTTGCGGGTAGTCCTCTGTCTGGATTCTTAGCCCTGAAAATTTTGCAAGTTCCTTAATTGAGCCTTTTTCACATATGCTTACACACTTATAATTCTTTATTCTAATGGGAAAGTCATTGTGCAGATTACAGAAACAAACATTTAACTTCACTGATGAAATAAACTGAAATGCTGACAGAAGAATGCTAACAGTCGATTATCGCACAAAACTGTCCATTGTTGTAGCTGTGTACTCGTATTTCAGAAGTTGGAATATTGCATTAGCTTGCAAAGGGGATGCAGGTTACTTTTAACTGCGTTGTCTTGTAGAGCAGCTGCCGGAGTGCATTAGTATTATTTGTGTTTAGTATTGTTACCAGGCCTGCTAGGAGATATAAGGTGCATGAACAGCATCAAATGTTGGGTGATCACTGTGAAGGCACACTTGTATGATAGTGTTATTGGCACCTGACGGAGCTTGAAAGGGGCCTTATTAACGGTCATCATTTCGCCGGCTGGTTGAATCGTGCAATATCTAGATGTGTGGAGCATTTGGATGTGACTATAGCCTGATGTTGGACTTCATGGGAGTGTGAGGGCAGGATTACTCATTATCAAGGCTCCAGTCGAGCACGTCTGACTACCACAAGGGAGGATCACCATATTGTGCACCGAGCACATCATAACCCTCTCCACACCTGTGACTGCCGTCCAATAACAAATACTGAACTGCTGCTACATTCTGTGTCATTCCTTACCATTGATCAGTGACTAGGAGCAGCCAGAGCCAGGGAATTACTGTTTCGTGTGTAGGCTGCTGTTAATGTCACAACAGAAATGGCTGCATTTGGAGTGGTGCTGTGGCTGGGAAACATAGACTGCTGACGAATGGCATCGCATTGTATTCAGCAATGAATTGTAGTCTGCTCTATCCTAGGTGACTATTGTTGATGAGTGTAGTGGCATCCTGGGAGAGGAGGACCCATTCTCCAAATGTTTTGGAGGTGCACAATGTTGTTCCTTCTGGGGTCATGATGCAGAGAGCCATCAGATATAACCTCAGGTCACGATTGGTAGTGACTGAGGGAGCTCTTGACAGCACAACAGTACATTATGGACATCCTGCGTCTTTGTGTGTTACCTCTCAAACAGCAGTATTCTCGTGCCATTTTTAAGCATTACAATGCTCATTGACACATTATGCATGTGTCTATAAAATGTTTGCATGATGTTGAGGTACTTCTGTGGCCAGCAAGATCTGTCCCTAATAGAAAATGGGTGGGACCAGCTCGGATGTCGGCTCCATCTCAGTGGCAGTATCCAGGATAGCGAGGAGCAGTTACAGCAGTTGTGGGACAGCTTGCCTCAGGAGAGGATACAACAGTTTTGTAACACCTTTCCCAACTGAATGAGTACAAGCATCCGGGCAAGAGGGGTGCAACTTCATACTGATAAGTGGGCTCATACTGCCAAGTTCTTTGCAAATTTGGCTCGATATTGTATTCACTGAAATAATATGTGCTCTTTCAACCCATAAAGTTTCATTTTGTTTCCTCCTCCCGCTCTGGGAGCTTTAGTTTCTTTGTCAGACAGTGTAATTCGAATGCTAAAGGAGGGAGGTGTTGACAGGTGATTTGATGAAACCATTCTTTTTTACAAACAATCCTGTTGGAAGAACATCTGCAGCTGAGCATTATAGCAGAGGTTGAAAATACCACTTCAGTTGTAAATTACTTTATTTTCACACGACCAGTTTCAGACTGTTACAAGCCCATCATCAGGTGTCGTAGCTGTGCTGTGGTCCCCGAGTGCTCCGTGTACCAGGCGTGGTGTGCTGCCTATGAGCGCTCATAGGCAGCACACCGCACCTATAGTTCAATTCTTTTATCTTGGCAGCTCGCGCGTGCCCGCCCAGACGCGGGAGATTGCTGCGTTGCCAGTTGCACACGATGCACGCGCCAATAGAAGCAGCGCCATAGTATAGCATAGTTGGCAAGCTTACGTTTAGGGGGGAGCGCGCAGTTCATGAAATAAAGCCACCACGGCCGCATTAACCCTTTCGCTGCTACAAAGACGTGCTCCCTGCATTCCGCGCTGTGCGCGATTTTGTCACTGCACTGCTCGTCTGTGCAGACACATCGTGTTCCGACTGCTTTGACACTCTTATCATTCGATTCCACAAAAACTATTTGGCCCAAAAATCTTATTTTTGCACATCTTCTTGACTGATACCTTCCCCCCATAAATGACTTAATTTTGTTCCGATGTTCAACGCAGTTATTATGCAGCATTAAATATAGTAAACCATTGCACGGAATTTTGAAGAGTTTGCAGAGGAAAAAGTCCATAGAGTATACTTTCCGTATGGTCGATTTTAGTTGCCACAATGTTGAGAATGAAATGTGGACAAGATACCTAAATTTCATATAAAATTTACTGTATAAAAATATCTCATTTAAGTACCACATAGGTGTCGTATGTAATATTGAGAAGTATTCCGTCTTTCGCGACTGTAACAAAAGTTTTATTTACGCTGAGCACGTTTGGCTTTATTTTAAAGCACTTCAATCAACCAAAAGGAAGTAGACAAAATACATTGAACAAAACTGTGGACTTACAAAAACATTAGGACTTGAATATACCGTCTATCAGTGAAGTGCTCTGAGCTATGTCAAATATAATTTTTTTGTGTGGCACACACAAACATCATTTATTTGCTAAAACACTGATCAGCCAACACAAACGTTGAATATTGAGTTACCGCAGCACAAAACTACGAAGGGTGACTTGGCAATGGAGGGGACAAAATACTGTCCACTGAAGATGCTTCAAAAGAGAGAAACGCGTCTGGTCTAAATAAGTCATTTATTACAGTTGCAGAAGAGGAATATATTTCAGTACCATTGGTAAAACTGCGACTGTGGAACAAAAACAAGAAAGAGAACATGAGTACCATTGTGTATGTGCCATACCTTTCATTGACTGAAGTGCTTTAAAATAAAGCCAAACGCGTCCGGTGTAAATAAAACTTTTATTACAGTCGCGAAAGACGGAATATTTCTCAATATTACATACGACACCTATGTGGTACTTAAATTAAATGAGATATTGTTATATAGTAAATTTTATATGCAATTTAGGTATCTTGTCCACATTTCATCCTCAACATTGTGGCAACTAAAATCGACCATACGGAAAGTATACGCTGAAGACTTCTACCTCTGCAAACTCTTCAAAATTTCGTGCAATGGTTTACTACATTTAATGCTGCATAATAACTGCGTTGGACATCGAAACAAAATTAAGTCATTTATGGGGGAAGGTATCAGTCAAGAAGACGTGTAAAAATCAAATTTTTGGGCCAAATAGTTTTTCTGAAATCGATTGATAAGTGTGTCAAAGCAGTGGGAACACAATGTGTCTGCACGGGCGAGCAGTGCAGTGATGACAAAACAGCGCACAGCGTGGAATGCGGGGAGCACGTGTCTGCAGCAGCGAAAGGGTTAATGAAGAGCAAAGCACTAGAAATTTCAAAAAATTGCATTCAAACGAATATAATTCGTGAAGTAAGGCACTTCGATATTGTTTTTAAATAATCAAAATATTAAGCACCGCATAAGGTTTGAACTCATAACCATTTGCACAGAAACTCGACGCCTTAACCGTTACGCTAACGCAGCTCGTCTGGCTAGCAAACGCCATGAGGGCTCTAACACGTCACGCAAAATACTGACAAACACTGTTAGTATGACTATGAATTACTCACGCTTCGTCGAAGTACAATAGGAAATAAACAATTACCGCTGTTATTTATTGCGAAAAAGCAGTTCGTGAGATTGATACAAACACCTTTCCTTGCTATCGCCTGAATTATTGCTTGTTTGGTTTAATTAATTAATAGAATATGAAGCAATCGGTATAAAGAATGCTTTTTCCAAACTTTCTTTAAAAGAAAGTCTGCCATCAAGACACTGCTTTTGTTCTATTACTTTATTTATGACTGAACGTTTCTACAACTGAAGACACTCGTCCATGCTCTGCACTGCAGTCGAGTTCTGGCAACGTCGTTCTCTGTTCATTGGCTGACTGTGTTTTGTGACGTCAGATGCGCAGAACGAACCTAAACTCGGCCGCCAACATAAATGACGCGCACTTTAGTACACGCAGCGCTCGGGGACCACTGCACAGCTACGGCACATTAGGATGGGCTTATACCAGTCCGAAACCAGTCGTATGAAAAAAAAGTAATTTACAACTGAAGCGGTATTTTCAACCTCTGCCATTCTTTTTTAGGTCAGACTTCCAAAATATAGAAACAAATTATTTACGGAGATTTCAAAACTGGCAGAAGCTGACCTTGGGGAAGGTTAGTTTGGGTTCCAAAGAAATGTAGGAACACATGAGGAAATACTTAACCTGCAACTTGTCTGAGAAGATAGACTAAAGACAAACAAACCAACATTTATAGCATTTCTGGATTAAGAGAAGTTTTGGCAATGTTTACTGGAATACCCTCTTTGAAATTCTGGAGGGGTAGCACGGATAAAATACAGGGAATGAAAGTTTGTTTACAACTTGTACCGAAGCCATACTGCAGTTAGTCGAAGGGTAGCAGTAGTTAAGAAAAGAGTGAGGCATAGTCACAGCTTATCCATAATGTTGTTCAGTCTGTACACTGATCAAGCTGGCAAAGGAGTCTAAGGAGAAAATTGGAAATAGAATTGAAGTTCAGGGAAAGGAAATAAAAATTTGAGGTTTGTCAGTGACATTGTAATTCTGTGAGAGATGGCAAAGAACCTATAGGATTAGTTAAAATTATTGGATAATGACATGAAAAAAGGTTATAAGAGGAGCAACAACAAAAGTAAAATACTGGTAACGAAACGAAGCTGAATTAAATTGGGCAATATTGAGAGAATTAGATTAGAAAATGAGATACTGAAAGTAGTAGATGATTTTTATGTTATTTGGGTAGCAAAATAGACAAAGTAGACAAGATTTAATATAGATTGGCAACAACGAAAAAAGTAATCCTGAAAAGGGAAACTGTTAACATTAAATATAAATTTCAGTGTTAGGAAGTCTCTTCTGAAGATGTTAATCTGGGGTGTAGCCTTGTAGGGACACAAAACATAGACTATAATCAGTTTATACAAGAAGGAAATATAAGGTGCAGAAGAATGCTGTGATCAGATGGGTAAATTGGATAACCAATGAGTAGGGACATGAATTTTTTTTTTAAGTTATGGCTAATTTCATGTCATTTTTTGCCAATTTAGGTGGTTTTTGCCTATTTTCGTATTATTTGTTTCCTATTTTGATTTTATTTTCTGACAGTTTTGGTAGTGTTATTTACTGTCAATTTTGGCATTTTCTGCCAATTTAGGCAATATTTGTTTTGCTGATTTTGGTATTAGTTTGCAACCAATTATCTTTGTAGAGCTGTGTGTCATTGTTTTTGCCTTATTCAATTGTTTTTCACTATTATGTTGAAAATTAAAATATACTTATCAGTAGCATTATATTTATTGACATCACAAGTCACACTTATTCACCTTATTACAAAATAAACTATTTATATTAAACCTAGTAAATCTAATGAATTAAAGTAAACATAACTTTTCAACCACACACTGTTAACAGTTTTCTCAAAAGGAAGCATTTTCATCAATTCAAAGTTCTCTTCTGAGATATTTTGCGTTAAATCTCTCAGATTTCACTATTGTGTGAAAATAGCTATCCGGAGTTTAAATTTAAACATGGAAGACAAACTGCCTTCAGCAAAACACCAGCATTTTGACTATGACCACGTATCCTGCTGGTGTGGAAAGTTGCTTTACTAAATTATGACTAGATTTGTATCCCTTCAGAATACCCTACCCATCTGAGCCTGTTGTTCTAGGTACACAAGACAGACTTTTTGCCATGTCAGCATTAATAAAGTTCATTATCATCCCATGGTTGAAACCGAGAACCTAGAGCTGTGTACACAGACTTAATACATGAATATGTGTCTATAAGAGTCAAATAATGGCAATATTAAAAGGATAGATAGCTACTCACCATATAGCGGAGATGTTGAGTCACAGACAGACACAACAAAAAGACTGCTAAACAAATAAGCTTTCAGCCAAAAAAGACCACCTCCTAAAGTAGACAACACCACATACTCACGCAAGAACAACTCGCACATACATGACCACTGTGTGGCTGCCGAGGCTAGACTGTGAGCAACTGTGTTTGATGGGAAAGCAATATAGGTGGTGGCAGTAAGGAGGCGGCTTGGGCAGGGAGGGGGAGGGATAGCAGTATAGGGGTAGGGGATGGTAAAGTGCTGCTTTTGGGAGCATACAGGGACATGTGGGAGGGGGCACAGGGCAAGGCAGGTAAGTGCAGTTTGGAATTGAGATGGGGGGGGGGGGCAGAAAAGAAGAGAAGTAAAGAGAGTGTGGTTGGGTTGGTCGAGTAAGGCTGTGAAGTGCTGGAGGGGGAGCAGGGAAAGGGATAGGTGAGTGAAGGATGTTGACTAACAAAGATTGAGGCCAGAGGGATTGCCTGAACGTAGGATATATTGCAGGGAGAGTTGCCACCCGCACAACTGAGAAAAGCTTGGTTGGTAGAAAGAATCCAGATGGTGCAAGCTATGAAGCAGTCATTGAATTAAAGAATTTTGTGTTGGGCAGCATGCTCAGCAACTGAATGGTCCAGCTGTCTCTTGGCCACAGCTTTTTGGGTGGCAATTCTTACAGACAGACAACTTGTTGAATGTCATACACACGTAGAATGCAGCACAGTGGTTATAGCCTAGATTGTAGATAACCTGACTAGTTCCACAGGTAGCCGTGCTTGTGACTGGACTGGAGTAGGTGGTGGTGGGAGGCTGTACGGGACAGATCTTGTATCTAGGTCTATTACAGGGATATGAGCCATAAGGCAAGAGGTTGGGAGCAGAGGTGAAGTAGGGATGGGCGAGGGTATTGTGTAGGTTTGATGGACGGCGGAATACCACTGGGAGCAGTGGGAATGATAGTTGGCTCGGATATTCCTCATGTCAGGGCATGATTTCAGGTAGTCTAACCCTGTCGGAGAACGTGATTCAGTTGCTGCAGTCCTAGGTAGTACTGAGTCACAGGGGTTCATGCTTTGTAAACATATAGCATCATAGTAAAGAACTGTCAAAATATCTGACAAAAACATATTTATACGTTTAGATAACTACAAGAACTATTATACTTACCAAGACATGACAGAAAGACTTTATAATAGATGCAATATGGTCATCACTTCCTACTAGACGTCACTTGATAACGGAAATAAGCCAAAACAGGCCTGTCGTGTAAAATATTAAAAAATATACTACCTTATTGCTGCTGGTTTGGAGCATTCATTCACATAATGTCTTATACCAATTATACTATGCTGCGGGCCCAACAGAAAATAAAATGTTTATTCATCATGTCAACATATTTATTTCTCAACCTAGTCACCCTGCTGACGAACACATTTCTCCCAGTGAGGGACCAGTTTGTTGATACTGTCAATGTATATTGTTTGACTTTGTTGTTGGAGCCACAACTTCTTCTCTGCTTGAAATGCTTCATAACTATCAAAGTGAAGTCCTTGAGGGTGTTATTTAATTTTTGGAAACAGATGGAAATCGGATGGGGCCAAGTTGGGACTGTATGGAGGATGATCTATGACAGTGAACCCAAGGCGTTATAATTGTTGCAGGTGTCACAGAACTCATGTGGTCTGGAATTGTCATACTGAAGGAGAGGGTGCCCCAGGTGTACACAAACTCTTCAAATTCAAAATTTGATTACAGCACATTGTTTCTCATGCACCTACATAGGTACATTACGACTGGCATTTTATGCACAACAGTTCACAACCCTCTAGCAGCAGAGGGCTGCAAATACAGTACAACCCCACTTTTATGTTCCTGGAATTATTGATTCCGTGCATTTTACAGCATTTTTTATCACTCCCATCAAATTTCCTATGTTCACAATGTTAAGTCACGCCCAATTTTGTGTTAATGTATCTATAATTTTCCCACAATTTACACATTACAAAAAATGTTTGTGGTGACAAAAACTCACGCAAAATGGCGTTGGCATGGCATTGACTGTCAAGAAGTGTTCACAAACGTTACATGGTTAAGTTTCTTGATACCAGGTTGTTCTACTGAGAAAATCTGAAACGGTAAACTGGTAAAAGTCTGAACGATCCATGCTGTATCTCCTGCCACTGCCAAGCTCTACTTGGCGTGGTGGCTGATAGAAATAACTAGGGTTCATTCAAATCATGACCAATCATAACGATGAACAAACTGTCTCTACTGCACGTGCACAGCTTTCTGGTGTGATTGTCAGGAGCTCTTGACACTATTGTTGAACCATATTTGGTGTGTTTCAACATCTGGCCACTTATAGCGCTAGTTGACACCTTTGCACACTTTGCGTTCCTCAAATGTTTTTGTTTTAAACACAACGCCATATTTTTTTCATGCTTAACAAGATGTATTTCAAGAATTTATTCTTGTTGTCAAGTGCTATATTTACGTGAGTATTTGTGTGATGTTTCACAAACAAACAAGGTGAGTGATAGTGTGCGTGTGTGTGGTTTCCTATATGACTGGGGAGACACAGGACCTGATGACCTCAAAAAGACAACTGCAATGCAAGAGATGCAGAACAACACGTATGCAAACACTACACAAAATACATATGTAAATATTTGCACTTGGCCATGAGAATAAATTCTCGAAACATGTAATGATAAGCATGAAAAAATTCATAACTCGTGCAGTATTTTATTATTTAAATAATGAATGACAGCTACCATCTTTCCAAAAACATTAATTATGATGTACGAAATTAAGTCAAACATTTCTACTTCCCTGATAGTTACCAGTTCCAGTTACACCAATGGTTTTTATTAAGTCCTTGACAAGTATTTTGATGCTTATTATGTACATATATCGTACATAAAGTGCGAAAATCCAGGGAGGAGGGGGGTCCGTCCTATCGGTACTGTTACCACTTGAAACATTTCCCAATTTTACACTTTTTTTTGCATTTTACACGATTTTTTTAAAGTCGCTTAAAAAGTGTAAAAGTGGGGTTTCACTGGATGTAGATATGAAGAATAAAGATGTAAAATATTAATAACATTTGTTTTAATTAAAAAGCTTCAAGAATTTTCACATGAAAAATTTGGAGGCATTACTTTTTAACATTCCCTCATATATACCTTATTTTGTGTTTTTCATATTTTTGCATGCGTATTACAAAATTTGTTGTTTAATTGATGCACCACATTTAAGAGCTCTCAAAAACACAGCTCTTTTGTACGAACAGATTGTTCAAAAGTATTGGGAAATGTCACGTCTTCACTTAAAACTATTAGTGGAATATAGTTTGTTTGACATCACATCTGTACTCACAGTTCGTTATTCTGGAAATTGACTGTTATTGTAAGATTGCATACAATTCTCACTGGCGAAAAGAAGCCTACTAGTATCAAACATAGGCCTCAATTTGAGGAAGAAATTTCTGAGAAAGTATGTTGGGAGTACAGTATTGTACTGTAGTGCAACATGGATTGTGGGAAAAGTGGAATAGAATAGAATCAAAGCATTTGAGATGTGCTGCTACAGGAGAATGTTGAAAACTATGTGGACTGATAACGTAAGGAATGAGGTACTTCTCCGGGTAATTGGCAAGGAAAGAAATTTATGAAAATCGCTGACAAGAAGAATGAACAGGATGATAGAACATCTGTTAAAGATATCAGGGAATAACTTCCATTGTGGTAGAGGGAGTTGTGCAGAGATTGAAATACATCCAGCAAGTAATTGAGGATGTTAGTTGCAGTTGCTACTCTGAGATAAAAACATTGTCACAGGAGAGGAATTTGCAGTGAGTCGCATCAAACCAGTCTGAAGCTCGGGACTCTGTTTTTTTGTTGACTGAAAAAGTTGAAAACCAATTTCAGCATTCAATAATTATTAGTTTCCAATATTAGTAAATTACCACTTACAGATTTACATCATCTTTACACAGAAACGGGGAAAAAACCCCAAATTTTTGTGACATTTCATAAAGCTGCTTTCACATTATTACTAAAAACCTCATATTTTGCTTTAGTTTTCACTTCAGCATTTACAAGAAATTTTTCTGCCTCTACTGAATTGAACTGGGGAGAAAAAAATTATGGCAGAACTTGACTAAAAGAAGGGATGGGTTGATAGGACACAACATACTGGAATATCAAAGAATTGTCAGTTTGGTAATGAAGGGAAGTGTGGGGGAAAAACTGCAGAGGGAGACAAAGGTTCGAGTGCTGTAAGCAGGTTCAAATTTATGTAGGTTTGCAGCAGTTATCCAGAGATGAATATGCTTCACGGGATATTTTATTTTGGAGAGCTGCATCACATCCATCTTGGGACTAAAGAGTATACAATATGTAAAGCATCTTTTTAGGATGCTGATTTCTCCTACAGCTGTGAATGTGATAATTTCAAGCCACATCACAAAAGAGGTGTTAAAACAAGGGTGGCCAAGATTTCAGCTCACGGGGTGCACGGCCATGAGGGCCAAAGCACTCAACCTTGCTGGATATTTCCCACACCACCATGCTACGCTGTGTGTGTGCGTGAGGAGAGGGAAGAGGGAAAATTTGTGAACACACCGTGTTTAAATGGCAGTGGATTCACACTGCATACAACTTGGTTTTATTGTTCACATTTCTCAACAATATAGAGCAGAAACAAACCAAATTTTTGGCATTATTTTATTATTTTTGGCAATCTGAAGATGTAATGTAATTTTTATCTTGTACAAACTGTTGGCATACATACAGACAGAGAGAAATTCACAGAGTTTCTCACTCAATTTGCCATTTATTCACAACTTATTTAGTTTTGTAATCAAAAAAAGGTCATTCACACAAGTATGTTGATCGGAGTACTTTAGCACTTTTGCAACCTCATTATGGAGACTAAGAAACCCTACCTTAGGAAATCAATGTAGACCTCCTGGGCAGATTTAACGTAAAAATAATTGTCATTAAAACTGTAATTATGTTGCAGGTCAGTCCGTTACATCTGCACATGCACAGGGGCGCTGTCAACGGAAACAGCAAACAGTCTCAATTACAGATGCGAGATTGGCAGTGTCCTCAAAACCTTTAGAAAACTATCCTTGTAATTAATTCAAGGCCACAGTGAATTCTTCAAAACTTGTGTTTCTTTAACATCATGTGAATGAGGAATGGGACTTTCTTTGTTGGAAAGTGTTCCGTCTGCAATGCAATTTTCTTTTTAAATGCATTCTCAGCAAAGCAGAAAGAAGTTACAATGCAATGTCTTACTTTGGGCAGTGTACAGTCAAATCTACTTAAAATCTGAAGTTCACACACCATTCCAGATATTCTTATTTTAATTCCTGCACTCTTTTTTTCCTTGATAAATTCAGCAATAGTGGGTTTTAAATAAAAAAAAAATCTCAGGCATGCGCCTTGACTTAACCAACATACTTTGTTGTAATATATGAAGTTGGCATAGTCTTCTTTCAGTTCCATTGAATACTTGCAACTGACAATTGAATAATGCATGCAACTTCAGAAATTTTACTATTTGTATCACCAATTTTTTCACGTGCTCCATGTCTGCAAATTTAGCTTCTTGACATACAGAACAACCTGTCCCATCTGTCGATCATTGTAATTTTTGTCTCTTTCATTGTCAACTAAATCTTTAATTTCTTTCTGCGTGGTATTGTAATGTCGTTTCATGACAGATATGCAGTACAGTCGCTTATGTGGATTGAGAATTGTCATCTCTCTCATTTCTGTCATTCCCATTCATGTCAAAGGATTGTTACAAGAGATTGCTAGATTGCCCCTTTTTGTGCACACAGCCACCGGACCTGTGAACATCCTTCATACCATAAACAAATAGCAAAGTGTAAACAGCACTGACACCGTAGTTCTGCGGAACTCAGAGAGTTGTGCCAACCAAAAAATGGTGCACCTGGCCCGCACGTGCTGCATGCTTGAAGTTTGGCATCCCTTTGCCAGTTCTGTGTTGAAACAATGGTAAAAACATTCAAATTCATCCCATTGCACTCTGCGTTCAATACATTTTGAGAATGCCACATATGATTGCAGTTGTAAACATTTATGTATTCAAGCTGATGGTAGCAGCCAGAATCCGTGTTTGACAATAGGCTGCTTTCGAATATGTATGTGGGCACTTGTTGACAGAAGGAAGGAGGGATAGGCACACAGTTCTTTGATTTGATACGTAATGGTAGTCCAAGAATTGCACCAACGCAGAGGCTGAAAATAAATGAAGGAAAAGATAATGGGGATGAAAAATGGTAACAGTTGTGAGAATACTGACTGAAATGAAAGTAACGACGACATATTAATGATAAATTTAAATACCACAGAATAGTCAGTGTTAGTGGTTATATATAAAGGCATGATGATGTACCTCAGAGCTGCATGTGGGTCTTGTGTTGTGTCTTATACATATTATTGATATTTGCAACATCATAATGTGTACACTTCGTGCTTTTTGCAGGTAATACATGTGTAGCAGTAGGAAATAGAATTGGTTTCCCTTACCAAAAAACAGGTGATGGAAATTTGTGAGAATAGTAACAACCAGTCCAAGGCAAATGACTTGTCAGATCGGTACTAGGTTCAGTGCATGAATTTCAGTCCTTTCCTTAGAACAACAGAACATGTTACTATAGTGCGCTTAAACTAACAAATAGATGAAGTTGATAATGTTTCGGTTTTAGGACTACAACCTGAATTGAATTCCCACACCCTAGAACTATTGAAGCATCTTAGTTCAACTGCATTTTTACTAAGTGATTGCTGTTGTAGGTGGGTTAAAAATAAACAAATCAGTTTATCCTATTACCATTCATTTTTGGGTCTTATGATGTGTGTGTTTTCTTTTCTTTTTAACTTGATGCAAAGAGAACAATGACATTATGGAATCATGTAATGAGAGTGGTATTTGATGTTTCCTGGATTGTTGTGCAAAAACCTCTTGCAAGAGCTTGATATTCTGACAGTTACTCCACAATTCATACCTTCATTAACATTCATATGGGGATGGAAATTTCTGCTATAATATTTATTTGCAGTCATTAACACCCTTTGTACAAAGCATAGGTGTAACACTGGAACAAAAAACATTTATGAAAAGATTAGATATCAAGATTACCCCCTCCCCACCCAACAGTGGAGCAAAACATTTTAAATTAATTTCTTACAAGTAGATTAAATCAAACAATGAATAATCTGGGATGAAATAACAATATTAATTAGGATAGATTGCTTCTCATCACATATATGTTGAGAAGCATACAGGCACATTTAAAAGTAAACTGTTGGATTTTATAAGGAGCTGGACAAAGCTCATCAGATGAAGCGCGCGCGCGCACACACACACACACACACACACACGCCTGTACATGTGCCTCATACCTTATAATATCCAACAACCTGCTGCTCAACGCCTCCTCTATGTGGTGAGTTGCAATCTATTCTAATTCATGTTGTTATTTTTCTTACAAGTAGAATAGAGCAAATTTTATCTGTCTGTGTATATTAAATTGGATATTAAACAAGCATCACAGTGACACAGTGGCTTACATACTCTTTCGAGCTAAGGGCTCAACATTACCTCAGTGATTTTTCAATGCTCCAAGGATTCAGGTGCCATTAAAAGTTAGTTTTAAGTGTTGAGTAGCATACAATTGTCACAATTTTTGAGTGGATTAGATTTCCCTGCTTAATGACTTTCCCCATTAGTGCTGGCTCACAGTGTACATTAAGTAAACAGAGAATTGTGGAATACTTAATCCTGGCATATGTCTGTCTGCCCACTCAGACAAAAAAGTATTATTTTAACTCGCCATTCATGTTGTGTACTGCTTCCCAATAATTCATGTCGAGTTTCCAAGAAGTGCTACATGTAAAGCCGCAATATTTTAACCAAATGTAGTTTGAAAGCTAACAAGTGGATATTAAATGGCATGGTTAGAGACAGTATCAGTGCAAATGGATTACTGCAACATTGTCCAACTACTGCTTGTAGGCTGCAGTAAGCATTTACAAAAACCACTATTACAAGAAAACTGGGGTCGCTACAGAAATTCTGAAATTAGATTTAAATTGACTGGAGAATTATCTTCCCAATGTGATTAATGTGTCCTGTATTGATTTACTGTGCACCACATCTCCAGAGATTGCCTGGCTTAAAATGGCCCACTAGTTCTGTAAGTAGAATCACTTGTTTTGGACCAAACTATGAACATTAGATTAAAAGCAATGTTTCTGAAGCGTGCAAAATTCTCTGAGGTTGTAATATTCCTCCGAGCAGCGCAGGTATGCTGCCCCAAGTGCCAAGTAATGAATGACTTGCTTCTAACGTTTCAAAAAATGGTTCTCAGGGATAAACTGTAAATGATCTGGTATTGAAATCTATTGTTAGCCACGTCTCGATACGAATATGCACTGCCTGGAGTTAGTGAAAAGAACTAAATGTTCTCAGCTGTGTAATAACATGACTAGAAGGTTGCAGAGAAAGCTGCATGGTTTACTCAAAGGAAATGAAAAGGTTGTAGAGAAGAACACATCATAAAAAATAGTTTAACTCAATTACATCATATTTAAATATCCTACTGGTTGCTGGGAAATAGAGTTTAATATATATCAGCTAGTATATGGGTGTGGTAAACCTTAAAACAATCTTGTAACTGTAAAGCAACACCACACTTTTTACACTGATATGCATTTTCACTTCTTTTCTTCCTGAGTAGCATGTAACACATCTTTTTATTTCATTCTTTTTCTTCTCAGTTGTAGGTATGGGCATTGGGAGATGAGCCCATGGTTTTGCCGAAGTCTCATAGTAGTGTCACCTGTGAATAGAGTACTCAGGTAACTGTGGACACACTAAAAGTTGCTGTAAATCCTCATCGCCATGACAAACTATTATCTTCACCATATTGGTTGTTCATAAAACCAGCATTAATGTGACACATGGACCCTGTGCTTAGTTCCATAGAATACATTTAATAGCCATCTGTTAGCTAGAAACCGAACTCCATGCTTTTGTATAGAGAAACTCACATTTGTGAGATGAGCTCGGCAGTCAATTTAAATGCCATAGCAACATCATCTGTCTGCAGCTCGCCATTTTATGGAAATTGTGTTAATGAATTTGGGAGTAAAATTCCGCATACAGTGTCGTAGACGAGTCTCAGTAAGCTTTACTTGCATGTGAAATTGACAGTCTAACGAAAACATGTTCTTGTTATTGAAAGAAGTTGTACTGTAGAGAAGCAACATGAAATGAAAAAAATAGTAGAAGTCAAGTGGATTTAAAAAAGTTTCACACCCAATGACATCATGAGAAAAATGAGCATGTCGTAATTATAAACATTTACGATCTGGTACGCTAAATCTGTTAGCTTGCCTTAGCTTTGTAGTTATGTTCTGATATGTTCCAAAATTACAGCTGCATTTAAATGCAAAATAGTTGCAATGAATGAGGCATCCAAGCCGAGCATAAAAGTACAATCGCTGCCAAGTAAAATTTGAACGACTGGGAACTGTTGAGGGCTCTAGCAAAGCTTGGACACATCATTGCTCGTTTACAAACAACTAGCTACAGCCGTGAATGTGCAGAATATCTTTTGAGGAAGTTGTCAGTAAGTGGCAGCAGATAGCAATGTGCATTGCTTGTTAATCTTCTTTTCCTTGACTTTTTCAGGTGAGTGTTCATAAATGTCCATAAAGTATCCCATCTCCATTGCATGAAGGCTTACAAGGTTGTTTTCAATACTGTGCACCTAGTGACTATAACAGGAAGATATTCTGCAGCCGAGATTGCTTGGTATTTTTGTTTTATTTCACAATGACCAGTTTCGACAACTCTTTCTGTCGTCAGCAGATTTCTGGAAATTCTTATTAACATGCATGCATGCCACCAATACTATGAGAACAATTTCCAGTTATAGGAAATGACACCATATTGGCTTGTCAGACACATAAAAAAGAAAATATAAAATATCCGTTGCAGCAACTGTATGCCCAGGTGTGGATGTAAACATATTGAAAGTGCAGTTGTGATTCAAGCACATTGCAGTTTGAGTTTTTTATATGATGTGCTTGGGCCACTTCTTTTTCAACAGAAAATATGAAAATTATATTTGTGACTTATCGGCTTATGGTCAGAATACTTCTACGGAATCTGAAACGTCAAGCTTTCAAACAATGGAAAATCCAGGATGGAATGTAACAATTGTGAGTGTGGTTTGAGTTCTCTGAGACTGTGTGTGTGTGTGTGTGTGTGTGTGTGTGTGTGTGTGTGTGTGTGTGTGTGTGTGTGTGTGTGTGTCTATTGCTGACAAAGGCCTTAATGTGAATATTTTTGCTGTGCCTATCGCGACTCAGCATCTCCGCTATATTGTAAATGTCAAACTTTGTAAGCCGACCTATTCTCAGATTAAAACCACGTGAAGTAATGTGCTGGAAACGTTGTCCCCACAGATGCAGCAGCAAGGAAGGTCTGTCATACCCTGTGTATGATATAACCGTTCATTTTAAGGACTCCAATTCCCAGTCAAGGATTCATTGGCAATAACAGTAAACAAAGCTAGAAGTCAGAGAGGTGGATGGATGGAAGTGGGGAGGGATATGGAGAAGGGGAAGGAAGAGGCGGAGTGAGAGAGAGGGAAGGAGGTGGAGAGAGGTAGAGGTAGGAGGAGATGCACAGGGAGAGGATTAGGATATATTTCCAGGTCCCATACTTATTTAGCAATTGTGAAGGCTTGCCCGGTTCACTAATATTGTGTGTTAACATTTGGGAGTTTCAAATACACTTGATAATGGTCTAATATAAAGGCCGAAGCCAGTCATGTGGACTTAACAAAGTTCTAATGAAGCAACTGGAGTGGCTTTTCATTAATTAAAAAAAATAAATGTACTGCAAAGACAGGCAACAAATAAATTTCATTCATGTTAATCCTAATTTCAAGCTATCCTTTGCAGTGGTTGCTGATGATTCTGAAGAGAGTCATTCCTACAATTTACTGCAACCAGTATGTCGCTTTGTGCACTCTTTTTCCTATGTCTATCAAAAGACTGAGAGGGAGGAGGAAAACTAAGGTAACAACTAAGAGATAGTTAAATCTTCATGGCCAGAATCAACTGCCATCCAGGACATTAATAATGTAAATGAATGTTAGCTTGACAGAATCGCATTTATTCTTCAGTTAATTGCTTTGTAGGCCTCACTGGGCTGGAGAATACTGTTGTGAAATGTAAACAGTTTCATAACTCACCTGGCGCACGTAAAGTCCTTATCAGTGGGTAGACCTGTGTATGTCTTCAAGATTAATTTTTGGTGTATGGATTTATCGTATTTTCAGAAAGAACAATATAAGGTTTAAAGCGGATAAGACAGAAATGGTGGTATTCGTCTATGACACATCACTGCTCACCAGTCACCCTCACTGCAGCACTATAAACATAAATATGCCATGTTGATATTGCAGTCTGCTCTATCATAATCGTAAATATTTCCTAGTGTGCCACAGTGGACAGCTTCCTCACCGAATTGCTGTCCAATGCTTCCTTGATATAATGATCACTTGAAAGGTTCTCAGATGTTGCATCAGGTGGTGTCATGAAATATGCAAAATATTTCACTGAGACAGCTTCTCCTTCAGGTGTGGCTGTGGAGATAAGGAGATGCCTATTATGCAGGTTCCACAATGCTTGAGAACCTTTCATGTTTGCTTTCTGTTATGTTTTACATGGTACTGGTTTACCTCACAATGTTTCATTTTATTGCACTGGTGAAAGGGCTGTGTGTAAACAACCTACACATTTTGTGGCTATTGGCTAAAATTTTGAGTAGCATAGCTGAGGTTCTACCATCAAGGGTTTATAAGAAAACTGTAACTTTTGACGACAAGAAAAACAACTCATTTAATTTCAGTCCCTAGAATCCTCTTGGCTTTGTGTTGTCATCCATCCCAACTTTTAAGTAAATTTGGATGGCACTGAATTGATCATGTATTGTGATGGAGTAAATCTACTATGGAAGCAGGCAGTATCATTGAATTATAGTCTACATCAGTCTGCAGAAAGGTGGGGAATGAACCAAGTATAAAATGCTGCAATCATTGTTAAGGTTCTCCAGGTTGGCATGACAATTACAGTTTTATTCATATAGGCAGTTTGCATTAGTACAGTAGTAACAATAATGTAATTGACAGTTTAAGTTATGAACACCTTCATGGAATTTGAAAAAGTAGCTGTCAACCTTCACTTCCTGTCTTCATGAGAAAAGAATAATTTATGTTTTCAATCTCTGAAAGTGAACTTTGAATTGTCCTGCAGGTGCCTATTGTACTGTTCAAGGTGTAATAAAATATCAAGCTAGGTGGCACAGTGTTTAAAACACTTATCATGTGTTCAGGAGGAGAGGGGTTCAGATCCTTGCCCATCCATCCAGATTAAGGTTCCATGGTTTTCCTAAGTTGCTGAAGAGAAATGCTTTGAAGGTTCCCTCAAAAAGGCCTGTTTTACCCTTGCCCAATCTGAGCGTGGTTTCAATGTTCTGCAGGACAATAATCTGTAAATAATGTAGTAAGTGTCATTAAAACATTATCTCTGTCCATAATACTTGTTACTTCCCATTACAGTTTATAAATGACTGACATACCGTGTTAGCCACATCTTACAATATTGAAATGTGCATAAGTTTGCCTTAATTAAAGACTAATCATTAGCACTATTGGTTCCTGTTTTAGATTGAGGACAGAGCTTCGTACCATTGCAAGGCAACAAATATGTTTGGTACCATCATGTCTGAAAGTGTGCAGCTGTCTTTTGGTTTTATTGGTGAATTTAACCTCAAACGCTCACCAGAAACTGGAAATCAGAATTGGGGCAAAACTGTTTTTTGTGATCCTCCACAATTTTTTCCTGGTAAGTATGATTTATGATTCTTCTTTACAAATTCCTATTTATATACTACGTCACGTCTGTTTAAGTTACTGTTATGTCAGTAATTTAATCAAAATATTATTTTTGGCAGAATAATATAATATTTTTAATAACAACAGCTGAGATGTGAACAACTTGCACATCCCTTATTTCTAGTGTTCACTATTAATCCTCGAGAGGGTGCACTATTTTTCCTAACATGAGCGGACACACAGCGTACTTTCTACATATGTAAAGAATAGCTGACTTTAAGTTACCAAGGTAAACATGTATCAGCAAAAGCACGGTTTAATCTTATTTTGATTAAACAATGACAAAATAAACTTACATATTATGAGCTAAAGCACTGTTTAATTAAACAATAATGAAATAAACTTCCATTATATCACTCTGTTGCCACAGACAGGTGTTCCCTCACAGTAATGACCCACTTAAAGCGTTAAACAGCGCAGTTGCATCACATCCCAGCCAACTTCTTATTTGATTACTAATTATCTTGTCTACAACTGCCTCATTGTGAGATTGTGCTGCTAGTTCATAATCTGGCTCATTTCCTTATACGGATCGTTAATTTTTTTTTCTCATATAGCTTGCTGTTTATTTTTTATTACTGCTGCGCACACTTGGATATATGATAATATGATTTATCAGTGTGTTAGATGAAGCAATAAGGAAGGAATAGGTATGGGCTCACAGTTGCGAAACAACAATGGAACTGTGCAAAACAATTTTATTTTTGTTTGTTTCAAAAGCAATGCTGAATGGTCCTAGTGAAATGAAGTGCTGTTGTCAGTTCTCCTCATGCCAACCAATGAAAAGCAATCTCTCAGATCCGCGCATGCGCACTGCAGCACCACAGCGGCACAAACTCGAAGCGGTTAGCAGCCAACACGAGCACGCCATTCTTCACAGTACCAAAAAGTGTGGTTTGAGTACGTAATACTGTTAAAATTTCGCTAACCATGGACTTCCATAAAAGCAGGATAATGTAGAATATTGACTGTGTTCTGGAAACTGTCGTAATTGTCGCATTATGTCATTTTATTCTCATTCACATCGATGTCTTGTTTTGGATTTTACGTTTCAGAATATGAGTTAGGAATGGCGTGTAGTACCACATTGTACAAATAAATCTATAGAAACACCCAAAAAATTCATCAAATTTTCTGTTTTCCATTGTTCCTTAGTTGCTTCAAAGTTCATAGAGGTTTGTCCCATCTATGCAACTAATAGGAGGTAGTTTGTTTATTGCCATATGCGTTTTGCTTCCTTTATTCGTGATGATGCTTCACAAACAAAAGAAGCGAAATGCATATGGGAATAAACTGCCTTCAAGTAGTTGCTAAGATGGAACACATCTTCACAAACTCAAAAAATTGTTTAAGGGAGTGTCAAAGAATAAGGAGATGTATAGAATGGGGTTGTAGCTCGCTCCTAGAGATCAAAATGATGAAGTAGCCTACTTCCCTATGTGATACATCAACAATTTGATTCATAAAAACAAAATTTAAAAAATCGCCTTTTCGAGAGCATGTGGCGAGCGCAGTTACAGAAGTTCGTTGTAGTTTATAACATGCATCTGATGAATCGAAATGTTTCATATATGGTGGTATAGTCTGAAAATATTGTCATGGGAACCTTTCATCTCTGTCAACTGTTGTTAAGGATTCGATCGCAGATAAATACTTGTGACAAGCTAGAGTATGAAGGTGATTGCTGCTAGTTTCATTCGCAGTAATTTACGTTGTGCTCTTAGATTCTTGTCTGACCACACTCTCGGAAATCGCTATGTATTCCAAAAAAAATGGTGAGTTATTTGTGACAGGAAGTCGTATAAATGTCACTGTCAGTTATTTCATGCACAGTAATTTCATCTTTCATTTCTTAAACATATGGAAGTCACGAAATCGAAGATACTCGTTACTGAGAAAGCATGCTCTTACGTGTAAATTACAATGAATATTTCAGAAAAATGCTTAACTTTGACAATTAACGAAATCTCAAAATGTGTTGCAAACACAAAGAGGAAAAAAAAATGTTCGCATCCGGCAGTGTACGAACCCATGCCCTTTGCCATGGCATTTTGTTGCCTTACCGACTTCGCTACTACAACTCACATGCTGTCGGCACTTTATTGTATGTAATTCCATGCAAGAGAGACGCAGGCTGACTTTGTTGCCGAATGATGCCGGAGTAACCTATAAATGCATGAAATTTTGAAAGTTTTCCTCTATCAGACTTCACAAAATTTCTTTGCATTGTTATTTAACAGTTTTAAACATGTATTGATAATTAATAAGTAAACCATTTGTGGAAAAGAGTATGCAAAGTCACTGGTAATTTCAGCTAACACTCATGTAATGTACATAAGCAGAGCAACTGTCTTGATATTTAATGATCTTTAAGCTCTTAATTGCATAAAAATAACAGTTATTTTGAGAGATTATTGACCAAAAACTTTTTTTAAAAAAAATCATTCACAGTAACAACGCAACCTAACCATATTGCTAACAAAGGAAAATAGTCTATTATGAACTCACTTTCCAACCAGACGCGTCCTGTGGTGATTCTTTATTCTTTAGTAACACAATCACTAAATCGAAAACTAAAACCGCTCAATATGTTTAAAATAACAAATTATAGGTGTAAATAAATCACAGCTAACTGAACGACAGGGTTGTACTGAAAACCAAAACCTCTTTGTACAGTTTTCGAAAAATCAGCAGGAGGACCATTTGGTAACAGGTCTCAGAAGCTTACTGAATAGGAAATTTGGATAAAGGACTGAAAATGACGTCAATACTGAGACTAACCTACTGCACCACTGCACCGATCGGTATGAATGATATAGATTGGGGCCGCTGTTCAGATTCTTCCAGTCCTTAATCCTCGCCAACATAGTCCTGCGAAACTGTGTAAATCAGACCTACACCTCTTTGTAATATCTCCTCTCCTTCGGTAAAATTCTTATGCTGTGCAATCCCAACTCCGTGGATCCCATCTGACACATTAAAACTCTTGCCTTCCAGGAACTAGAGCAGTATGCACAATGCCACCTCAAAAAAACCTCTCCAATCTGTTCACTTCCTACTCCTACCTTGGACTACCTCTAGCCACCTCCTGTACTCCAGCCTCTAAACCTCCTCCACAGCCCCTCTTGACTGACAAACCCTGCCTTGCAAATCTACTACATTTACCCCCCACCCTCAAAAACTCCCTCCCACCACCATACAGAAACCACAACCTAAATGGACCCAAAACACAGTCATGAACTCTTCCTTCAGAAGTCTGAGTCCCACAGAAGTACCATTCATTTCCAAAGGTGTTACATTTTGCCCCACTCCCAAGTTCAATCATGTTGAAGTTGTTGAAGACCGTCCCTCCTTCTCCTGGTCCCTACAGTGGAAACATGTTTTCACCACCAACACTACCCGCCAGACTCAACCAAAGACCAATGTTGAACCATGCCTGACTCAGTTCACTCTTCCATCCAACCATGATCTCCCTAACTGCCCCCAGATCATCTGCTGTTAACTTTCCAGAATTTCTTAACCTCGAACTGTGCTTCACCACCATTCTCCAAATTCCCTCAACACACAAGTTAACCTTACATCCACAGAAAGAACCACAATCCACCACCTAAAAACAGATACTGAACTTATAATCTTACCTGCTGACAAAGGTTGCACTACTGTTGTTTTGAACTGCAAGAATTACCTGGCAAAAGGACTCTGCCAGCTGGCAGATTTGTCCACATACAAACTCTGCCACAATGACCCCATTCCAGAAATCCAGCAGGATCTTGAATCCCCCACCCTTTCCACTCCCTGCACTCCTTCCTTCTAGATGCTTCCTAAAGTCTCTAAACCAAACAACCCAGGACACCCCATTGTAGCTGGTTACTGTGGCTCCACTGAGAGAAACTCTGCTCTCACAGACCAACACTATACCCACAACCTACCGTAAGATACCAAGTGTTTCCTCCACCAACTCTCCCGCTGTTCCTGTGCCTTTACCACTCAGTGCCCTGCTCGTCTCTAATGATGGCACCTCCCTTTACACTAATATCCCATTATTGAACACTACCTTTCCCAGTGCCCGAAAGATTCCAGACCTACAACCTCCTTCCTGGTCACCATGACCAATAATATCCTCACCCACAATTACTGCTCCTTTGGAGGCATCACCTACAAAAAATCCAGGATATGGCAATGGGCACCTGCATGGCACAATCCTATGCCAACCTGTTCATAGACAATTTAGAGGAATCATTCCTAAGCACCCAGAATCCCAAACCCCTCACGTGGTTTGGATTCACGATGACACAATTGTGACCTGGATTGAGGGCAAGGTCATACTATCCACATTCCTCCAGAACCTCATCACCTTCTCCCCCATTTGCTTCACCTGGTCCTTCTCAACACAACGAGCCACACTTCTTGATGTTGACCTCTATCTCAAAGATGGCTATGTCACTATCCCCATCCGTATCAAACTTACCAATCACCAACAATACCTTCACTTCCACAGCTACCACCCATTCCATACCAAGAAGCCCCTTCCATACATGCTAGCCACCCACGGCCATCGCATCTTTAGTGATGAGCAGTCCCTCTCGAAATATACCAAGGGTCTCCCTGAGACCTTGACAGACCATAATTATCCTCCCAACCTTGTACAGAAACAGATCTTCAGTGCCTTATCTCTCCAGTCACCCACCATTTCCCAAGGTCCCATCATCTGGCCACAGAGGAGCAGTCCCTTTGTGACACAGTACCAGCTAGGCCTAGAGCAACTGAATCACAATCTCCACCACCATTTCCACTATGTCTCATCATGCCCTAAAATGATTAATGTCCTATTTACTATCCATCCCACAGCACCCACAGTGGTATTCCACCACCCACTGACCCTACACAATATCCCCGCCCACTCCTACTTCATCCCTGCTCCCACTTCCTGCCTTATGGCTTAAATCCCTGTATTAGACCTAGATGCAAGACCTGCCCAATACACCCTCCCACCACCACCTACTTCAGTCCAGTCTCGAGCGTCACCTATTCAATCACAGGAAGGGCTGCCTGTGAAACGTCACGTTATCTACGATCTAAGTTACAACCACTGTGCTGTGTTCTACGTGGGCATGACAACCAACAAGTTGTCTGTTTGTATGAATGGCCACCAACAAACTGTGGCCAAGAAACAGCTAGACCACCCATTTTCTGAGCACACTGCCCAACACACCATTCGTCATTTCAGTGACTGCTCAACAGCCTAAGCCATGCACTAGCTTTTCTGGATTGAACAGGCAGAAACCCTCCCATAACCCCCCTGGCTGCAACCTTCATTAGTCACTGTTTTTCACCTACCTATCCACATTCCTGCTCCCACTCCAGCACTTCACAGCCTTATATTCCACGAACACACCCACAGTGTCTTTATTTCTCTCCTCCCATCCTCCCCCTCCCAATCCTCCATCTAACCTCCCAACTGTGTCTAGCTGCCATACCCTCTCCACAACTCTTCCCTGTATGCTCACCAGCAGCACTTTACCGTCCCTGTCCCTACCCTACCCTGCTGTTCTCCCCGTTCCACTCCTCCTTAACTCCACCACTCCTCCTTACCCCCACCAATCATATTGCTTCTGTCATCATGCACTGTTGCTCACAGTCACGCCTCGACAGCCAGAGACGGTCATGTGTCTGTAAGTGAATTTGTGTGTGTGTGTGTGTGTGTGTGTGTGTGGTCTAATTAAGAAGAAGGCCTTTTGGCTGGATGCTTACTTGTTTAGCAGTCTTTTTGTTGTGCCTGTCTGCAATTCAACATCTCCACTATATGGTGAGTAGCAGTCTATCTTTTTCATAATATATTTATTTTTCTGACTTATTTATTGTGCAAGCTACAGATTCGTTTTTAATGTGTGTGGTTTATTCCAGATAAGAGACCAACGAAGTTGTGTATTGGGAAAGTCTATTAAGTGTTGACATTTTGTATGTATTCGAATTGTATTTATGGAGGAAAAGTAGTTGTAATTCATTTGTGGAACTGTAATATGTATGTACCAGGAGACATTGTTCTTAAGGGGGGTAGGACGTGAAACAGGCAGCCTTGGAGCAGGAGAGGCACCAGAGGACATTTTAATTTGCACTGTCTATACTTTTACAAATAAATTCACAAAACTTTGTCAGCATGACCAGAAAGGATTCAGGATTCGCACTAATAGGAGTGGAAGTTCAAAAACATAACAAAACAAATTTTTTTACATGTGAAATTTCATCATTTTTTCACTTAGTATTGGCTGTATTTGTTGCTGTAGGTACGCTTTTCTTCATAAGTAAGAGAGATTCTTCGATGAAATTTGCTCAGCATACAAACCATACTTACAGGTGTATGAAACTCTAAAATTTCCCAAATCTGTTAAAAACTGTGGTAAAAATTTAGATAATTAACTATAAAATTCGAGTTTTCTCTAAACACAAAGTTTAAAATGTAACAGCTCATTAATTTTTTCATAGATTAAATAAATCCTTAAGTTTTATACACCTGTAAGTATGGTTTGTAAGCTGTGCAAAATTCATCGAGGAATCTCTCTTACTTATGAAGAAAAGTGTACCTATAGCAACAAATGCAGCCAACAGTAAGTGAAAAAAATCATGAAATTTCACTTTTAAAAAATATTATTTTTTCATGTTTTTGAACTTCCACTGCTATGAGTGTGAAACCTGAATCCTTCCTGGTCGTGCTAACAAAGTTTTATGAATTTATTTGTAAAAGTATAGACAGTTCAAATTAAAATGTCCTGTGGTGCCTCTCCTTCTCGAAGTCGGCCCATTTGACGTCCTACCTCCCTTAAATGGATGATATTACTGTGGTTAAGTAATGTAAGTGAAAATCTTACGTTGTTCTACTTCGGAATTTTACATTTTGCAGGTGTTAATTATTACTGGGCTCGAGATTACTTCCCGAATTTTGTTGAAGAAGATAAAAGAGTATTTGTTTCATACGATGGAGCACTATATTTTTCAGCCCTCGAAAATATTGATCGTGGTAATTACAGCTGCAGTGTACAAAGCAAAGTGTCAGATAAGGGAAGGACTGGACCTTTCTTTCCACTCCGTGTTAATCCAAACTGTAAGTATGAAGCAAATAGTCGTATTTGTATGCAACCAAATTTTCCAGAAAGATTATAGTGCATTTAAAATTTGTTGTGACTTTTGACAGTTCAGCATGGGCAAGTGGAGGGAACTGTAGTTGCCAGTGTGTGCTGAGCGTGTCGGTGGGTGACAATAACACCAGGCTATCTCTGCACGTAACTTGTCAAGCTCGCTTGACTGCTTGAACTGCAAGCTGTGCAAGTCGGCCGATCTGCAATCTCTGAGTCTTGCACATCTTATAGCTTCATTTGTCGGCTTCATTATGAATTGCCTATCATTTCATTAATGGTCATAGTTATTGTGATATTTTGATATTAAGGTGAACTACTGTAAGAAGTTCTTAAAGTTTGCAGTGAAAAATATGGGTCATTATGAATTAGTGTCGGTGTGTGTTGGGTCATATGTTGCTGTGTATGAGATTTAGGTAACATACAGAATTATTCTTTAAACTTAGAAGGATATTGCTATCCGTCTCCAGTGTTGAGAAAAATGGATTGTATGTATAAGGGCTCTGTCACAAACGCACATGCCACTGAAAAGGCAAGAATGAAATATTAATAAATCCCTCGTATCTCATAAATTGTCTGAAACATCAAAACAAGATTTTGGCAAATGATAGCACACAAAGAGGTGACTATTTTGCCATTTGATTAATATGTGAAACTTTTATACCTACTGCGATATTCAAGCAACTATAGATGTTTTTAAATGAAATAATGTAACTTTAAGGACGATCAATAGCCGATGAAATGGGAGTTGCTGTGGTTTTTGCAACAATATAAATAAATAAGTTGTACATTTATTTTTATACTGAGAATGGGCTCTTTCGTAAATATTGATCTGTTTCGCCCTCAGTTGCTAATTTAATAATGCACTGATTTATGATTCTGTCACAGTGTCAACTGCATTAGAATGTTAGTGAGATGAATATTTGTAAACTGCTTTGTTTAAGCAAATGAAGCAGATGTTAACATTGCAACAAGAAAAGTAACATATCACTCAAAACTCGACACAGTCCCTTATGAATCCATGTTTCCTCAACTATCAACTTGGTATGACTGACAACTTGAGACCAGCTCCTGTGATGTAACATTTGCAATGACTTCTTTTGTCACCATTTCAGCCTCACTGAGCATGTATGTCATGTTTTTTGCCACATTACTTTTCACCTAAACCCATATATTCCCAGTCAGATTTAAAAGAGCACGATACGGAGGAAGCCTGATTAAACATTATCCAGGTCGTTGACCCGGTAGTGTGTTTTTGGCTTGTACTGCAAGATCCATTAACTTCACCTTACACAAGCTAGGTTTAACTTTATCTAACCAAACATTTCTTTGTATCCAGAGAAAAATAGCCACTTTCCTCTGCTGCATTGTTGGAGCTTTAGCCATAACAACTGACTGGTATGGTGCATTGTCCATTACTACTGTCGAATTTGGAAGAATATTTTGTGGCAGAACATTATCTTCACAGCTGGTGAAAGTGTTCTTGGATGACCATTTTTATTGCGAATTTCGTGTTCAGACGTGCTGTACTGTTATTAATCCAGTGCCATCACGAAACTATCGTTCACAGTACCTGACGAATGTAGAACACTTCAACGCCAGAAAATATCACTTTACAATGAGAGCTAATGAACATAGGTGCATCTAATGTGCGATACCATGTGGTGCTATTTAACCATATTATGGGAACGGGTGCTTTACCAACTGAACTGCTGGCGGTATGGAAAGCCGGCTCGCCATTGGCGTTACCTGGGCAATAGTGTCATGTCTGCTCTGGTGGGACAAACTTCAAAAGTTGCAACTAATTTTAAATGCACTATAGCTGCACTTAATAATATTTTGCCTATGGCATTTGCATGCATTATGCATATTAATTTCACACAGTTTAGCTGTTGTTAACTGTCATCTTGTCTGTGCATTGTACGTTTTGATCCTTGTGTGTAATAAAGATTATTGCATTGGGAAGAAGTCGTATAAACCCAAATGTGTTTCAGCATCTTTTTTGTGCCATTGTCAGTAAGTACATTTCATTCAAATCTGTAAAATGTGAACATGTTTCAAGTGATAATTATTCAACAAAAATTAGGCCTAAAACAGTTTTTGTTTGTTGTTGTCATTAACTTAGGTTTTTTGCTTTAATTGGGCCATATAGAACCATCTTTTCATTATTGTATGTCCGCCCCTGGTAGCTGAATGGTCAGCGTGACGGATTGTCACTCCTCTGGGCCTGGGTTTGATTCCCGGCTGGGTCAGGGAATTTTCTCCGCCCAGGGACTGGGTGTTGTGCTGTCATCATCATCATCATCATCATCATCATCATCATCATCATCCTATCATCCTCATTGACTGCAGGTCGCCGAAGTGGCGTCAAATTAAAGGCCTGCACCCGGCGAACAGTCTGCCTTACAGGGGGCCCATAGCCATACTGTTAAATAAATAAATAAATAAATTATCGTATGCTGGTAGTTTGTCATCTGCAACTAAATGTTGTTGTGAATTTGGTTGGCAAGTTAACACAGCACTTTACACCTGAACATAATTTTGTTGCTCAGAAATGTTTCGCTTCTGTATTTGTGATTACTTACATTTTGCTATTGAAAGTCCTTTTTCATCTGCATTGTCATAACTTAGTTGAGCAGCACACACAAATACTACACACAATTCTTCTAACTACTTCCTAAATAACACTTTCTACAGAACCAAATCGCAGTGTGTCCAGTCCCAGTTGATGTTCACTTGTTTCAAGGTAGTATGGCACCAAATTTGGATTTTGTTTACTTCCCACCCCCACCCCCACCCTCTCTCTCTCTCTCTCTCTCTCTCTCTCTCTCTCTCTCTCTCTCTGTGTGTGTGTGTGTGTGTGTGTGTGTGTGTGTGTGTGTGTGTGCGTGCGTGCGTGCGTGCGGACATGCATGTTTAGCTTATGATATAGGATGTGATCGGATTTTAGTATTTTAAAATCTGTTTCTGTGTTACTTGGTGATGGTTGTGGGCTATTAGGTGGTCGGCAAATGGGTTGTTCTGTGTTGTCCTACTAGGTTTTGTATATACGTGGCCTGTTCATTCCCTTTCTGTTCGTCTATCACATAAGTGTCATAGCAGTTTTCTCCTGCTATTTGTTGTATTGCATTTAATGCTTGTTTGTTTTTAATTAGTTAATTTTGCCTATGGTCTGGACCATTGCTTGGTGATTGTCACTTACTGAAGTGTTCTCACTGTTAAATTTGACAGATAATACATTGAGACAGCAGTTTTGTTATTGGAGGTCTAACCTTGTTGTACTTGTTTCATTTTGTAGTAACACCGAGTGAGAGGTGATGCAGTGGTATGACACTTGACTTGTATTTGGGAGGACAGCAGTTCTAATCCTGGCACAGAAATCAAGATTTAGGTGTTCCACCATATCTCTAAAACACTTAAGGCAGATGGCAGGACCGTTCTTAACAACATTTTTATTGACAAAAAGTTAAAATCATAATTATACTTTCACAAGCTCAGTGCTTTTTTTTTGGCAATGTCAGTCAACTCCTTAAAAAAATGTGTTGATGAAGTACCATATTTACTTGAGTCTAAGCCGCACTCGAATCTAAGCCACACCTAAAAAATGAGACTCAAAATCAAGGGAAAAAAATTTTCCCGAATCTAAGCCGCACCTGAAATTTGAGACTCGAATTTCAAGGGGAGAGAAAAGTTTTAGGCCGCACCTCCAAATCGAAACAAAGTTGTTCCATTGTAATATGAGACACAATTTAGGTTGAATGAGTGACGATACAGCTACAGTAGTTTGGTTCGAATAATAGGCTTAGCAGTTAAGCTTTACCAGGTAGCCATTGCTATGCGTGAGGCGCTCCGTCCGTATTTATACGGGTACCCTTCCTTTTTCACGTTCTTCGTCTGGTTTGAATTGATTGCTTATTTTTCTTTGATCTGATAAGCGCCGTTCTCTTTGTTATAAGTGTTTACGTCATTCTAAGCTGAAAATGCATTATTGTACTATGTCGTGCATTGTTTGTCGAATTCTCATAATGAATGTTTACGACCTGTCACCGCTCGCGCCATGACTTGCTTTTGTGTGTGCTACTGCCGCTTACAATTAAAAAAAAAAAAGAGAGAGGAATCATCTTGTTAGCGAAACAATGAAATGAGACTGCTATTTGTTGTTGCTTACATTGCTGATTTCTTTGATAATGATCAACAAGAACCAAATAATAGACTGCATATGATAGATGATGTTCTGAAAGAACGTTTAGCGAAAATTTTTCTCCGTTTGAAAATCTTTGCAGACGCCTCTTTAGTACATTACATTCTGCACAGAAATTAGAGTCATCTTAGATTTAAAAATCTAGTCAGTTGCCGTGCTTCATTTCTGACTGTATCACTATTCGGCATAAGAATAATACAAATATGAACATGACATGATATGTATATTCTTCCGCGTTTGCTGTTGACTCACTCTAGTTTCATAGTTTATTAGGCAGACAGGATTTAAATGAGATGGCAGCAAACACAAAAGAATACATGGCAAAATGTTTATGTTCGTATTATTCTTATGGTGAAGAGAATACTGCATGTGATTCACAATTCATAAAAGTTCCTATTAGCAACCATCTCTTGTCACAGGTAGGAAAAAATTCAGAACGTAGAGTTAACCATATTGACAAACATCCCAAACAGTCTTGCCAGTCGGATTTATGTAGTACATTGAAAGGCTGCTACATTCGAAGATGAACAATACGGAATTTGTATTTACTTCGTTGGATAATGTATGAAAATACAGTGGTCGAAACTTGGGGCGGAGAAAAAAAGCTCATCTTCCACTTTTTTTTTTTTTTTAATAACGCAGTATATTCGACGGCAGAAGTTAGTTGTGGCGGCACCTACCAACATTTTAAAGAACTTCCGATTACTTTTCACTCGATTCTAAGCTGCAGGCGGTTTTTTGGATTACAAAGACTGGAAAAAAGTGCGGCTTAGATTCGAGTAAATATGCTAAGAGTTAGTGAGATCAGATAACTAGTCTATAACCCTGATCTCACCCAACGGACTTTCTGTGTTAACTATTCAAAATGTCTGGCATTGCCTTTTTAACAACGAAACATGCTTCATTTAGCACCTATGTATATAGGCTCCTATGCTTTTATTTGTACTTGTGTGGTAGTTGCTGTTTTTTTAGCCCTATCTTTACAGAGACTGTATTATGTGGAGAGTACCTCTCATCACAAACTGTTCTTCTAGATACATGTATATCCAGTGCTTGCTTGATCAACTGTTTTTCTAAACATCTGCCCAACACTAAAGGCTTCAAGGACATAGCAGCAAGTATATTTTATCTACAGGCTCAAAGTTGTTGATGAGAAAGAATTATTTTTATCTCTGCCTGGTACATGCTTTGTTGACTGTATGTGACTGGCTAAAACTGGGAGGAAAGGAGAGAATGATGTGAGAGGTTGAAGTTTGAAGTCTGTCTATGGTGGATCATATTTGACAGTTGTTCCCCAAGTTTGAGTCGTGAGTCCAGCACACAATTTTAATTTGTCGCATAAAATAAATGCACTTGTGTACTCTGCAGAGATTAAGAGAATTCTATTTCGGCAAACTTATTTTCTTCATAACTATTTTTGATATACATAACTTATATGCTATCATACAATAATGGTACTTTGTACACTGCAAACATTATAAAAATTGTTTATTCATTCATAAATTACATTTCATGTTTCAGCAAACTATCAGCAGTTGAAATTTCCTAACAACTTCCCAAAGGCTTTCCCGGAGGCACCTGTTGCGGGACAAGATGTACGTTTAGAGTGTGTTGCCTTTGGATAGTAAGTAACTGATTTTTACTCATTCATATGCTGATTTCTATTATCATCTTATGCTGTTTTAGGCAGAGAGAGAGAGAGAGAGAGAGAGAGAGAGAGAGAGAGAGTTTTGTTTCATTTCATTTGTCTTAACATTAAAATTATTATTGGTATGAAGAGCAAGAGTCATGTTCATCATGATATGCCTGTATATGGAGAAGGATGCCTTTCATTTGTGGCTAGAGTACCACCCAGTTTGAGAGTATTTTATGACACACAGCTTGTATAAAATTTGCCATTGTGTCTGAAGTTATTAATGGATTACATGATAGGAATAATTCATCTTTTGCTTGATGCGAAATTTATCACCTTGCACATAGTTGCAGACTGATGCCCTGAGGTATTTATGATTAATGATTGCATTGTGGAATGTGAATTTTCTTCTGCGACGTCATCACAGGTCGGGAGAATGAGGTGTAAAACTGGTTGCATGAACAGGTGCTATGTACTGTGAGAGCTTTGAGCTGTTGTTTATTTTGCACAAACCAGTTTCTTGATAGTGGTGGTAACAATCGTGAAGTTGTGTTTGTGTATGTTTTCTTGAAGTTTTGACTCCGTAATTCAACAGTTTCAGGAGCGTGCTGATTTGGACCTACTAATGTTTTCTTCTGTGGCTTCTGCCAACTTTAATGAACAGACATCACTGTAGTGCAGTAGCGCTGTAGTAGCTCTAAGTCTTTTGGCTGCACAGCTAGAAGGAGGTGGACATAATTATACAGGGTGTCTCAGGAGAAATGGTCAATATTCAAGTATATGACAGGAATGATCATTGGAAGCAAAAAAATCTAGTAAACATGGGCTCTGTAACTTAAAGAGCTATGAACACTTGTTTGGCACAAAAGATGTGTTTCACAGTAACGAAGATGAACAAGTGCTTATAGCTCTTATGGTATGCATTTTAGAGCCTGTGTTTACCAGACATTTTTTTCTTGTTTTGAACCATACTTCCATCTCTCAATATATGGAAAGGAAAGAGCTTGTAGCAGAAGAGGTTTGTTTCACAGTATAGAAGATGGTAAGTGCTCATAGCTCATAAGGTATGCATCATAGAGCCATGTTTATTAAACTTTTTTTGCATCGGATGATGGTTCCTGTCATGTCCCTGAGTATTGACTATTCCTTCTGGCACAGTCTGTGTACAGAAAGTCTCCTCTGAACCAATACTGCACAAAAAAAAATTCAAGTAGCACTTGGGCCCATCCATTAACCACAGCAAGATATGTCCCCTGTAATACATTTAGCTGATACTCTTATTCAATCCGAGGACATCCTCCCCCTGTGAGGTGTTCTCTTAGCACGTCGGCGGTTGCTGAGACGCTGGCGTCGGCGTTGGTGGTGGCATCGGTGTAATTGCCCCATTCATTTTCTTTGCCGAGCGTCTTTTTAATTAGACTCAATGCTGGTTTCCATGCCTTCCTGAAGTTATAGCCGCCATCTCAGTTGATGAGTCCGTCCCTGGTACGAATTTTGATAGCCTCTCTAACGATGCTGTGCCAGTATTTAGATATCTGTGCCAAGACCCTGGTATGTTGGTAGTCCATTTCGTGATTTTCGGACAAACAGTGCTCTGCGTCCGCCGACTTGTTTCGGTTCCTAAGTCGCGTGTGCCGCTGATGTTCTTGGCAACGATCTTTGATGGTGCGCACTGTGTGTCCAATATAAGTCTTCCCACACTGACACGGAATCTTGTACAGGCCGGCCTTTTGCAAACCGAGATTGTCTTTGACACTTCCCAATAATGCTTGTGTTTTGTTGGGTGGGCAAAAGACAGTTCCTACTCGGTGTTTCCTCAATATTCGTCCTATTTTCCCTGATAGTACCCCAGTATATGGTATATAGGCAATGGCTCTCTCTTCCTCCATGACTTCTTCCAGCTCCACACGCTGTATGGTAGAGGTGGGGCGGAGAGCACGTCTGATCTGCCATTCCTAGTACCCATTTTTCCGGAATACAGTTTTGAGGTGTTCCAGCTCATGGGGCAGACTATTTGTGTCAGAGATGGTGTGCGCCTTGTGCACCAGTGTTTTTAGCACCACATTCCTCTGCGAAGGGTGTTGGCAGCTGTTCACATGCAAATACAGGTTGGTATGCTTTTTCTTCCTTTATACCCTGTGGCCAAAGGTGTCATCCACTTGTCTTTTGACCATGACGTCCAGGAATGGTAATCTTCCTTCTGCGTTGGTCTCCATGGTGAATTTCATGTCCGGATGTATGGAGTTCAGGTGTGTAAGGAAGTCTAGGAGGTTGTCCCTTCCATGGAGCCAGATCACGAACGTGTCATCCACATAACGGAGAAAACAAGTAGTTGCCATACAGACGATGCCAAAGCTTCCTCCGCGAAGTACTCCATATAGAAATTCGCGACCACAGGCAAGAGTGGGCTCCCCATTGCGACTCCATCTGTTTGTTCATAGTATTCTCCATTAAAGAGAAAATACGTGGAGGTGCTCTGGCCCCATGGAAGAGACATGCTCCTAGACTTCCTTACACACCTGGACTCCATACATCCGAACATCAAATTCACTATGGAGACTGAAGCAGAAGGACAATTACCACTCCTGCACGTCATGGTCAAAAGAAGAGTGGATGACACCCTGGGCCATGGGTTATACAGGAAGAAAACGTACACTGGCCTGTATTTGCATGCAGATAGCTGCCACCACCTTTCACAGAGGAATGGGGTGCTAGAAACACTGGTGCACAGGGCACGCACCATCTCTGATACAGTGTGTCTGCCCCATGAGTTGGAGCACCTCAAAACTATATTCCGGTAAAATGGGTACTCAGAATGGCAGATCAGACGCGCTCTCTGCCTCACCTCTACAGTACAGCGTGTGGAGACAGAAGAAGTCATGGTGGAAGTGGTAGCCACTGCCTATATCCTGTATAGGATGAATATTGAGGAAACACTGAGTAGAAAATGTCTATTTCCCGCCCAATAAAACATGAGCATTACTGGGAAGTGTCAAAGACGATCTTGGTTTGCAGAAGGTAGGCATATACCAGATTCTGCTCAGTGTGTGAAGACTGATATTGGACAGACAGTGCACACCGTCGAAGATCGTTGCCGAGAACATCAGAGGCACACTAGGCTTGGGTACCCCAACAAGTCGGCAGTCACAGAGCACTGTTTGTCCGGAAAACCACAAAATGAACTACCAACATACCAGGGTCTTGGCACAGACATCTAAATACTGGGACGGCATCGTTAGAGAGGCTATCGAAATTCATAGCAGGGATGGACTCATCAACTGAGATGGCGGCTATAAGCTCAAGAAGCCATGGGAACCAGCATTGAGTCTAATTAAAAAGACGCTCAGCAAAGAAAACTAACAGGCAACCAGGGCGGATGAGCCAATTGTACGCCTCGCGGGGGGGAGGGGTCTCAGGATCTCAATTCCTCAGTGCACCTGACGATGGCAACATGTCTGATCACCAAAATATTGTATTGTGCCCATTGGACACTATGGACCGGCAGTACACCCGTGGACTGTTTGAGTATGTGGAGATATGTTTGTATGTGAACTTGAAGGCACTGGAGCCTGAAATATTAGCAATACAAAACTCCTTGTATGCTCTAACACCACAAGTAATTTTTGAGTTGTCCAGTGCATTTATGTAAATAAATCCAGAAAGTCGAGGTCTCGTGCACAAGGAGGCTGTGGAAGGGGACCTCATTCTGCTGTGTACCAAGGCACATGGTAAAGGTCACTTAGAACAGGTAACCTGTAGCACATTGTGCTGTCCCTATACCTGCTACAAGAGGACTTAAAAACCGCGAGTTACATATTATAACAACAGATCAAATAACTTTTATTGACTGCTGAACTACACTTCAAAGTGACACAAATATATGACACTATTTTTCAGCGTAATCACCAAGCCTCTGTAAAAAATAGTCGGAATGTTCTACCAGTCATTCAGTTCCAGAACAGTAGGACTCCATTCCTCAGTCACAGAGCCTTTCGAGAACTGCTATGTGAACGTCCTCATAGTTGGAAAATCTCTTTCCCTCCAGATGTTCTTCCTCAATTACCTGGACGCTGTCATCTGTGGTTGATGTCAACAGCCTTGCAACCCGATCAGCATAACCCTCATCTGCGCTGCGTTGATCAAATTGTCTGTACCATTTCACTATGGCTGGATATGACTTTCCAGTTGGTCCATGTACTGCAAGGATTTCACCATGAATCTGTGTGCAGTTTAGGTGTTTTTGCCCACAAGAATCATACTGTCCAGTGTACTTCAGCTTTGGAAGCCATTTCCAGTTTCTGTGCCCTTTCACTCCCACACTGTGACGCACTTAATAACTGCACTGCAGTAGAACTGTATCTGCAGGAAACCCAGAACTTGTTCTTTTTTCTGAAACTGTGCCACTCTTGTTCCACACTGGTATTAGTGTGGGACAACATGTGTAAATTAGTCCTCCCCCCTCCCCCTGGGGTGATACGAAACAATTTTAACATGTGTCTGGCACAAGGATTTCTTCCTTAATGAAAGTACCTGTCAGTGGATGGTGACTTTTCCATATCCACTTGTTTATCTCAGAATATGAATGTATTTATATTCTGTGTTATTGCATCCAAAATGCTATTTATTTATTTATTTATTTATTTTAAGTTCTGTGCTGTGACTCCCTATCTAGTTTTGTTAGTACACTGTAAGGTTGGCTACTCTTCCATTTACGTTGTAAATGATCACCCAGTGAAATTCTCGTGGTTTGTTCAGTTTGTGAATTCATATCTTAAGTGAATGAGCCTTTAACAATCTTCTGTTATCAGTTTTTACATTGTGGTTATTTAACCATCTTGGAATGTTTTATTAATGGTAATTGCACTATCAAATGCCCACAACTTACAGTCGTATTATTGCAACATGCGAGGAATTGTAAATATGAATTAAGCTGTAGCATTGTAACAGTATATACTCATTACGGCTAGGAAGTAGCACCTTTTTGTTTGAAATTACATCTTATCTATTGATTTTTTCCCCTCATGTTATACACACAAATCTATCAGTTTACTGATAGTTAATGCAGACTTCTCAGTTAGTTTCTAACTACATCTTGTGTCAGTTACTGCATGCCTTGACTCTTTCTACACCCTAGTAGTGTGTCCTCCACCTCGTCTTACCACAAACCAGGCAGTGTGATTTACAGTTTCTGGAGATTATTTTATGGACAAACAGGCAATCACTCCCTTAACCTGTCGGTCAGAAGGGTGCTAGAGTGTAGCTGTTGTATAAAAACGTAGTGTGCTATACAAATTTGAGAAATATAGACCCTCCTGTCTCTTATTGATTGTAACAATTTTCTGAATTAAATTTTCTTTTATGTGCAACAGTATAATTGTTATCTGTATGTTATACTACAGGACTATGTAGTTTATTGATGACTCTCATTTGTGTAGAAGAAAAAGCGAGAGAGATGGCCCACAGGAATTGTACTGATGAAGAAACATGTTCATATCTCAATCTGGCCATTTTAATTTAGATCATCCCCATCTGGCCATCCAGATTTATATTCTCCATGATTTCCCAAAACAACTCCAGGCAAATTTTTCCCTTGAAAAGGGCGTTGCCAATTTCCTTCCCCATCAGAGATTGTGCTTCACCTCTAATGACCATGCTGTCAATGGGACATTACACTCTAATCTTCCTTCCTTCTTTCCGTTCAATGAGAGGACAGTTCCTTTGAGGAAACCACAATGGTTATCAGCCCATGTCAGAACAGGACCAATTTGTTAATTTAGTGATCGATTGTTAATATACCGAGCGATTGTTAATATACCAGGCTGTTTTTCAGGAAGGGAACTATTCACATCTGCATCCCACGGTGCTAATTTAGGTTTTGCTGTTTCACTAAATCACTTATATCTTGGTGGCTAAATGAGTTTCCATTTGCATGCTTGTAACCAAATTTTTCCCACTTGTCTTTTTATGAGCCACACTCCAGGCTAATAATAATAATAATAGTAATAATAATAATAATAATAAAAGGAAAAGGAAATGAGTTGTATCAGAGACCTGTTGAATGGATGCTCAAGAAAAGTAACACGCTCATCACTGGCATTGGAAAAACTAGAATTACAGGCTAACTAAATTTTTTTCAGATGTTATAAACTTCCAGAACAATATTCTCTTTTCCAGCAACAGCTCTTCCAGTTTGAGCATTCCTTATTTTTTGGCCTGCTAGTAGTTGTATAATTTAAGTGTGAGCTGAGAATAGTGAACAGTGATGTTTAATGGTTAATCATATGGCATTCCATCTATCGTGATGTTAACTCTGTGTCGTCTCCTAGCAAGTTCCTTTATTGTGAAGTATTTGTACATGTGTGAATGGGTTGTGGAGGAGGAGGAGGAGGAGGAGGAGGAGGAGGTGGAGGAGGTGGTGGTGGGGGGATTTGTGTGTTGGCTGATAATGTATGATATAACAGTGGGATCGTGATATATAAAACTAAAGGAATTATTTTGGTTATAATGTGATATGAAGAGCCAGATACCGTGTACAGGTCTCTCTCTCTCTCTCTCTCTCTCTCTCTCTCTCTCTCTCTCTCTCTCTCTTTTTTTTTAAAAACGTTGTTCTTCATACATGTTGTGCCCCCAGGACAGGGTTGTTTTATTGATAAGCAAAAATTCAGATATCTGTGTTGTATTGTTCATTTGAGTGGTGTTGTGCCTCAAGTTAATATTTAATGAAAGTATTTTACTAACCTTTGTACAAAATACATTTACTACTCATTTGTCTGTTGGTTAACTACAATCACAGGCACATTGTACACTCATTTTCTATGGGTATGTATTATTATCTTTGTGGTAGAGCTTAAAAGTGAGGGCATAAATTAAAAGTATACTTTTTAATTTGTTGGTAGGTTTTTCTCCAGTAATACATTGCTCTTGTTCTTCTTATGTATTATAGTCCAGTTCCTTCATACAACTGGACAAGGCGGGGTGCACACTTACCTCGTGGGGCTGTGCTGTCCAACTACAATAGAGTGCTGACAATACCTCGTGTCCAAGTTGAAGATCAAGGAGAATATGTATGTCATGTTCACAATGACCGAGCATCAATTGACAACGGTGTCATACTTACAATACAAGGTATGCCATGTGTAATACATGTTCTGTTGCTGGCTTGATAAATTTATGGTTTATTAAACAAATAATGAACATTACATTAGAATGTCAAGGTTAACGTTTGATGATCAGTGCATAAACTGCAGAAGATCCTGTAAATGACGCTTCCTTGAAGTGGATAGGTGTGTAATAAAGAAACAATGTTATAGTTTAGGAGATTTTGAACTGTATTGACAGTTCCCATTTTCTGTACCGTATTTGAATTACTATCCTAGTTGCATATGTCAGGTTATGTGAAATACAGTCTCAAGTGCACTCGCTATCAGAACCAGGCAGCAAACATATCTGAGACCGTCACCCACAGTGTGTGTTGCATTATTGTGCCAAAAAATGGAACTGTCAACTTGACAGAACACACTAAAATATATCTTTTATCAATCACACTGGAAAAACCTCACAAATTCAAGTTAGCTAATAATTACTATAATGATTACATTACCTGAATTGAGCTGTGGTGTTGGTTATGTCACACTGGACCTGTTTGAAGGATGTACAAATGAACTTTTGCATGATTTTTCAAGTTTCAAAAGAAGGTAATGGAAAAAATGTGTGGTTGCATTGCAGTCTCATATTTCACTAAGTTGATGGGATATTTCAGCTGATATAATTGTCAAATATTTTTTTATTGTATTCTACAGCTTTGATAAACTGTAGAAATAACAGTATATAACTCCATAAGCTTCTGTTTAAATTATTTTTTGATTTGTCACCAGTTTTGTTCAGAGACTATAATCCAGCACAGTTTGTGCTAACAGCAAGTGTTACATACATAACTCAATAAAGGACACAGTGTGAAAAATATAATGGTTATAAATGTACGTACATCTCCATGGCTAAACATCATTTGTAAATACACTGCCTGAAGTAAACATGAAGCACCCAGAAGACATGGTGGAATGACATTGTAACTTTATACGTGCAGACTACATCAGTGGGCAAGGAAATGATTAGAGTTGCAATACTCTGTGACAAGTAGAATGGCAACCAGAGTGCATTAGTCTTGACCATGGTTAGTGCTGTTACCAGGCCTGGTAAGGTAAGTAATGATCTTGAGAAATGTCAGGTATTGAACAACGAAGGGATGCCGCTTACTCCTGCGAGGAAACATTATCAACACCTGACAAGAGTTTGAAAGGGGCTTCCTTGTGGGTCTTCATTTGGCCAGGAGGTCAGATCATGCAGGATCCATGTTTGTGGGGCATTTGTATGTGACAATGGCCCAATGTTGGCAGTATGGGAACGTGAGTGCAGGCATACTCAGTGCCAAGTTTCCCGTCGACCACCACAAGGGAGGATTGCTGTACAATGCACAAAGCACATTGTAACCCTTTCACATCTGCACATGTCATCTGGGAACAAGTAATGGACTCCATTCGTCGGCTACTAGCAGCAACTGGACTTAGGAATTACTTACTGTCCAACGCATAAACTGCTGTTAACACCACAACACAAAGAGCTTTGGTTTTGGTGTGGTGCTGTGACGAGGTAGTGTGAACTGTCAATGAATAGTGTGGCATTGTGTTGAATAATGAATTGTGGTTTGGCACTACCTCAGACAGCCGTCACCAGCAAGTATGGTTGTGACCTGAGGAGAGGTCCCATTCTTCCGCTGGTCATTACGAAGAGTAGTGTGGGACCAGCTCGGACGTTCTCTTCATCCCATTGTGAGCGCCCAGAATATCAAGGATCAGTTACAATTGTTGTGGGCTGGGTTACATGAGGATGATGATGATGATGATGATGATGATGATTGATTTGTAGGGTGCTCAACTGCTCGGTTATCAGCGCCTGTACAAATTCACAACCTTTGCTCAGTCCAATCTCGCCATGTTCATGAATGATGATGAAATGATTAGGACAACACGAAGACCCAGTCATCTCGAGACAGGTGAAAATCCCTGACCCAGCCGGGAATCGAACCTGGGACCCCGTGTTCGGGAAGTGAGAATGTGACCACGAGCTGCGGACTCTGGGTTACATCAGGAGAGGATACAGTGTCCTTAGGACGCCCTTCGCAACTGAATCTACATCTACATATGTACTCTGCGAATCACCATATGGTGTATGGCAGAGGATACCTTGTACCATTACTAGTCGTTTCGTTTTCTGTTCCAGTCACCAAAAGAGGGAGTGGAAAAAATGACTATCTATGTGCCTCCACATGAGCCTTAATTTCTGTTATTTTCATAGTCATGATGCAAAATGTACATCAGTGGGAGTAGAATTGTTCTGGAATCACCTTCAAATACCAGTGCTCTAAGTTCTTTCAATAGTGTTTCAAGAGAAGATCATCATCTTTCCTCCAGGGATTTCTATATGAGTTCTGTAGTAGCCACCAGAAAGATCGCGGGAGGCGCACATTGGCACGGCGCGTCACGGGCGGTAGTTGCCGCAAAACTTGATACAGCGAGGGAGATATCCAAGACAAGAAGAGAGCACGACATACCTCTGCCTTGGCAACATGAAACGCCTGGAAATGCTGCCGAAGGCGATGTTCATATGCGTCCCAGTCCTCCGCCGTCTCGTCATACGGGGGAAAGGGAGGAGGGAACTGCGCCGGAGCAGACAGCGTGGAGAGCAACGCCGGAAGCACTTGTTTCATGGTGGCCATGAGTTCCGTCTGCTGCGCAACCAAAACTCGCACCAAATCCTCCATGCTGTGGAGAAACTGCGAAACCGGAACAACGACGCAACACGCGAAAGAATGATCCCATCCTCGTCGCCAATTGTGTAGTAACACTGTTCACGTTTACGTCGCACTTCACTTAGCGTAGACCGGGACTGTGTCCTAGGCATGCCCGATGTTGACTGACTGGGCACGGCCCGTGCTGCTGGAGTTGTTGTTGTTGTTCTTGTTGTTACGCCGGCAGAGGTCGCGTCCGAATTCTCGCGTGCCCTCTGGTGGACGGGACTCTACTTGCGGCAACTACCGCCCGTGACGCGCCGTGCCAATGTGCGCCTCCCGCGATCTTTCTGGTGGCTACTACAAGTTCACAGTGCATCTTCATAATATTCATGTGTTGATGGAACCTTCCAGTAACAAATCTAGCAACCTGCCTCTGAATTGATTCAGTGTCTTCCATTACCCTGACCTTGGAGAGAAAGGGGGGGGGGGCGGTTTCTCAAGAGTGGGTTGCACTAGTGTTCTATAAATGGTCTCATTCACACTTTCCCAACATTCTCACAATAAACCAAAGTCGACCATTCGCATTCCCTACTTCTGTCCTGTTTTTCCTACTCATCTGCAGTAAGTAAACATTTTTGTACATTTACAGCAAGCTGCTATTCAATACGTGAAATAGAAATTCTGTCTAAGTTATCCGGTGTTCTTGTGCAGTTGCTCAATGATTATATTTTCCAGTATACTAAAGCTTCATCAACAAACAATGTGTGCATACTTGTCAACAAACTATGTGTGCATACAGGTGAAAGAAGGAGCTACACTGTACTGATGGACTCGTACTGCTGCGTTCTTTGTAAATTTGACGCAGTTATATAATCTCTAAAATAACATAGTTTCATTTCGTTTTCTCCTCTCCTTCCGGATGCTACACTTTTTTGTCAGGAAGTGTATTATATTTTTGGTATTGTGATGTTTTTAGACATATGTATGTAACTCTTGCTGTTAACCCAAACTGCACTTACCTGTCTTTGACTGAAACTGGTCACACATTAAAAAACTAACTTAACAGCAGCTTATGGTGCTATATAATATCATTCACAGGAAGTGTCATAAAGTTAAGTCTCATTTTAATGGCATATTGAATATGTTTAACATTTTGGTACAGTTTTATTTTCAGGTATGTATGTTCTCGAAAAATTATATTTCTTGTCACACATTGCCTAGACAGTATACTTTCACACTGAAAATTCTAATGTAGGCCTCACTTATTTCTAACTATGTTATGTACCACTGCCTCCCATTTCATTTGCTGTCTATAGTTCACTCATAGTTTTGGGAGATGCATAAAAAAAAACATAAATGTTAAAACTTGTCTTTCTGCCTATGAGTTTAAGCAATTACAATCTTTTAAAATGCATAACTTTTACGGCTATTCCACAAATACCTACATTAGAAGCACAAAGCAAATGATAGTTTTTCTCTGTGCGTTTCAGCAGCAGTGCACGTATATAAAAGAAATTATACTACTTGTTTCATTTTAAATAACCAATATTATTAATGGCTTTATTTAGAACTAACACTTTATATTGTCAAGCAGATGGCTTACAAAGAGAATTGTAAGTTCATTTGTGAACTTCAGTTGTGCGTATTGTAATCTCAGATAAATCTTGACATTTAATAGGAACTGTAACGTGTCATTACGATTACTCGATCTGTCATAACAAACAGTAAAGGAATGCCGAGGTACCTCTATTTGTGATTTTTCACACTTGTATTGAACATTAGACAACTATCACTTGAGGAGGAGCAGATGATTAGTGACCGAGCGAGGTGGCGCAGTGGTAGCACACTAGACTCGCATTCGGGAGGACGATGGTTCAATCCCGTCTCCAGCCATCCTGCTTTAGGTTTTCCGTGATTTCCCTAAATCGTTTCAGGCAAATGCCGGGATGGTTCCTTTGAAAGGGCACGGCCGATTTCCTTCCCAATCCTTCCCTATCCCGAGCTTGCGCTCCGTCTCTAATGACCTCATTGTCGACGGGACGTTAAACACTAACCACCACCACACCACCAGATGATTAGTGTTTACTGTTTTGTCAACAACATCTGTCATTTAAGTTTAGGACTCTCAAGCTCTACGTGGCTTTTAGCTATATGTGCAGTATTAATATAAAAATTATTTTTCAGCTGAGCCAAACTTTACAATACCATTGGTTGACAGACACATGGATAAAAATTCAGACTTGACTTGGACTTGTGAAGCATTTGGAATACCAGATGTCACATACAGCTGGTTAAGGAATGGTGAACCTCTGGACGTTGAGAAACTACCAGGAGAAGATCGTGACCGGTACAGAATTGTTGACAATGTCTTGACAATTAAGAATCTCGATCCAGATCGTGATCAAGCTATGTACCAATGCAAAGCCAGGAATCAGCTTAAAGCCAAGTACTCTACAGCTCAGCTGCGTATCTTATGTAAGCTCGAGTGACATACATTTTCTAGTTTAGTGAACATGTAAATAAAAGCTAGCTTAAGGCAGGCATTATACAATTTTGAATTCATACATAATTGATCATAGTCACAACTGATACTTTTGTTTTTAAACTGTCAGCTCTGAAACCATCATTTAAAAAACGGCCACTTGAGCCAGAAACATATGCAGCAGAAGGGGGAAACATCACTATTAACTGCAATCCAGAAGCAGCTCCAAGGCCAAGTTTTGTATGGAAGAAAGACAGCTCTCAGATTGGTAAGACTCCTAAGTGAAACTAATACAACTTTCATTAATGACTGTTTTTTCCAGCTTTGTGGCCATGCTCATAATGAGCATGCATAAGATATCAATTTCTTGATATTGTACTTGAAGCTGGCTACAACTTGAGCTGAAGAACATTGTGTTGTTCAGTATGACAACTTTACATCAAAGTAACTGTATTTACAATTGTTACTTAACCTAACTTAAAGCGAGTAAGCAAGTAAAGGTTATATATATTATGGCCTTAATCTATTTTGAAATATCAATTCTTCAATACTTTTTAGGATCTGGAGGCCTCCGTGAAATTTTGAGGAATGGTGATCTTCTGATACGTTCCGTATCTCGTAATGATGAAGGCCTGTATACTTGTATTGCCGAGAATGAGTATGGCGTGGCTGAAAGCACAGGAAGGCTAATTGTTCTTCGTAAGTATTGTACTGTAGTGCTAAATTTTGGTTTCCTAAAACATTCGTCAGTTTTTCAAATTTAAAAGAAAGTTTAAGCAATACATCTGAAGGTCATGTTTACGTATTTACAAAGTAAATTAATATCAATTGGGCTGTTATCAATGCAAAACATTCAATGCTAGTTTTTGTTTTCATATGAACAGCCAACGGAAGGAGAGCGGAAAGGGGAGAGTTAATAGTGTCACTCACAATCAAAGGTTGGGAGAGGCAAGCTGATGGGGAGGAATTGTTGCAAAAAATGAAATGAAACCACCTGAAAGTCTACCTAGTTGATTCATCTTATTACATTTGTCTGCCCAGTGTAGCTTTACTTACAGTATTACACTTATTTGTACCTTACTACAATTGTGTTTTGGTCTGTGGTCCAGATCTTAATATAAACATCCTCAAAGTGGTTGAGTCTGTTTGTTGCAACTGACATGTGTCAGTGTTTTTATGGTGCCCAGTTATGCATTCCACCAATTCCTGGGGAAATTCATTCCCTGCACACATTGATCATGTGTAATTCATTAATTCTTTCAAAATTTGACCTGCTTTTCTATGAAGTGAAGTATTAGTGGAGTGGCTATTGATAGAGAGTACACAAGTAACTCACAGCTCTGCATATCTCCATTACATGTGAACTTCAGATAGTAGAAAGTGGGCAGATTCCGGAAAAAGTGTGCTGTTTGCATTATATTGTAGGAAGCAGTATGGAAGAATATTGAGTAAAGACTTAAGGATTCTGTCTGCTTCTGGAAAACACTGTTTCATGCCAGGTAGAGGATACGGAATACAAATATATGAGATGTGAATAGTACAGAGACATTAAACAGTCAGCATTACAACAAATTTGTCATGAAAAAAAAACTTTATAGGGTCAGTTTCTGAAAGTGATTATCCAGGTATTTCCACAAACTTTGGTAAATTTGTCAATACTTTGCATTATTGTATATCATCCCGATAATGAAGAATAATTTAAACTTATATGCAATATACACAGTACTCGAATTCCACAATGATATCTAATTCATCATGGGTTCATTTTGGAGCTGAAGTTTGATGCAGTACACTGAGCTGATGCTCTAACATTCATCGTGCTGAAGAAGAAATATATCTGTTTCTGGGCTGTACTGTTCTATGACCTGCAATAAACTGTTATTAGAAAGTTATTTTGACATCCAGGTGGTTCTTTAAGAACAGTTGATCTATCCATTGTCAACAACTGTTGCAAAATCAAATACGGTCACTGTAATGAAGTGGAAGAATTTAGTTAAATATTGTTTGCAGGGTTAGTTGGATGTGTGTAACCACAAGGTAAATCAAAATGAATACAGTGTTTACAAATGGCTGTAACTACTAATTAATTCATAGTGATACACCTGTAAGAATTTTCGAGAATGTGAAAGAATGTTCAGTTTTTTATGTACATTGTAGGTGTTCAATATAACTCCCATGTTTTTTCGGACAACATATAAGTAGTAATCCAATTTACGCCACATATTCTGAATGATATGTGGAGTCACTGACGTGAGCACATTAGAAATGCATATTTTCATTTCTGGAATTGTTTTCAGCAAAGGATGCACATACTTGAGGTCTTTCACATTACCCCATTAAAAAATCAGTATGTCAAAGTAAATGTTTGTTGAAATGCTTTGCTCAGTTAAGAAAACTGGACCATACAGTTTTGGTGCTGACATCACACAGAACACATTAATTTTTGGTGAGTCATGCTGATGTTCAGTTACATACAAAGACTTTTCTGTATCCTACATTTGAATGTTGAGCTTATAAACCTTACTACGTATGTGGAAGTGAGGCACGCAGCAAACGTTTTGTTCCTCCGTGGCTTCCAGGGTGGGCCAACTGCTTTTCATTTCTCTTTACATTGTCTGTAAGTCTTATTGGTGTATCACTATGTATTAAATAGTTATAGCTGTTTGTAATTGTTATATTCATTTTGAATTTCACTGTACATTCAAGAAATTATGTACAATTGAGGTGCAGTAGTATTTGTTGTGTAAGAGGGAAATGACCAATATCATTTCATGTAAAGAGGTTGAGAAACTAACTTATTTTCGTAAGCCAAACTGTGGTCAACCCCAAACTCTACTCCTAACTACTGAATATATTCTGCGCAACACAACCCTAATGATTCAGTACCTGAGACATTTGGAATCCCTCTCTCCCAGCACTGGCGCTTCTGATCTACACAGGTGGGAACTTTGTCTCCAGCATATTCTTCTTTCCCACAATCCCACAGGTCTACCACTAGTACTTTCCCTCCCTTCTACTACCCTCACACTCAATTTCCCTACCCTCACTTCTCCTCTACTATCATTTACCAAACCACTCTGTTTCATGGCTCAGCCTACTACTTACCTGAACTTCTCATTTATGGTGCTGCCAGCCTTAGCAAACAATTGTGCAGTAGCCATTACCAAATGCTTCGTGCGCTGCGCATTGCTTTGGGTTGCACATTGCCCATGATTTTAATTTCTTATTTAAAACTGAAAGAGACTAATCCTGGTTCATCGCAGGGTTTGAGTATGACTCTCACAACAGTGGAGGAAATCTGCAATGCCTACGGCCACATTTCAGTTCTGCTTTTGCAGAAGCACAAATCCCTGGTGTAGGCTGACTGTAGTTTAAGTTCTCATTTGTTTAGTCATGCTGCTGACTGCCACCGTGTAATGTACACATTGTAGCGACCTCAAAAGAAAACAGGTCTCAACATATTCCTATGAAGTACGAATAGAATTATTTTTGGTTCTACTCTAAGTTCATTCTGTAATGTTGTCGAGTAAGGGTCATATGGCTTTAAATACCCATGAAAGATCTCTGCAATATGCTAATCAGTGCTTTTATGTTACGGATTATAAATCAGTGTTCTTGAGATTTTGTAATTATCAAAATGGATTGGAAAAGAAAGATAATGATAAGAAACACCACAAATCAAGTGAGCACTTTGTTCATCTACAGTAAAATGCTACTGCTTCTCAACAGAAACAAACAAACAGAATCAAATATAGTTACAGCTGATTCTATTGTTCTATAAAAATTACTTCAAAATTGTTCGGGCTTTTGTGGCCACTTGACATGTTGCCTTTTGGCACTCATCTCTCGAGATGTTTTGCCATACAGACACTTAGTGGTGTTTCTGACATTTTGCTAGCACATTCCAAATCCTTACACTTGTATTTGACAAGCCTACTGGTCATTTTATATTATGTACTAAATTTGAATAGATACTGATTTGTGGGCTTCTTGCTGTCTCTCATACTCAGCATATGAAAACTATTAAGTTGAAATCGGAAAGATGATAAAATATGGTGAAAGTAAGAATATTTGCTGTACCTCATAATGTCAGAACAGCTTCACCTATTTTCTAAGAGGTTCAGATTTTCATTCGCCAGTTTAATAATAATGTACTAATGTATATTTCAACTCTCTTAGGTGGTCCACACTTTATTCAAAAAATGGTTCCCGTAGCACACACTGCCGTGGAGCGTGACATGGAACTGCGATGCCAGGCAGTTGCAGAGGAAATACTTGATGTCGCTTATATTTGGACTCATAATGGGCTTCGTATTAGAGACTCCGACCCAAGTGCAACTCGAATGGTATGTTATTTTTATGTTTTTATTTTAGGAGGTAAGAAGGTAAACACTGGTTGGTGACTATAGACTCTTTTTTCCTTGGTATTATTTTACAGTAATTTACAATGTATTAGTATTTTTTCATATTACTAAAATCAGTAATATCCTAATTTGCACATTTTTGGGAATTTGCAAATTTGTGAAAGGATTCTTTAAATCTGGTAAAGATTTCCAGCATTTAAAGTTCACATCATAATGACGGTCTTTCCGTACCTTATACTGGGCATCCCAGGAAGAATGGCCTGTATTTAGGGATATACCAGGAACAATCATTCGAAACAGTAAAGTGTAGTAAACATGGGATCTGCAATGCATACCTTAGGAACTACGAGCACTTCTTCATCTTTGATACTGTGAAACAAATCTCTTCTACTGCATGCTCTTTGCTTTCCAAATTTGAGGAGGAGGTAATATGGACCAAAACAAAACAAAAGAAAGTCAAGTAATCATGGGCTCTAAAGTGCATACCTAGAGAACAATGAGCACTTACTCAGTTGAAGAGCTGTTTCTCATAGTATCAAAGAGGAGCAAGTGCTCATAGGTATTAAGGTATGTGTTTTAGAGCCCATGTTAACCAGACTTTTTTGTTTTGAATTATCGTTCCTGTCATGTCCATGAATAATGACCATTCATCCTAGGACATTTGGTATATCACATCATTGACCACCCTATGTCCTAGATCTTCACATGCATCCTTACCCACATATGCTTGGTAAATATCCCATGTATATTTAGCTACTTTCCTTCTTTGGGGAAGGCATTCCCTATTTCAGTTTCCTAAACATTTCTGTGACAGCTCGTCCTTCTGTAGTCTCCCATTATATTTTATTACACTACATTTGCTTTAACAGGTTTCTCTGTGGAAATGATCTTTTATCCCTGAAGCATACTCCAACTCTAGTCATACAGGGGACAAACAAGCATTTTCTTTTCTTTTTTTTTCAGAGTTTTAAACATAGCTGCTTGGTTCAGTGACTGTTTATAAACTAAAGTTGAAATATATGAGCCCTTGGTCACAATTTTTAGTCTTCTTGACCAGGTTTCAACACTTCTATGAGTGCCTTCATCAGAAATTAAATATTTAAAGTAGCCTATAACACAAGTACAAATTTACAGGAAAAAAGATTTTTATATAAAAGTGTAAGTATTGTCTAACAGTACAAGAAAGAAACAGTACTTACATGTCACATATAAAATAAATATCAAGCCAGAAAGGCTTTAGTCACAATTTTTTTTTTTTTTAAAAGAATACATGAAAGGCGAGCCACTGTGGGTTGCTCATACCTTTAAAACCACAGATAGCAACAGACTGAGGCGTCCGCGTTAGTAAGTGTGGGCAGATCCGCGTTAGCCAGCACAGGCAGGTGAACATTACACCAAGAGTGCCATGTAGTAGCCGTAGATATAAGTAGGTTACTTAACATCTAAAATATAGACAGCTCAATGTTAAAATGAATAGTACATGAACTCACAGGCAAACTTTTGTTTGACAACAGCAGACATGGTAGCTTTTTGCTTATGTAAAAGCATAGAAATATGGTTTGGAGACTGAAAACTGATTAACAGTACAAAAAGAAGCAGTACTTACACATGACATATAAATTAAATATTAAGCGAAAAAGCTTTAGTCATAATTCTAATGTAGAATGCGTAGAAATTTGGAAATTTGTGGTAAAGTCTTATGGGAGCAAACTGCTGAAGTTATCGGTCCCTAAAGAATGCATGGAAAGCAAGCCAGTGCGGACTGCTCTCATATGTCTAGCTACGGGTAGCATCAGACTGAGGTGCCCGCGTTAACAACTGTGGGCAGGTGAACATTGCACCGACAGTGCCATCTAGTAGCTGCAAGTACAACCTGGCTACTTAACATTCAAATAAAGACAGACGAACATTATGATGAACATTATTCAGTACATGATATAAAAGGCAATATTTTGTTTAACAGCGGCAGATAAAGTAACGTTTTATCTACATCAGAGCTTAGAAGTACAGTTCAAATATGAAAACATCATTATAGAAAATACAAAAAGGGCTGAATGACACAGCCTGTAGAAAATGATATAACATGAAATACAGCCAATAAACCATTTAATAAATGAAAAATTATGAGCTGACTTAGATGGAAAAAACAAAAGTAAAAATATCTTCAACGGTATAAAGCCATTACTTGACATTTAATTTCGGGTTTCGTCTTGCAGTTACCAAAATGTTTTTTCCATCTAAGTAAGCTCATAATTTTTCATTTATTAAATGGTTTATTGGCTGTATTTCATGTTATATCGTTTTCTACAGGCTGTGTCATTCAGCCCTTTTTGTATTTTCTGTAAAGATGTTTTCATACTTTGAACTGTACTTCTAAGCTCTGATGTAGACAAAATGTTACTTTATCTGCTGCTGTTAAACAAAATATTGCCTTTTTCATCATGTACTAAATAATGTTCATCATAATATTTGTCTGTCTTTATTTGAATGTTAAGTAGCCAGGTTGTACTTGCAGCTACTAGATGACACTGTCTGTGCAATGTTCAATTGCCCACAGTTGTTAATGCAGGCACCTCAGTCGGATGCTACCTGTAGCTAGACATATGCAAGCAGTCCGCAGTGGCTTGCTTTCCATGCATTCTTTAGGGACCGATGACTTCAGCAGTTTGGTCCCATAAGACCTTACCACAAGTTTCCACACATTCTACTTTAGAATTGTGACTAAAGCTTTTTCGCTTAATATTTAATTTGTATGTGATGTCTAAGTACTGCTTCTTTTTGTACTATTAATCAGTTTTCAGTCTCCTAACCGTATTTCTATGCTTTTACATAAGCAAAAAGTAACCATGTCTGCTGTTGTCAAATGAAAGTTTGCCTGTGAGTTCATATACTAAATACTGTTCATTTTAGCATTCAGCTGTCTAAGCTGTTAAGTAGCCTGCTTATATCTATGGCTACTAGATGGCACTCTTGGTGTAATGTTCACCTGCCCACACTTGCTAATGCAGGCGCCTCAGTCTGTTGCTACCTGTGGCTTTATAGGTATGAGCAGCCCACAGTGGCTCACCTTTCATGTATTCTTTTTAAAAATACTTTGTGACTAAAGCCTTTCTGGCTTGATATTTATTTTAGATGTGACATGTAAGCACTGTCTCTTTCTTGTACTGTTATATAAAAATCTTTTTTCCCATAAATTTGTACTTATGTTATAGGCTACTTTAAATATTTAATTTCTGATGAAGGCACTCATGGGAGTGTTGAAACCTGGTCAAAAAGATTAAAAATTGTGACCAAGGGCTTATTAGGTTCAACTTTATTTTATTTTGTACCATTTTTTGCACCCTTTAGTTCTATTATTAATGTATACAGAAACTTACATGCCTTGTTTTCCACCTCACTTATGTGCAGACCCAAATATAGTTTCCCTGCACTCAGGAGTTACACACAGGCAGTGGCATTCTCAAGTTGCTGTGATGTCATCTGGTTCCAGTTTGTATACATACATTTTATCCTACTGCTATTTGGGAATATTACCACTTTACTGCCTCAGGACAGCCTTCTATTTTTGCCACCTGTGATGTGAAGTTCCCCATTGCCACCTATTTTCTTTGGTGTAGGTATACTGTGATCCAACTTATTACTCTTCCGTCTAGTTCCATCTTCACAGTTTATTCAAGTCAATTTACTTTATCAAGAGCTTCTGAGAGATCAGTTGTGGTCCTCTCATTCCTAACAATACTTGCTAGAAACCATCTAGCTGTGACGCACATGAAAACCTCGATCTTTGTGGAATCACCCTCTTATATGGGGTGAATCAAAATTTGCACACTCAGGTGCCATAGCATGCTTCCTTGTGTATTGAAAGTACAAAAATTTCACAAGCAAAATGTTATTCTGTATGTATATTTGACAGAAAATGGAAGTAGAAAAGGCAGTTTAGCAATACTGTAGTCACATATACAACAAGTATTTTTGTTTGGTACTGTGTGACTGTGCTGCACGTGTAACACAGTAGGTAGAGTTTTGTGTTACAATACTTGAGATTAAGAGTACAGTTCCTGCATGAAATGGTGTCTGGTTTCTTAAGCATTATACAGCAATGGCAGCAGATCTTACACAAAACACATAAATGAGTGTGCAGTCATTTTATTGTTCCACTTTAATGAAGTATTTTCCGTTAAAATGTTTATTCTGTTCTCTTCCATGGACTTGGGCACTCCATGCCTTCCAGTTCATTGTCAGCTTTGTTTCCCGCTTTTTTTTTTTTTTTTTTACCACTTCCCTCAAAATAAAAATCGTCTTAATCTAACCTCTCTACATCTATCCTAGGTAGTTCCCCCCACAACCATGCAAGTCACATTGTTTAAGTATTTTGTTTCGCACTATTTCATCCTTTAAATTCAAATCCAGTTTTCATGATACCTGCCTGTCATAAGTTCATTCAGTTAGGAGATTACGTCACCAGTGGGTTAGCAACACTATTACTATATTTGTCATCATCAGGGTGTAACTAATTATGTCTTTCAGCTTTCAAATCAACAGCTATTTTTACTGAATGTAGTACGTATGTATCTGTGTTTAACATGATAAATTTTGTAGCTATTTCTGCCCTATGACAGATGATTAATTTTAACTGATTATTACTCTTAAAGAAAATTTCGACATGTCTGACCAATAATTTGCTATGGTCAATATTGAAAACACTCTAGTTGTAGTATGTGTATTGTTTAAAAAACAGTACATTCCACAACATTATTGGGCAGATCAAAACTGGAAAATAAATAATGAGTAACCATAGACCCCGAATAGGACTCTAGTATTCAAACGCAAAACTGTCCCACTGCACAAACTGGGCAGCACAGCTAACCAATATTGAATGGAGATACTTGTTGTACACGTGATTACACAGTGTTGATTTTTTTGTATCGAACATATGTGAAGGGCAAAATTCGGTTAGGGGCAATCTTATACTGTTTGTATGCAAGGAATTGCACTGTGGTGTTTTAAGTGCGCCATTCTTGGTTCACCTTGTATATCTGTTTGCAATTATTTCATATATTTTACTTATGATACAGTAAATCTAACTGGTGTGTAGTTTCTGTTCTCCTCCATTCCCTTCCCCTTGCAGACAGCTTCTTACCCATTGATTGAATATTTCAGATGGATACCCTCACATTTGGTTTGCACCCACTAAACATATTCACAGTACTGTTGCTTTATGGCCCTTCTCTCCTCAGTAGTGTCTGACTTCAACTCGGCTTTAGCAAAAATGCATTCATTGTCAGCCATTGTATTTTTGAAACTAATTGCTGATAGCTCTCTCCCAGATTAGTGTAGTTGTTATGAGTTGATCATTTTCCTATGAGTCCACTTTTCCGTCCCAAGCTGTTCCTGACATATTTACTTCACCCAATTATTACACTTCTACCTTCTGTCAATTATACTGTCATCTCTTGCTGTCTTTGCACTCTGAAGCAAATAATAAAACAAGTAATTAAAATTATTTATGCAAATAAAGTACTGTGGCCCACTGGTATTACTACTGTGAAAGCTATCTCACAACTGGTTCTCCAATAGCTACTCTTCTGCACATTTGCCCCATTTAAACTACTTGATTTTATCTTAATTATTCATTCATTCATCTAGGAATCATCTTAAAATGATGTAGGATTTGTCATCATAATACAGTGAAAATAAATATATACAATCTTATCTGAAGTATCTGGACAACTATTAGTGGACATTAATATGCAGTGTGTCCACCCTTCACCTTCATGGTGGCTTGAATTCTGCTGGGAACACTTTCAATGAAATGTCTTAATGTCTGTGCAGGGATAGCAGCCCATTCTTCCTCAAGACCCAAAACTAGAGGAGGTAGGGATGTTGGACACTGAGGTCTGGAGCAAAGTCGACACTGTAATTCATCGTGGAGCTCTGGGTAGGCCAGCCCATTTCAGGAATGTTATTTATGATAGGATACATTGTCATGCTGATGTAAACAGTTATCATCTCCGAATTGTTCCTCTGCTGTACAAAGTACACTGCGCTCTAACGTTTGTTTTCATCCTTCCGCATTTCGTGGCTTCATAAGAGCAGTAAGGAGACCACAAAAAAACACCCACATACCCTAACGCCCCCTACTCCATATATCACTGTTGGCACTGTGGCAGGTAACGTTCTCTGGACATTCGCCAAACATAAGCACTTCCATCAGATTGCCATAGCATACAGCATAATTCATCAATCCAAATCAGTCATTTCCAGTCACCAACTGTGCAGAAGTATTGCACTTTACGCCACCTGATTTGTCGCTTAACGTTGACTACAGAAATGCATGGCTTATGAGGAGCTGCTCGACCATTGTACTCTATTCTTTTTAAACCTTTCACGGCTGTGGACAGGCGTGTACGCCTGGCAGGTAGAGTGCCCAGATAGCTGTGGGTGTGTGTGTACACCTGGCAGGTAGAAGGGCCAGATGGCTAAGGGCATTCATTTACACCTGGCAGGCAGGAAGGCCTTTGAAGGCTGAGTGCAGGAGCAGGTGAACATGCACAAAAGAGTGGTGACTCACTGTTCTCCACATTTCAACATTCCTGCCAATGCTGTCGTTATCTGCTTCTCTGTGTAATGTCGGAAAGCATTACAGATTTCACCTGTTCTTATTTCATTTCTGCTTAAGAATTGATTGAGTAGATTTCCTAACATACACAAGGGAAATAACACAAACATATATAATGTGAAGAGCATGAAGTATCCTAATGAACTGACATATCAGGTTTACAAAAGAACAGAGTAGCAAAATACTTGCAGGTTCTAAGCAGCTCTGGTGACCACACGGAATAGACAATGGTTTGCACACCCAAGTAACTGTAATTTGATTTCCTAATCTGCAAAATACATGATAAAAACATATATAATGTGAAAAGTAAACTAAACTCCATCCGAACAGGCCTTGGAAGGCCGAACAGTACCGACCGGCCACCCTGTTACCTTAACCCACAGGCATCACTGGATGTGGATATGGAGGGGCATGTGGTTAGCACACCGCTCTCCCAGCCGTATGTCAGGTTACAAGACCGGAGCTGCTACTTCTCAATCAAGTAGCTCCTCAGTTTGCCGCACAAGGGCTGAGTGCATCGCACTTGCCAACAGCACTCAGCAGACCAGATGGTCACCCATTGAAGTGCTAGCCCAGCCCGATAGTGCATATAATGTGAAAAGGTAGGAATTATTCTACACATCTCACGTATCAGATTGTGCAAAAGGCAAGCAGTGCAGCAAAATATGTGCAGTTTCTCAGCAACACTTTATGCTATGCAGACCAGAAGCAGTCCAATTTTCAGTGTCTTTCTAGGAACTGGTCACTTTAAAAGATTATATCTTGAAATGTATTGGTCCAATACTAATGAGTTTTTTATAATTTACAGGCATGTATATTTCTCGTGTAAATCTCAAGTTATAGAATTTTCCAGTCGCAAGTAAAGAAATTTTTATAATTTTTGTAAACTAACTTTTTCTCAGACCCGTATAAACTTTTAATAGAAACCTTGGATTAGTTTGAAAGTTCTCTTTCATGGTTATCAAAAACAGCAACTACTGTGATTGTACAGTGTGATTCTGATTTTATAAAAAAAATATTATTGAAGTTTGGTTCTATGCACACCGTAATGTGCGATTAGACGACAGTGGCTGAAGCTTGCAGCAGTTCTAGGGCTAAGTCAGCCATCTGCAGATTTGTTACTCATGTGACATCCAGTGCCTAGTCCATGTTCGTCATCTCTCAACTCTCCTGATGAACTCATTCTGCTGTTCTTGCTCGTCTATTAGATAACACAGTACTCCCTGCCTCCTTTTATACTTGCGAATCCACCTCTCATGACATCTAGTGGTCAATTCTGCATTACATAGAAGTGTCTGGTTGCTTTTGATCAGATAGTGTGCAATTGTGCTTTTCTGAAGTGGATGATAGGTGGTCAGTCGTGGCTTTGATGAAGGAATCATCCCAACATTTATAGATTTACCTATTCTTAATGTGACAGAGTTGCTTTCCCTCTTTATACTGATTGCATACTATTTGTTTTCTTTATATTCAGTGTTAATTTATTATGTACTGTCGAATCATAAACATCCTTGAGGTTTCATTTGCTTTCTGCAATAGGAGCTTTGGTGTTTTATCAGTGAGTATGATGTTGTGTCATCAGCAAAGAGAACTTTTTCTCTGTGTGTCGTACTATCTCAAAAGTCATTGATAAACAGGATGCATAAAAAAAAATGCATACACAGTTTGAACTGTCATAGAAAATTTATTTCCAGTTCTACAAGAAGTGGAAAGATTAAAGTCCAGATTGAAAAGTAAATGTATTTTCTTTCTTTGAAGGTAATGTAACTGGAGAAAAATACCTAACAGTGCTTGTTGATTCCATATTCCCTGCCATTCATGCATTATAGCTAATGACAGTTTTATTACCAACAAGATACCACCCCTCCGCACTGTCATATGAGCATACCTGGATCAAAATTTACCAGGCCAGGGGCAATTGCATTACCTCCACCCTCTCCAGATCCTGTGCTGCTCGATTTCTTCTTATGGGCCACAGTAAAAAGTTACGTTTGCAAACATAAACCGCATAACCTGAACAAACTTTAGAATGAGAGTCAAATGGTCTCTGCACTTGGTTATGATGTACGGAGTCAGTGGTGACGTACTCAGAGATGTATTGATGTTGAAGGCCACCATTTTGAACATTTATCAGAAAGAAAGTACTTTACTTTTCAGATTGCACTGTAGTCCTACCATTTCTAGAAATTTAACCTTGTAGAGTGGGTAATAAATTTTCTCAGGTGGCTCAAAAGTGTGTGGTTTTTTATGCAGCCTGTATATTAAGAGCATACCTGGGCTCAGTACACTATGCTATGTTTTTATGTCTCTTGTGTGCCTGTTGTTTTACTAAAATTGTATCACCAGCAGACAAGCGAACTCTCTCTTCTATTTGTACCCTATTTTCCAGGTAATTCTTGGACTATTTGTGTGCTATTCCTCTTACACATAGTGCTTCTAGCTTGTTTAATAATATTTCGTGGTCAGGAGTGTCAGAAGCATTGAATAAGTTTAAGAAAATGCCTGTAACACAGACATACCTGTCAAGAGCTTCAAGTACTACATCCACAGCTCGTGGTCTAGTGGCTAGCATTCCGCCTCTGTATCATGAGGTCCCAGGTTCGATTCCTGACCAGGGTGGGGATTTTTTCTGCTCGGGGGCTAGGTGTTTGTGTTGTCCTCATCATTTCATTAGCATTCGTGGAAGTGGTGACACTTTAACTATATACAGGGCTATTACAAATGATTGAAGCGATTTCATAAATTGACTGTAGCTCCATTCATTGACATATGGTCACGACACACTACAGATACGTAGAAAAACTCATAAAGTTTTGTTCGGCTGAAGCCGCACTTCAGGTTTCTGCCGCCAGACCGCTCGAGAGCGCAGTGAGACAAAATGGCGACAGGAGCCGAGAAAGCGTATGTCGTGCTTGAAATGCACTCACATCAGTCAGTCATAACAGTGCAACGACACTTCAGGACGAAGTTCAACAAAGATACACCAACTGCTAACTCCATTTGGCGATGGTATGCGCAGTTTAAAGCTTCTGGATGCCTCTGTAAGGGGAAATCAACGGGTCGGCCTGCAGTGAGCGAAGAAACGGTGGAACGCGTGCGGGCAAGTTTCACGCGTAGCCCGCGGAAGTCGACGAATAAAGCAAGCAAGGAGCTAAACGTACCACAGCCGACGTTTTGGAAAATCTTACGGAAAAGGCTAAAGCAGAAGCCTTACCATTTACAATTGCTACAAGCCCTGACACCCGATGACAAAGGCAAACACTTTGAATTTTTGGCGCGGTTGCAACAGCTCATGGAAGAGGAAACTTGTTTTCAGTGATGAAGCAACATTTTTTCTTAATGGTGAAGTGAACAGACACAATGTGCGAATCTGGGCAGTAGAGAATCCTCACGCATTCGTGCAGGAAATTCGCAATTCACCAAAAGTTAACGTGTTTTGTGCAATCTCACGGTTTAAAGTTTACGGCCCCTTTTTCTTCTGCGATAAAAACGTTACAGGACACGTGTATCTGGACATGCTGGAAAATTGGCTCATGCCACAACTGGAGACCGACAGCGCCGACTTCATCTTTCAACAGGATGGTGCTCCAACGCACTTCCATCATGATGTTCGGCATTTCTTAAACAGGAGATTGGAAAACCGATGGATCGGTCGTGGTGGACATTATGATCAGCAATTCATGTCATGGCCTCCACGCTCTCCCGTCTTAACCCCATGCCATTTCTTTCTGTGGGGTTATGTGAAAGATTCAGTGTTTAAACCTCCTCTACCAAGAAACGTGCCAGAACTCCGAGCTTGCATCAACGATGCTTTCGAACTCATTGATGGGGACATCCTGCGCCGAGTGTGGGAGGAACTTGATTATCGGCTTGATGTCTGCCGAATCACTAAAGGGGCACATATCGAACATTTGTGAATGCCTAAAAACACTTTTTGAGTTTTTGTATGTGTGTGCAAAGCATTGTGAAAATATCTCAAATAATAAAGTTATTGTAGAGCTGTGAAATCGCTTCAATCATTTGTAATAACCCTGTAAAGATTGGTAATTTGTACGGTCACTGATAACTGCGCAATTGAATATCCCACAAACCAATCATCTTCATCCTCAAGTACCACTTTTTTGAACTTCTGTAATGGCTGATATTGTACTTCTTCCCCTTCCAAAACCAAACTGTGTTTCTGTGTAAAGGTTATATTTATTCATTTAACTCATTAGTCTGTCTTCCATGAATGATACAATTATTTTTGAGTGCGTAGAGATTAGTTATAATGGCCTGTAGTTTTCAGTCTCTCCACATTCCCTGCCTTTAGTAAGAGCTTAAGGTGTTCCGGAATAGTACCTGAACTAAGGGTCTCATTTATTATACAGTGCTGGAAAAAAATGTAGCACACTCAGATGTAAGGCCATCTTATTGACAAGTGGTGTGGCAGGTAGTTCATCATTGTAGGAGTATATTTTAACAAATAAATTCAGACCAAATGAAACACACGTCACAATAACGCGCACCCAAACCGTTGCATCAGTACACAGTATACCCCTCTCCGACATCAATACAGGCATATATTCTTGCATGCAAACAGTCCTAAAGGTGAAACTTCCTGCCAGATTAAAACTGTGTGCCCGACCGAGACTCGAACTCGGGACCTTTGCCTTTCGCGGGCAAGTGCTCTACCATCTGAGCTACCGAAGCACGACTCACGCCCGGTCCTCACGGCTTTACTTCTGCCAGTACCTCGTCTCCTACCTTCATAAAGGTGCTAAATGGCATCCTGCAATAGATTCTCCCAAACATCTTGCATGATTCGTTGCAGTTACACAATGGTTCTTACAGGCTCAGGTGAATGAGTAAGATCCTGCTTCACCATATTTCATACGTGTTCAGCTGCCAAGAGATCTGGTATCTTGATGGCTAGGGCAGTTGTACACTTCAAAGAGCACATTGTGTCATAGCAGCCATATGTGAATGATCGTAGTCCTGCTGAAAAAGTGCATCATATTTCTATCGAAGAAATAGTAGTAGCAGGGGGATAACAACTTGTGCAGTGTAGCAGGCACTGGTTACTTTACTCTGCAGAAACACAAAATGTGGGAACGGGTTGTAACTGATGGCCCTCCATACCATGAAATATGAGGTGGGATCTGTGTGTTGTGGGCGAATGCAGTCTGGAATAGAGCACTCGCCAGGTCTGTGCTACACGCATGTGTATCCATTGCTCGTATACAGACAAATCTACTCTCATCACTGAAGACAACAGAGCAGCATTCCACATTCCAGTAGACTGTTTTGTGACACCAGAATAGCCTTGCATGATGCTGTTGTGTTGCCAGTGGTAGCCTGTTTAGAGGCACATGTGATCTTAGTCCTCCTGCAAGCAGATGGTTCCCAATATCCCTTGGTGACACAGCGGGTGCAAAATGTGTCCAGATTTGTTCCCTGAATGATGTTAGGTCAGTCTCCCCAAAAATTAGTTTAAACAATGTGCAGAATTTAGGGCCTGTAGCATCTAAATTGTATTCCATGTAGACTTAAAGCCTGTCTTTGTGGCCTTATTATCTGAGAGTGATGATAAGAGAGACCAAAATCTTTTATTAATACTTTACACTGTTCCCTGTCAGTACCTGTGAGTACATGGCCTAAGATTGATGCTGAACTTCTTAATACCCTATATTTGAGACAGTTGCAGTGGGCTGGGTGCTGCAGCTTTGTGCGTGTATCTCAACCAATTACATAATGCAATTTTGTAAACATCTGTATGGCAATGACCCAGTGTTGTTGTAGCTGTATAGATGACTATTGGTTTCCACTGCAGCTGTTAGCACTGCACAGGTTAAAGCTGGCAACAGTGGCTCTATCAGATCTTATTAAGCTGACTTGACTATAGTAGCTGCGTTTATCATTTGTGCTATATCAAAATACTGTGTGTGTGTGTGTGTGTGTGTGTGTGAGAGAGAGAGAGAGAGAGAGAGAGAGAGAGAGAGAACAAGTGTGGTCCAGTGTAAGAGAGGGTCTAAGGTTCCAGTCACATCAGGTTAAATAAGAAAGTATTCAGAATATTTAGGAAGTTATCCCTAATTTCCCGTGTTAATATTCATGCGTCCACATATTGTTACGTTAGTTTTGGGGGCTGAGACACTTTCTAGGATTTAGTTAATGTGTTAAGAAAGTGTTGGCATTATCACTTGGTGAGTGCTACATGCACAGAATGATGACTTCTTATGGACATCAAGCTTTATGACGTCAGTGGCTACCAATTCAAAATGTTTATATACACTAACTGTGATCAAATCTTCTTCAGCTTTAAAATGTATGTCACTTTTGATATAAACTTACTACTAAACTCTCACCATAGCCGTTCCCTGGGAGATGTATGACAGTTACTGCTATTCGTACTCATGATTAAATTTTACAAGATTTTTTTATAAACATAGTGACATAACGGCATGGTTCACAGCAAATAACAATGCCGCTGTCTTCCAATTACCTGTGGGTGCTAATAATTGCCTTATGTAATTACAAACATGATAGCCTTGCTTAATTCTTAAGTGATAAATGTAAACTGAGTGAGCACGTATTTCCCTAATAATTACAAACTATGGTAGTGATATAAAATTGCTCGTTGTTAGTCTTTTGATGTTAACCAAATTGAAAAGAAACCTCTTCTAAGATTGCATTATTTACATCTATAGTGTTATGTTTAGAAGTAAGATAAACGTGTTTATGCTCACTTTGGCTGTAATATTAGGTATGTCATCTAACAGTAAAACCTTAGCTACACTTGTGTTGCTGTGTGGAATTGAGTTATCTATCCCTAAATAATCCAATAAAAATAAACTACAAGCAGCGGAAACGAGATTTCTTTGGAAAGTCAGAGGTGTTACCAGGGAAGACCATGTAAGAAATGAAGATATTAGGAATGATCAATCAGTGGAAAATCCAGGACGGAATGTAACAATATTATGAAAAGGATAGTTGCTACTCACCATATAACAGAGATACTCTCAGATAGGCACAACAAAAAGACTGTCACAAAATGAGCCTTAGGGCAACAAGGCCACGCATACACATTCATTCACTCACTCACACACTTGACCACGGTCTCTGATAGCTAGCTGCCAGATTCTTCAGCTGCCAGAGACTGTCGTCGTGTGTGTGTGTGTGTGTGTGTGCGTGCGCAAGCGCGCGCGTGTGTGTGTGCACGCGCGTGCATTTTATCTTTTTTCAACAAAGGCCTCATTGGCCAAAAACTCATTTTGTGACAGTCTTTTTGTTGCGCCTATCTGCGACTTAGAATCTCCGCTATATGGTGTGTAGCAACTACCCTTTTCATAATATTGATATTAGGAATGAACTAGATATTCATAATATTAATGAAAAGATTGAAGAGAATAAAACATTACTGAAACATCACCTACAAAGAATGAATACAAAGAGAATCTCACATCAGGCCATGCTGTACCAGCCTAGAGGAAGAAGTGATGTGGGAAAACCCAGAACAAAGTGGCAGTTACAAGTGAAGACAGAACAGGCACAAGTACCTAAACCTTGGTGTGCAGAGGAAGATGATGATCTAACAGTAACCAGTTACTATATTAACATCTTCCTCCAGATGTGTCTATTGTTCATTTTGGGAGTATATTTGGAAGTCAAAGACTCTCTTCTTCTTCTTCTTCTTCTTCTTCTCCTCTCTCTCTCTCTCTCTCTCTCTCTCTGTTTTTTTTTTTTTTTTTTTTTTTTTTTTTTTTTTTTTTTTTTTGGGGGGGGGTGTTAGTAGGTGACATCTAAAAGTAATTCTGCCATCAAATTGTAAATTGGCACTACGAGGACTTCCACCAATTGTGACTGTTGTAACATAATATTGAGGAAGTTTGCTTCACTACTTTGTGATTGTTTTGAGTTAATATTTTGTTTTCTAGACCCCCTTTTATTCTAGTTGTAAGCATGACGCAGTAGATATATCGACATCCTCCTAATGGAGGAACAGGTTGAATTCAATCTTATGTGCAGCTGCTTTGATGACTATAGCATTCTACAAACTTTAGGTTATTTTCAGTGCCCTCAATGTAATCTTTTCTTGGCACTGAAAAGTGCACTCAGAATTGTATCACAATTATTATTCTGTGGATTATGTTATACACTGTTTTATAATATACAAAAGTACCGTCCTTCCATAAAAGAAGAGGATTTTCAAATATTTGCACATGTATACTTGTAGAGAAACAATTTTAATCCAAGATAGGAGAAAGGGCAGCATTGGTCATAAATTTTTAATCTGTGTATTGCAGATTAATGTCAGCTACTGTGTAGTTATCTTCAATGCAGTTATGTCCAAGTCTTGATGATTCATCATAAATAAAATTGCACATGGTACCACATTGACAGTTATGCCATTACATGTCATGTCAGTGTGGTCCCATGAGTTTAATGTCAATGTGATACCACGAGTGATTTTATTTACGATGTTTCATCATGACTTGGCTATAATTGCTCTGAAGATAGCTGTGCAGTAGCTGAAATCAATCTGCAATAAAGAGACTAAAATTTTATGACCAGTGCTGCCCTTTGTCATATCTTGGATCTCATTAATATGGTCATGGAGCACGCTGTTTCAAATGGAGACAAATCTGAAGAATAATTTGAATGATTTCAATTTGTTTTTCAATTTCTTGTGTAAAATTCAGAAAGCCTGTGGCTGTAGATTTTGTTATTATTATTAGTATTATTAAATAAGATGTGCTGTGTCACTTGTCCAATCTTCAATGGCTATTGAAGATTATTATCCATGTAACTGGCATTTTGGTTATTCTTAAAACAATGTGCCATGTAAATGATATTAATCACTAAATTGTACTTTTTTCAGCATATTAAAGGCAATGTTTTGGATATTCGAAACATATCTTTTGCTGAAGGCGGTGACTATGAGTGTATTATAAAGAGTGCTGTTGGAAGGATTGCTTCTAAAACCCATCTTATTGTTGAAGGACCTCCAGGCCCACCAGGTATTTGTTATACAACAAATTTAATGTACTTTTGGTAGTTTTATATTAATGTTGTTACTTGTTATGACTGTCAGTGTTGTCTGTGAAGGTTATGGCAAGGATAACAGTTTTATTTTAGTTTATCTTTAAAGCTATATAACTTTAATCACCACCCCCATCCGCCAAATTTGAACCAAAACCTAGATATATTACGGTGTCCTTCCTAAGTCAGCTCTCTTTAGTCTGTTCCCTGTTTCATTAGGCAGAGTCTGGGTAGATTATCTCAGTTCATTTTCATTGCAAACGTTCTGCAAACATGTTTCTTTTTTTTTCTTTTCTTCGTCAGAAACTAATAAAGTTCCGTTTCTCAATTTTATCAAATAAAACATTTTAATATAAAAAGCTTTTAATGCCTTGGCCACAATTTTCAGTATACAACTAAAGCACAATGACTAGTTTTGGTTGTTTTCTATAACAATCTTCAGAGAGTTCAAATCATAAAAATGCTGTGAACATGCATTAGCTGTAGTTCTGCAATGAGATGCAGTCATAATATGAGCAAACAAGATAATGACAGTATGTCGTTAAAACCTTCATTGCGAGCCAGGCTGTGAACCATAATCTCGCAAGATGATGGTAATAAAGAAGGAAAGTGACCATCGTCTTGCAAGATTATGGTTTACAACCTGGCTCACTCATGATGAAGTTTTTAGCTACATACTATCATAGTCTTGTTGGTCCATAAGACAAATGCAAGTCATTGCCTTATATTTTCCCCTGACTTTGCTACACATTTTTATCATCAAACTGGCAACTTTTTCATGCCATCCTCGAATAAAGAAGAGGGATCCGTGTACAGCCACTTGCTCACAAACTCCTCTACCGCTGCATTGTCATCAAAGTCCTCTGAGCTCTTCTTTCAGATTTCCAAACATGTGGTGGTTGCAGCATGATGAGTTGGGGAGTTTCCCAAAGACTTTTCTCCAGTTTTCCATCATTAAAGAAACAGTGTATGGCCTTGCATTGCTGTACAAATGAATCATCATTAGTGACAATGGCTTGAATACTTTCACAGTTTATCCATGCTGCTGAAGTAATTTCGAAAAGTTTTATGTGCTGTTCTTCTGCAACAGGTTCTGTACGGCATGAATGTTGTCTGATGTGATGCTTGTTCGGGGTTGCTTTTTGTGGGGTGCAATTTCCACAGCTACCTATCCTGCCACAAAGTTTTATGCCATCCATACACTTGGATCTTTGAAAGGGTTTCTTCCCTAAACTGTGCATGGAGCCTCTTTAAAATTTCCACGGGTTCGGAGCATTCTTCCACAAAAAACTTGATTATTATGCGCCGTCCGCCAGACATGAGTGGTTACGTTACACCAACTGCGGCATCATTGTGCTATTCCCGACATCCCCCAACATCCTGTCAAGGTGGCAGCCATTCCCATCCACTGTCACAGTGCTAGATTTAAATTCTGGTTCATATTTGATACGCCCAGATATGTTTCATAATACAACATATTGGTGTCAGTGAGAAAGATATATCACAAACTACTTTACATTCCAACAATTGTACCAGCTGTAAACAGAGTTCATCATAACATCATGCAGAAAGGTATATGATTTCAGAATGAAATTTTCAGTCTGCAGCAGAGTGTGTACTGTTATGAATCTGTCTGGCAGATTAAAACTGTGTGCCAGACCAAGACTCGAACTTGGGACCTTTGCCTTTCACTTTGCTCTTACCAACTGAGCTACCCAAGCACAACTCCCAGCCCATTCTCACAGCTTTACTTCCGTCAATGCCCCGACACCTACCTTTCTAACTTCACAGAAGTTCTCCTGTGAAACATGGGGGACTAACACTCTTGGAAGAAAGAACAACTTTTGTGGAATTGCTTTATAGTATAATCCTACTTTAACATTTTCAGAACTAATATTGCCCCACTATTGATAACATTTGTTATTGCTCCAGTCAAATTTCCTAAGTTTACAATGTTAATTTGCACCCACTTTTGCATTAACATTTTTATAATTTTGTCATGATTTACACTTTATGAAACAGTGTTGCTGGAGAAAAAACTGGCGTAATTGACATAAAACGACCCTGGCATGACATTGGTCTTTTCAGTTAACTTTCATAAAACCTGGGTGCTCCACACAATTGGTAAAAGTTGGAACAATTTGTGCTTTGTCTTCTGCCACATACTTTCTCCCTCTACCTGTGAAGAATTTTGTAGTAACTACACACACAAGTCAGCGCACACACACAGAATGGAAATCACTTTAATGAGAAAACTGTTTAGAACTTCCATACACAGTCAGAGTACAATGCCAGGGGGAATCCAATACAGTGGCAACAGCCCGAAAGGAAAGTCAACACGAGAACACACAATAACAGATTGAGGCAGAGTGCACTCCACTCCATTATTATAATGTGTAGATTGCTCGTCAGTCTCTCGAGGTGGTGCTGTCAGTCATCTGTGCATGCCAACCTCGATGCAGTGTTAGGTTGTACCACCGCTTGGTGGCTGGACCTGCCCCGCTGGCACGGATGAGTTGTATTATGACAGTAGTTGGTGTCAGGCTACTGGTATGATGCGCAGAAAAATATTGAAATAGGGCTACTGCAGTCCTCGCCCCTTGGAGGGTTGACTGTTAGACGATACAACCCCGGGGTCCCTCCCCCACACCATGGGACGACATAGGTACCCAGGAAACAGATGTCCATGCCTTCCTGATCATCATAGGCAGGTGCCCTTGATGAGGACAGAAGCCCCCTGCTATTAGCTGCAACTGGAGAGTAGGCTCGGAAACAGCTCTGATAGTGATGACTCCCCCATGGGCAAAAGGCCAGTGGTGCAATGCCAACAAAGGCGGCGGACGGGGGGGAGGGGGGTGCTGAAGATGAATCCATGGGGACATCTGGCAGCTCTAAGGCGGGAGCAGGAACTGGCTGCTGGACCAGCACCTGTGAAGTCCTACTGAGTGAGGGCTGGAAAAAGTAGCAGATGAATGTGTGGTGGACAAAGGGCTCAGCCTAGGACTGGAGCAAAAAACAGGGAAGGTACCCCCAGGGATGGAGGAGAAGACAAAAACCCGGACACTACAAAGGAGACTGTGCAGATGCAGCAAATGCTGGTCCCCCCTGCGGGCGTAATTGATTGTGATATCAGGCCACCAGCCTGTCCATATGCAGCATAAAGTGGAGTTCACATATGCGTCTTAATTTGGCACCACAGCTTTTGGCTTTCTGTAGTGGCATCACGAGGCAGTGCATATACAGGGTGAAGCAAAATTCATGCACTCGGGCTTCGCAGTGCGACTCCTCACATGCCAGTGATAACAAAAATGTCTCTCACAAAATTTCGGCATGCAGGTACATCTGGCATAAAAAGGACATTAGAGAGTGGCAATCTGGCAACACTGTAACCACATGTATGGTAACTACCTGTGTCAGCACATCTTAGTTCTGCTGTACAGTTGGTGCAGTGGGTACAGTTTTTGTTAGCATGCAGGAGGTTGAGAGTTCGATCCTGGGTTGGGCACTCTTTTTTTTTTTTTTTTTTTTTTTTTTTTTTTTTTTTTTTTTTTTTTTTTTTTATACTGTAATATACACCATTTCTTAGGTCACATGTATCGTAAATTTACAACATTTTGTAATGCCGAACATAACGAATATGTGGTTAGACAAATAAGAAATGGACAGTTGAAGCATATGGCGTGTCATAGGACAGAACAACTACAAAAACAATATCAATTTCGAGATGCTAAAGATGATAGCATAGTACAATAACACAACATCTACTTGTCATTTATACTACATATAACGTGAGCGCTCAGATGTCATACAGTATCAAGCAGTGGCAATAATAATGTCCATATTAATGACCGCATGACCTTCACAACAGAATATGTTGTCCTCAAAACAACAGATGCACAAAGCGACCTTCCTGCACATCTAAACATTGCGCAACCTGCCGAAGCATTCAGCTCTGGGCTCTTTGCAGCAAAGCTGTGTCCACAGTAACAAGAGCAGCATGAACACTCGCTACCAATTCTTCCACATTGTCAGCAGAGTGGAGTACATGTGCTCCTTCAGGTTTCCCCATTGGAAGAAATCCAGGGGATTTAGCTCAGGTGAACCTGGTGGGCATACAACTGGACCTCCACGTCTGAGCCATTTCCCTGGAAATGTTCTGTCCAAATACTGTCGCAAATTAATTCCAGAATGTGGAGATGCACCATCATGTTGGAACCATATCCTGTGCCGAACAGGTAATGGAACATGTTCCAGCGCATCAGGCAGATAGTTTGCGAGGAATGTATGATACCTTCATGCAGTCAATTGGTCAGGCAACACGTAGTGGCCCAAACACCTGTCGTCTGATGTTCCGGCCCATACGTTGATGCCAAAGTGAACTTGATATCCACAGTCGTGAGTGACACAATGGTGGGCATTGTGCATATTGAAGACAACCTCGTGAGTGAATGCTGCTTCATCCAACCATATTACAGTGTTCATAAAGTAATCTTTGCCATCCTGTTGTCATTGGAACCATTCACAAACTTGCATCTGCTGATGGCGATGTGCAGGATGCAGGTGTTGTGTGAAAGTATAATGATAAGGGTGCAGCCCATGCTCATACAGCACGTTAACGACTCTGCACTGTGAGACGCGCAGCTGCCTTGCTCTGCTACGTGTACTTCACTGAGGTTCTTGGTGTATGACCTTCAGAATAGCTTCCTCAGTAGCTGGAGTACGGAGAGTATATGAACGACCTCTGTCATATGATGGTGGAAGGAGAGAACCTGACTCCCGAAGGCACAGCTCCATATGACAAAACACATTCTTATCTGGATAGTGTTGATGAGGATAATTAGCAGCATATTCATGAGTGGCAGCACCAGCCCGGTTATCAGATGCACCAAGGACCAGAAGCATATCCACATATTCATCGTTTTTGTATGCCATATGTCTGCCACACCGGTTTAGAGGTTTACAATGAGAAAATTCGATACGTCTATGCATGTACATCGGAGTCTGTTATGGGTATGTTACTCCGCTCGCAACTACTCCCTGTCTGATGAACAGCGCATACAGTACAAGCACACTGTCAGTCCTACGCATTGTTACACCTAACACTCATTACCCCTCTGACAGATATTGTTCTGTATGACTCATCCTGACACCGCTGATTGGGAAATGTTTGATTTTGAATTACATTGTTTCTGTAACGGTAATAGACGTGATGTTTCCGCAATCCAATCGATAGAATAATAATAATAATGATGATAATGGATTGAGATACGTACTAAACAGCATGTGGTTACTAGACTCACTGGTGAAAGGCATAATTAGTGGGACCATGGTGGTAACACATACAGATAGTAAGCATTATTCGCAAAGCACATTGCTGGTCCTACTGGTAACGTAAAGCCCTAACGAAATATAATGGACTTGAAGAAGACAAGAATAATAGTTGGTACTAAACTCTGGGGCCATTGGATGAGGGTACAAAGAAAACTTTCTAAGATTGTAGTATTAAGTGCAAATGTTCTCTAGAGGACCCACTTCAATCGCTGTTGATGATTAAGATGACAGATATCATACCACCTGGACTATATTTACAAAATAAAAAACATATGCCTCCACCCAGGATCGAACTATCGACCTCCTGCATGCTAACCCAAAACTGCATCCACTGCACTAACTGTACAGCACAACAAATCTGTCCAGACAGAGGTAGTTACCATACATTTGGTTACAGTGTTTCCAGATTGCCACTCTTTAACATCCATTTTCTGCTGGATGAAATTTTGTGAGAGACATTTTTTTTATCGCTGGCATGTGAGGAGTCGCGCTGTGAAGCCCGAGTGTGCGAATTTTGCTTCATCCTGTATATGTTATAGTGCAGGTTATGGCCTTAGAGCTGTGACAAGAGCAAAGTACAAGGAAGACAAAACCCTAATGTTAGATCCAAAAATAGATTTCACACAGGGATAAATCAGGCTGCACAAACTAAATAAAAGAAATAACACTCAAAAATGAAAATGGTGTCTGCAGTGGCAAACTAACCAACAGCTGGTGTGTAAATATCACCTGCAGACACACCATTTTTCCAAGATTTTTAGAATTTTATCGCATTAGTTGATATAGGAATTTTGAATAACTGATTTTTAGTTTAACAGCTGCTGCGAGACACTTGGGAGCTATCTCCTGCTTATAATCCACAATATATACAATGTGGTCCCACAAATCATGAAGTTTGTATGACTCGATTTTTTGGTTACATATATTAAGTTTATGTATTTGTTTATCCAAAAATCTTCTCTCTCTCTCTCTCTCTCTCTCTCTCTCTCTCTCTCTCTCTCACACACACACACACACACACACACTGAAATCGAATGGAGTGCAGCAGCAATTACTCCACAATAACTATCGCAGGATGTTCATGTTTCAATATACTGCCACCAGGGAGCATTGGTGAAGGAAAGTAGCGCAACAAAGTACAACCAAGTTGAACTATTTGTGGCATGACAAAAGTTGTATTTCTTTAAGTTGAGCCACTAAAAACTGGGAGTTCACACATGCAACTGTAGTATGCCACCAGCTGTGACGATGCTTTTGTTGTATGTGTGAGCCCGTCCCAAAGACTTGCCAACCCCACTATTTGTTGATAACTGCCCAAATCCAATGCTCACAGTGACTAAAGACGCAAGCCCAGGTGGTGGCGTGCAGTACAGCAACCAGGTTGCCATAGGTGAGCATGGAGAAAGCAGGAGGATATGCAGCACCATACCCAGCTGGTGCCCTTGCAGCAGTTTTGTTAGGCTCCTCTTGCCAAGCGTAGACCTGGAAAATGTGAGCGCGCTTCTCCCCCGGGGTGTCTCTGAAGTACTTCTTCATCTGATTTGTGAAAATCCGTATGAGGTGTTCTGCCTCCCTGTTCAACTGAGGGTGGAACAGAAGCACTCTGACGTGGTGGACAGCATGTTGCGCACAAAAATCTTGAAAAGTCTGTGAGATAAACTGCAGCCCATTGTCCATCACCAGGGTGTGGGGGAGGCCTCCTGTGGAGGAGATACAGTTGAGGGCCCACATTGTCAGTTCCACCGTCATGGAATGGCGGTTAACAATGTATGGAAACTGGGAGTAGGTATCTGTGACAATCAACCAATATGAATCCAAAACGGGCTTGTACTGACCACTCCCTCTTGAATATACTGCCACTCCTGGTGAAGAACAGCATCTGAGTCAATCGTGTGAGTTCATTATAGGGAACCTGTCCACTGAGCTGCTTTGTCAAAGTAAAAACAAGACTTCACCCCGGTCAAAGCTGGGTTCAGGGCCCCACAAGATGATTTGAGAGAGCATCTGTGTTTTATTTCTAAGCCATTGGACATAAGTGAATCTTCTAGTGAAAACAACTGAAGAACAGTACCCACCATTGAAGTCTATTTCCCATTTATCCAGCAGATGGACCATGGGACTAAAGGTTTGTGAAATGTAATGAGGAAAAACTTGACACCATATAAGAACGCATGAAACTTCTTGATTGCATAAATAATAGCAAGGGGAGGGGGGCCCTCCTCGATTTGAGAAAAATTCTTAAGTGCTACATTGAGTCTTGGAACCATCTGGATTGCAGTGGGCCCGTACGCCTCCCAGGCCATTCTAAGATGCATATGGGGCCAGGCACGGGACTGAATGAAGACTATTCTTCAAACTCTTGAATGCTTGTTGACATTCTGGTGTCCAAACAAATTGCAATTGATTAAAGAGGATATTCTATGGTAACTATAATACGCAATGTTTCCTAAAAATGCCCGAACTTCCTTCACATTAGTTGGATGAGGGCGGGCTACAGTAGCTGCAGCACGATTGTTTGTTGGCTGGATCGTCCATTTGTAATTGGCATGTTCCAGGTATTCAGTAGAGGATTGGAAGAAATCTGTGTTATCCAGATTGCACTTGAGACCTAAGTTCCACAAGGTCTGAAACAGGCTGGAGGTTCTCTGTAGATGTTTCTCGGTGGTGGAACATGTGACTACAATGTCATCTAGGTAGTTTATAGAGCAAGAAACACATGTAAGTTGCTTAAAAAAAACCTTGAAAAAGGGCCAGAGCACCCACAACCCCAAAAACCAACCGGTTGTACGTGTAGAGACTATAGGGTATTTTGACTACAAGGAACTGGTGTGATTCCTCATCCAGCAGAAGCTGTAGTACTTCTGGACACAGGATGGGGTATGTGTTGACTATAGTCCGTGCATTAATTATAACCTTGAAACCGCCACATAGACAGAGCTTGTCATTTGGTTTCTTGATAATCACCAGTGGTGTAGCTCATTTGCTAGACGTTGGTTCAGTGACATCCACAGCAGTCGATCTGTTGAGTTCTTACCTGTCTTTGTCACAAAGCACTAGTGGCACTGACCTGACTCTGAAAAACATGAGGTTGTGCCATGAGTTTGAGAGTAATATGCGCTGTAAAATGTGTGACCTTGCCTAACCCAGATGAAATGTCCAAATATTCCTTGCATAATTCATCCTATCCCTGATACAGCACAAGGTTGGGAGCCAAGTTAACCAAATTTGCGACCATAAATCCAACAGCTATAAAAGCATCCAAGTCAAACAGATTTTCCGTTAAAACACTATCCACCACAAGGAAGTTTAGGGGTTGGACCACTTCCTTGTATGCCATCTCCGCTGTAAAACTGCTGAGAATAGGGTTGTGTTGTCTTTTTATAATTGACAAGGCAGCACATGGTAGAAGACAACAGAGGGGAGACAAGGCGCAGATACATTTTAGAATTAATAAGTGATGCTGCCATGCCCATATCCGCTGGTAACCTTAGGGGTGTCCCATTAACACGTACACTGATGAACAGTTTGTTGGAAATACTCACAAGATTGTCGCACATAGGACTGACGACGTTAATGTCCATAGGTTGAGAGATTGGAGCTGCAACTGGTGCTGACCAAGCATGGCATACCACTACAATGTGTCCTCTTTTTTCTACAGTGGTGGCAAGAAGACCAACACTTAGGGCAGGTGGGCCAGTCATATTGAACAAAATAAGTGAAGTAGGAAGGTAACGGCTAGCGAAAACCCATCTGCTGCCGCCCTTTTTTTGTGGAGTGTGGTGGCCAGGCTGTGTTGTACCACTATGATTCCCTCTAACAAATTCATAATGAAACGCCAGTCCATATTGTTGTCTAAATTGACAACTGCCACTGTCCAGGAATCTAATTGACAGCCCGCTGCACACACATCTTCAAACAATTGTGTAATATAGTGGATTTCTTGCAAAAGTAGGCTTTTCAAATAGCAGCATCCATTGGCAGACTTCTCTGTTGGGAACCATCCTGATGATAGCATCCTGAACCATAGTATCAGGGTAACACTCCTTAGACTGGGCACTAATGAAACGACACTTTCGACTAAGACCTTGCAACTCTACAGCCCATATGATTGACAGGCTTGCTTCCTGCACTGGTAAAACTCCACTCTCGTGGGGAAAAAAAGAAAAAGAGAGAGACAGAAAAACATGGGTATGCTGGTCTTAACACTTTGCTGTCCGCAGATCTCGTACAAATTTATTTGCTTGGTGCCGGCAGTGCTAATTTGGATTACTTGGCTTGTCCCCGGCCATTCTTGACATTATCTGAAGATTATAAATTATTATGTTTTACTAATCTCATTGTTCTCATAAGTTCTCAACATTGTTCCCCTACTTTCATGATATTTCGAAAATATATGTATGTAAATAAATACAAAATTTGTTTGTTTCATAGCTTTGTTTATTTCCATTGTATTTGGTACTTAGTATTTCTCTTTCATATGATATGCAGCAAAACAGTCTTCAAGATGTAATGCAACTCTACAAGATGTGCACATTAAGTTAGTTTTTTTTTTTTTACATGGCAGTTCATTCATTTTCGTTTATTCGTTTTGGAAATACATAGGCCTGTACGTTGGTGGTGTTTTATGTGACCAGAAAATCTGTCAACCAGATCATGATGGGTCGTACGTGATGTAGTGGCAACCCCCAAATTTTGCTCCATGTATTCATCGTAAATAATCGTATTGTCTCTTTTGTCTGCCATGATGAAAGGGCACAAGTACTTATAAAAACAAAAACTTGTTGACGTGTGTAACTTATTGTTACCTAAACAAAACACCGACAGAATGCAAAAGATACTAAAGTGCTGCTGCTGGCCACTGCGTGATACTATGCTCGTCACCACTGTGGTGTCGCCGGCCACTGAGCTATACTCAACACATGACACCACTTTGGTGTCGCCGGCCGTTGACTGCTGTTTTGTGCACAACACCACTGTGGTGTCGCCAGATGGCAGAGTGTTAATATGATGTCAACAAGCCACACATTTCGTCAAATGGTAGGGATGTCGGATGTTGAAGAAGCGCTAAATTTACTGACAAGTGATACATTTGGGAAAAGATCCACACCAGAAAGAGGGCTTTGATGAAGTTAGCGTCTATTACCCTGAAGGCTGTAAAGTGTTGCCAGAGACATTTCTTATATGCCTTCCAGTCCTTGGCGGCTCGATCGTAGGCGGGGAAAACTGGTGAGGTTGTGCAAACAGGCTGGTCAACACACTTTCCAACATGGCCATGTGCATCTGCTAGTGCATTTCCAGATTCTTCTGGTTTTCCATCTGTTGCTGCAGAAAGCTTTGAAGTGCTACCTGCAAAAAGGCACCTGTCAATGTCGTCACTTCAGTGAAAAACACAAGTGTTCGTTCAACTGCGCTCGTCCACCACTTGTGTAGTAACTACACACACAAGTATGGACATAGAATGAAAATTGCTTTAATGAGTAAACTGTTTAGAAGTTCCATACATAGCCCAAAACGCCAGGCCGAATCCAATACAATGCAAAGAGTCCGAAGAGCAAAACTAAGTTAACATGACAACACAAAATAACAGAATGAGGCCAAGTGCACTCCACTCTGGGATTATATGAGTTAGATTGCTTGTCCATCTCTCGAGGTGATACTGTATGTCGGCCCTGATGCGGTGTTGCCACCAGTATTTGATTATGCTGCTGCACAGTGGCTGGACCTCCATTGCCGGGCACTGGTAATGGCAAGGATACAGGGTACAGAATTTATATTTGGTGTGATGAATATTGGTGGTGTACTGGTTGGTATAGTTGTGATGATTATAAATCTAGGTCTATTGTCACAGTGTGTTATGAAATGGAGAAAACACTTAAGGTTCGTAGTAGGGTAGAGAAATGGTATACTTTGTGTTATTGGAAGAAGTTTTAGGGAAGTGTACCTGATCTATAAAGGAGATGGTGTATAGAACACTAGTGTGACCCATACTTTTTTGAGTGTTTGGGAATCTTACCAGGTCAGATTAAAGGTGGACAGTGAAGCAAATCGGAGGTGCCCCTGTCCACGTGGACACTTTGCAGAAATTAAAGTGTGCCATCAAGTCCAAATACCCAGGAATGTTGATAGACGGCATCATTCTGTTGCAGAATAATACCTGCCCACATGTTGCCCAGGTTGTTTCATCTATGCTGCAGAAGTGTCACTGGAGCACTGTTACACATCCTTCATACAGTACCAATCTCTTTCCCTGTTTTTCCATATTTTTGGGGCCCTGAACAAAGAGATTCGTTGGCCGTAGAGTTGCTTCAGGTGGATATGTATGTGCCTAGATACAAACATGATTCCATAGGCAACCACAAACATTTTTCCACAAAGGCATTGACCATCTTGTTTCACAGTGGGATAAATGTATTAACAGTTATGGCAATTACTTTTCAAATAATAAACAGTTTACTTACTTTTTTCCATCTGTGTCATTTTCATTTGACTGTCCCTTGTATGTCAAGCTGTATAAACTGTAGACATCGCAGTTGCATGTCATTATGAGGCTGCTTAATAGTGAATAGTAATGAGTGTTTTGTTACATTGTACTGGGTGATGTGATGCAAGAACACTTAGAATTTGTTCAGATCCAGTTCTGAAATGCTTTTTAATTTGTCCAATGTTTAACTAAATAACTTCATACAAATGCTGAGATTCAGATGGTTAAAGTTCTCGATTCACATTCTGGTAGGAGCTGGATTCAGAGTATAGTTTGACTGTCAGTATGGTTAATTTGGGAGGAACAAAGTCAATCTGCTTCTGTATCTGTGCCCTATCCCTTTTTTAACGTGTCTCTGATGTCTTTGTTGTTGAAGGGACCTTAAATCCCAGTCTTCCTTACTTCTTATTTTCCGATTTGAACAGTATGATGTGACAAGTGAAATTGCAGGGCATAGTAGACTCTTTACTATGTGAGAAATCTTTAAATCACTGTATAGTTTGAAGAAGATAATTTTGAATGTCTGCAGTGGTGATTAATGTACTTGTGTCCTGTGAATTATACTGCTGTATAAGCAATAGATTAAAGTGTTACTACCATTGCTAATAGAATGATTAATTCACATTTCTGATAAAATTTCTAGAGAGAAATTTTGTGGGGAAACAACACTTGAAACGGATCTGTTTTCGATTGTGGTATAATTTGGCATATTTAAAAATTTCATGTGAAAGTGATACTACAACAGTTTATCCACAAACTTATTGGACAATGACATATAGTGCCTTTTTAATGTTCATTCTTAATATAAAAAGGAGAATGTTTTGTAGAGTGTCTCTGATGTCTTTGTTGTTGAAGGGACCTTAAATCCCAGTCTTCCTTACTTCTTATTTTCTGATTTGAACAGTATGATGTGACAAGTGAAATTGCAGGGCATAGTAGACTCTTTACTATGTGAGAAATCTTTAAATCACTGTATAGTTTGAAGAAGATAATTTTGAATGTCTGCAGTGGTGATTAATGTACTTGTGTCCTGTGAATTATACTGCTGTATAAGCAATAGATTAAAGTGTTACTACCATTGCTAATAGAATGATTAATTCACATTTCTGATAAAATTTCTAGAGAGAAATTTTGTGGGGAAACAACACTTGAAATGGATCTGTTTTCGATTGTGGTATAATTTGGCATATTTAAAAATTTCTTGTGAAAGTGATACTACAACAGTTTATCCACAAACTTATTGGACAGTGACATATAGTGCCTTTTTAATGTTCATTCTTAATATAAAAAGGAGAATGTTTTGTAGAGAGAGAGAGAGAGAGAGAGAGAGAGAGAGAGAGAGAGAGAGAGAGAGAGAGAGTCAGATACATAGAAACACAGAGTTGTATAGCAGACCTAACTGTAGACACACTGCCACAGAAACAAAACAAGAGATGTTCCCATTCTCCATGATAAAGCAGTTGCGGTGAATGTGGATCGAAACAGGCATGGTGAATATGGATATACAGGGTGTCCATAATTAAAGTTCCAGCTTCAAAATCCCTAGAAAGAGAACTGCTGCTCAGAATGATGTCAAATTTCACGAGAAAATTATTGACGCAGGGGGAAACGTCATTTAACCAAAAAAAGTAATGAAAATTTTACCAGTTGATGGTGCTGTAAGTATCTTTAACTGAAGTAGGGTTGGCTTCAAATGACAGATGAATTCCAATATAACAGCTGTGGTTTGAGTTGCACATTACACCATCCATACTGTTCAATTTGCATAACTGCACAAGTTCGGCAGTCAACAGTTCTGGCACTCTTAGTTAGATAAGCCCATCCACCACAGCAAAGTCATACTTCATCAAATGGGAAAAATTGGTTGCAAATTGTCCTGAGGCCAAAAACTGCATAATAAGCAAAATGATGTGGGTTTCTAATCGTTGTGAGACTGGTGCAAGACATGTTCAGTATGTAGTATGTTGAAATCAAGACACAAAATGTTCCACAACAGATCGAAGTGTCTCGGGGGCCATGTTCACAATGCACTGCACGATGTGTGCCATTGCTTCACCTATGTTCATTATTGGAACACTAAAAATGACATCTCTCAAATAACCCCATAGCCAGAAGCCACGTAGATTAACATCAGGTGATCTGGATGGTCAGGCTGTAGGGAAATGATGGCTGATAGTTCTACCATTTCTGAAATGCCTCTGCAGCAGCTGTTTCACTGTCTATGCAATGTACGGGTGAGTGCCATCATGCATAATAATGATCCTACCCACGCACCCATACTGTTGGAAGGGTTGGAATGACATGGTGTGCAAAAGACACTCATAAAGTTTCCCGGTGACGACGGTACAAGTAACAGGACCCGCAGAATTCATCTCCTCGAAAAAATAGGTAAACAATGCTGTCAACCCGTACTACATAGTCACCGTTGCTGAACGAAATTGTACCAGTTGACTTGTGTGCAGATTTTTAGTTGCAAATATCTTACAGTTCTATGTATTGACATGTCCTTGGAGTTGAAAATGGGCTTTGTCTGCCCACGGAATGTTCCACGGCCATTCATTGTCCACATGTCCAGCCTTCGTGCAATGCCCTGTGCACAGCATGTTTGTACATCCCTGATTGACCCCTCCTGCACTGCTGTGACCACATCTTTGACAGATGTAGGATCAACTTCTTTCCTCCCTCTGCCACTTTGCATGTTAGGAGAACCTATCTTTTCAGTGTAATCATTTTGTGAGCCTTCATGGAGATAATCATGTTGGGTGTTTCAGACACAAACTGAGGGACAGTTGTGTGCTGTGTATCTACTGTGACGCTTTAGGCACCATCTATTGGTAAAATTTTCATTATTTTCTTTCCCATGATGTTTCCTCCTGTATTAATAATATGCTTCCCATTCTGAGCAATGGATCTCTTTCTACAGCATTTTGAAACTGGAACTTTAATTATGGACACCCTATATACAAATCAAAACAAGCAAAGGAGAAAATGTTGTGGCTAGTAGAGTGCAGTTTGTTAAAAAATGGACGCCTGCATATAGAACTCGGTGTAACATGGTAAGGAGCTGTGGTGGCGTTGTGCTTTGCAAAGTGTATAAAGTTCCCCTCACCTCATGGTGAACCTCTTCTAACACGCACGCCTCCTTGAAGTTACTGACATGCAGTTCTCAGCTGCAAAAACTATAGAAAAAACAGCTGTACGCATCGTAACTAGAAGTCGCACTAAAATTGTTTTGTTGGTGCAAGGAATAGTTAAATAAAAGTATTTATGTGCATAATATCTGACTCCATTACGATAAGCTTTCATACACCAGTTACTACCTGGCCTTGCTCGAAACTGTACGAAGTCTGAAAAGTCTGCACACACACATCGTTCACAACTGTTGCCAGTTTATGGTAATTATGAATTATTCTTCACCAAAAGTTTACAAATGGATTGTTTCTTTTAGAACAGCTCATTCAAATGTTGCTATAATCAGTCTCGCAGAACAAAATGTTCAAGTTCGCGAGTAAGCAACACGCCATGTGGAATTTAATTATTTAAATTTCATCAAATGTTCAAAATTTGATACTGTGCTTTAATTCAAACTCCATTCCACACTTTACAGCACTTCACGAACATTTTATTACCAAGATATCACAGTATTAATAATTTTAAACAGAGCACATATCAGTAGGTCTGATCACTGTGATGTCCTAGCTCTGACTCTACTCATCTCTTTACACAAAAGAAGCTTGTAGTTCCCAAAATACATGTGAATATGCTAATTTCTGATTGACAGAGAAACATCACAGCCATTTGCAAAGCAGAATCAAGCTCGCTCAATCCTGCACATATGTACAGAACCAAGCAAAATTCATCACTGAGTCAGAACAGTAAATTACTAAAATAAATTTTGAAAACCACCAAATATAAAATTAATTCCCTCTTAAGTGCTATCAGGTGTTCCCCAGGGAGGCGTCCTGGGACCTCTGCTGTTCCTGATCTATATAAATGACCTGGGTGACAATCTAAGCAGTTCTCTTAGGTTGTTCGCATATGATGCTGTAATTTACCTTCTAGTAAGGTCATCTGAAGACCAGTATCAGTTGCAAAGCGATTTAGAAAAGATTGCTGTATGGTGTGGTACGTGGCAGTTGACGCTAAATAACGAAAAGTGTTAGGTGATCCACATGAGTTCCAAAATAAATCCGTTGGAATTTGATTACTCGATAAATAGTACAATTCTCAAGGCTGTCAATTCAACTAAGTACCTGGGTGTTAAAATTATGAACAACTTCAGTTGGAAAGACCACATGGATAATATTGTGGGGAAGGCGAGCCAAAGGTTGCGTTTCATTGGCAGGACACTTAGAAGATGCAACAAGTCCACTAAAGAGACAGCCTACACTACACTCGTTTGTCCTCTGTTAGAATATTGCTGCGCGGTGTGGGATCCTTACCAGGTGGGATTGACGGAGGACATCGAAAGGGTGCAAAAAAGGGCAGCTCGTTTTGTATTATCACGTAATAGGGGAGAGAGTGTGGCAGATATGATACGCGAGTTGGGATGGAAGTCATTAAAGCAAAGACTTTTTCGGTGCGGCGAGATCTATTTACGAAATTTCAGTCACCAACTTTCTCTTCCAAATGCGAAAATATTTTGTTGATCCCAACCTACATAGGTAGGAATGATCATCAAAATAAAATAAGAGAAATCAGAGCTCGAACAGAAAGGTTTAGGTGTTCGTTTTTCCCGCGCGCTGTTCGGGAGTGGAATGATAGAGAGATAGTATGATTGTGGTTCGATGAACCCTCTGCCAAGCACTTAAATGTGAATTGCAGAGTAATCATGTAGATGTAGATGTAGAACAAAACTGCTTTACCGAAATCATAATTTCATTTCCCCAAGACCATAAACTGACTAAATAGTTTATAACAAATTCCCCAGTACAGATGACTAACACACACTTCATTCTCGAACATTCCTCACATGACCAATTACTTAACTGTGTAGTTTAAAAACTTTATATAAACAGTATTTCACATTCGCATCTTCATTCACTTTCATAACTAAGCACAATCATCGTAGCAGTTAATAAACAGTTAGAAAATTAAACAAACAGAACCGTAAATAAAATTAACAGTAGGTTGACTGCTGCTCAAACAGTGTCTGTCATCTAGTGACCTCTATCAGCTCACATAAAAACTACGTCCTCTCGAGCAATCTGATGCCAGCTGTCCTGTGCGTGACTCATACTGCACGTCCGATCACGGCTGTAATGTCTCATCTAAATAGGTATTATGTAGAGATGCTACACCTCAGAGCCAGAAAAACTTTAATACCAAAAAATTATTTTAAATATGATAACTGTTTGTGGCCTCACTAAACCAACATGTAAATAAAACCAGAATTGCTACTGTGACCACTGCCAATGCTTATACATAAAACGAAATGCATTTGGTGTAAGGAAGACTTTGTATGGTTTCAAAAGAGGGCATAACCACCATATTATTTGTTGAACATTTAACATTAATTGGACAGGTGCAGTCCAAGTAGCATTCTCTGCGTACTAATTGGTTTATAAAAATCTATTAAGTTGTTTTATGAAGATTGCAGGTCAGCAATAGAGGAAAAGAACAGGGCAAAAACAGAAGTGCTACAGAGAGAAACCAGAAATAATGTGGAACAATATAGAGAATTAAGGAGAAGAGCTAACAGACTGTGCAAGAGAAAGAAAAGAGAGTGGAATAAGAAGAAATTTCAAGAACTAGAAGAACTAAAGGAACAGAGTGAAATAAGAAAGTTCTATCATGCCATAGGCAAAATGAAGAATAGATTCCAACCAAAAACAACGGCCTGTTCCAGTAAAGATGGGAAAATGATAAGGGAGGAAGAACAGATAGTGGGAAGATGGGCAGAGTATTTCAAAGATACACTAAGCACCAGCCTAGAAGATGAAGAGACAGCTGCACAGGAGGGAAGAGTGGAGCTGGAAGTAGACAATGAAACCAATGAGGCAAGAAAGCCAACACTACAAGAGGTCTCCCAGGCTGTGCACAAGTCAAAAAACAATCGAGTCCCTGGGGAAGACAGCATAATTGCTGAATTAATAGAAACTGGTGGTGAGGCTGTAATAAAGGAACTGCACACATTAATATCAGATATATGGGAAACAGAAACTATGCCAGATAATTGGAAAATTGGAATAATAGTCCCCATTTATAAGAAAGGGGACAGAACAGCATGTGAAAACTATAGAGGTGTAACACTCCTAAGTACAGCTTATAAGATCTTCACAAGCATATTAAATGAAAGGATACAGAAGTGTGCAGAAGGCATACTAGGGGAATATCAGTGTGGCTTTCGACCAGGCAGAGGAACAACTGATCAAATATTTGTGATAAGGCAAATGATGGAAAGTTCTATGAATATGATATAGATCTGCATTTTTTATTCATCGATTTCAAACAAGCCTTTGACAGCATAAACCGGCAAGAACTATACAGAGCACTGAAAGAAGTTGGTATATGTGCTAAATTAATAAGACTAATCAGAATGACAATGACAGAGACGAGAGCAAAAGTAAAGGTCCTCAGCAGAACAAGTGATAGCTTTGACTTTAATAAAGGTGTGAAGCAAGGGGATAGTCTCTCTCCACTGTCCTGTTCAACATAGCCCTGCATAGTGCAGTAAATAAAATCAACAAAAGAGGCACCATATTTATGAAAACTAGCCAGATATGTGCATACGCTGATGACATTGCTATAGTAGGAAGAAATACCAATACACTCCTAGAAACATACCGGGCAATGGAAACAGAAGCCTTAAAAATTGGTCTCTTAGTAAATGAAAACAAAACAAAATATATGGTAATGTCACAATCTGAGGCCAGAAGAACCCCTAAAAACCTAAACATCAATGGGAAATGCTTCAATAGAGTGTCCTCTTTTAACTACTTGGGAGCCCTAATAGCAAATGATAACAGTATTGGAAAGGCTATAAGGGAAAGAATACAAGCAGGAAACAGAGCTTACTTTGCAAATATGCAGCTTTTCAAAAATAGCCTCGTTACAAGAAAAACTAAACTTTTAATATATAATTCCCTAGTCCGCCCAGTTATCACATACGGCTCAGAGGTATGGACGTTGACAGAACACGATAAAAATGCTCTAAGAAGCATTGAGCGGAAAATACTACGCAAAATCGATGGGCCAATAAGGGAGGAAGAAGGCTGGAGAATACGCTACAATGCCGAATTACAAGAGTTAATACAAAGCAGGGACATAGTAAAATTTGTGAAATCACAGCGAATACGATGGCTAGGACACTTGGAGAGAATGGCAGAGGATAGAATTCCAAAGAAAATGATGAAAGGTATGATCCATTCAGTTAGGCGAAAAGGGAGACCTAGAAGAAGATGGACCGATGAGGTAATAATGGATATCAGCAATATGGGAGTCCGGGGCTGGAAAAGAGCAGCAAATAACCGGGAAGTGTGGAGGGAGGTTGTTGAAGAAGCCAAGGCTCACCAAGGGCTGTAGAGCTACTGAAGAAGAAGTATTAAGTTGTTTTTAATACCACTATCCTTTCTTTTTTCCCAACAATTATTATTTTCTTGTTTGAGTGAGGTCACACAGAAGTCTATAATTTAAAGAATTAAAGATACACGAAATTTGACTACACAAAAAACTCAGGTGTTTATTTGTGCTGAAGAAAATGTGTTACCATGTTTTAATGTTTTTGTTGGATTTATGTCAGGTGGAGTCCAGGTAACAGACATAAAGAAAACATCAGCAACTATTCAGTGGACAGATGGAGCTACAAATGGCAATCCAATATTGCACTACACAATTTCGGGGCGTACAAGATGGAATAACACGTGGATGAATCTTTCTCAAAGTAAGTAATTTCACTCTCCATTTAGTTATTGTTCCATTTGTTATTTTTATTTGGAATTAATTGAATAACATGTCATAGATTAAGTTATAATGTACATGTGATGAATTGTTTTTGCGATTTGAAATATGTAAGTGATGTGTTGCAGTGAAAGATGATGAGTCCAGGCCCCAAAATATTATGTCTGTCAAACTTTTCTGAAATCAGATGACTACTCAGATAGTTCCACTAGTGAGGTCATTACCAGATCTTGCCCCCCTTTTTTGCATCCATGTCAGTCTCTAATGAGGCTACTCATGGCAAAAGCTTAACCTTAACCTTCTGCCTACCTCATAAATATTGGAACACGCAGTCCACATTTTTTATTCAAGTATTCAGAATGTACTTATTGTCAAACTAATTAAAATAAAGTGCCCAGGAAAATGCTGTAGTCATCATATGCTTGTTGTAGGATTATATTTCAACAAATATTCTGTAAGAGTAAATAGAGCTGTGACATTTGCCATGTTCCTTGAGTGGTGTAATTTTAAAGCTGTTCAGTAGAGAACAGAAACCTTGCTAGATGCATTGCCATCTCTCTCTCTCTCTCTCTCTCTCTCTCTCTCTCTCTCTCTCTCCCTCTCCCCTCTCCCTCTCCCCCCTCCCTCTCCTTCCCCCCCACCCCCCCACCCCCCCACACACACAATGGTAATAAATGACAAGTACTCAGGGGATCCAGTCACTGGCACAATTTAGTGTTGGATAACCTGAGTTTCCCATGTTGGAGACTGGTCAGCACCGTCAGTACTTCATTACTGTAAACTCTGGCTTGTTTCAGTGTCCGTTATTGCCTGTGATAGTGAATTTGGTGCATTGCATGAAAGTATAGATCTTGGCTTAATTGCCTGGATCATGTGGATGGTAGAAACTTCTAAAAAGTGGGAAAAAATCTCAAATTGGCAATGGGCCACTGGAGTGGTGGAAAAATAATCAATAGCAGACAACCTTTGGGGCAACTGATGCACCTAAATTGCAACACAATTATGCAGGCGTGACAGGCTCAGTTGAAATCATTTTGTCTGTCCCTCGTATCTAGTATTGATGCAACAGTCATAGTACCAATACTCTGAATGGTTTGAGTTGGCTGTCACGGAGTATTATACTTGCACAATGTAGAATGCTTGACAGACTACCCCTCCAAAGTGGGGTGCTGTTATATCAAAATTTAATGACAATAACTGTACCCTTCAGTGCTAGAATATGAATATATACTTATAGCGGGATCTTTTGAAAATATGTCCTTTCGTGTATACGTCAATGTTTGGAAAATTTGCTATGAATCTGAAATTTAAAAAAATCACACTCTTTGGCAATTTTTTGATAGAAACTGCTACAATTTTGCACACCAAAGATCTGGGGCAGTATCCAGTGACTGCAGAGTAGCCCAACAACCTTAATGTCAATGTACCAGAAGTGGAGTAGTGGCGAGCAGACTGGACTAACATTTGGGAGGATGGCAGTTCAAATCCCTATCTGGCTTTCCAGATTTAGTTGTCCCCTCCTTTCCTTAAATCTTTTAAGTCAAACACCGGAAAGATGGAAAGAACACAGCCAGTTTCCTTCCTTGAATCTGAGCTTGTGCTCCATCTTTAATGAACTCATTGTCAGCAGGGTGTTAAACTCTAATTGTAGTCCCATCTTTAAATTCAGTAAGGGGGTTTAAGCCGTAATTAAATCATGGGTATGGACACAGCTGAACTGCAAAATTAGCGGATAGTCACAGGGATGAACAACATAGAGAACAAATTCAGTAGCACACTACAGAAGATTGGTACCTGTTTTAACATACAGTTTACTAATACTTCCTAAAAATGTGGAGGACAGTTTTATCCTCTGCCAGGCATCTGATTGTGGATTGCAGAGAAGTGATGTAGATGTAGGTAAGAGACGATGTGGGTAACAGAAGACGTACTTCAGTTGATAAAAAGAAGAAGAAAATTCGAAAATATTCAGCAACAAAAGGAATACAGCAATGAAAGCCACTTAGGAATGAAATCAATAGAAGGTGCACACAAGTTAAAGCAGAATAGCTGCAGGATAAATGTGAAGAAATCAAAGAAGAAATGGTCATTGGAAGGACAGATTCTTCATATGGAAAAATAAAAATAATTTTCGATGAAATTAAAAACTACTGTATCAAACTAATGAGTGCCTATGGAGTCCTGCTCTTAAATGACACTAACAGCAAGGCAACACTCTATAGTAAATAAATAACTCCTTTAGGAAGAGGAGCTACCGGCTTATAGCACTTGTGGTACACCAGTTTCAATACACCACATTTTAATTGGTTGTCTGTTTTATCAGAAGAGGGGAGAAGAATTTGTTCAGGTTACCTCTATTTTAGGTATCACTAAGGTCATGGTGAAACAGGTTTTAAAGTTTTATATTTTTCTGAAACTTTGATCAAAATTATTAGGTAGTATCTTGTAATATGTGTCAGTGGATTTGGTTCAATTTAGTGCCAGTGGTCAACGAGGTATCTCCATCTGACTTTTTTAACATTTTTTACTGTTTAATTAGTCACATGTAATGTAGGTTTTTTAACTTTTTAAGTTAAATTTTCTCTGACTCTTGCTGTTTTATTGCTGTTACTTTATTTAATTAAACTGAGCTTGTTCCATAGTAAAAATGGTGTGAGTAGTAATGACCCAATTGTTGTGTCCCTTAAGTGAAACTCATCAAATGTTAATTTTTACAGATGTAGAAGCAAAAGAAGTTTATCTTTACAATGGCCGTAAAGAAGCTACAGTGGAAAATGTTCTGTCACCCTGGTCTGGCTATGAATTTAGAGTATCGGCTGCAAATGCTCTCGGTTATGGACCTCCATCTGCACCATCACCTATTTACAACACACCTGCTGATGTTCCTTACAAAGCACCATCAAATGTTGGAGGTGGTGGTGGGAAAATTGGTGACCTGACCATCACATGGGATGTAGGTATCCGTATAATTACTTATCTAGCTGCAGTTAAAACATGGTATAATAGTGTAAAGCTAAGCATGCCAGAGAACATGCTATCCATAATCCTAGAACGAAATAAAGCAAAAGATGTATAGCCTACTCAGTTGCATAGAAGGAATTAATTCTATATACATTTACACTCGCCAATTTATGATGTGATGGCATTGTTCCATCCAGTTCACATTCACTATCGTTGGAATCGGCACCAAAACTGTCATCTTCATCATCATCATCATCATCATCATCATCATCACCACCACCACCACCACCATCACAACATCATCATCATCACAAGAAATCATTAATTCTTTGTTCTCATTTATAATTCTGTCTGTAGTCTGTGCTTCTTGTATTAGGCTACCAACATGGTGTAATTTCTTCTTCCATGAGGTGATGTCTACGTTAGCAAGACCTTCACGTAGAAGTCTTTCCAGTTCTGTTGTAAAAATCTTCCTGTTATTTCTAATATATGCCTTAACACACTCCGAACCTATTCAGTTGGGTTAAAATGCCAGTGATAAGACGGTAGCCTAATTACCATATGACCGAACCCCTGCAGTTTCATCTACAACATATGTAGGTATCACAGGCTTATTTTGTTTTATGAGCAAATATAACAACAGCTTTGTCATGCTCATGTCAGCAATGTCTTGCTTACAACCACTGCTCCATAGTTTCTTTGTGGCCACTAGTGATGGGAGTTTTGTCTAAAATCACAGAATGGCAAGGTGCGTTATCCATTACAAACACAGTCAGAACACTAAACTGGAGCAACAAATTTTTAAACTATTGCAGAAATCATGGGTGGTCCAAATCCTCATGATAGTCATAGGGTTTTTTTTATGAAAAAACTAAAAGTCCTTCACACACAAAGCCATTTGAAGAGCCTGCATGGGCCACTAGTAATTGGGATCATCTTCCTGTTGGCTGATGACCACCGCTGTTCAGAGTATCATCTGTGCAGCATTTATCAATTGATTCTCCAGTGCTGACCCAGGTTTCATCTAACCAAATAATTAAGTTTATATCCTTTCCTACAATTTTGTGTAAGAAAATGCAATGAGCTGCAACGATGTGAGCTTTTTTGCATAACAGTTTTTCTGCATCTAACTTTTTAAAGTGTAAGCCCATACTTCTTAATACCATTTTAAGTAACATTTTTCCCCTAAGAAAAGATCACATTCTTTTAAAGAAATTAGCAACTACACTATTGTGGGGTATTCTTTCCTGCTATAGTACCCATAAATGTGTTGACAAATTGCATGAGTTTGGAAAGAATCGAGATCTGTAACTGGACGAGGCTGCTTTTTTTTTTTTTTTTTTTTTTTCCAGGAGTTCTTAAAACCATACTGTGTTCTCCACACATGCTTTGTTCAACACTATTTACTTCAGTATTGTGCAGTCCATGAAATAGCACCTCTTTCCTTCTACCTGTTATCTGACTGAGTCCTAGAGTTTGTGAGTTATGCTTTAAAACTTTATTGGTAGGATACGATGAATGCCCACAAATAGAAATAAATTGTTTTTCTTGTTTGTAAGATTCATGTATCCTCCATAGCAATTCCAAGACCTGACTATTTGACAGCACTCCACGGCACAACAGATTGTCACATGGTGAACAACGCCATTTTGGTGACGTTCTTTAATAAAAAGAAACTGTAGTCGAGGCGGTAACACAACACAACACAACACAACACAAAAGCAGGTGGTAGCACACTAACATACAATGTTAACACAGAAGCCAGCAACATGGTAGTGTTGATGCTGGAACCGGCTTTTGTTGCAGTGCTGTAATCAGTTCAGAAGTCTCAGCACCTCACATCTCTCACTTGTTTGTCACATATATTGCCAACAGTGTTTAAAATATCAGTCATGATTCTGAATCTCTATCACTTGATTCTTTGTTGCTCATTTCTTCATACAGAGCATCGTCCTCTGTACCATCTAGTGCATTGGATATCGAACATTTTTTAAATGCTTGTCGCACAGTCTGATTTGGAACACATTTCCGTGCATCATAAATCCATTGGCACACTTGTGACAAACTTGCACATTCTACACGTCCTGTTCATGTCAGTTGTCTGTTGCTTTTCGAAAGCCAGTCTGTGTACATGCGTTTTAGCATGTCCTTAAATGGTTTATTGAAACAGACGTCAAGTGGTTGCAGAATTGATGTCATCCCACCTGGAATTACTGCCAAGTCCGTTTTGCTTTCCTCTAATTTTCATTTTACTGCAGATGTTGTATGGCCTGTGCACGCATCTAATACCAACAGACTGCGTAAACCAAGCATTGCGCCAGGACGATGATTCCACACACGTCTAATCTGTTCCAGCACCATGTCCTCCGAAAATCACCCAGTTTCGTTTGCTCGTACAATTACAGTTTTTGGAAACCCTTCTGATGATGGTAAAGTCTTTCACTTGAAAGCTATGAATGGGGGTAATTGATGTCCATCTGCTGTGCAAGCAAGCATCACGGACATCCGCTGTTTCTCACCCCCTGATGTAAGAACACTTATGTCTTTCTTTCTTTTGGCGTCAACTGTATAATTTGACAGCGTGTCAAAATATACAGGAGTTTGGTCAGCATTTCCTATCTGACCAATAAGGTATTGCTTTTCTGTGCACCACCTAATTATGAAGCACTGAAATTCCACAAGGTTTTCTTCATAATTTTTCGGCAGCTTTTGTGTAACTGAAGTTTGCTTCCAAAGTGAAAAACCCCAGTGCTTCATAAACAGATCAATCCAGCTGCGACTAGCCTTAAAATTTTCAATTTTTTCCTCTCGAGCAATTTCATGTGCCTTAATTTTTAAAATTTCGGCGATCACAGGCAGGAATTTGTGACTCTGTTCCTTAACAAATTCATTTAAAATCACTTCTAGTGCATGATATTAGCCACACTTTTGGCCAATAAATGCTATCCTGCTACTTGAACATTCAAATAATTTGTCTCTCTGCAGTCGCCATCGCCTGATGTTGCTCTCATCAATCCCGTATCGCAGACCTGCAGCACGATGAGAACTTTGTTCCACAAAAGAAATAACTCTCCCTCTTGAATTTGGCACTATAATCAAAGTGATTCATTGTGGTTCACGAACACCAACAAGCACTTCACAAAATTCCATGAAGCAATAGGTGCTGCTAAGTGAAATCTTAATGAGCCCCAGTGTATCAACTCTTGCAACAATCCTAAAGCCTTGTGCATTGGTTGTATTTTTGTGTAAATAAATTTATTTTTGTTGCTATGGATATTTGAAAGGCTGCTACATTCAAAGATGAACAATACGGAATTTCTATTTACTTCGTTGGATAATGTATGAAAATGCAGTGGTCGAAACTCGGGGCGGAGAAAAAAAGCTCATCTTCTTCTTCTTCTTCTTCTTCTTCTCTCTCTCTCTCTCTCTCTCTCTCTCTCTCTCTCTCTCTCTCCTTTTTTTTTTTACTGAAGCGGAAGTTTTGGCACCAGTATTTATCTTTGTGCCTGGCCTGCAAAGCATGCCTGTGTAGTGCTACATATATTCGACGGCAGAAGTTAATTGTGGAGGCACCTACCATCATTTTTCAGAACTTCCGCGTACTTTGCACTCGATTCTTAGCCACAGTCATTTTTTATTTATTTATTTATTATTATTACAAAAACTGGAAAGAAAGTGTGGCTTTGATTCGAGTAAATACGGTAGTGACCACAAAGAAACTATGTTGCAATGGTTGCTGGCAAGAGGCGTTGCTGTGGACATGAGTGTGACAAAGCCTGTGAGGCCTGCAAATGTTGTAGATGAAGTTGTAAGGAAGCTGAGTTATATGGTAAATAGGCTATCACCTTATCCCTGCCATTTCAACCCAATTATATTGGTTTGGGGTGATGTTAAGACTTACATTAGAAATAACAAGAAGTCTTTTACCACAACAGAAGTGAAAGACTATTACATGCAGGTCTTGCCACTGTAGACTCCACCTTATGGAGGAAGAAAGTCGACAGTGTTGGTAAGCTTATTTGAGAAGCACAGGCTATAGACGTTATTGTAAATGAGAATGAACAACTAATGATTTATCTTGATGAAGATGATGACAACGATGGTTCTGGCACTGATTTTTGGATTATGGTAATGATGGAGAACTGGATGGAATTGCACCATTGACGTTGTAGCTTGGTGGGTGTAAATGTATCTGGAATTAATTATTTGACACTGTAACAGAGTATGTACCTGTTTCATGTATGGTTGTCGATAGTGTGCTCTTTGTTATTCTTAGGTCTACATCATTATATGATGTTTTATATGCAACTATTACAGTAACAGTTTGGAATGGCTTCTCATAGACAATATCATTAACTTTGGTTGTAATTTATTTGTTCTAGCATTTCATGTATTATCAAGTGCTTTTTCTCTGTTGCTGTTTTCTCCGTTGTCAGGAACGTTTTCTTTGTCATACTTACATCTATATTATCATGTGACAGCTTATGTACATGGTGATTCTAATGTACATTTACAAAACATAATTGGGAGATACCAGCTGTGGGAATGTGTGGTGGCAGCTATTGCAACCTCACTGTTGCAGTATAGCCAACTACACGTGAACTGTCCAAGTGACATGTTTCAGTTAGCCTGGGTACAGTAGCATGCTTCAGTATTGTGGCACAGGGATTTTAGTGTGTATCAGGACTTTGCTTCAGTATTGTGGCACAGGGATTTTAGTGTGTATCAGGACTTAGATGTGTACCTGCAAACAAATAAATAATAATTAGTTTTATATTTTCAAAGTGATAATTAAAATCTTAAGACTACCCCTTGTAAAGGGGTAAAAAATGCCCAAACTGGAGATTTAAATAAATTTTATTTTATTTTACATGAATCTAGTATACGTGTGTTGAAATTAGTAGTTTACCGTGAAAGTCATCATTTTTTGAATATGGTATCACTCAAATGGCATCCTTGGTTTTGCATGTATTCTCTTGTGTCTAAAAGTGAAAAGTGTATGCTGTTGTTGTAATCTTGAGCTTGAAGGGCTTGCACAGCTTGCATGTTGTGTGGATGGTGTTAGAGATCATTCTTCAAAATCTTTCTCACCAGTTGCTGCCATCTCACTGACTTTGACTGAGCTCTTTGTAAAGCTTCATGCGAATGATCAATATTCTCTTAGGTCAGCTTTCTTTTTACACTACCACCTCTTTGCTCACCCGGAGGCTTATACCATTAGCAGATGGTGCAGGAGTGGCTGTGGTGATTTAAACTCTCAAAAGTGTGTTGAGCTCCAACAAAACTGTCAAGAGTTCATGGGATACGCCTTTGCAGGAAACACGTGTTGTACGCTTGACTAACAATCCATTGCCCATTGCTACTAAAACTTCCACTTGTCTACACGTCCAAGGTCGGGTCCCCCACTTATATAACCCCCACTACAGCACCCAGCCAGTCCAAAAATCTTCCTTTTTGACTGTCTCACCTTGTATATGTCACATTGCAGTAGTGTTTGAAATTAGAGATTAACTTTGAACTAAATTCATGTCTGCTTGTAAGAGGTTTACACGTCCTTGTTTTAAACATATTCCACCAAACTTGCACAAAGAACTATATTCCATTCAGTAATTTTGATGTATTCCTTTTGTTGTTCATATTTTCCTTGGTCATTGCTGCCAGGTCAGCATATATGTTAACCATCCTGAGTATATTTTTCAAATGCTGCTGGCAGCCCTTTAAGAATATCCATAAACCCTCCCTTGCTGAGTTTTGGAAGGTTCTGCATCCCATTATTTATGTCCAGGAACTTGTGTCCATCCACGTGAATGTGAGCACCAAACGAAGTAGTACTACTGTTGCTCATAGAAATGCGTTCCCTACATGTGGCACTAAATGTTCTAGCCATCTGTCCCACAAAGAGTTTCTTATATCCTACACAGCTTATATTGTATGTTATTCAGTGTGTAAACTGAGGAAATTTGTGTGTATCACACTGAAATTTGATGTGCAAGTCATCTTCTGTTTGAAAATTAATCTTAACGTTGGTGCTGTGAAACGTGTTCACCTATGTTATTTGACATAACACCAATGTAGGGTAAGATATTGTACTCTAGTGTAATCAACTATACCTCATTCGGTATACTGTGTGTCTTTCATTTCTAGTTGGTGTGTGTTATTCCTTGCAAATGCGTCAAAGTATTTAAAGTTCAAATGTTTTAATAATGTGGTACTCCACAGTCATTTGCACTTTCGAAGCACTAAACCTGGGCCGCTGAAACGTGTCACTTCAAGGTCATTCCTCAAGCGCTGTAGAGTTCGTAGTAGAACTAACGAACAAGTGAGGAACGGGAGGTGCCGTGTCTTCTGAACCAATAACAGCACCGAACAAAAGCTGGTTCCGGCATCGATGCTACCACGTTGCTGGCTTCCGTGTAAACATTGTATGTTAGTGCGTGAACGCCTGCTGTTGTGTTGTGTTACTGCCTTGACTACAGTTTTTGTTTGTTAAACAATGTCACCAAAACAATGTCGTTCACAAAGCGACAATCCATTGTGCTGTGGAGTGCCATTAAATAGTCAGGCTTTGGAATTGCTACGGAGGATGCATGAGTTTTACGAGCAAGACAAAGAATTTGTTTCTGTTCATGGGCATGCGTTGATTCCTGCCGATAAAGTTTTAGATCGTACCTTGAAAACTTCAGGACTCAGTGAAAGAACAGTTATAAGGAAAGGTGTGCTACTTCAAGACTTACAAGACAGTGAAGTAAACAGGAAGAAAGCCCCTGCGGAAGAAACAGTTTGTTTTTAAGTACTCCGGGCAAGAAAAAAAAGCAGCCTTGTCCTGTTACGGATATTGATTCTTTCCAATCCGATGCAATTCATCGGCACATATATGGATATTATAAAAGGAAAGAATACCCCACAATTGCAAAGTTGCTAATTTCTTTAAAAGAAAGTGAACTTTTCTCAGGGGGGAAAACGCCACTTAAGATGATGTTAAAAAGTACGGGCTTCCATTTTAAAAAAGTTAGATGGACGAAAACTGTTACTAGAAAAAGCTCATGTCGTTGCAGCTCGTACCATTTTCTTACACAAAATTGTAGGAAAGGACATACATATGGTTAGACGAAACCTGGGTCAACGCTGGAGAATCAGTTGAGAAATGCTGGACAGATGCTGCTCCGAATAGCAGCGGTCATCAGACAACAGGAAGAGGGTCCCGATTAATTGTGGCCCATGCAGGATCTTCAAACGGCTTTGTGCCTGAAGGACTTTAGTTTTTTGATCGAAAAAACACCGGTGACTGTCATGAGGGTATGGACCACCCACGGTTTCTACAGTGGTTTAAAAATTTGTTGCTCCAGTTCAGTGTTCGGACAGTTTTTGTGATGGGCAATGCACCGTACCATTCCGTGATTTTAGATAAAACTCCCACCACTAGTGACCGTAAAGAAACTATGGTGCAATGGTTGCAGGCGAGAGACATTGCTGCGAGCATGAGCATGACAAAGCTGCTGTTATACTCGCTCGTGAAACAAAATAAGTCTGTGACGCCTAACTATGTCGTAGACGAAATTGCGAGCGAACAGGGTCACTTGGTAATTAGGCTACCACCTTATCACTGCCATTTTAATCAAATTGAATTGGTTTGAAGTCAAGGAGTACATTAGAAGTAACAAGAAGACTTTTACTATAATAGAAGTGGAAAGACTGCTACATGAAGGTCTTGCTACTGTAGACGCTACCTCATGGAGGGAAAAAGTAGACCATGTTGCTAAACTGATAAGAGAAGCACAGACTATAGACGCCATTATAAGTGAAAACCAACAATTAATGATTTCTCTTAATGATGATGATGATGATGATGATGATAAAGACAAAGGTTTTGGCACCGATTCCGATGATAGTGAAGGAGAACTGGACGGAATTGCGCCATTGACATCGTAAGGTGGTGAGTGTAAATGTGTACAGAATTAATTCTTTTTCTCTCAGCAATTGGGTAGGCTATGCATGTTTTGCTTTATTTCTTTCTATGAGTGTGGATAGCGTGTTACTTGGTATGCTTAGATTTACATTATTATACGCCGTTTTACATGTAGCTATTACTGTAATGATTTAGAATGACTTTTCATAGATATTGTCATTAATTTCGGGGGGTTTTGCTTCCCGGTTTCATGTACTATCAAACATCGTCATTCTATCCATTGTTAGAATAACATACTTTGTTGCACTTAACGTATAAATGTTGATTGTAGCTTACATTTACAAAACGTATTTCGGATTTGTGGGTGTGTGCGGTGGCAGCTATTGCAACCTCGCAATCGCAGTGTAGCCAACCCCACACGAGCTGTCAAGTGACACGTTTCACCGGCCCGGGTATAGTTGGCATATACATTTCTTGTAATAGATGCCTAAGTAATTCCTAATCTGGTCACATTGCAACCCTGCGGAAAAGTTTGTTCTTGCAAAGCGGAAAACCATATTAATCTTGTCTGGTATATTAATTTCTTTGTCAATTTTCGCGTATTCTAGAGGAGTGCTAAATAGCGTACTTTTGGGCAACTCAGAAGTGAGCTTAATACATTGCAGGATAACACGAAGAATTGTTCATAAAGACATCCATTGTAGTTGGTTTATAGAAAATTTCAAATATATTTGTGACAGTCTTTTTGTTGTGCCTATCTGTGACTCAGCAGCTCTGCTATATGGTAAATTTATACTTACGGTTTTTATTAGTCTGACATCAGTTTACATAGATCAGATTGACTAAGTAAAATATAAGTCTGGTGTTACCTTATTTCATCCCCAAGATTTTCAAGTTAATTGCCCTACTCTTTATAGCAGATTTAGTCTACATGAGTTCCATGAGGACAACTGAAACAAGACAATTCCTGAAACTTCCTGCAGAATCAACTCTGGGCTTCCTTTTCCTATTCTGATACCTGTGCTGATCCCATCTTTCATTTCAGTGCATGTTTTGTAGCAACATAGCATTATTTGTCATAAGTTATTTCTCTCTGAATAGTAGTGGTAAGTTCCAAAGTTGGATGAGGATACACATGTCATGTACAAAAAGAAGAAAGCTATAATATTTTTAGAAAACAGTGCAATATCAAGAGTATACATTGTTTTTATGTTGTAGCCATTGCCACCTCAAGATCACAATGGTCCTGGCATATACTACAAGATTTTTTGGCGGCGTGCTCACCATGATATGGAGTTTCAAAGCCTGGGATTGAAAAAATATGGTAACATAGGAACTGCTGTTGTTAGAATACAGCCAGAGTATTATTACACCCAGTTCGACGTTAAAGTGCAGGTTAGTGTCATATTGTTTTTATTTGTGTGTGTATGTGTGTGTTCATAAAGACGTCCATTGTAGTTGGTTTGTGAAAAATTTCAAATTTATACCTGTGGTTTTTATTAGCATGACATCTGTGTGTGTGTGTGTGTGTGTGTGTGTGTGTGTGTGTGTAGCTTCTATTCTGTGTATTACCTTTATAATTGAGTGGGAAATAAGTGCAGTTAGGTACTCCTCAGTGTGTTTGATTGCCATTTTATTGTACATATATTTTGAGGGAACAGTGTTGGGAGATACGACAGTATGAGGGCAGTGTGAAAAATTCTTGGCCACTCAGTGGAGCCCCTTGTACACTAAAGCGAATATGCCACAGTGAATGAGAATTCTCTGAGGTGTAAACATTAGGCATGCATGAACAAATTCAGTCATTTTCTGTTCACATTTGCTTCTGTTCACTTGTATTCCACTGATTCCATTCATTTATTGGGCCATGGATTGAAATTCATGTCTCTCCACCTCAGCACAAATAGTACACAAAACTTTTGTGTGCTGTCTTGTCAATGTTTGCCATTGTTGACAAGTTGTTAACAATGGAGTGGTCTGAAACACAGAAGGTAATCATGCTTCTGGGATCATAAAGATGCACAGCGCAAATGCTGGATGAAAAGAAATGTTATTGGTAGAAAATTGCTGAAACACTCAAAGTACTTACTGCGGATGTGAGCAGGATGATTAATTCATCCTGGGGAGCAAAGTGAATAAGCACAAAATTTGTAATCCTTTTGTTAAAATGGAAAAGTGTAATAAATTGCTGTGAAAATAAATGAAAGTAAATATATATTTGTTATACTAAGTAAAATTAAAAATATACAAAAAAACTTGATCATTCTCCTTGCTTATTTTCATGGTAATGGTAATTACATGACTGATTTATCGCTGTTATGTTAGAGATTTTTAATCATAGAAATGGTTTACCTGGGATCATGCCATCTGGTCTCTAATAAACTGCATAGAAGATTTTATCAGGTAGTCTGTGACAGATCAACATGCCCATACTGCCAAGCATGTTGACGCACTGCTTCCAGGGTTTGGGGAGGCACACCAGCCATGTTCTGAATCCACCCGGCATATTATTGATGGGGGCTGATGTGCCAGCCAGTTGGATGTTGTTTTCATACTGTTTCCCACATCTCACTACAAAGCCACCCACTAAGAAAGAATTTTGCAAAATTCATTCCATAGAGGTTTGAAATCGGAATTTTTGTGTGTGTGTGTGTGTGTGTGTGTGTGTGTGTGTGGGAATGCAGTGCCCCTCTGATTTCACAGCTAAATGCCCACCATGGGATAGGTCCTAGAAACAGAAATTTGATGGAACTTCCTTTATGTGCCATAGGAATCTACTGAGATAGTATTTTCAAAACTCAGCCCCAAATGAGAGTAAATTGCATATGAAACGTGTGTTAAAAATTTCATTCCCATGGTAGTGCCACATATAATGAATGTGAGAATGCAGATTGCTTTGTGGGGTCCCTTAGCAGAAAATACGTTGCTTGGGGATGAACATAAACAACTGGTGGTAACAGAACAAGAAAAGCCATTGTCTAAAATGACAAAGATTTTTTTTTTACAAAGAAGTGTTGTAAAAAGACAACATACAAAGCAATACTTGCGTATACTAATAGAGTACATGAGCCTCTGTAGTTTTTGTTCAGTTTGGATTCAGTAGCTTCTTCTGAATCTCCCTCACTACCAGAACACTGTAACCATCAGATACAGAGACAGGTAGATTGACACATAGAATACTTAATAGATGAGGTGCCCAATAAATGGCTATCTTAAATTCTCTTGATGTTAAACCCTAATCTTCCTTCTTAAATTCTCTAATTTTTACGTGTCATAGACTACTACATAAATATGTAATCCTTTTCTCACTGTGTATTCGCGAATCACTAACCAGTATTTCACGAACAGCAAGTTTCCATAAAAAAGTGATGGTACCCACAGGCCCTTTTTTAACTTCCATAGTGAAACACGGGGTACAACTAATTAAGAATAAAATGCTAAGTTGCATAATCTTGTGACTTAGTTAATGATTGCTACTGTTACTAAAGAGATAGGGAGTGAATGAATGCTGTTGGAAGAGATCTCTTGTACATGTGTACTGTCTACTGTTGTGGCATCTTTCATCAGCCTGACTATAGTTTCCTCACTTCTGCCTCTATTGGCTAATGTCTGTAGTGTGTATTCTACAGTCTTGCCTCATTTCACTCTTCTTTTGCTGATAGCTGTTGTCCAGTTCCCCATTTGCGTATGCAGGCAATACCTCCATATTGTCTAGAGGGGCTCTTTAGCTGTACTGTCTTGATGAATACTTATCTGCTGTTTCATCTAAATCTCCCCACAGTGCTTCATTCCATATTATGTCATATATGGTCTTTCCCTGGAAAAACTTCTATTTTATCTCGTCCATTGGTTCTGTTAACATTCCCATAGTGCTCCGGTGGTTCAACTTCATTCCACAGGCAGCGCCACATAAAATGAACGTAAAAATGCAGTTTGCTTTGTGGGCCCCTTAGCAGAAAATAATTTGCATGGGGATGAAGTTTGTTTGTTCTGCAAAGATAAGATGGGTGGTGGCCAGTCCAGACAAAAAGCGTATTTTTAGAATTCCAAGAATTTTTTGTTTTCTTTTAGTTAAATTTTTGTAATTTTGACTGGTAAGAAACAATACTCTAACAAAGGATATTACTGTATCCCGCTACTGCAGAATAACTTTGCAGCAATAAAACATAAATGAGAGAAAAGGAAAAAACGAAAATAAAACTTCAATTGCGAAGGAAATGCACCATATACAACAACAAAACACAGTGCTCATACAAGTGTCTGCCAACAGCAAAATGTGTCAAAGGCTTTAGGAAGACTCTGCATTGCTTCATAACAGAAAATTGCCTCCAATGAGCATGACATCACAACTGTTTACATTAGATTCATTTGAGCAGTTGCAAGCGGGCTCACGTGCATGCACAGTTGAGTCGTGCATGTGTAGTACCTTCTCCCATTTCTGGCTACAGAAGTGTGACTGTTAAGCTGTATAAGCAGCAGCAGCAGCAGCAGCAGCAAGGTGCTACCCGGAAAAATTTTAGTGGCGCACTTAAGCTGTCAGATTCAATAGAGGCAAAATTGAAAAAAGCCTTGTTTCACAAAGCGCCTAGTATCCAGCGCACGTTGGTCTATCAATTATTCACATGATTTTGAAACGCATCCCTGTTGGTTTTGTAACATTTGTGAACATATTCTAAGTTTATTTCTGAATGGGTCATAAGTTGATTTTTGAATGCATGCATAGTGCACTTTATGTCTGCCAGGGGAATGCCCGTCACATCTAGAAATAAACTTTCCTGCAGACAGAAGGGGACAGAGCTATATGAACTGAGCGGAATAAAGCCGAATGGTTGAATGTCAATCGCTGTTTGTTTATGTGATTGACTGTGTCTGCAAATGATAAGCGTTGTTATAAATACCAGCGAAATCCATAGATTTAGACTACCAGAGTGGAAATAAACTACTAACAGGTAAAAAAGATTACGTATTATCTTCTCGGTGTATGCAATAAAATGAAATTTTGATAGAAAATTTTTGGCCAGACTGCTACACTAGTAACGGCCAGTTGTACAGACCTTCGTAGCAGCCGCCTAAGTTCTATTCTGCGAGTAGTGCGGAAAACGCATTGTATGAACAAGTAATAATGCCTAACCAGAGAATAAACGCGAGATAACTAAGCAGTTGATTGTGGCAGGGTTAGTGAAATTAACCGGAGAATGAGTTTTAACACTGTCAGGAATAGTTACAGAATTAGTGACGACAAGATTTTTTGTTAGAATGAGGAAGGAGAAGAAACGAGGATATCACACAAATTATGGAAGAATATGACAATTCCAGATTTATATAAAAATTATGTACTACTACTTTTCGATCTCATGCTTGAGAAGCTCGAGCATATGAATGAAATTTGAAACTATTTCCTAACATAAAGCTTTTTGCTTGTAGTAGGCCTGATAGGCATTTGATATTGGTACTTCGTGAAGTATATTCTGTCGTGTTAAAAAAAAGTGACTGTTTGTGCTAAAACAGTCTGTTTCTTTGGTGTATGTTACAATTGCTGCAATATTAGACAGGCCTATTTCGTGTTATCTAGAAGACAGTGACAAAATACATGTAATCAGATCGAAAAACCACACCGGTCTTGGGTACTGTTTGTATTAACAGCTTTTTCAGTATTAGGCAATGACATTTTGTTTTTTCATGTGGCAAAGCATTTGATGAGGTAACAGATCGTTTCGCACAAAGGAAAGGACACCATGTAAAGCTGTAACAAGATTGGAGAGAAGAAAATGGTAGGACTTAAGGATTGAAGAAATAAGAAATGTGTACTGTCTTGCTTGTCACTTGTTTTTATTGGTTTCATGTACCCTATATTTAATTTTATGTTACACAAAAAAGCAAGTTATTAGCTAATAGGCAATAAAGAGTGCAAATTTTCTGAAGAGATCTTGTTCACCAGGCTACAAATAATCCCATTCAATATTAATTGCAAGGTTTTTTTTTTACACACACACACACACACACACACACACACACACACACAAAATGAGAGAGAGGGGGCGACTGGCCGATTGGAAGCAGGAGAGAGACTACAATTTAATTTTCACTGTCCTGAATATAGTTTGATGGCAGCCATTACAAAATATTATACGTTCGAATTCCACAGAGTGAAATACAATAACTTGCAATAGAAAAATGCCGTGTGAAGAGGCATGGCACTGCACTTTGGCACACTTAAGACCAAATAACATGTCTTACATTTCCTCAAACACATGTTTTATGTATCAGACTCTTCAGAAAGACGTGCGCTACAAAATGAACATATTTTTGAAAAGTCTATTTTTCTTTTTTTCCCAAATTTTTGTCCTACCTCAAACGCTCGAAACAGGAGGGGAGGGGGGATCACTATTTAGTATTGGCATAGTTTGGAAATATCGTTGATCCGGTGCTGATGCACAGAGCAGTCTGAGTTGTAGTGGGGAGGTGGGTAGTCTGTGTGACCCGTGTTTACGTTTAGTGATTTTGCTTTTTCCTCTTTGTTTATTGCTCTCACATCAAATGAAAACACAATGGATTTCTGTGAGCAAGGGCTATCAGTTGAATTAAAATACATTCACATAATTATGTTATTAGTTTCAGATTTTATTTCCACCTTTCTGACAGTCAAACATTAATCGCCTTGCAGAACAGTGAAGTTATTTTTGTCAGTTTGCTAAAGAAATTTGGCTTTTCTTCATCTTTTCCACTGAGGCAGTCAATTTATTTGAAACAAAGTGTTTAATTCCACACTGTTGGCTAGTTTCAACTGTTCGTTGCATTTCAAAAATGCATCTTTTCATCTTCTAGCACATATTGCATTATGCCATAATAAAGAACCGAACATGAGATGATACAGTACTGGTTCTCCAAGAAAATTTACATCTGAATCTGGACATACGAATGTGCACTGTAAGCCGAATTATGCATTTTAGTATGGTTCACGAAATTCCGATGCTCTTGGAGTATCCTCTAATGTCTTGTTTCTTTTATGACATAATGTAAGATCTTTTAATGTTTTACACATACGAGCTTCTTGCACCATCGTAGCTGCGCAAGCACGGTGATGCCTGTTACCTGGCACTCTCTGGCAACTGCTGAAACGAACCTATTTCTAACAGGTTGCAGGAAAATATTGCGAATGGTTGTTTGAAAAGCGTTACTTTCAAAGTAAATTTCCTTTTATGCAAACTGAACTTTGTGCGAGAATGTACAATGAATTTCTTAAATCACAGTGTTTGCCTCTCATTTAAAAATCAACTCTTTAGGGACGACCATTTAGAAAAATTTTGAGCCCAGAAAATCAGACATTTTTGTCGTTATTAAAAATTTTACTGCCACATTTGTGGGATGTATCTTAAAGTGTAACATGCGCAAAAAAGTTCAATATTATATGTGAAAGCTTAGCTTCTCTTGCAGCTTATTAATCTTAGAGACCAATGTTATATCTGAAAGTTTTGCTTTTCTTTTAGCAACGCTATGTATATTAATTTAAACCATTAACTTTTCCAATTTGTGTACACGCGCTACTTAACAGTGAGAATGCGTTTATTTCCCCCTCCCCTTGTCCACGTATGCTCTCTGTCAGACTAATCTAAGGGAAGGACCAAAGGAAGCAATCAGTAGAACAGAAGTTTGCTCCTGTGAGGAAATAGAAGGGGTTCTAAGAAGCAAACATTTCACTGCAGAGGCTCTGTATGACAGGAACCTGTTTTTTTTTTTTTTTTTTTTTTTTTTTTTTTTTTTTTTTTTTTTTTTTTAAGTTCAAGTTAAACATAGTTGACTTGAGTGTAATTGAAATGTGTTTTTTTTTTCCAGTCTGTGAATGAAGTCGGGTATGGGCCTGAATCAAAAATAGTGACAATATACAGTGCAGAAGACATGCCTCAAGTTGCTCCACAGCAAGTATCAGCCAGAGCATTCAACTCCACTGCTCTAAATGTCAGTTGGGTACCTATCAATCAGAGTAGGGAGATGATACGTGGAAAGCTCATTGGACATAGGGTGAGTGTTAAAGATGTCAGGTACTGTAAACATGTTTGAGTAGACTCAGAATGATTGAACCAACAGCAAAAATCTGTTTTTCTATGGACAGTTGTCATCATAATTCAGGTGGTAACTTCCTGTGAATTGTGAAGATTGTCACATCTAATGCTGAAAGGATTATTACAAAAATTCATTCCATTAACTGCGAGAAATCCTTTGTTACATACCTCTTTCTTATGAGTCGCTACCAGCCATGTTATACATAATGAGCATATGCAAAAGACAGGTGATAATACACTTCCTTCCATGCTTCCTGTTCTTTAAAAAATAGGATCGTACACCTGCACTGCACAATTCAGACAGATTGGACTGAAGGGACAGTCTGGAGATTCAGATTAGCAGTGCATATGAGAGCAAGTAAGATGAAGTCAGATTTTCAGGGAAGGCATCACTAAAGTAAGAAGTGTTGGCTCTACACACTAACTGCACAAAATGTGTAGCAAATGGCATAAAAATTATAAGTACTTCAAGCAATGAAATAAAGTGTTTATTTCAAAATAAAACAACAGACTGCGAGGAAAATGTTTTTTGTTCAAGAAATTCCAAAAAAAATTATGAGAACCTGTTGTATCATAAAATGTTGAAAATTATATTATTAGAATAAGGTTAACTTTTGTATTGATTAGTGTACATTTAATTGTGCTTCAATACCTGTTGTAATGTAATGTATGTACTTACATGCTGTCATTTTTCAGTTGA